>NC_042617.1:552003252-553203252 GCF_901001135.1 Rhinatrema bivittatum
CGCTCAATTTTGTCAGCGTCCGGTTTCCGAACCCGTGGCTGTCAGTGGGCTCGAGAACAGACACCAGCAAAATTGAGCGTCAGCTGTCAAACCCGCTGACAGCTGCCGCTCCTGCCCAAAAAGAGGCGCTAGGGATGCGCTGGTGTCCCCAGCGCCTCTTTTTACCGCGGACCCTAATTTAAATAAATTAATTTACTGTATCACGCACACAGGAAAGAGTCCTGTGCGCGCGCCGGGAGAGCTCGCCCGCTCTCCCGCGATTTTTACTGTATCGGTCCGAAAGAGTGCTAAACCCTCAGAGAATGAGCACAGTCTCTGGAGGCTAAGAAGATAAGAACATAAGAAACTGCCATACTGGGTCAGACCAAGTGTCCATTAAGCCCAGCATCCTGTTTCCAACAGTGGCCAATCCAGGCTACAAGCACCTGGTGAGTACCCAAACACTAAGTCTATCCCATGCTACTGATGCCAGTACTAGCAGTGGCTATTCCCTAAGTCAACTTGATTAATAGCAGTTAATGGACTTCTCCTCCAAAAACTAATCCAAACCTTTTTTAAACCCAGCTACTATATGAATTTAAACTGTATTTTTACTGCATTTTATGCTTGGAAACCATTGTGATGGTCTGTCTGAACGACGGTATATAAGAATTTAATAAATAAATAACTGCACTAACTACATCCTCTGGCAACAAATTCCAGAGCTTAATTAAAATTTAACAGCTGCCAAAATGCAAAAGTGGTGCAATGAAAGAGGCTATGAAATCCAAAATGGTATCTTTGAAAAATGTCAATAGAGTCTTAAGAAGGAAAAATAGGAAAGAGAATAAGCAATAGAAAATGAGATGCAAAACATTAATAAGACTTTCCAGAGAGGCAAAAATGGATGATAAAAATGTTTTCAGCTACATCAAAATCAAGAAGCCTATGGGGGGTGGTGGCAGTTGGATAATTAGATGACCAGTGAGTAAAAAAGATGCTCAGAAAAGATAAGGTCATTGCAGAAATACTCAATTTTTTTGCTTTGGTCTTCTTGACAGAAAATGCTAGGCAGATGCTCCCATGAGAACCACTCTGTAAGTGATGATTTGGAGGAACTGACAAATCTGTAAATCTGGCAGAGGTGCTACCCCAAGTAGTAGCATACCAATAGGACCTGAGGTCATTCACTCCAGAGTCCTGAAAGAACTCAAATAGGAAAATGCAGACCTGCTACTAGTAATTAGTAATCTCTCATTACAAGGAATTCCTGCCTCGCTTTATCTGGCTAAATTTTGTGTGGGCAATCAGTTACCTACTCAAACTTTAGCTGGACAGTGAAGGGAAATTATTCACATCTTAGGGTTTATATAGCTAACTCGAGAAGTTACCCAGACAAGCTCTTTGAATATTGACCTCTAAGGTTATATGGAGAAACTCCAGTTTCCCATGGCAGCTGAGGGGTTGATTCTGCGGCCATGTTTCTGAAATTCTGCAGCACATTTGCATACATTTGAATTATTTTTCTTGTTAAATATAACTTTATTTTGCATAATAAAATGATGTTTTCCAAATTTGCTTTATATCTTGAATAATTTCACTTGTTCTTTTAGGAATTTTACAGGTGGGGACTTTGAAGAACAGATGTGGGTGCACAGGGGAAGAGGAAAAAGATGGCGAGAAGAGGAGGGAGAATTGGGAACGGGGTACATAAGAAGGAGCAAAGATTGGAGATGGGCAGGCAGAGGAAGGGAGGGAAAGGAAGAGAGGGAAGACAGGGTGAAGGAGGCGGGTAACACAAAGGATGGGGGGGGGGGGGAGAAGAGAAGGAACGCTCTGGAATTTTGGGAGGACGGGATATAGAAAGGGAAGGAGGTGGCTCTGGGATCTGAAGGAAGATCCAGAGAGAGGAGATGATGGGTTCCCTTCCCTGGCTCTAGGCCAGCTCCCCCTCACATCCCTTCTCCCTACCTATCCCCATCTCAGTTACCCATACCCAAATACCCTCCCCCAAGTTCTTTTCACATACGTACCATCCCCTCTTTCACACAACTGCACCCAGCTCCTCTATCATATTCCTTGAACCTCCAGCCTCGCTCCCCCCCCCAATCCCCTCTAACATTCCCCCAACCCCCAGCTGTTCTATTTTTACAACACCTTGCCCCTGGCCGCTCTATTATATTTCCACTATGCTGATTGGACGGCAGAAAGAGGAGGAGGAGAGCAGCACCATGTCAGGCTGCATCCTCCTCCTCCTCTGCTGCCTGGGGCTGACTGCACGGTCGACAGCAGAAGTCGATCCCAGGAGGCAGGGGAAAAAGTCATGGCCTGATGTGCTGCCGCCAGCTCAATGTGGGTGGCAGGAAAGCAGCTGGGGGGGGGGGGGGGAAAGGAGTCTACCTCTCCACAACCGTCTCCACCCCCCACCCCCCCCCCCCGGGGTCTCTCTCGGTGATTTTGTGGGAAGTGGGCAATTGCACAGGCAGGGGCATATTTTGTGGCCTTTCTCAAGGCTTCGCAGTTACATCTGAGCTGTACTGGGACATAACGATCTCTCTCTGCAGCATGTCACCTACAGTAACCACAGCACCATGCAGCAGAAACCAGAAGCAGGTTTAAGCCAAGATCCCCAACTTGGCTGGGAGAGTTGCTGGGACTGCCATAGCAGTATCCGAAGTCTCAAGCATAGCAGAAACATCTATACTGGGGGTCCTTCAACTGGGACCAAGGGCTCAGTTCTTTCTCCCAGTACATCGTCCGTAGGCCTTTTAAATTGTAGTAGGTAATATATTTTAGCAACTGGGGGAATGGCATTCTCAGGAATCTGTAAAACTTCCATTAAATATTTCTTAAACATCTCTCTAGGAGATATTAAAAGGTACTTTTGGGAAATTAATGAACCTGAGGTTTCTATTCCTCACAGAGTTTAAGATTTTCAATTTTCAAAGCCATATTGGCATTTTCCTTAGCCATAGCAACTTGATTTTGCTGAGCTGAATTCACTTGAACACGTAAAGATGAAGCTTGTTGTTTGTAATCAGCAGATATAGAAGATAAACCTGAGATTTTCTGATGCAAATCTTAAAGTTCTTCATTAAGGAAGATAATTGTTGATGAATGGAACTCCGGAGATCAACGATAGTGTCCCAAATAGCCTCCAAAGAAAAAACATTAGGCCTCTGCATCAAAGGTAATGATAGAGAGGGCAAAATAAATTCACTCACAGCAACTTTGCCGGCTCTTTCACCATCTCCCCGTCTTCCAGCTCGAAGAATTTCCTCACCCGGTTGACCGAATTGAAACAAAGGGCAGGCAGCGGCCTGTCAGCGTCTCCAGTGACACCCGGTAGACTCTCTCTACCGCCGGATTGCCAGCTGGTGTTCCCTCTGCCAGGCTCAAAGGTGAATGTGAGCCAGGGAGACAGGGGAGCTCGAATTCCCCTCCCACTCTCTCCAGCGGCTGAGCCCCCAGCACTGGGCTGCTTCGCACGACATGGGCATCCATCAAAGGTGGTGTTGGAGGGGCCGTGGGGAAAGGCCCTGCCCTCTGTTTCCTCTTTCTGCCCATCAAGGAAAAAAAACATGAAGGTAAAAAAAGAAACGCGGAAATCGCCCAAGAGGGATCCACACGCTGTGTGTGATCAGTCAGCCATCTTGGCTCCGCCTCTCAATGTCTGATAAAGACTGGTCGTTGAGACATTTGATTCGTCATAGATCAGTCTTTTCTGCAGTTTAAAGTAAGAGTCTTCCCAGATGTCTCTAGACAGACTCAAATAAAGCGTAAACAACTTATGCTTCTGCGTTTCAAGGGTTCAGCAAGTGGGGGGGCTTTTCTTTCTAAAGTTCCCATGTAAGTGCATGGTGAAGTATCAGAATAATTCATATATTTTTTTATGACCCTCCCCAGCTGACTCCATTTTTGATTGGAAAAACCCCCTCTGTTAGCTCTTTTCCTGATCTTCAGTCCCAATAATTCGTAAGAAGTTCCCTATTGTGGATAAGGCTGTTGCTAGCTGATCATTGTCACTTCTATAATTATTCTTAAGAGTTGTGGATTGGGTCCTCCCCCGAGGGCTTGAATTTGGAATTGAGAATGTTATTTATACCTATACTATATTGTGGTTTTCTTTTCGTTTTGTTTCTCAATCTCATGTTTTCTTTCAAGATGTGTATCTTGCATAATTTGGAAATTCCAGAAATAAAAAGTTTAAAAAAATAAATAAATAATAAAATAAAATGTCTGGGGAAAAAAAAAGGTCAGATAATGCCACAGCTGGGAGCCTTGCTGATATGGTCACATTCACTGTTACTATTAGGGAGATAGCCTTTGACATTAGGTCTATTTGCATTGGCTTTCTGTTCCTCATAACTGTACTAAGGCTTGGTGCATTAAGGTAAATGCTGTAGGCACCTCCCACAAATTGTGACCTCTTCAATGTCCGGGGGGTCCAAGCCTGCTCCTCTCGCCTTCTTTCCTTTTAACCTTTTCTCTTCCAATGGCTCCAAATGACAAATTGGACTGTACAGCAAGGCACAATTATGTGGTTTTTTTTTTTTTAAAGATTTCTGAATTGCAATGTTAGGGGTTAAGCATTTATTATTTACACTGGGGCAGCTTTGCAATCCATTAACAACAAAAAGCAATTAAAAAAAAAAAAAAGACTTCTATTAAAACTAAAACTAGCAAAGCAATGCCTCCAGAAGAGAGGAGCTGGGAGCTGCGGTCCCTCGCTGGGCATGCGGCTTCTGCAGGGGGGAGAGGGGCTCAGCTCAGCAGTGGCTCTTTCAGGCAACTTTGGGGATTTCAAGCACATCCCTTGTCCTTTGGGGGGGGGGGGGGGAGATTTTCCTAGCTGTCTGCCCTGCTATGGAGTCTCCCCAGCTGCTTCCAGCCCATGCACCTTGCACTCATTTTCAAAGGGAAAAAAAGCTTTTTTGCTTTGAAAACTTGTGGCGAGTACAGACTTCCCGCAGACATTTGCGTTGCTGCTTTTTTTTCCCATGGGACGTAACGTGTGCTGAGCCCTGACCTACACGCGCGCCCCCCCCCCAGGAACACCTCCCTTTCACGCGGCCAACAACCTGTGCACTGTGAAAGAACGCAGGGGTTCTCAGCCGCATGGAGGGAAGGTCATTTTTCACAGTCGATTACAGTGGGTAAAACACTTTTTTTTAACCTATGTAAATCACTCCAAAAACTATCCTCTGAAGTTCTCTCAACAATAACCCCCCCTCCCGTGCCCTTCCCCTTGCTTCAACAAGGGACCACATTCTGGATTCATCTGTGATTCTTCATTTCTCAAATGCCATGTGAAACAAAACTAGAATTTTCCTTTTTGTATCACCGACGATCCCTAACCACCCCCTAAACAAAAAGTGTAGTAAACACGGAGTATACCCAAAACATTAATAAACCGAACAGTTTACAAAGAAAAAACAAGGCATTACATTCCTGACTGCATAATCAAAAGAAAGAAAGAATGTTTGGATTACTTACCTGGTAATCCCCTTTTCCTTAGTGTAGACAGGTGGACTCAGTACGAATGGGATAGTATCCGCGTGCTAGCAGTTGGAGACGGATCTGACGTCAGCACGTGGGTATATAGCCCCACAGGAAGCGCAGCGATTCAGTAATCTTCCTTGCAAAAGCTGGTGTGGATGTGTGTACTGACGCTCAGTGAAAAGTGAAAACAGGGTCCCCTGACCGATTGACAGTGGCTGGAGACCGCCAGCATTCACAACCGGAAGGCGTCGACACCTGGTAGAGTGTACGCTCTTATGTAAACAAATGCCATGGCGTACCTGGAATCGGTGAAACCCATGTACACAGGCAGCTGGGCGGGATGCTGAGTCCATCTGTCTGCACTAAGGAAAAGGGGATTACCAGGTAAGTAATCCAAACATTTCCTGGCGTGTAGCCAGATGGACTCAGTACGAATGGGATGTACAAAAGCTTTACTCCCCGCCGGGGCGGGCGGCTGCCTGAGGACCATGTAGTACCGCCCTTGCAAAAGCCGAGTCCTCCCTGGCCTGGACATCCAGACGGTAGAACCTGGAAAAGGTATGAAGGGAGGACCACGTCGCTGCTTTACAGATTTCAGTCGGCGACAGCATCCCGGATTCAGCCCAAGATGCTGCTTGCGCTCTGGTAGAATGAGCCTTAACCTGTAGAGGCGGCGCCTTCCCAGCCTCCACGTAGGCTGCTCTGACAACTTCTTTAATCCAGCGGGCAATGGTGGGCCGAGAGGCTGCGTCACCTTGCTTCTTCCCGCTGTGTAGGACGAACAGGTGGTCCGTCTTTCACAGGTCGTGAGTCACGGCCAGATACCTGGGCAGCAATCTGCCGATGTTGAGATGGCGTAATAAACGGCCTTCTTCAGATTTCTTCAAACCTACCGTGGTAGGCAAGGAGATAGTTTGGTTAAGATGAAACTGCTTTGGAGACGGAAATTACTGAATCGCTGCGCTTCCTGTGGGGCTATATACCCCGTGCTGACGTCAGATCCGTCTCCAACTGCTAGCACGCGGATACTATCCCATTCGTACTGAGTCCATCTGGCTACACGCCAGGAAATAATACATTTGGGGCATGCTGATTTGGAGATTCTGTGAGGCCAGTCCTGGAAGGGTGGAGGGAGATGAGTGTGCACGCTCTCCTTTCTCATAAACCTTGGACTCGGCTCCGAGGCGTCCCAGTAATGTGAGGGCTGGTTCTGTGCTGGACTGCACCATACAGCATGGAAACGGAGCATCGCAGCTAAGGGAAGGCAACCAAACATGCCAGAACTGCACCACGGGGGCCGGGCCAGGGCCAGGTGCAAGGAGCCAGCACACGGGCGAGCTCGAACTCCCCCATCACACCGTACTGCCAGACTTACGGGGCTTTACCCGGGACACCACGCGCTCCAGGGCCAGCGCCAACCACCAAGAGATGCTTTCAGGCTTAAATGGGGTTTGTTTCCAATCTTGAGGATTTCGACTCAACCAAATTCTAATCAGCGAACAGGTTCAAGCCGAGTTTAAGCCCTCTGAAGGTGATGTTTACCCTCCCTTTTTAAAGCAGCAGTAGCGGCAAGAAAAAAAAGTTTTTGATGACTCGACTGCTGATTGATCCTGGTTATGTCCTGACCTATGAGGCGACACTGGCATTTAAGATTTTGGAGAGCATCTCATACTTAAGCCTTTTCTACCACTATGAACCTGCGGTACAGACCGCATCAAAACACCAAGGGGCAGATTTTAAAACATACACCCAATTTTATAACATGCGCGTGCAGCCGCGCGCATGTTATAAAATCAGGGGTCGGCGCGCACAAGGGGGTGCGCACTAGTGCACCTTGCGCGCGCCGAGCCCTCAGGGAGACCAGCTGGCTTTCCCCATTCCCTCCCTCCCCCCCCACCTTCCCTTCCCCCCAACCTTTGATGATTTCTTGTTTTTGTATTAAAACTTACTACAGCCGTGGGGCTGTAGTAAGTTGCGGGCGCCGGCCGACCTCTGGTGTGCGATCCCCGGCCCAGCGGAGGCCTCTGGCCCCACCCCCGGATCACCCCTTTTGTAAAGCCCTGGGACTTACACGCGTCAAGGGGCTTTACGTGCGCCACCAGGCCTTTTTAAAATAGGCCCGGCGCGCATAACCAGCATAACAAACAGCATAATTATGCACCAGTTATGCGCATAACCCCCCTCCTACGCGCGTAGGGCTTTTTTGTTAAGTTAACCCCCAAGTTTGATGTAAACCGGCCTGATATGAAGCTTGTCATGAAGTTCGGTATAGAAAAATGTTAAATAAACAAGTAAATAAATAAATAAAATCTGCCCCCAAGGATTTCGTTTTCATTCAGGTATGGGTAAAGCAGGAATACAGCCAAAAGGGTGACTTGGGGAACAAGATTTTATTTTTAGGGATGGGGGGAGGGGCACTAGGCCAGCAGTAAAAGATGCACATCTTTAATTTATTAAAACAAAATAGTATGGGGTAGATTTTAAAAGAAGCGCGATCAGCCTACTTTTGCTTGCGCATCAGACTCAAGCAAAAGTACGCTGGATTTTAGTAGATACGCGCGGAGCCGCGCGTATCCACTAAAATCCTGGGTCGGCGCGCGCAAGGCTATCGATTTTGTATAGCCTGCGCGCGCCGAGCCGCGCTGCCTCCCCCCGTTCCCTCCAAGGCCGCTCCGAAATCGGAGCGGCCTCGGAGGGAACTTTCCTTTGCCCTCCCCTCACCTTACCCTCCCTTCCCCTACCTAACCCACCCACCCGGCCCTGTCTACACCCCCCCCTTACCTTTGTCGGGGGATTTACGCCTCCCGGAGGGAGACGTAAATCCCCGCGCGCCAGCGGGCCTGCTGCGCGCCGGGCCGCGACCTGGGGGCGGGTACGGAGGGCGCGGCCACGCCCCCGGGCCGTAGCCACGCCCCGTACCCGCCCCCAAAACGCTGCCGACACGCCCCCGCAACGCCGCGCGCTCCGGCCCCGCCCCCCGACACGCCCCCCTCCGAGAACCCCGGGACGTACGCGAGTCCCGGGGCTCTGCGCGCGCCGGGAGGCCTATGTAAAATAGGCTTCCCGGCGCGCAGGGCCCTGCTCGCGTAAATCCGCCCGGTTTTGGGCGGATTTACGCGAGCAGGGCTCTGAAAATCCGCCCCACTATGAATACAGCATACAAGAAGCACTTTTTTTAGGAAAATAAAAGGAAGTAAAAAACCAAGCACATTTATGAAGAATCTAAGGCTGCCGATGCTGCTGTGAAACAAAATGTGCGTGCTCCCAAAGGGGCTCTGGTCACAGCACACAGCCCTACCCCCTCTCCAGAAACCCCTTCTCCAGTTCCTGTGCCTATCTGCAGTTACTTCCATACCAACCATACAAAAAGATGCCAGAGCTTCTCCCCGAGATCTAGAGTAGAACCAGCGGACCCTGCTGCCGGTTTGATATAATCCTGCCCCTGGCGCAAGCAGCGGCCGCAAGACTTACTCCTGGGAGAGGATGCCATTGGCTAGTGCTCCGTTGTAGTGGCTCGCTCCCTTGTCCTGAATCACGTGGATCTGGCCGCCCAGCTCGTCCGCCACGACTCCCGCGTGGATGGCAGCTCTGCACAGCATGGACGTCTGGAACGCAAAAGGGACATGTGGCTAGAAAAACAGGTATTGTGAAGGAGGAGAAAAACAAGAACAGCACTGCTGATGGAGGTGACAGTAGGCTCCGACTATTCTGTAGGATCGTTTGGAGAAACTGAAGATCCTTAAGTACCCAAGAAAATGGGGCAGAAACATACAGAAATAGTCCCAGTTATATTGAGCCCCACTGGCCTAATTAAGAAGGATTTCCAAGCGTTGCCTATAAAAATTACACCCAATCAGCTCCAGGAGGTGGCTCTCTTTGGCACAATGCAAGTAAGAAGGGCATTAGCAGTAAATCTGAGAGACTGAGATCACTCCCAACATACCCTGGCTTACGAATGAGGTGCACTCCTGTCAAGGTATGCAAAACAAACCCGTTTTGAGAAACTGCCCAGGGATAAACCTGCCACTGAAAAGCCACAGATTCAGGCCCACTACAGCCCACGAGGCTGGAACAAGCGAAATAAGAAACAGATATTGCTGGGCTGAGAAAATTAATTTGATGCTTTAATGAGGCTGGTTGCTCTAGGCACTGGGGAATCCCTCCTTGCAAGGGACGTGTAAGCAAAATCAGAAGAGTAGTACAAAATCAGGAATTAGTACAAAATCAGGAAGAAGTAGTACAGCCATGGGCTTCTTGCAGAGCCTCTGAGCACAGCCCCCAGTAACAAAACAACCTAAGGCCAAGTGTCCCTTGTCATTACACAACCAAAAGGAGGCCAAGCCAAGACCTCGGTCTTATTGCCTGTGTTGACTTATCCTTTGAGGGGTGGGGGGAAGGAAAGGTTAGTGTGTATCTGGTCTAAGAAACACCCTAATTTGCATAGGTTGGCTGCCCTGAACAATCAGGCTGTGAAGATGGGAGCTGGGAACTCGCGTTGGTTAAGACACGATACAAACAGAGCACGTGACGGCAAATAAGGCCTGGGAAGCCCCATATCATCCGTCCGGGTTTTCTTCCTGGTGCAATGTCACAGAGCTCTGTGAGCTGTGTTTTTCCTCTTCATGCCTCTGTAGCTAATAACTCTCAGTGCTTACCATAGGCCATCATGAACTCTGTTACTGGTTTTATTTATTTAAAAATATTTTATATTCTGCTCTTACAAACAAACATCGGCTGCTCCAGGCAGCTCTCAGTATTGTTCACTCATAAAATACACTAACAATACCTAGACAATGTATTAAAATGAAACAATATTTAAAACAATTCCCGTATTTCTACTCATCCACCGTAATTTTTTCTATTCTGGAAATGCCTCCATAAATAGCAGAGTCTTCAGCTTTTTTTTTTTTTTTTTTTTTTAAGATTCTTCCTTCTTAACTTCTATCTCAAGGTCATCCCCAAGGTTTAGGACCAACCACTGAAAAGGCCTGCACACAAATCTTTTGTAACCAACCTTCCTGTAATGAGGGCACTTGAAGCAACCTTCTCTCCCGTGACCTGAGTATAATTTCCAGTAATTTTTTTTTGTATAGGCTGGAGCTCCATGCCGAAGAGTCTTATATACCAGCAACAAAATATTGAATTTTATTTGTTGGGCTACTGGCAACCAATGTAATCTTTTCAGGACAGGGGTAATGTGCTCGCCCCCTCCTACAGGCAGCAATTAGTCAGCCAGGCAATGATTTTCTTCTTCCTTGTGGAAGGCCTACAAAAAGGTGCATTACATACAATAAGCAAGTTTTAAATAAACGAGACTTTGCACAATAGTTCTCAGATCTTCTCTGGATAACAAAAATCTTAATCTGCCCAGTACCTGCAGTTTAAAAAAATACCCCCTTTAAAAACAGGTCTAATCTGATTTATAAATGCTAATTCCGAACCTACGATAACACCTAAATCTTGAGCTCTAATGGACACGGAAAATCTCATTACTTAATTTCATTCAAGTTATTAACACCTTCCTTTGGACTAATCTTCAAAATCTCCATTTTTTTGTAAATTCAGGAGGACCAGTTTATTCTCTCTCATCCAATTTCCAATTGCTAATATGCATCCGGACATAATCCTGATTGCATCTTCTTCTGATTCTTCAAATGACACTCACAACTCTGTCACACTGACCTGGGAAGGCTTCAGCATTAACCCTGGCCGACTCATTCGTAGGTAAGAAAACAAGCTGGAAAGTGTTCTTCTTCTAGAAGACTGCACACATAGCGCCAACACACACTGCCCACAGCCACACCACCAGCTTACAATGAATTCTCAGGAACACACCAATCGGTTTACTTCTCTCTCACATTTCCGTTAAGTGCTCAGAATGATTACCAACAAAGCCAACAATACATTAATGATTACAACAAAACAGTAAAATAACTATTATGCATATCATCCGAGCTCCAATGATCATCCTCCTATGCCAGAAACAGGCTCAACAGTACCAAAAGCAACCGAAGAGCTCCACTTTTTTCCCCCCTCACCCAAAATTCAACGTAAATTCTTTTGGGGGGGGATTAAGACAAAGAAATTGGATGATTTAGTGTTGGGAAACATAAAAACAATTGATGATCACAAGCCAGCTCCTTAGAGTATCATTAAAAGAGGGGCAATTGACGAATACTGGTATGTAGTCAAAGAAACTGTTAATGGGGTCATCTATTATGTCACAACCAGACACTAGGGAGGGCAGCGAGCAACAGCAGGCCACAGGTGCCAGTCACTTCTAATTGGCAGGTGTGACACACTGCCCTTCCCATACGAGAAGGAAGTACTCTTGAGGATACTTATTTCAAGTGGTTGGCAAGTTTCACTATTCACCAGCATTCGCACAACCAAGAGAGAATATTCCCAGTATGAAAACATCAGAGGCAACATGATAGCGTCTCACCCTGAAGCTCAATCAACTTCTAACTCGATGCAGCATTCAACATGTTCAAAGGCCAGGGAAGAGATAATAGCCCAGGGGTTATAGCGTAGAACAGAGACATCCACAGACCCTGCCCAATTAAAAAAAAAAAAAAAAAAAAAAAAAAGTTTCCTGCCCAGGTCCAGATTGTTAAGTGCTTCCTGTTTGCCAGCATAATACATTCCTTAGCTGTAGTCCCATTTTGCAGGTTGCATGCTGCAGAGCCACTGGGAAATGACAGCAGTTTCTGCTAACCTTGGCAAAACAGAAGCAGTATCACCCCTGGGCCAAGTCTCTGTACTCCACCCGCTGGATTCCAACCGCAAGCACTCCGTTCTCACGGGAGTGCAGGGTGAGACGAACGCAACTCATCAAGAGAACGGGCAGGGAAGAGGAAAATCAGGCAGGTAATGGACGCGGACTGGAGCTGCGGAGTGCAAAGGGGAAGGTGGGTTTCAGTGATTTAGGAAGAAGACATTAAGAGCATTGTTTGAACAGGCAGACTGGAGGATGGAGAGAAATGTGGCAGAATTCATCAGGGACCCAATGTGAACTGGAAAGGGCAATTAAAAGGGGGAAAAAATATCAGTTTTTCTTTTTAAAGCCTCTACCAGTAAATTAAACTATATGATGAGATCGTGTAAGAAAGGGCTTCCCTGTAGCTTGTACATCGCAGCTCGTGCTTTGCCATCAGTAATCCCCATTCACCTCACACCTCAGTAACCTCATAATGCCGATTAGAAATATAGGAAAAAAAAGGTACGCAGTCTTTAACACATCTGTAAATCACTAAACTATACCCCAGTGCTCCTGCATGGGTGATTTAGCTAACATTTGCTTCGGTTCTGCTCCAGCATTTTTCTCACTGAGATACTCCCAGTCATAGATCTGGAGCAGTAGGTTTGCAGGGTGGGTTTTTTTTTTTCAGAGAGGCAGAGGCACTGGAGGAAGAGAAGAGGTGGTCAAAATCAAGCGAGGGTATTCTAGAAAACAAGCGAGGGTATTCTAGAAAACAAGCGAGGATATTCTAGAAAACAAGAGAACAAGGTGGACAGACTACTAGGGGAGAGCAGGCAGTACAGAAAAGGCAAACAAGTTATGAGAGGAAGAAGAGACAGAGAAAGAGGTGAAGAGGCAGGATGAAGTACAAGAGAGTCTGGGAGAGGGGACGAAAACTTGGGGCTAGAGCAGAGAGGGGAAGGGATGAAATGGAAGAGCGACTGTGGGAGGAACAGAGGTGAACAAGAGCAGAAATGAAAAAGGGGGAATAAAATGGTAAGTCCCCCCCGCCAAAAAAAAACCCCAACTCTCGAAACCAGAACCAGCTGAAAAGGAGTAAAGAAAGAAAAAACAAGGAGAGAAGAGTAAGACACTCAAAAAATGTACTTGCTGGAAGAAAGAAGTGAAAGACGGACCTGCTAGAAATATTCACATCTGACGGGCTTCAGTAAAAGGAAAGGAAAGTGAAACTTCACACAGAAAACGAAGCTGAAGGACAAGGGGTCATTCCGTGAGCTGCAGAAAGGGACGTTCGGAAGGAAGCACGAGAAGATGCTTCTTTACTACCGGCAGGGGGCACAGAACTGAGACCTGCGCAGTGGCAGGGCAGGTGGGGGGCGAGCCCCGACATCTAGAAGAGACGACGGCGCTCAAGTGTCTGCTCCATGATATGGAATGGGAGAAAGCGAACGAGGAGAGAAACACGAGCCAACGTGCAGGCCAGGGGGAAACAGAACGAGTGGACAAGGCAAGCCGAATTTCAGAAAGCATTTGGATAATGTCCTACCTGAAAAATAGTCCTGGATAGGAGGAAATGTCCTGACTTTTACAGGGTCATAAAGTGCTAACATTTGGGGCTGATGTGATAGCTATTTTGCAGCAGTGCACGGGAGTGAAATATTATTATTAGGAGATTTCTCTGGAGCTCCGGGCAGCCCTAAAGGTTTGGATCACTTTCTCTATTCGGCACAATTCACCTGCAAAATGTCTTTTGCTTAAATGGACTGAGGCAGCATCACCTTCTACCAGTTTGTGGCAACTTAAAATGTCTGTGATTATGCAAATGGAAAGACTGGAAGTGATAATCTCTCAGCGTAAAGTTGCTGTGCCTTACGTAGCAGCATGGAAGATGTCCTTTAAAGAGCTGCCGAGAGATTTAGCTCACAGCTTGACTGACCTGGGATACTCTTGATTGGGACATGGGACTGACAACTATTGTCTAATTGATCCATCTGTGGTTCCTGCGTCAGCTGGCTTGCTATTTGTTTTATGGTAGCAGCTTCCTAGTTAACTGGTAGTCTCCTTTCCATGGAACGGGTGCATCTGTGTGTATGTTTTTGACTGTAGGAGGAACTGTGGGGGTGGTTTTTGTTACAATGAGTGTGCATGGATGTTTTGAAAAGCTTGGTATGTGAGGTTTGGGCAGTGTGATTTTAAATGTTTATGGATTGTTGGTCTTGCTTGTTTTTATTTTGGTTTTCTGTCTATATAGAAAACTGCAATCTTGCATGTTGCAAACTGCTCTTGTGGTCTAGTGCAATGTTTGTACATCTAATCTAGTAGGTCAACCTAGGTACAGTAATCCTGTCGTCTTCAGTTTTAAATTATAAAAAAGAACTCTACAAAAGAAATGGCATGATGATATTTATCTAAAAAGTTTTAAGAAGACTGCACAAGGGTTACCTTTAATATTTAAAAATTCTATTGTTTTGTCTTCCTGGACATTAAACTCAAAAATGAGACTTATATCGGTTTTATTCACAGCCTATCATAATAATGTATCACTCTATCTAATATTACAAAAGATATCATCTAATACTTCAATATAAATTAAGGATTAAAATGAAATAATCACATTGTACCTAAAGATGTATTACAGTATCTCTCTCTAAAAAACGTGGAGGATAGTGACGTCATGACTTGCCAATTATATCAAATATATCTTTCAGATAGTAATTTACAGAAAAATGGACATTATCCAATTTATATTCAGATATGAAAAGGATGATAGTTAATATTGTGTACACGTTATTTCAAACTTAAAAAGAGACTTTAAAAAAAACATTCACTAGCAACTGTTTACGAGTAAAAAACCGACCAATGTATACATACATAGGTCATTTTTTACTTCGTAAACTGAAGACGACGGGAATACTGTACCTAGGTTGACCTACTAGATTAGGTAACAGTGAGAGAACAATCAAGGTAATTGTTTTTTAATATATATTTGTATTTTGAAATATGTTTATATTTATTGTTTCTTTTATTTGATTGTTTATAATTTCTATGTATGTTTAGGTTTGGTTTGCTGTCCTTTTTTACTACATAGGATATGTAGTTTCATATAATCAACATTTGTGGTTTGAGGTAATATGAACTCTATATATTTTTTAATCAAGTTATATACATGTGGTTTTGTATTAAATAGACAATTTCTCTGTTATTTTAATATATTTTTACTTTTAAACTTTTAGCCCCTGATGCAGCCTTGTTTGGCGAAACACGGCCGGAGTTGGGTTTTTTAATAAAATTCCTTCCACGATATAAGGTTGTCCCCTTGTTGTTTTTTTGCCTAGAGTACACAGGGAAGGGAAGGTGGAGAACCCAACCAGGGAGGGTGGCAATGCATGGGGAAAAGGAGAGAGGAGAGGACTCATCAGGCAGTGCTGTAATGCCTGGAGTGGGTAAGGAAGCGGCGGTGAGGGAGTGTAACGGATCACGTAGGGAAGGCAGGAACGGAAAGCAGCATAACTGCCAGCAAGGCGGGGGAGGCCTGATCAGGAAGTGTCCTAACACTTCAGTAGGGTGAGGTCTGATTAGGGAGCTCCATAACATTCCAGAGGGAGGAGGAGACCTGATCAGGACCCTGCTGGAGTGCTATCGTTTAAAGCAGCACCGACAAAGGCATCCAGCAGGAGCTCTCTTTTCTGTTTTTCCACAGGAGATGTCCATATTTAAAGCTTCTACAATCTCCTCACTAGATTCCCACACGTTGGGCATTGTGAAGAACATCAGGACACTGTTGTGCCAATCTCCATCAGGACCCCATGCAGGTGCCACAGGGATGCATGTGGGGCACGAACACAGCAGGGGTAACTGAGGAGCAGATTCGGGGAAGGAAGCAATAATGAGTTTGTGGCCATTTATGAAATAAAAAAATATATATATTCAGATACCAAAAAAAACCTCTCAGTCCTAAAAATACAACCCAAATAGAAGCAAGAGAGCCAAGGACCTGGTAAGACGTTAGCTAAGAAACTACCATAAATATCCTTCAATAAGCTACAAAAACAAAGCCATTAAGATCTTCTTACCTTTGTTTTATTTTTGTAAAAACTTTTAATTCCTCAAAAGATAGGTTTTTAAAATACAAAAAAATAACAAAACCCAAAGAACTCCTGTTGCTTATCAAAAATGTGCACTCGGCACACCTGGGACCTCATACACCTGAGATGGGCAAGTAAAGGGATGAGATGCGAACAAGCTGAATGTGACGACAACTTAAGATGCCATCGACCATTCACATGAGAGGAAACGTCCATGGACTAAACAAGTGCGGAGTTCCAGTTTCCTGATTGGTCCTGGAGAAAGCAAGAACCTCTGCAGGCTGGGAATCTCTTAATTGGACGGGCACGATGAGTCAAAGAGAATGCTGGACACAAGGTTCTGCACTCACATCAGATCGTCAGGTGAAATCAAGAAAGACCAAAGAAGAGAGAGTGAAGCAAGCAGGCAGGCCAACGTTTGGAGGAACACGAGCAGCTCAAAGACCGGGTTTTCAACCGGTAGCCGTTTTATCTTCAACCACGTTTATTTCCAAAAGAAATCTGCCCGTGGAAAACCCTGGTTTTTGAATGGACCAGCAAAAAATCAAGATCGCACAGAGTTTGGGCTCTGCAGACCACAGGGCCCCCCAGAGGTTACCAAGGGGGGAGGGGGGGGGGGTGAGGTGGGAGCTGGGACTACAGTGGGGCCCGGAGTGCATCAGGGAGAGGAGGCGTCAGGGTTCCACTGCCTGGGGAAAATGCAGTAAATGTACTACTGGATGATGGAGGTGGTGGTACTGGAAGCCACGCCTCTATTTCAAACAGATGCTTAATTTCTGAGGAGTTCAAGGTTGGCATGAATACGTACACACACCCTCCCACCCACACCCCTTTACCACATAAAGGCTAATTTTCAACATTTTTTACGCAGCAAATACCTACGTGTAAAAAGTGTGTTTGAACATTATTCTCCCTTACTCCCCTGGTGGGTAAAAAGGGGCGAGGTTGGGGGGTGGGGGGGGTGGAAGGGGAGAGAGAATGTGCAAGCATTTCAGTTTCAAAGCAGGGGTAAGGTGTGTGGGCACAGAGCACCCATATTCCCTCCCACGAACCTGAGCATTCAAAAGGAAAACGTCTACACGCCTGACAAAGTAAGGATTTTACAGTGAGCTCGGAATATGAACTGGCAGAGTCCTGAATCTGGCTGCTATATATGCATTTGTACTTACAAGGCGCCTTATATCACTCCTATCTTCAAGTGGAATAGCTGCATGACAGGTTTCAGGCCAGGGAATGCTCCTCTGTGAGCTGCGGTTGAGATGAGGCAGTGCTTGCCCTATTAATCCAGGCCAGAACAGCACGGTCACATTGCGAGGAACATTCCCTCCCACCTCCAGCACCCAGAGAAGAGGACGGACCCACTCCTCTCGCCCCATCCACCCCCCAGCTCGACCCCAGAAACCGATGTCGAAAAATCAAGATCCCTCCCCTACTTACATCCCGGTATCCGTCAGCCACGTCACCAGAAACGTCTCCTGCTAGGTCTCTGCAGCCAGCAGGGCAGAATTTGCTGCAACAGGATAAGAATGGATTGCTGTTAGGCTGCCTTTCCCCCCGGATCCTTCATTTAGCACATTCTTACATTGGTCTGCTCTGTTTGGATCTCGGTGCTCTCTCTCTGTCTCATTCTGCTCAGTGCACACTTTGGACCCCTTTCTACTGATGGCCAGGGCTGCCACGTCTGTTTGCTCAGATCCAGGATGGTTGGGAGTGCCTCGACACAAGCTACCAAAACTTCCAAATGTTTACTACAAGCATCCCAAGGAATGTTCACTTTTTTGCCGAATGATTTATTTACTATGTTTTGTGACCCTAGTGAGGCATTAGGAAAGAGGTAATTCTTCAGGTCTGTCACAAAGGCTGCTGATGCCCAAGCTGCAGCTCGAATATGTACAGAATGCAACGAGGAAACAGCTTGTGCTAGCAACCCTATGACAACACTGTCAGGCCGATACAGTACAGTGCACGCTGGCGGAGCGCACTATTAACCCGCGAATGGACGTGCGTTTTCGACGCGCTAGCTTTACCCCTTATTCAGTAAGGGGTAACAGCGCGTCGAAAACGCGCGTCCAACCCCTCCGAACCTAATAGCGCCCGCAACATGCAAATGCATTTTGATGACCCTATTAGGTATTCCTGCGCGATTCAGAAAGCAAAATATGCAGCCAAGCCGCACATTTTACTTTCAGAAATTAGTGCCTACCCAAAGGTAGGTGTTAATTTCTCCGGGCACCGGGAAAGTGCACAGAAAAGCAGTAAAAACTGCTTTTCTGTACACCCTCCGACTTAATATCATGGCGATATGAAGTCGGAGGTCCCAAAGTAAAAAATAATTTAAAAAAAAAATAAATTTTTAAATCGGCCCGCGGCTTGAAAATCGGACACTCAATTTTTGCCGGCGTCTGGTTTCCGAACCTGTGGCTGTCAGCGGGTTTGAGAACCGACGCCGGCAAAATTGAGTGTCGGCTGTCAAACTCACTGACAGCCGCCGCTCCTGTTAAAAAAGAGGCGCTAGGGACACTCTAGTGTCCCTAGCGCCTCTTTTTACCGCGGGCCCTCATTTAAATACTGAATCGTGCGCACAGGAGAGTGGCCTGTGTGCTCGCCTGCTCCTTTTACTGAATCGGCCTGTAGGATGGGGCCCTGAGAGCAGGGTTAAGAGTACAGCCCTAAGGGAAGGGAGACAGGCTCCAGGCGCTAGGGACACCAGGGAGAAGGCAGCGTCTGTAACTTTTCTGTCCTAACCCATGAGTAAGAAGGAAAAGACAGCCCCTAACATAGCTGGCCTGTTTCCAATAAGACGACTGTGGATGTGAATGGTTTAACTTGAAGCTGTATTGCTGAGCGTAAGTCGGTATTTTCTGCCTTGTAAATAAAACACTTGAAAAAGCCTCAGACCACTTGTGCTATCTTATACAAGCCTTGATGAAGTCACCAATCAACAAGAGGCCTTCATCACTCTCTGAGTGAAAACCTCTTATGTCTATAAAATGGTCTCACAGTCACAATGCATACTCTGCTACCAGGCTCGCGAATATGCCTCATCAACCTTCCTTTCCCCAAGCGAGCACATCTTCACTGCCACACCCCAGTTGATTTCTAGCTCACACACACTGAGCTGTACAGAAGGCACAGGCCTGAAGGACCTTACCCGATAGCTAGACCTGCATTAGTGGCTTGTTTATAGTGCGTCCGCAGCACATGCCACACTTCATCCAGTTAAGACAACCCATGTGGTTAAAACAGAAGCTGCAGTAAGACATTAATAACAGATCCTAACAGCAAGACCTATATTTACCTGTATTCGAGCTCATCATAATGGCTTGCTCTCTCCAAACATGTGATTAGATCTATAGCAAATAAAAATAATAACAGAATAAAAAAAACAAAACAAAACAAGAGAGAGTTAGTGAATCTTGGAACACACACAAAGGTAAATGCAGAGAAAGTTTTACTAACATGCATTTAATATGCAAGGGCGTTGATTTTCAACGTGCTGCATGCAGGCCTGGACAAATCCAGCTTGCATTTATTGTTGGTAAATGAAGGGGAAAAACATAACTTGGTTCACTTTTCTTTTCTTCTGTCCCCTAGTGGTCCTAGATTCTCCACTGTGGTCCTACACATGACTCCATCATCGAGCAGAGACTGGGACACTACTCCTAGCCACTCTGAGGCCTTCAACTACCATTCAGAAAGCATATAATTAATCAAGCGGCAGTGGGTGATGCATCTTCCCGCCGTAAACAATTTGCAATTTGTAGGCATGCCTAGTTTTCTCTTACAACTTGCTAATTTTTTTTTTTAATTTGCATACAATTGAATTTCATATGGTCTGCACAGATTCATACACCTCACCCATACAGTAGAAGGGACAGAAGGCAAATGTTTTTGTTTAATTGAATCTGCACTAAAAAATATACACACAAAAATGTATTTATTTACTTGTTTTTAGCAAGGACAGAAAGTTTGCTCTGCAGTAAAAGCTCTGGAAGGCATATACCACAGTAAACCTAAATCCATGCCAGCTCGGTTTTAATACATCATGAGGGCCTATGCAATAAATCTTCTGCTAAAATAAAATGTAGAGTCCACTCACAAAACATTCAAATATGCATGCTAAAATGCCACTTAATGTTTGATGCAAAACGATTTAATGTGTGCACAGAAACCCTAAAACGCATTGGCTAAATAGTGTGACCACCGAGGGGAAGCTAATCACCCTAAACTGGGTCTGCTCAGCTCGCATTTTTTTCTTGGCTCCTCTCGTTTGTTTCCAAGCGGTACATAAGTAACCCTGGCACATAGTGACTGTTTGTGAGCACCGAGGAAAGAAGTAGGAGAGCTATCACACAGTCCAGGAGAGGAGGTACAAGGAGAGTAAAAATAGGGCACTTAATGTCCATTTTCTGACCATCTGTCTAGTGTCTTAAAAGAATAGTGGGAGAGGATGTGGTTGAGGACTGACAGGAGAATAAGAGGGGGCAACTCTGAGGGGGGGATCTGGCCTCCCTGACTCAGAAGGGCACTGGCATCTGAGCATGCCCTCCTCTACAACCACCCTGCTGTGCGGACATGCTTTCTGCGGAGACCATCCCCAAAAACAGACAGAAAGTGCCAGACAGTCGGGACGTGGCTTAATATGGGGGGCAGACGCAGCAGGATCTACCCCATCCTGAATGTCAAAAGCTCAGCACCCGGACCTTTTCTCCAAATGACACACAAGATCAACTTTCAACTCTAACATACCTGGGTGGCTACTGGTGGCATAGTTTAACAAAAACCCACGGCCAGAGATGTGGGATCCGCTTTCAAAACGAACAATTGCTTCATTAGTATCCAAGAGGATTTCCTTGGAAGGGGTTCTCTCCGTTCCACAAGAGACTGTTTAAAAAAAAAAAAAAATTTGAGAAAAAAATATTTACATGCTGCTTTATCTCGAAGCAGTGTGGTCACATGATAAAGGGGAATTCCGTGTTTTCACACCTACGGAACCCATTCTAGCTCTGCTTTCTTTGGCACCACTCCCATCCGGACTTTGATACACATAACATACACATTTAACATTCACTCAGATATAACTCATAAAATGACAATATCTATTTCATTTTTTATTTTAATAAAATAATCCCCCCACAAAATGTTTTTTTTCTTTGTTTTTGGTGCACACTAATTCAAAACAAAGGCATATTAAATCAAATAGCGCGGGCCGTTTCAGTCAGTCGCACTAATTGAATTAGCGTGCACCGAAAACGACACAAATTTTAAAATGAAGATTATTCTAACCAAAACAAAAAAAAAAACCAAAACTAAAATTAAATGAAACAAAATGAAACAAAAATAAAATGAAAAGCCACAAAGGTCCTAATGACCCTCCGCCAACCTGTAAAAGTGCCCCGGGGTGTTGAGAGACCACTGCCCACCCACCCCTTTAGAGGGAGCCCACAGGTGAAACATCTGAGAAAAATAAATGTAGAAGTCGCATAACGACATCCCTCCCCCTATCCAAACTCCCCCATGCCATAAACAACCTCCCTCACAGTAGCAGCCTGCCAATCCCCCAACCCACCCTAGGCACCCTCCCCAGGCACACCTGGTGGTCTAGTGGGGCTTGGAGAGCCACCTAGGCCCCACAAGCTCGCTCAATCCAAAATGGCCCGGACTAGCCATCATACTAAGTATGTCAGAGTACCTAGTATAAGTGTTGGCCAGTGCCATTTTGGATCCTCCGGGCCCTACTAAACCACCAGATATGCCCCGGGGGGGGGGGGGGGGGGGGGGGTGTTGGCAGGCTGTTACTGTGTGGAGAGCTGTAATTGGATCAGGGGATTGGATTTTTTGGAAGGGGGGTTGGGTAGGGGACAAGGCATTGCCACAAGACTTATTTTTGGCAACTTTTTTCACTTGTGGGCCGCCTCTACAGGTGGGGGGGGGGGGGGGGGGGCGGACTTTAAGGGTAAGGGTACTGCCCTCGTGATTTTTCAGTAAGTTCCCTACAGTATTTTCTCTCTATAAATTTTTCTGTGGGGGGTGGAAAATATCGTGCAGTTTACAAGGTGGGGTACACAGTACTGCACATTGGAAGCCCCCGCAGTATTTTTCCCCCTTCGCAGAAAAATACCACGTTAGTGAATAACACTCCAAGTTTGTATCTGAGGAAATGGAAGGTGAAGTGACTTGCTCAAGGTCACAAGTTGTGTCAGTGGGATTTGAATTCTGGCTTGCTTGGTCAGCTTCTTTTAAGCATGAGTGAGAGATCTGTATATTTTGCATATAAGCATGACAGAGAGACACACACATATAAGATGTGGAATGCTATGTTGTTATAACAGGCGTGCTTATGCATGGACCCTCAATAGTTTAGCAAGTTTGCCTTCAGTAGAACTGTGCTCTCCATAGAAAGCAGGAAGAATTAGCCATTACATGTGGGTGATATCATTCGTCGGTCCAAAACAGACTTCTCTTATGGGCCGATACAGTAGTATGCCAAGGATCTTTTACAATCTAAAAGTATGAAGGGCTTTCTCACCTTTCTAGAAGAATTTAGATATCCACAATGAATATTCATGAAATATTTGCATACCAAGGAGGCAGTGCCTTCACCTCTCTCTCTTGCATATTCAAGAGAAAACCAGACCTGTTGTTGAGGGCCAGAGTTGGTCACCCTGGGCACACACACTCTTCTGCGTCTAAGAGTGGCCGAGGGGATGCAATTCCACTGTCACCAGGTGAAAGAAATGGTTTCAGTTTTTGTATGCAATCGTGTTAAGTATTGAGTCATGTGGAAATGGTGTGTGGAAATCTGTGCATTAAGCACGGAGCTTTGAAACACCTTGTTGTGAAAATTATTCAGTAACTGTGAGTCCTTCCCTGGCGGAATTTCAAGAACATCCTTTGCTTTTTTTTTTTAAGAGTTGATGCTACCACAACTGATTGAAGGGGTAATTGCACTATTCCAAAACTGGGGGACCTTTGTACTCTATACTTAAAGTTTAGTTTCCTTGCAAACGGGGCACAGGAAATAGGATTTTCTCGTATTCTGCTTTGTAGTTCTTGCAGGATATCATGAATCGGGATCTTTGCTGGCTCTGTTGGTGTTTCCAGAATATGAAGGAGACCAAAGTCATTCACATGAGGATCTTTGTCCTTACACACACATAAGCTCCAAGTGCTTTTCCAGGAATCTGGTGCAGGAAAGGTTCTTCAGTGGAGAAGAGTTTTCTGGAAGGTCCAGAAGGGGATCTGAAGGGATCACGGTCGATCCCTCTTCAGAGCCTAGAGGCATGGGAACACTGATCCAAGACCCCGATAACGAAGAAGGGGACTGAGGAGGGGACTTTGGTCACCTCGGAGGGATACAGTCCTTATGGGTAAACTTCTGACCAGCCAGTTTCCACTGTAAATGAATTCTGTGGACTAAAACCAATTCTCAGAGGTTCTGATGTGGTATTTCACTGGAACCGTGGATACTGGGACTCTTCCTCGTGAGAAAATAAATCTGATATCCTGGAGAGATTTGAAGGTATCCGCCTTATCCTTAGCCACTATAGAGATAAAGAAATCCTTCACCAACTTTGCTATCTGGTCAAGGGACTAATGGTTCCTTTGTCCTGGCATGGACAGTGGAACATCCTCTTCTGAAACCCGAATGGAAGCCTGCACATCTTCTGGGCTCTGCAAAATCTGAACTGGAGGCAGATTAGATGTGAAAGGTACCAGAGAGCAAATGGGATCTGAAGTCTCCAGACATAACCCTTGTTACATTAAAATTTGTTGGTGCAAGGGCCCTAGTAATTGGCGGGGGCAGGGTATCATAGCTTTCGCTGGCCCTGACAAAGTTCTGTGCACACCAGTAGACAGCTGTGTTAGAAGCTGGACTTTTGCACCAACGGTGCCTAATGCACCCAAAGAATCTGTGCCTTTTGTGCACCGGCTGTTCTAGCGGCTCTGCAAAGTAGTGCCCTTTCTTTCTTGATGCATGGCGCTGCTGACTACTTGATCCAGATGATTCTGCCTGCTCCACCAATAGGGGAGATACCTTGGAAGAGTTCCTGCTCATCTCTACTTCTGAGGAGGCAGATGAGACTGCGCTCTGCAAGGAGGACCTTCCGTAGCTTCTGAGAGACTTACACAATTCATCCATTTTCCAGGCACGTGACTTCTGTGGGCATTCGGCCACAATTCTAACGGTTGGCCTGGTCATGATCCAATCTCAAGCAGAAATAATGGACATTCTACTACCACAAATACAGTCCTTGAATCCTCTCCCAGGAATTTATTCTTACCAGACACGATGAAGTTAGAAATGTTCTTAAATTTCCCCTTTTTTGGGGGGTAGCACTGAAAAGTGTTATTTGGGAGCTGCTGAGGCAGCTAGGCAATTTTAAAGAAAAAGGCATCAAGATATTTTTCATAAAAAAAACAGAGCTAGAGGTACACATCATTGCTGGTGCTTGACAAAAAAAAAAAAAAAAAGACTGAGGAGCTCACGAGTTATTTCCCCACGTGGGAATTCCTGCACATGCTCAGTACATCGTGTGAACCCGCTCTCCCGGCGCGCGCACAGGCCACTCTCCTGTGCACGCAATTCAGTAACTTAATTTATTTAAATTAGGGCCCGCGGTAAAAAGAGGCGCTAGTGTCCCTAGCGCCTCTTTTTGGACAGGAGCGGCGGCTGTCAGCGGGTTTGACAGCCGACGCTCAATTTTGCCGGTGTCGATTCTCGAGCCCGCTGACAACCACAGGTTAGGAAACTGGACGTTGGCAAAATTGGGCGTCCATCTTCCAACCCGCGAGCCGATTTCAAAATTTTTTTTTTTAACTTTTTTTTTTTTTTTTTTTTTTTACTTTTGGGGCGTCCGACTTAATATCGCCATGACATTAAGTCGGAGGGTGCACAGAAAAGCAGTTTTTACTGCTTTTCTGTGCACTTTCCTGGTGCCAGCAGAAATTAGCGCCTACCTTTGGGTAGGCGCTAATTTCTGAAAGTAAAATGTGCGGCTTGGCTGCACATTTTGCTTTCTGAATCGCGTGGGAATACCTAATAGCGCCCGCAACATGCATTCGCATGTTGATGGCGCTATTAGGTTCGGGGGGGGGGTTGGACACACATTTTCGACGCGCTATTACCCCTTACTGAATAAGGGGTAAAGCTAGCGCGTCCAAAACGCGTGTCCAATCACGGGTTAACAGTGCGCTCCACCGCTGATGGAGAATGCTCATTTTACCCTTAGCTCAGTATGAGCAGTAAGAATATGTACTATGCCATTGCTTTTCAACACTGCAGGAAACATTTGGGGAGCCTCCAGCCTTGCTTTGCAATTTCCATTCTGCTTCTTTCCCATAGAAAGCTTTTTTCCATGTTTCACGAGAGATAGCATTTTATTGGAAATCTAGGCAGCGAGAGTAGCACCTTAAAAAAATACAAACAACCCCCCCCCCCCTTACAAGAAGAACATTAGGAGAAAACTGCGGAGGCATTGCCGAGTCTAGCGGCTCGGCAATGCCTCCTCAGCCAGCCTGAAGACATCGGAAATCTTTTGTAGTGTCCCAGGATGCCTAACACAGAGGGACATGGAGGTGACTGCTGGGAGAGGATGGGAGGCACAAAAACGCTGCCTCCCCTTCGACTTGGGATGCTCATGAAGAAGCAGTCTATCCGGTTTTAGGGAAACCCCCTGAGAAAAGCCCTAAAATAAATGCTTTCAAGGCTAATGAAAACATTTTAAGACCAAGACTGTCATGGCCCATCACACGTGTACTACATCGTGCCCAAGGAAGACTTTAGTCACTCATAGCAACTCAAATCAACCCAAATGTTTCCGTAACAAATATTTCTGTGAAAACTTAACCTAAAAAGGCAGACACTGCTTGAGGATTTCAGTTCAATAGATAGAAGTCCCTCCCCCCTCCCCACCCGCCACACAGACAAACTTGCAACTCGAACTATTCGGAAAAGGATGAGTGCCATGCCACAGATATCGCTTTCACAGTTCCCATGATTATCAAATTGTAACCAGGGACACAAAATCTCTCGGCCCCCTCCTCTGCCTTCATCCCTGGGTCTATAAGGTTTAAAAGAGACGGCGCTGGAGGATGCAGCCAGCTGAGGAGCTTTACCACTGTAAAGCGCAAAGACCAATTTGACTGTAAGCAGAGAGGCCAAGAGTAGCTGACAGGAAGGGAGAGAAGGGCAAGCAAGGAAAAAAAATAATATATATATATATATATATATAAAATGAGCCAGGGTCCCCAGGCTGCAGTGAAGAGGCGTTCGAGCTTCCTTAATTCTGAGGGTGTTGAAGGAGACGTACAGAAGAGGCCAGAACTCTCGCCTTTTCCCAGCCAGCTTCAGCCAAGCACAGATTTGTACTAGGCCCAGAATTCAAGAGTGGAGATTTTTACTGCATACAAATTGGTTATGACTTATTCAGTGGTGTTTTCTTTTTTTTTTTAATGAAAATAAAATTCTTCACATTAATGGTAACAGCATGTGCATAAAAACTCTGCAGCTAGAAAATGCTTCCCAGAACCTGCAGAGCAAGGCAGCCTGGATTTCCTGAAATACCTGAAATGTGATGTTCGAGACACCACTACAACATTACGCAGCTCCTCATCACACCCTGTGGTTTCAGCAATGCGTCCTGCTTAATGGATGCGAGATTGCGAGGGGGGGGTGGGGGTTGGGGGAGTGAGTTTCAGCCATATGAAACTGTGACACAGGTGTGAAAAGCTCCTCTCAGGAGAGGCGGGCGGGGAGATCAGCCCAGGAAAAGAGCTGGAATGTTCCTTCAAGGAGGGGCATTGTCAAGGATCTTTAATTCACCCTTTCACGTGGGGTTAATTGCCACAAATCACCACAAGATGAAGTTATCACTTGGGGTTTTTTTTTTTTTTTTTAAACTCCATATTCCTGGCTGGAGATTCCTGTGATTGTTGCAGGCATCCACAGCCCTCGGAGACTAAGGCTGTCAGTTTCTGGCACACCCATGCAAGAGACTTTGCTGCCCTCATAACTGGGCTACTGCTTCCTCAGATCCTAAGCCATGACTAGGAAACCTGTTTCCCTCACACCATATTCTAATAGGGCTGTGGCACCGAAGGGGGTGCAGGTAACATACACCCCCCATTCCTTCCCCCACCTCACACTTTATGTAGAAAGACCAAAAATCCTACATCTTACAGTACCTATCATTTATTAAAAAAAAAAAAAAAAAGATTTATTCTGCACACCATCCACAGTTAAAGGCAGGGTACATATAACATTCATAATAATCAGCAACATAAAAGGACTTGTCTGGTTGAATTTCAGTTTCTTAGTCATTAAAATCATTATAAACTGTGGCTTAACATTGTTCAAATCATACTCCTAGAATACGGCAGCTGAGCCTCATCGTTATTTTGCCAGGACGGTGCGTCACACGCACTGCTCGAAAGCCTTACAGCACATGTATTTACACGCCTAGTCTGAATGCTTAGATAAGGCTGTATTTAATAAAATGAAAACAGTGCACAATACAAATCATTCACTGTCACAATAACGTTCAGAAGGACGTAAAGAGAAACATTAAAACATTTAAAAATAACTCCAGAACAAAACACAAAACAAAATATAGAATAAAGTTTTCAATTGTTTCTTGGGTTTTCATACACACCAAGGCCCGCAATTCGACCCAGAACCTGGCAAGCAGAACAAACGGCACCATCTGCAGGTCAGCAAACGGGAAAACCAAAACAAAACACTATAATGTTATTTCTAGTGCAGGGGTGGACGAACTATAGCCTGCAGGAGCTTTACATCCGGCCCATGGAAGCGAGATGGGGCCTAGCCAGAAGCCATGCCACCAGCAGCCCATCAGATCGTATTTCCTTCCCCTCCCATCACACACTTCTAGGGGGGCACCTTCGTTAGCTCTCCACACAGACTGGGCCTCTAATGAAGCCCTCAGGTCCAGAAGTTTGCCTACCCCATTTTAAGTCCCATGAAAGTTGGCTCAGATTCATTCTCCTGGCAGTAGACTTTGGTCACTGAGCTACCAGTACTGTTACTACTTAGCACACTCAGACACACACCATGAACGGTACAAACTCAGACTGAACTGGACACATTCATGCCTGTTCTTTAATAGCAAAATAAAGTATAAAAATCTAAGAGGTTTTAAGAATGACAGTTACCTGATATACGTGTCATCTAAATGGCACTGGATGCAGTCACCTGTTCCCCTTCCAACAAACAGCAACAATGGAAGCATCTTATCAGGCTGTCTTGTAAGGGCTTGGGCTTCACATCTGCAAAGCAGAATCCTTGCTCGCCCAATTTAGTGCTTGTGTAGTAGCAAAGCAGCTCACAGTAAAGGTCCAAAAGGCCCACCCAGTCTGCCCAGTTATTTTTGCCTACCCTTCTAAGAATATATCCCAGATGCCAGTCATAGAGGCTTGAGTAGCCGCCTAGTGGTTAGAGCAGTGGGCTATGAACCAGGAGACCAGGGTTCAAGTCCTGCTGTCGTTCCTTGTGACCTTGGGCAAGTCACTTTATCCTCCATTGCCTCAGGTACAAACTTAGATTGTAAGTCCTCTGGGGATAGGGAAATACCAATTTAATCCATTTTGAAGCAAAATATTAAAAAAAAAAAAAAGTAGGCTATCACTCCTTATTAGAGTTTGCTATCTTCCTGTCTGGTTTCCTACAATCCTGGATAGAACATGCACGTTGCCATACTTAATCCAACACTCATCAGCTCTACCCAGGTGGCTTACCATCACCTTGTCAGAATACACCTAGTTGGTTTCTGAGCAGTTGTGGCCTGTTGATACCAACCTGGCTACCACAGGACCTGAGGTGTCACTAGGTCATGCCTCATCTATCTTACCCCTTGTTTTCTGCACATCACTTGACCCCCTTGCTTCTTCTCTTGAGAGAGAGTGAAGGGTGGATTGTTTGCAATGCTGTACCCTCCCGACCCTGTTCCTTCTACTGTCCTCTGTGTCCCAAGCATCACAGTACTGTTTTCTCCCACCTCTGCTGGAAGGCTATTCCAAGGGTCTGTCATCCTCTCAGTAAAGCAGTATATTCTCAGGTTTCTTCCGAGCCTTCTTCCCTCTTGCTTCATGTCTCTTTGCCCCTGAAATTTGTTTTCTATGGAACATTTCATCTTTTTGTGCTTTATTGAAGCCTATCACATACTTGACTTTTTCTATTATATTCCCCCTTTACCTTTTTTCCTCCACAGAATATATTTGGAGTTTGTGTTGGGCCCTGTATCATTTTAGTGGTGCTTCTCTGAACTGCTTCCATCCACTCGATGTCCTTATGAAGGGACGTCCTCCAGAACTGAAAACAGAGTCGGTACTCAGGGTGGTGCTGGTGGGGGGTTTCTCACTAGTAACCTGTGCAAGGGCCACATTACCTCCCTTGTCCTGTGAATGCCTCTATCTATACAAAACAAGCATATCCTTAGCTGTTTTTATTACATAGACTGCCAATGTTCAGGTCATACCTAAGTTCTTTGTAAACCGGCATGATGTGCTGCACGAATGTCGGTAAATAAAAGTTAATAAATAAATAAAATCTGAAATGATTACGCCCAGATTTCTTTCCTGTTTAACAGATTCCAGCTCTTGTACTTCTCATGCATATGCACTTAGTGTCATTTTGCATGCAACGTTGCACAATTTTATGCTTTTTAGAAATGAAGCTATTTTGAACCCTTGACCATGCTTCTAGATTTTTCAAGACCTCTTGCAGTTTTTCCACCCCTTTCCGTGTGTCTTCTCTGTTACTGATTTTTATATCATCTGCAAGCAAACATTTTTGCCTCAAGTCCCTCTGCAATATTGCTAAAGATATTGAAAAGAACTGATCCTAACATCAGGCCCTGGAAACACCACTGGGTCATTTTTATCTCCACCTGAGTAGACTCCACTGATCCCAACTTTGTGGGTTCTGTTGTTCAACCAGCGTCTCATTCAGTTTACAGCTTTCTGTCCTCTTTCCAATACCATCCAGCTTTTTCACCATTCTCCTGTATGGAACAGTGTTTAAAACCTCGCTGCAATCCAGTTAGGCAACATCCACTGGAATGTTTCCCAACCAGCGTGCCTGCTGATCAGCTGTGTCATGGAGAAGTCACCACTGCCTGCTGCTGAGATCCAGGCCACCCTTAGGCTCTGCAATTAGCACCCTGCAGCAACAAGAGACAACAGTGGTGGCTGGTAAACGTGCAGGAGCTCCTTTCTGAGAACTGTGCAATCGTGTATTGCCTCTTCTTCCTAGCTACAGCGTGAGCCCTGGCGTGTGGCAATTAATGAGCAGTATGCAGGGCATGGATAGCAGGACCCGCTTTGTGTAACACACAGCACTTCTCCTCAGCCACCTCCTTTAAGTCCTTCCAGCCTCTGTCCCATCTCCAGACTTACAGGCCAATACAGTAAAAGTCGCGGGAAAGCGGGCGAGTGCCCGCTCTCCTGGCACGCACTCTGGCCACTCTCCTGTGCGTGTGATTTAGTATTCAAATGAGGGTCCGCGGTAAAATGAGGCGCTAGGGACACTAGCGCATCCCTAGCGCCTCTTTTTTTGACAGGAGCGGCGGCTGTCAGTGAGTTTGACAGCCGCCGCTCCTGTCGCTAGTTTCTGAAAGTAAAATGTGCGGCTTGGCTGCACATTTTACTTACTGAATCGCGTGGGAATAACTAATAGGGCCATCAACATGCATTTGCATGTTGCGGGCGCTATTAGTTTCGGGACGGTTGGCTGCGCATTTTCGACTGAATAAGGGGTAAAGCGTCGAAAATGCGCGTCTAAACGGAGCGCACTGTACTGTATCGGCCTGTTAGTGAGAAGGGGAGAGCCTGCACTGTGCACTGGATGTGACTTACTCCGAGCACTGGGAAGAGGAGCAGCAGTCAAATTAACCGAGCCCTCGAAGAAGCACTGTGCATGAACAGATTGCTGTCCCCCTAACTCATCAACCTCTTGCAGGCTTGCAGGACCTGAGTGACCTCTTGCTGCTGGTTCCCATGGGCCCACAGTCCCTCCACGATCGCCTGCTGCTGCTGTCAGCCAAAGGAGAGACCGAGGAGGGTAGGGGGATGACCTAGGGAAGTGGAGGCAAAGGGAGATGTAGAACAAGAGAAAAAGAAGGGGTTTGATGGGGACAGAGTGGAGGGTGGTTTGTGAGAGCTGGCCCCTCCTTGGTGAGGGAGAGAAGGCTCATTCCCCGCTCCTCAAAGGTGAAGCACTGCTGCTACTACTGTGCTTTCTGGTTTCGGAGTTCTTGGTGTATGTATGAATGGTTGGTATATAGTGTCTGGTCTCCCTCACAACCTCCCCTGACTTCCAGGACAAGTTGAACAGAGTTGCGAGGGGTGCGGTGAGCTACTTTAGTGTACTGGAGTTTACACTCAGGTCGATCCAGTAAAGTGTGCTCCGTCGGAGCGCACTGTCACCCTGCTCTGGACGCGTGTTTTCCCTTACCCCTTATTCAGTAAGGGGAGGAAAACACGCGGCCCACCCGCGGCACCTAATAGGGCCATCAACATGCAAATGCATGTTGATGGCCCTATTAGGTATTCCCGAGCGATCCAGTAAGTAAAATGTGCAGCCAAGCCGCACATTTTACTCTAAGAAATTAGCGCCGCCCAAAGGTCGGCGCTAATTTCTTCCGGCGCCAGGGAAGTGCACAGAAAAGCAGTAAAAACTGCTTTTCTGTGCACCCTCCGACTTAATATCATAGCGATATTAAGTCGGAGGTCCCCAAAAGTAAAAAAGAGTAAAAAAAAAATAAAAAAATTTTGAATTCGGCCCGCGGCTGTCGGGCCGAAAACCGGACGCTCAATTTTGCCGGCGTCCGGTTTCTGAGCCCGTGGCTGTCAGCGGGCTCGAGAACCGACGCCGGCAAAATTGAGCGTCGGCTGTCAAACCCGCTGACAGCCGCCGCTCCAGGCCAAAAGGAGGCGCTAGGGACGCGCTAGTGTCCCTAGCGCCTCCTTTTCCTCGTTTGCACCGCGTCGCCTAATTTAAATACTGGATCGCTCGCACCGGCGAGGGGCCGGTGCGCGCGCCGGGAGAGCGGGCGTTAGTCCGCTCTCCCACGGACTTTACTGGATCGGGCTGTTAGTCAGGTGCCGGGGCCTTATCCACTCACATTTGTGTAAAAGTGTTTGTAATCGTTTCACATTCATTAATGCCATTTTCCTCCTTAGGTCTGTAAATAGCAGGCGATGGAGCTGCTTTCCAATGGCTCCTCCTCTTTGCTAAATCTTATTTTTCTATTCCCTTTGGATTTTCAGCGGTCCCTTAGATGTCTAAGTGAGGTTCTAGGCTCTCGTTTTATCATCTGGGCAGTTTGTCTCACTCCTCTTCCTGCCTCCCTTTGTTTTTGACATTTCTGCCCGTCATGTCTGCCTGTGGTTTTTTGTGATTTCTGAACATTCCTCTCTTCTGTTCTTACCGTTTCTACTAAGAGGACCATATTTGGTCTCTTTCTCCTTTTCCCATTTTACTAACTATCCTCTGAACTCTCTGCCTACTCCTGTTGCATTTCGCAGCTGCAACCAAACTTTTTTTTTTTTTTTTTTTTTTTAAATAAGCTCATGAAGAGAGGCACTTTCTCATTTTACATGTTTATTTTAGCACTGCCCGTGGCTGTGATTAAGCCCGACAAAAAGGTTCCTTGTAGAGTCCTTGTCCAGGCTGCAAAGACTGAACTGCTGAAAACTCTGCAACGGGTTTAGGAACAACCCCGCCGCCCCGACAAATCAGCCAAGTCTGAGAGTTATGCTGATGCCCCAATCTTCTTCTCTCCATACTTGTGCATTAACAAAAAAAAAAAAAAAGTGCTTGCAATATTGCTTCTCTGTTAAGTAAAGAAAATATATCTCTCTCATTTATATTGTTTATACCGCTGGCTTCATCTTAGAGGCTTATGGAAAATGAATTGATGGGGGAAATCCAGATCCTGTTGGCACGTGCTGTCCCGCACACAAGCTGCGGCAGCAACTCCCTGGGCCGGAAATCGATACAGCAAACATTGCTATCTTGGCATCCCCCCAGCTTTCAGTGCCGACAACAAAAGGACTTTAATTACTGTAAAAGAAGCCTGGAATTTCTGCTGCAAAGCAGCCCTCTAGGCCCAGGCAGTTACCGAAAGCAGTTAGCGCCTTGGCCACCGGGGCATTTCAGGCTTGCGGACGATAACGTTTCCCCCTTCCAGTCAGGCGTTTATTTTGGCAACGGTTTATGTCCCACAGGAGGCGGAGAAGCCGATACCTCCCCTCCTGCAATGTAAAAAAGGATATGCAGGAAGGAGCTGCCGGCCGCCGTCCGTCCTCCCCCCCCCCCCCCAGCCAAATATCTTACGGTGTAAATTGTGAGGGCCCCCCTCCTACCCTCCTGACATCAAAACCTTCTGCAAACCCCTCGCAAAAACAGGTCTGAGCTCAAAAGCAGCCAAAGGGCAGCTGGGAGGACACAAGCCCGCCGCCTCCTCCTGAGCAAGCGTCCCGTGCCGCTCTGATATTTTCTGCACCATGGAGTGAGGGGGGGGGGGGGCGCCGGCGGCCACCCCCCCCCCCACCGGGATAACTTTTTTACATTGCAGGGGGGGGGGGGGGTTAGCAGGTTCTCTCCCTCCAGCAGGAATAAAACTAAACTTGGAGGGGGGGGGGGGTTGGTGGCCCTCATTTTTAAGTAGGAGAAGGGGGGGGGGGGTCATACAACCGCTTTGGGCCTACATTTTATTCCTTGCCTGGGGGGAGGAGAGTGGGGGGGGGGATGGGGAAATAAAATAATAATAATAAAAAAAAAAGTTAAATAATTGGGCCACTTGCTGGTCTGTCAGGTTTTTTATTTTATTTTATTTTTTTAACCAACTATATTCAAAATGTAGCCAGTTCTGTTTAAAATTATCTGGGTAAATGTACCCAGATAACTTTAGACCTGCTCTCCCCCACAACTAAGATTATTTGGGTAATCCTGAATATCAGTGCAACCTGGCTAAGTTTAAACCCCCTCCCCAGAATGCCCCCTGCGCTGCCTCTGCTTTCATCTGGGTAGGTTTCAGCAGGATAAGAACTTACCCGGTTAAAACTTATTGGTCAGAAAAGCGTGTGTGGGGGTGGGGGAGGGGTGGATTTAAAACCCCAGGTTTGCCCGGCCAAGTCTCAGTCTCTGAATTTGGGGGAACTTTATTCTAGCTTGGTAATCTATGCCCCCAGCTCTGTGAAACTGAATGTCCCGTGCTTACTTGTGCTTCATCCTATACTAGGGATGCTACGGGGTCTGGGTTCAGATCCGGACAGGGAGGAAGATTTCCCTTCTGGGGCCCTGGTGCTATCCACCACTATCTCCGTGACCACTTCACACTCTACACTGCCAATTTCCACAAGGTGCCAAATAGCGAAATATAAAAGCAGGGACGCCAACACCAGTGCAACCGGAAGAAACCAGGAATCACAAGAGAGTCCATCCATCCCAGTAAGTCCACACTTGGGTTAAACTCAATGAAAATACTGGAGTCTATAGTTGATGTTCAAATAAAAGATAGTCTTTACTATAACTTAAAGAAGAGGATCCAAGTCAAGAGGACAAACATAAGGATCAACATACATCCAATGATCAATAAAAAAGCAAATGGTTTCTCTGTCCATCCTTATTCTATTCACTTCCCTTCTTGCTGTTGTACCTTCATACAGGGCCAAAACACATGTTGGGCTGGGGAGGGATGTCCCAGCTCTGGCATTTTTCCAGGTGGGAGGGATAAGTGGTGGGGTCCGAAGGTCCTGTTTCCTTTTTTTTTTCTCTTTTTGAGGTTTTTTGTTTTTAATATTTGATTCATTTTTTTTTAAACAAATCAAACTGATCCATTAACTGCTATTAATCAAGCTGACTTAGGGAATAGCCACTGCTATTACTTGCATCAGTAACATGGGATCTACTTAAGAGTTTCAGTACTTGCCAGGTACTTGTAACCTGGATTGATCACTATTGAAAACAGGATGCTGGGCTTGATGGACCCTTGGTTTGATCCAGTATGGCAATTTCTTATGTTCTTATCTTTCCAAAGATATATAAGACTCACATTAAAAACTGTGAGGGGGAAGAATGTTTGTATATATTCTTCAATGCAAATTCTAATCTTGTATGCTTTTATTGATTATTCTTAGACTTATAAGTAAAACTTCTATACTTATAAATATGTGTGTTGTGCATTCTATTTCAAAATAATCACCAATTTTCCTACCCACTACAGAGAAAGATGGGTCTGAGATGCATATGAACCCATCACGATCGCTATTTTAGATTTAATTCTTAGTGGAACGCAGGATTTGGTGAGAGAGGTAATGATGGTGGGGCCACTTGGCAACAGTGATCATAACATGATCAAATTTAAACTAATAACTGGAAGGGGGACAATAAGTAAATCTGTAGCTCTAACACTAAACTTTCAAAAGGGAAACTTTAATAAAATGAGGAAAATAGTTAGAAAAAAAACTGAAAGGTGCAACTGCAAAGGCTACAGTTTGTTTCAGTGTCATGGAAGGCCCCCAACTTGGTGGAGTCCCGAGGCGATGGTGTTGACTTTTTCTTAGGCCCTAAAAGGATACAGACCTGGAGGAAATCCTTTGGGTCACGTAGGCATTGTTCTTGGCAATTCAATCAGAGGCACAGACTTCCATGCCACACTCAACCTCTGACCTATGATGGATCCATGCAGTGGACCCACAAGACGAGAGCTTTTCTATGCTTAAGGGGATGGGAAGATGCCCGCTTCAATTTCTTGTGATGAGAGCAGACATCTCGCTCCTGGACGAGGAGCAGCTCTGCTGCTCAGCCAAGCTTTGGACTGCCTTGCGGGTGCCTCTCTCAGCACTTCCATCTTTCCAGGCACAGTATTACTGAGCCCTCTTGAGATCCAACCACAGCTATAGCTGCTGGATGAGCTATGGGTCAGACCCAGGCAGTGACACCATACAGCATGGGTTGCCTGATGGATATTTGGCACTCACAAATGCAGGCTTTGAAACTGCTGAATGTGGGTTTCTTGCCCTTGGGCGTCTCCATCCTAAAGATTCTTCTTTTTTGGTAAAATTGAAAAGTTCCGTTAAGGGGGCCGATGAGTCAACGGCATAAAAAAAATATAATGAGGCAGAAATCACAGGCCAAAAAAAAAGACTAAACAAAAAATGTTTTAAATGAGAGCGAGACACGTGTGCAGAGGCTCAGATGATGAAAGCCCGAGGGGCTCACGAGGCAGTGTGCGTGCACGGGAACTCCTGCACGTGCTCACTAAAGTCTTTACTGGGCACCGAGAGAACTGGGTCTGTGGTGGTGCCACTGGATGACGTTACCCACATTATGGTCAATTTATGCCTGCTTATCAATGAAGAAACATTTTGCAGGTTTCAGCTAATAAAGAAGGCGTAGGGGAAAGAATTAGTAAGAGAAAGAGGGGGGAAAAAAATAAGAAGGAGGGCCGAGAGCCAGTGTTGCAAAGAGGGAGGGCTCAGAAGGGAAAAGGCAGGGAAGTGGAAGTGCGAGAGAGGAAGGAAACAGGTAAATTACTGACATGAAGGGAAAGAGAGAGAGCTGGAGAAGGACAGATGAAGAGAAAGGAGATTAATGAAACAACAGAGCCACAGTTGAGGGAAAAAACCTTAAAATAACCCAGATAAGGAAAAGCAAAATGTAAATATGGTGTTTTCTGTAGATTTTGGATCTTTGTGAACCTGGGGATCCATGAGACATCTCGGATTTTGGAAAGATAGCATAGAAACAGAACGGCAGAAAGAGACCTATCCAGCCTGCCCAACCACACAGCTACTCAGCTCTATAATCCCTACACCTCCCTCGTTGTGCTTGTCCTATGCTTTCTTGAATTCAGGTACTGTCCCATGCATCTACCACCCTTTCTGTAAAGAAATACTTCCGAGGATTGCTCCTGGGTCCACGCCCAGTGCTAGCATTTTTGCCCACTTGTGTGAACAACTACTGTGCTGGCCCCCTCCCCCAGCCCCCAGTTCTATTTTTTTTTAACCCAATAACCAAAACACAGTAGAAATTGTCAGTCACGCTCTGTCCCAGGACCTCCCCCCCCTTCCCCAGCTGAAAAAAAGCCTCCCAGGTGCTCCTGCCCTACCTGTTGGGATGTAAACTTGGCAGCGGCTGGCCCTATAGCTGCTAGAACCCGTTTGTTGTACAGAAGCACATGCACTGCTATGGTGCCATCCAGAAAACCCTGCCAAAACAGACACTTGAGGGCTGATATTCAAGAAGACAAAAGCTAAGCGTCTAAATTTAGGCTTCAAAATTAAGTCCCTAAGTTAGGCACCTATTTTCTGCTGAACTTAGGCACCTAAGTTTTCAGAGGTATTTAAAAAGTAAGTCTTGAAAGGTTGAGAATCACTGATCTAAACCATCTTACAGCAACATTTCTTGGCCAGAGGCCATAGATCGAGGCTCCTTTTGAACAGGAGCTCTTTAGAGTCTCGCTAGCAGGTGCCAGCTGTTGTACAAGGGCAGGGCCACTCTCTCTCTCTCTCTCCTGCGGGCTGTAAACTCTGCCTCTACAACAACTCCAGCACCAGTTGGCTAAAGAGCAAATGCTGAACTCTGGAATCAAACTCAGATCTCCCACATGGTATGGCATGACAAAATGAATTTTGATGCTGCAAAAATAAAATCTTATCTGTCCCTACCAAAAAATATACATCTCCTTTAAAACTATACATCAAACAGTCTTCTTTTACAAAACATACATACCATATTCCAGCTCTGAAGAGCCACTGAAGATCTTAAGGTAAGAGGATTCACAATCTTGAGATTCAATATCCACATCTCCAAGTTTTAAGAATAGTTTTTTGCCCTCGGGCACCTGAATTCTCCTTTCACAGAAAGTGTAATTAGGGTAAGTACCAGGATAGTTCTTAGAGGTCAGTGTGCCACTCTCATGGTGCACTACCATGTGCCCACATCCATCAACTGTGAGAGAAAGAGAGAGAGGTGGGGGAAAAACATAAATCCATCAGTTTACAAAACTGAACAAAATTGATCAATAACCTCTACCTAATAGATTAAGTAAATATAAATAAATAAGGTAGAAATTACTAATTTGTTACTTGCTTTCTCAAACATTCAAAGCAAGGTACAACAATTCATCAATACATAAAACATAAATAGTATATCAAGTTACAGATAATATAACCTCCTAAACCATAAAAGCCTACTCACTCTCAGTTAAGGAATAAGGGATGAAAAAGAAAGTCTATACCTTTAAGCCATGATGTCAAGCACAAACAGACCCTCAACATAGGCGGCTCTGTTCCTGGAGTATCACGAACAGATCTGGTTTTCAGGATATCTATGTAACTGTATGCTTACATATTGCATGCATACTCATTGCGGATATCCTGAAAACCAGACCTAAACTGAAAATAAAATGTCCTTTTTTTTTTGTCCCTTTATGTCTGGACATTTTATTTTGCTAATCACTTTGGCCCTCATCTTTTTTCCTGCCTTCCACTTGTTGGTCTCCTACTTCTTTCAGGGTCTCCTGTCCCATTACATCTCTCTCCTCTACACCTAATATTGATCATTACCTTTTTCTTCATGTCGATTTCTGCCTCTCTATCCATTCATCTCTAGATTTCATCTCCCTTTCCCTCCCTCCCTCCAGTTCTCTTTGCCAATTCTACACCTCCATAACTTTCCCCTCTATTGCTCCCTTTCGTACTTCCAACTTCCCCTCATTAGGTTGCTTCTTTTACCATCTCCAGCTATCTGGCCCCCTTTTCCTTCCCCTCAACAGCTGCATCCTTTCTTGTTCTGTCGAACCCACTCATTCTTCCTCGCTCATCTTCCACCATCGTTTTCCACCCCATCCCATTTTCTAACCTCATCTTCCACCACCCCATTCCCCTCCCTCCACCTCCCAATTTCCTCCTCTCCCTCCCTGAAGAGTTCATGTAGGAGGGAGGTTGGTGTAGGCAGCTCAGCAGCTTACTGCCCGACCTCAGCGAAGAGCAACTTTGGCCCTGTGTATTTTTTGGATCCCCCGCGGTCACATCAGAAAGGAGGAGGAGGTGGCCTGATGATGTCGTACCCTTCCTCCTCCTGGCAATGCACCTCGGGCCACGAGCCTGAAACAGTGCTGCTGGAAGCGGGGCGCTAAGGCAGTCAAAACGGGGCTCCTTCAAAGCACAGAGCTTGGGGGGCGGTATTGCCTGATTTGTACTTCCCCCTCCCCTGGAAGAGGAAGGGGGGGGGGGAACACCAGGAGCAGTTCCCTCCTCTTCTCCCACTGGCGGCAGAGCTCTTAAGCCTCAAATGCTGTGTTGGGAGGAGAGGCAATGTCTCTCTTCAGACTCATTGTGAGGGAGCGGTGGCACCCCCTAATCAATGGTGCCATTGGCCATAGGCTAGCTTACAGCTCTAATCCCACTGCATCCTCTCAAAATGTCTCTCTAACAATCTCTGAACTCTTCAGTCTCTTTCCGTTCTCCTTTGTGCCTCCTTTCATTGCCTGTTTTTCTAGCTGTCACTCTTAGTGCACTGTTGAATTCTCCTTCAGAAAACTGGATTCTTTACAAGCTGCGATTTATTTTTTCCAACTGAATAAAATATATTGTTTAAAGGGCGTCACTAGGTGCGATCTCTGAGACAGACGTCAGTCCTTTCAGCAGACTACTGCCTGCATGGAATTCTCTTACAAACATACGCATGCAACCCCCCGTTTCCTGCAGCAAAGTTTTCAAGATTCTGTGGCAATTACTGTAAATGTCAAATTTCCATAAAGTTTCACATCTCTCGCTATGTGAAAGTCAATTTTTTTTTATTTAAAACCTTTTAAACAATATTTAAAACATATATATAAAATTTTATCATGCACAAAAATGAATTATTTATCAAGTGAAGGCATATAAGTTAGAAACTTATCTAGGAAATGTTACTTTGGTTTTGGACTGAAACACAGCACAATCATCCTTTTTATATTTTCTTCAGAAAGTTTTCATCTTTTGAAGTTTATGAGGTTATGTATGCTGTAAGTTGCATTCAGCATTAGCAGAATCTGTCAAATTGTTAACTAGAATTAATGTCATCTCTGCCAAATGTGAGACAAAGCAGCTGCAGATTTTCAAAATACATCCAGGTCTTTGTGTCAGGGGTGTATGGCGGGCCACATATGCAGGCATGAAAACATTTGCATAAAAGATTAAATTCTTCTAAAGAAGCACTGATAAAGGAATTATATCAAATTGTCTGACATGACTTAAAAAAAAAAAAAAAGGAGATCTCTGAAGGATCGAAGTCCGACTATTTTCTGTCTATTCCAATTTTAGCCCCTCTCCTTCTCTACAGGTTAGGAGTGGAGGGACTCGATTAGAGTGACTTGGCTCTGATCTGCTCCAGCCTCAGTCTTCCACCTCCTCCTGTTCCCTACAAGCTACCTGGAAGGAGACGGGCTGGAGTATAAAACAAATATTAGTTGCAGATGGCTGAGACAGACCTTTATATCTATCCCCATATAAGCATTTTAATAGCTACTTTCTGGACAGGCTCTAATCTGTTTATATCCTTTTGAAAATGCAGTCTCTAGAATTGCACACAGTATTCCAACTGAGGTCTTACTAGGCCTATAAACGGGAAGTATATGCAACCAGAAGGTCACACTTAAATACCTCTAACTCAGGGGTCTACAATCTTTCAAAATAGAAAAGCCATTTCATGTTTTTTTTTTATTTCTACAAAATATTGTACATCGGGTGACACAGGTAAATTATATCCTCCTTCCCAGCACTCTCTCTCTCTCAATCCCCTCTCATCCCCAGCACCCACATTCTCATCTCCTCAATTTCTAACATTCATTCCCTTTCACTTAATCTGCCCATCCTACTCCCCAGCATTATCTCTCCTCCTGCAATCCCCAGCAGTCCCTCGCTCCCAATCCAGCCCATTCCCAGTCATTTTTTTAATCTTTTAACTCACAGTAACACAATAAAATGTTGGCATAGAAAGACTCTGGAGGAGAAGGCTATTCCCTAAGGGGTAGATTTTCAGAGCCCTGCTCGCCTAAATCCGCCCAAAACCGGGCGGATTTAGGCGAGCAGGGCCCTGCGCGCCGGGAAGCCTATTTTACATAGGCCTCCCGGCGCGCGCAGAGCCCCGGGACTCGCGTACGTCCCGGGGTTTTCGGAGGGGGGCGTGTCGGGGGCGTGTCGGGGGGGCGGGCCCGGTCGACGCGGCGTTTCGGGGGCGTGTCGGCCGCGTTTTGGGGGCGGGTACGGGGCGTGGCTACGGCCCGGGGGCGTGGCCGCGCCCTCCGTACCCGCCCCCAGGTCGCGGTCCGGCGCGCAGCAGGCCCGCTGGCGCGCGGGGATTTACGTCTCCCTCCGGGAGGCGTAAATCCCCCGACAACGGTAAGGGGGGGGTGTAGACAGGGCCGGGTGGGTGGGTTAGGTAGGGGAAGGGAGGGGAAGGTGAGGGGAGGGCAAAGGAAAGTTCCCTCCGAGGCCGCTCCGATTTCGGAGCGGCCTTGGAGGGAACGGGGGGAGGCAGCGCGGCTCGGCGCGCGCAGGCTATACAAAATCGATAGCCTTGCGCGCGCCGATCCCGGATTTTAGTGGATACGCGCGGCTCCGCGCGTATCTACTAAAATCCAGCGTACTTTTGCTTGAGTCTGATGCGCAAGCAAAAGTAGGCTGTTCGCGCGCCTCTTAAAATCTACCCCTAAGTCAGCTATTAATCAAGCTGACTTAGGGAATAGCCACTAGGGATGTGCATTCGTCCTGGTTCGGCCACCCCAAAAAACAAAGCAGATTTTCCCAAACTTTCGGGAAAATTCGTTTTTTGGGGTTATTTATTTATTTTTCTATACCGATGTTGGTGTGTACCTTCACACCGGTTTACAATGTTCTTTAAAATAAAACAAACATAAAATACATAAAAAAACATAAAATCCAATAATTTCATAAAAACAAAAATGCTGAAAATTTAAATCATTCATAAAAATAAATAAAAATGTCAATCATAAAAATACTAAAATTATATAACACATTAAAGTACTCAAATTTAAGAACAGAAATCATAAAAACAAATAAAATAAACTATGGCAAAATCCTAACTGGCTTCTACTTGAAATGCACTAACCCCGAAAATCGGGGCAGCCGAAAAAAAATCGGCCCCAATTGCAGGAATACAAAATTTCCCACGGTGGGCCGATAACGAAGGCCAAACCAAAAGGTTCGGCCAAATCACATCCCTAATAGCTACTGCTATTATTGGCATCAGTAGCATGGGATCTACTTAGTGTTTGGGTACTTGCCAGGTACTTGTTCCCTGGACTGGACACTGTTGGAAACAGGATGCTGGCCTTGATGGACCAGTCTGACAGAGTATGGCAATTCTTATGATCAAGAGGTCTTTCCTTCAGAAATATCTCCATTAGTTTTCCCACCACCAAGGTAAGGGTAGCCATTGTGGATCAGCACCACCACGATAGAACCACATTCAGGGGAGTGGCCAAGATGGCGACAGACTATGAGGTGCAGAAAGCTCTCTCTATTACCTGCTTCATTGTTTCCTTGATTTTCGGACTTTTACCTTTCGATTTCATGCCTCATACTAAAAGAAAAGCTAGGCTCTGAGAAAGCCTAGCTGTTGCCGAAAGTCTGAATACTCAACAACCTACTATAGAGAAGTTCTTTGCATCGACGCCGATGGAGCCGGGAGCGAGGGCTGCAGTAATTGGAGAAACAGAGCGAGCCTCCCCGATAATGGCCGAAGAGATCTCGCTAAGTCCCGGCGCGCCTGTGACACCGTCCCCACCCCAACGGTCGAGAAGCGCAGGAGAGGAATTATCATCGCGCCCCTGGATAGCCCCACTGAGCTGAAGGCACAGAGGGAGAGCTGCCAAGGAGGAAATCGAGGAGGGGAAGAGAAAATTGAACGGTGGGAGAGTCCATTGGTCCTGCCACAGGGAGATTACCTGCCCCCACTTCGAGAACTGACTAGCCCCGCTGAACTGACGTTGGGAGAGAATCGGGACAATGATATTGAGGCTGCGCGAGGAGGTGAACAGAGCCAAGTAAGACCTTTCCTGGTTAAACCAGCTAAAATATCGATGTAAACTATTTGGGAGGCATTAGCTTCGATAGAAAGTGCAATTATTGGGTTGTCAAGGTCTGCCTTTGAAATAAATAAAAATACTCGGTATAACAAAGAGAGAATAAATAAACAAGAAAAAATAGCTTTGGAAGTGGAAGAGAAAGTGAAACAGATTGAGAAAAATCAACAGAACTTAATACAATCTGAAAATGTCCAAAATAAAAAATTGGAAAATATAAAAAACTCCCTTTAGAGTACGAATATAAGAGTTGTGAACTTTCCTATCATACCTCAGATATCACCAGTGGAATTATTTAAAAATTACTTAACTGGGACGGGGAGGAGACAAGATGGCGACTTGAACGCGAGTGCTCATATTACCTGCTCCGCTGTTTCTTGGCGAAAAATATTTCCAATTTTAAATAATGCCTCCGAAAAGGAAGGGGAGACCCAGGAATTATCCCTCAGCGACTGTGGTCACTCTGGGGCAGCGCACCATCGAGCAAAGCGTGATAAAACCGGGAAATCTGGAGCTAAGAGTTCTGGCTGCCAGGTCACAGGAAGGAGACTGTGACCTGACCTCGGAAGGAATATCCCTTAGCCCCCTGGATGAGCGACTGCCTCCGGCGGTGCGTGGGACCTCGACACCGCGGTTGGAAGCGAGTCCCGGTGAGGATGGCGTTTTCCAGCCCGAGGGAGTGGAAGAGAGGAGAAGCCCCGCACAGACCTCCATAGAACCCGGAGAGTGTGGTGATGGAGGGCAGGATTTGGAAGGAGGAGGGAACCAGAGGAGTGCTGGAGGTGAGAGATCTGCGGTGCGCCCTTCCCCCCTGCCTGAAGCCACATTGAACATAGTGAAACCGGAGCCGGTAACTTTAGATTCTTTCCTCTGCTTTGGTTAAGGCTTTGGAAGACTGCTCTGGGAAAATTGGATCACTGGCACAGCAAATGGACATATTAAATACTAGCTTTCAAGAACAAAAACAAGATACCATTGAGAAAATAAATAACATGGATATAGAAATTAATCGAGTCAAACAGGTCCAGGCAACAATTATACAGGACTGTGGTCTTATGAACAGAAGACTTGAGAATATGGAAAATGTTATGAGGCATTTAAATTTGAGGGTAATAAATTTCCCCAGGGTGATGGGAGAATTGCCGAGAGTGACTACTAAAACGTTGGTGGATGCCTGGAATGCCCTTCCGGAGGAAGTGGTGAAGACCAGAACTGTGAAGGACTTCAAAGGGGCATGGGATAAACACTGTGGATCCATAAAGTCAAGAGGCCGCCAATGAAGAGTAGGTGACTCGCCAGAATGATGGCTACTGCCTGGAGACAATACCCTTATTCAATAAACATACACATGGTTACTATGACTCCATCATCACTCTAAGCTTCAACAGCAAGAGGAAATGTGGAAAAAAGGATTTGCACTCACAAAGACAGGAGTAGCTGGCTTGTTACGGCGGTTACTACCCCAAACCAAATAACCAAATTACTACCTCCACCTTCCTCTATTCCTGATGCCTTTCAACTAGCTTGATCACTCCATTCTTATACTTCACTTTCAATGCATATCCAGCATAGTTCTCTGCTTCAACAGCAGGGGAGAAGAAAAACTGTTACTTCACACATCCAGCAGAGCTCTCTGCTTCAACGGCAGGGGAGAAGAAAAAAGGGTTCGCACTCACAAAGCGGGGAGTAGCTGGCTTGTTACGGCGGTTACTACCCCAAACCAAATGTACCTGATACTTCACTCTCGACGCATATCCAGCATGGCTGTCTGCTTCAACGGCATGGGAGAAAGACTGATACATCACGAATTTCCAGCATAGCTCTCTGCTTCAACGGCAGGGGAAACGAAAAACTGATACTTCACGCATATCCAGCATAACTTCAACGGCAGGGGAGAAGAAAAAAGGATTCACACTCACAAAGCGGGGAGTAGCTGGCTTGTTACGGCGGTTACTACCCCAAACCAAATGTGCCTGATACTTCACTTTCGATGCATATCCAGCATAGCTCTCTGCTTCAACGGCAGGGGAGAAGAAAAAAACTGATACCTCACGCATATCCAGCATAGCTCCCTGCTTCAACGGCAGGGGAGAAGATAAACAACCAATAAGGGCTGTATAACATAATCTGGGTAAAAACAAATAAGCATGGGTGTAGCTTGCTTATTGCGGCGGTTACTACCCCTACTACCTCTAACTAATCAAGCTAGATATTTCACTTGGATGCAGCTCCATCACCGCTCTCTACATTAATGGTGGGGGTGGAAGGGAAATAGAACCAAGAGCTAAGAGAAACAGATAAGTATGAGAGAAAAAATGAGGGAAGCTTGCTGGGCAGACTGGATGGGCCATTTGGTCTTCTTCTGCCGTCATTTCTATGTTTCTATGTTATTTCCTAGAGGTATTAGAAATTTCCCCTGAACAATCCCCACCCTTGGACAAGGTGTATTTTCTACCTATCCGTATAAACCAGCAAACACAAATGCCTCCTAATGCTTTGGAAAATTTAACAGCGTTTCTCGAAACATCTGAACCTGAAGTAATAGAAAGAACTACTTTATTAATATCTTTCTTTAATGAGCTCGATTTAGTTAAAGTTATGCGTGCTTATTTCAAAAAGATCCAAACCATGTTTATGAGTGGAAATGTTAGAATATACCCTGATTTGACAAAAGCGACGCAGGTGAAAAGGAAGAACTTTTTAATTTTGAAATCAGAAGCATTGGCAATAGGGGCATCCTTTTTTCTAAGATTCCCCTGCAAATGTGTGGTAAAATTTGAAGGAAATAATTATATTTTTTCCAGCCAGATCAGCTCAAGAGCTTTATTGAAGCAAAAAAGAGGCCTCCTGCAATAAGCAGTGGGTAAATCGCTTATATATATAATGCCCGGTTAAATATAGTCACCTTTTTCTTGGTTTAGATATTACCTGTATTCTCCTTTAATTTGCATGTACTTCTCCCCTCTCTCCCGCCAGATAGGGGTCTAACGGGTTTATAACAATTGACTATATCATTTCTGTTTTTGAGATATTTTATTGCTGGCAAAATTGGATTTCCTTAATTGTTTTTGAACCATATTACATGACAAAGTGGATACTTTGTAAGTTGTTAAAAATTTAATAAAGATAAAATTAAAAAAAAAAAAATTACTTAACTGAAAAGTTAAAGATTCCGAAGGAGGCACTCCCATTAGTTACTAAAGCTTATTTTTTGCCCCAAAGGAAAGCTGTAAAAGACCAAGGAAGTATGGAAGAACAAATGAATGCAATGAATGTGACTGATTTACTGGAATTATCTCAAGAAGAAACAATTACTAAATGAGGTGTTTTACTAGTGACTTTCGCCTTTCTAGCCGAGAAGAATAATGTATTTCGAATGTACTTTAGAAATAGTGCAGAACTCTTCTATGGTCAAAAGGTGTGGGTATATCCCGATATTACTAAGGCTACACAAGATAGGCGAAGGAAATTTCTAAGTTTGAGAGCTGGGGCATTAGCTATATGTTCAAAATTTACTGTTCGATATCCATGTAAATGTTATATAAAGTATCAGGGTAATGAGTATATCTTCTTCGAACCTTCGCAGTTAAAATTCTTTTTGGAAGCTCACCCAAAGGCGACCTGATCAGTACATGAGGCACTTGAGAAGGCTATCCTTAGTATTTTCCTTTTATTTTATTTCTTATTCTTTCGCTCCTTGTAATAAGGCTGTTATCTCCCCATGCATTCCTTTATTCTTTAGGTGGGTACAAACAGGGCACTATAATAATCCTATGAGATTATATTGAAAATGTTAATTCCTTGTTTCTTGCTTGATGTATCACCTTTAATTGCTTCACATTGTTATACTATGTGTACATTTTGAAATGCATAAAAATAAAATAAAAAAAAGAGAACCATATTCAAATCTTCAGAGCCCTACGTGGCACAGGTTACAGACTCCTGCTCTAACCAAATCAGAGGGAGCTTCTTGTGCAGCTTTAGTTCCAAGTCCCATACATTCATTTTCCTCTCCCCTGCCACTATGGTTATTATACTTAGCCAAAATTAGCAAAGAAAGATCTTATGACCAAACTACTGCTCTTAAATAAGATTCCCAAACCTCTCCTTTTCATGGTACACCAGTTTTTAGGGTAGAAATTGGAGGCTTCCATAACAGGAAGGTGGCAACTTCCAAAGAAAAACGTTCAAGGGCGAGAGGTCATTATGTGAAGCTGGAAGAAGAGAGTACTTCTTTACGAAGAAGGCGGTGGGATAGCAGCGGAGACGGCCACAACGAATCAAGCACATTTGGGACAGACCAAGTAGTGGCAAGGGAGGGAAAAGTCTAGCAACAGAGTGGGGCAAGCAGTGACAGGAGGCAGAGGCTGGTGGGAGACTGGGTGGGCCAAGAGGCGCTTGTGTGTTAACAACTGCTATATATTACCCAAATAAAGAGGGACGCGGATCTAACACGAGGTTTCCTGACCTTTTCAAGTGACAGGCAAACTTAATATTAACAAAAACATTGTGAGGCACCCCAGCCTCCAGGGAGCAGGCAGCGAGGACATGAAGTGAATTCATGTGGCCAAAAGAAGAGCTAGGAAAGCAGGGAAAGCCCCCGCCAGTCTCTCTTCCAAATTTTAAAACAAAGGTCTTGCGGGGATGAAGACTCCCGTGAACCCATCCGGATGCACCCGCTCCCTTTTATATACAAGTGCGGCAGAAAGAAGAAGTCCGTGCAGTGTGGCTGCAGCTCTCAGCACCCAGTGAATCGCATCAAGTGCGCAGTGCACCATTCCTCCTGCCTCACTCACCCTGCGGACAAGTCCGATTCGGGAAGGATTCAAAAAGGTGGAAGCTCAGGAGGAGGGGAAAGAGGAGAAGTTTGCTGGGTTAAGTGGGCATAAAGCCAAGCTATCCATGCCCTTGCAAGCTGTCCATTAATGGCCACACTCCAGGGCACACGCCTTAGATAGGAAGAGGAGGCATTTACGATCCCACGCGCTCTCAGAAAGGAGCTCCTGCGCACTTAAGAAACACCGCTGGCGCCTCTTGCTGCTGTGAGATACTGGGAGCGGAGCCCAGGTGCTGGCCCGGATCTGACCATCAGGCAGGGGGTGACTTTTTCCATGGCATGCCTGAGCGGCAGGTCTGGAGGCACACCAAAAAGTGCTATGATGATGTATGGGTTGCGAAACACTGATCTGAGGGGTTTAAATCAAGAAGGAAAAAGTCCTGGGTAAACCGAACTTCATAAAACCGCACAAAAAAACCAACCAAACAAACAAATAACCATATTGGAGGCCTCATGCAATACTGGTCCCTGCTGCCCTGCTCATGGCAGTACTAGCAGCTTGGTTTTCTCTAGTTGTATTTACTCCTGATTACATACGGTGTATTACAGCAGTAGTGCACTCTCTCAGTGCCACAGCATCACATCCCTAGGGATCCTTTGCTATTAAGTTACAAGAAGACTAAGATCTTTCCTTGTAACTCAACAGCTTTCTGGCCAAAATAAGCTAAGAATGCCAAGATGCTCGCTTTGGCCAGGAAGTTGGTTTTGAATTGGAGCATCGGGCCTTTCTTTTCCCCTCCCCCCAGATTGACTGCACGCTCCCAAAGCTGCAGTATCAGTCCTGCCATTGCCTTAGCTCACGACAAGCACTGGGAGGTTAACACCTCACTAACACCCAAGGAAAGGCCACTGGCATCGTCTGCAGCGATGCTTACCCATCCGGAAGGCTACACTGCACAATAAACCTATCGAGTTTTAGTTATTATAGCCTGGCTTTCAGAGCAGCACAATATGGCCTAATTTCCACCAGCCCAAAAGAACCTTATACATCATGCGGGAAGGAGGGGGGAATTTCCGCCCTCTCCCGGAGAGATTTCTGCTGGGTTACAGCTGAGCTTCATTGATCTGCTTCTTGTGAGTTAATGAGAGATTTAACGACATAAAGGCAATTCTGAATGACAAAGGTGGTATTGCTCTTAAGGGAAAAAGAGCAATCAACAATATTGTTATCTGATAGGATTGCAAGGGGGCATCCACATCTGCTGTGCGACCAACGTTTCCCTCCCTCCCCCCGATCTGTGTGGTCAGGAAAGAAGGCAGATGGCAGAGAGCGTAAGGTTTGCAAACTGCAGAATTTTAACAGAAAACCCCAAAATGCAAGCACTTATATGCCAGAAAGCCTACACAGACTTATCTTGTTGGGCCATCTGGCGAGGGGCTGGAAATGTCAATTTTGCCAGGGCATAACCAGCCAGCCATCGCCGCAATAATGGAGTTTACACCGGAGCAGCGCCTGCCGCCAAAGGCTTCCAGAAAACCATCCCATTCTGCGCGTTCAAACCCTTATTCCTTGCCAACTTTAGGGCTCCACATATTTATAAAAAAATTGATAAGATTTTCTAGTCTCCAGCTTCAAGAGAGAGAATCAAATATGGGTGACAAGTGAAGAAGCGTTGAAGAGCAGAAAAACAGAGGAGGAAAAGAAAAAAAATGACAGGAGAGAGAGAACTGATGGTAGAAGGGGAATAAGATGAAGAAGTGTGAGATAAGGAAAGGAAAATAGAATGAAAAACAGGAAAAGGATTCATTAGACAGATGAGAGCAAAGACATAGGATGAAAAAAAATGCTCAGACAAAAGGCAGAAAATTGTTTTGTAGAGAAGTTTTGGCAGTCGGTAGAATATGAAATACTTTGGGGTATTAAACTATTGCACATTTTTTTGCACGATTTTAAATTGTGTAAAATCATGTACATAGTAAGTGACACATGGTCTGCTCTACAGCTTCAATAAGAGACATCTCTTACATCCAACCTGCCTTTTCAGTCTCTAACCTCAGCCCTCCATCCGCCCTTCCCCCCCCCCTTACTTTCTCTCTCATATTTGACCTCCTGCTCGCCTTTCCTACCTCTCCCCTACTCTCTCTCCCCCCCCCCCCCCCATCATTGCTTCCTGCAGGTTCTCCACCTCACCCCCATCTCTGGCTCTTAGCTGCATCTAAGCCTTCTACCTTCCTGCTTCTGATTCTCTGCTTTCCCTTGCTCCAAGTAAAAAAAAAACAAACACAGTTCACCATCTTCCCATCTCCATGTCCCCTTCATCTCGCCACCTTGGTTAATATCCCCACCCAAGCCTTCCTCCTCAATATCCCTCCCCATGCCTAAGTCTTTCCTCGGCCTCTAGCAGAAGAATAAGAGGCTGACGGCATTCACTGCAAAGGTGCTGAAAGGTCACACGTGCACCGGCTGCCTGTGCGGCGGCGGGCCTCCTGCTCACAGTGCCTGTGAGGGCGGCCAGAAGCTGCTGCTGCTGTGAACAGAGGAGCCAGCAGGACCAACAGGAGGATGGCGAGTGCAGGTTGTTGGCTTGTATTCTTCCGACTGTGCTCCGCAACTCCAGGTTGTTTTTTTTTGGTCAATACTGGGGGGCTTGGTGAGCATACTTTTGAAGCCATGGTCCTCATTTTCCATATAGTTATGCATAATGTGTAGCAAAGTAACGACGCAGAGGGACGAATGTAATTAACGTTTACCCAACGGCACAATTAACTAGCCCACGGTAAACGGGACCTGAGAATTTTCACAGGTTGTCATGGGTAAAATAAGAAATGCAATTCTACCCACTCGTGGGACCTACTGTTTTAGCTAGGATAGCCACTTTAAACAGCCAAATTCCTGCTTCATCTAGAAGAGCTGGACTGGCTAGTTCCATTAGTCAAAAGGAATAGTGGAGATCCCAGATGTAGTGCCACAAAGCATTTAGCTGCTTCGGCCCCATTTTGATCTCTCCTATTGAAGAGATACATTACTGTATAAGTTAACTTAGATTATTTTTGATAGCCTTTAACCATTCTAGATTTGGTTGTGCCTCGATTTTTAATAAGAAAGTTTGACAAGCTATCTTAAAAAAAACAAAAAAATAGAAACAAAACACAATTAAACACACTTGCTATGGTAACTAGAAAAAAAAAAGTCACACAAAAAACCACCACCCAGTCTGTCAGCAGTTGGGAATGCACAGGAAGTACTCTTCTTTACACAACACAACAGCTGAGAAGCGAAATCACCAGATCCCAGAATCTTTTTTTGCCATGACATGTTGGCAAATATTTTGTGACATCACCTGACAAAAAAGAGCGGAGGGTGAACCCCTGATTAGCAAACCACATAATTACAGGAGAGTTGTGCTCATCATGCAGGTTTTCATAGCTCCCAAAATCACATCTAACCAGCTACGCAGTTTGCAGCATTATCAGTGTCAGCTGCAGTGTTTAGTCCAGGGGTGGGGGCTGCAGGAAAATATCAACTCGGGGTGTCCAAATCCCTCCTGCACTCTCTCTGCAGCACATACGTCAACAGCTCCCTAAAGCACACCAAGTCAACTCTGGAAACTGGCAGAATTAAGCCCAACTATTTCCAAAATAAAATTTCACATTTTTTCTACATAACTAAGAAATAGAGCATACTCTAGACCAGCATTGAGTAAACAAAGCTGTAGACCCCATTCCATCCATGCATATACACACCCTAACTGCCAGCCCTCAAACTTATATGAGATATAAGCAGACTTAGCAGGGGGGGGGGGGGGCAACTTATTTGCATGAACTAGTTAAAAGTAATGAGACAACTACACTGCCAGCCAGTGTCAGACACACACACATGCTCAGTCACGCAAACAGATTTATAAAGTGCAGAAACTAAATTGGCACACACACACTGACACATACAAAGACACACACTCTCTTTCTCAGACACATTCTCACAGACACACAGATAAACCCACAGACTGAGGGCAAGAGTATGTGTGTATATATATCAGAGGGAGACACCCACGTACATGCTTTCTCTCTTTGACACAATGTACGTAAAGTTATGGGCCGCTCTCTGTGTGGCACGACACACACTCTCTCACATGCTACCGTTGTGCTTCTGCTGTTTATGTGCTCACACAGTGAGTGCCCCTACCCTAGCACTGCCACATCATAGTGTGAAGTTCTTCCTTGCTGCCAGCCCTTCCTCATTCTGCAACAGCATCCGTCCTTTCCAATCCCACTCATAAGAACATAAGATATGCCATACTGGGTCAGACCAAGGGTCCATCAAGCCCAGCATCCTGTTTCCAACAGGGGCCAATCCAAGTCGCAAGTCCCTCAAGACAGGCTTCTAAGGAAACTAAAAAGTCATGGGATAAGAGGCAGTGTCCTTTTGAGGATTACAAACTGGCTGAAAGACAGAAGCAGAATATGATTAAATGGTCAGTTTTCTCAGTGGAAAAGGGTAAACAGTGGAGTGCCTCAGGGATATGTACTTGGACTGGTGCTTTTCAATATATTTATAAATGATCTGGAAAGGAATACGATGAGTGAGGTAATCAAATTTGCAGATGATACAAAATTATTCAGAGTAGTTAAATCACAAGCTGATTGTGATAAATTTTAGGACCACCTTGAGGGACTGGAAGATTGGGCATCCCAAATGGCAGATGAAATTTAATGTGGACAAGTGCAAGGTGTTGCATATAGGGAAAAATAACATTGTGTAACTACAGCAAGGGTTAAGTTCCATATTAGGAGCTACTACCCAGGAAAAAGATCTAGGCATTGTAGTGGATAATACATTGAAATTGTTAGCTCATTGTGCTGCAGCAGTCAAAAAAAAAGCAAACAAAATGTTAGGAATTATTAGGAAGGGAATGGTGAATAAAACAGAAAATGTCATAATGCCTCTGTATCACTCCATGGTGAGACCGCATCTTGTGTACTGTGTACTATTCTGGTTGCCACATCTCAAAAAAGATCTAGTTGCGATGGAGAAGGCACAGAGAAGGGCGACCAAAATGATAAAACGGATGAAACAGCTCCCCTATGAGGAAAGGCTAAAGAGGTTAGGGCTGTTCAGCTTGGAGAAGAGATGGCTGAAGTGGGATATGATAGAGGTCTGGGGTCTAGAATGGTTAAATGTGAATCAGTTATTTACTCTTTTGGATAATAGAAAGACTAGGCGGCACTCCATGAAGTTAGCAAGTGGCACACTTAAAACTAATCAGAGAAAATTCTTTTTTACTCAATACACAATTAAGCTCTGGAATTTGTTGCCAGAGGATGTGGTTAGTGCAGTTAGTGTGGCTGGGTTTAAAAAAGGTTTGGATAAGTTCTTGGAGAAGTCCATTAACTGCTATTAATCAAGCTGACTTAGGGAATAGCCACTGCTATTACTTGCATCAGTAACATGGGATCTACTTAAGAGTTTCAGTACTTGCCAGGTACTTGTAGCCTGGATTGATCACTAATGAAAACAGGATGCTGGTCTTGATGGACCCTTGGTTTGATCCAGTATGGCAATTTCTTATGTTCTTATCTTTCCAAAGATATATAAGACTCACATTGAAAACTGTGAGGGGGAAGTATCTTTGTATATATTCTTCAATGGAAATTCTAATCTTGTATGATTTTATTGATTATTCTTAGACTTATAAGTAAAACTTCTATACTTATAAATAAGTGTGTTGTGCATTCTATGACAAAATAATCACCAATTTTCCTACCCACTACAGAGAAAGATGGGTCTGAGATACATATGAATCCATCACGATAGCACATCTCACTCTACATACAAGTTCAAGAAAAAGGAAAAGCCATTGTGGTGCTGGCAGTCAACTCATAAGAACATAAGAAAATGCCATACTGGGTCAGATCAAGGGTCCATCAAGCCCAGCATCCTGTTTCCAACAGTGGCCAATCCAGGCCATAAGAACCTGGCAAGTACCCAAAAACTAAGTCTATTCCATGTTACCATTGCTAATGGCAGTGGCTATTCTCTAAGTGAACTTAATAGCAGGTAATGGACTTCTCCTCCAAGAATTTATCCAATCCTTTTTTAAACACAGCTATACTAACTGCACTAACCACATTCTCTGGCAACTCAGTTTCCTTGCCTGCTGCATGTGATTGCCAGAGCTCCTCCTGTGCTGCGGCTTCAAACACTAAGAATGAGTCATATCCAGTACTCAGTGCATACTGGCCCTGTTTCACTCAGCCTAGGAATAAGAGGCTTGAAGGATTCAAAGGAGGAAGCTCAGGTGGGGGAAAATGAGAAGGTGCTGTATGCACCACACAAAAGGCAGCCTGGCTATCCATGCACTGCATGCTGTCCATTAATTCTCACACTCCAGGGTTCATGCTGTAGCTAGGAAGAAGCAGCACATATGATTACACAGGTTCTCAGAAAGGAGCTCCTACATGTTAAAGAGCCACTGCTGGTCACTGTGAAGAGCTGAGAGCAGAGCCCAGCTGCTGGTCTGGATCGGAGCATCAGGCAGTGGTGATATTTTTGTGGCACATCTAATTAGGTCTGAAGGCACACTGGTTGGGAAACACTGATTTATATCATCCACAATGTTGTTTTATACATTTTTGTGTTGCAGCATAGAAACAGACCATGTCTGCTGATAAAAACCATAGGGTCCATCCGCATCTTCTGCTCAGCTTTATGGACCCTTCCTATCCCTCAGAAATTCTAGTGCTTGTCCCACGTTTTCCGAAATCTAACACTGCCCTCATCTCCACCACCTTCACAGGGAGGTAGTTCATTAGCACACCACCCTTTTTGTAAAGACATAATTCCTTAGATTATTCCTAAGTCTACTCCCTTTTACCACTGAAAGAGACCCACTTCCTTTGCATTTATTCTTTGGAGTATTTAAAATGTCTCTATCATATCTCCCTTTTCCCTCTTTTCTTTCAGTGTATAAACTATTATCCCATTTAAAAAGACAAGAGACATTTTCACACCAAAAATAAATCAGGGATTTATCTAAAACAAGGGAGTGACCCAGCCCTGATCAAAAGATTATTGTCCTCTTGAGGTCATTGCCAAATAAACCTTAATTACACTACATACAAAGGACTTTGATTTATGCATCCCTACTCTCTTAGCAACATAAGGTAACTAATAACTCAACAACATAACGATGCTGTCAACAGGCAGCAGAGAGATGGGGGCCTTCCAGTCCTTTGTACCGAGTGCCACATGTATGAATATCTACCAGTTGATGAAAGATTGTATGCTTACACCTAGAGAAAATATTCAGTCTCTGGAGGCTAGAGTGGCAGACCTGAAGGAGCTAAGGCAAAGGTATACAGAGGAGACCTTCAGGGACATAGTAGCTAAGTGCCAACTCCAGTCTGGCAGCTCCTATTCTGCCTTGGAGGAGCAAGGTCAACTGGGATAGACAGCATCAACTTGGGGTAGAAGAATGTGATTGTGTAGGTAAACCCTACTCTCCAGGTGTTGCGATATCCACTCGCATCAAGGATGGATCTCCAAGGGCTTCTGCCCAGGAGGGAAGGGTTATGTCAGCCATCATAGCTGGTGATTTAGTTATTAGGAATATAGATAGCTAGGTGATTGGTGGATGTGAGGATCGCTTAGTAACCCTCCTGCTGTTCAATGACATCACTCGCACATGTGGCTGATCTGTCTTGCTGTCTACAGAGCACACCTGTTACTGGTAAGCAACTTTGTTTTATTCTGTTCCCCTGAGAGACAAACCTGTGTTGGGGGAATCTCAAGAAACACTTTAAAAACAGCCCTGGCTAGCACATGTTTCCTGCACTAACTCGGTTGGCAGGTCAACTAGTCCTTTGGATCCCTCTTTTTCTGCTTTGTTTTAAGACCTGTATTTCTACATATTTAACATACACTTCACAGGATCGAATCACCTGTGTCAGGTAGAAGGAATGTTACAGTAAGGCTGAAGCGCATCTGTTTCCAGCTAGAAGCACTTCCTACGGATTACTACAGGAAGACAAACACAGAACTATCAAAAGCTGAAGAAAGGCTGGTGGAAAAGGAGATACCTGGGACACAGCAATAGGAAGAGCAAGATAACATGCTAAACAAAAAGCAGCAGGCTGGTTTTGGATAGAAAGAAACAGCAATTTAAAACAATTTGTTTTTCATTCTACGAGCATCCTGAAAACAAACTCGTAAAAAATGTGAGATTAGATGGCTTATGACTTAAGAAGACTTTTTAAATGTCATGCATGCCAGGACAATTTTCAGCTCATACAAGCAGAATCCTACAGCATAACTAAATACTCTACTTATGATCAAACCAAAAGAAGAGAGATACTGAGCAGAGGCGACTCTAGCAGGAGACAGAGTCACAAAGTCTCCCAGTGCTTAGCAAACACTCATGGTGTTTGCAGAAGGACCATTCTATTTGTGGCTCTTCCTTTCTACTAAAAAAGATGAGAGGGCTTGAAGTCATAGTAATAAGCTAGGAGCCTACTGATTTGAGATCAAATCCAGCCTCTATCACCTACACTTGCTATGTGATAAAGTGACTTATCACTTATGTTCCCCACTGTCTCACGTAACCAGTCAGATCAGGGGTGAGCAAACTAGGGGATAAGGCAGGGCGCAACACCGCGCTCGCCCCCCTCCCTGGGGCTTGAACAATCCTGAAGGGGGCACACAGGACGGCCAATAAAAGAAGAAAAAAAAATGGTTACGTTGTTGAATCTTGGTACTGTGGAGGCACTGCAAGCTCAGGAAGGAAGGAGCTCCTAGAACATAGGCCTGGATTTTCTAAGGTCGCAAACCTTAGAGAATCTGGTGATAACTGGGGGCGAAGCCGGCAGCAATCGCACCTTCGCAGTGCTATCACTGCCGGCTTTCGCACCCAATAGCGCCACCGTGAAAGGTTGGCGCTATTGGGCACGCTACTGGCAGCCATAAGGTGTCCTACCTTTTTGCCATCAGCGAAGTCGTCGCAGAGTCCGCCCCGACGCCCCGATTTAGCTATCGCACGCGTGCGATCCCTTTAGAAAATGACCCCCATAGTGACATAATTATAAAAAAATTTGGTAACAATTTTGGTAAAAAACATTTTCAAGAGGGTTTCGAGTGTGTTTATTAAAATTTTGGTAGGAATCCCTCATAATTTATTGGGTGCCATTGAAAGAATAATTATAAGCATGCCATGGCTTAGCCATGTGTCTCTTTTGGTGGGCAAGGGAGAGGAGCTCCTTCTGTTGTGGTGGGCCCAGGAGGGAAGTCACATACTCTGCAGCAGAACTCGACATGGGAGGAGCCACTCGGGTATTCCACAGCCCAGGAAGAGCTGCCACCCTCAGGGCTCAGCCTGGGAGTAGTTCTCGCTGCTGCTGCTGCTGGGTCCTTACCCAGGGAGAGAGAGGTAACAAGTTATTGCCTGCCCTATGGGGAAAGAAATGGTGACATAAGGGATGGGAATGGGCAAATAGACCAGAGAGAACGAAGAGTCTGAGGGCAGAGAAGGAGGAGGTGGGAAGAGAGAATAAAGGTAAAGGGGCGGATTTTAAGAGCCCTGCTCGCCTAAATCCGGGCGGATTTAGGCGAGCAGGGCCCTGCGCGCCGGTGCGCCTATTTTACATAGGCCTACCGGTGCGCGCAGAGCCCCGGGACTCGCGTAAGTCCCGGGATTTTCAGAGGGGGGCGTGTCGGGGGCGGGCCCGATTCGCGTGGCGTTTTCGGGGCGTGTCGGGAGCGTTTCGGGGGCGGGCCAGGGGGCATGGTTACGGCCCGGGGTGGTCTGGGGGCGTGACCGCGCCCTCCGGACCCGCCCCCAGGTCGAGTCCCGGCGCGCTAGCAGCCTGCTGGCGCGCGGGGATTTACGTCTCCCTCCGGGAGGCGTAAATCCCCCGACAAAGGTAAGGGAGGGGGTTTAGACAGGGCTGGGCGGGTGGGTTAGGTAGAGGAAGGGAGGGGAAGGTGAGGGGAGGGCAAAAGAAAGTTCCCTCCGAGGCCGCTCCGAAATCGGAGCGGCCTCGGAGGGAACAGAGGTAGGCTGCGCGGCTCGGTGCGCGCCGGCTATATGGAATCGATAGCCTTGCGCGCGCCAATCCCGGATTTTAGCGGATACGCGCGTATCTACTAAAATCCAGCGTACTTTTGTTGGCGCCTGATGCACCAACAAAAGTACGCCAAATCGCGCTATTTGAAAATCTACCCCAAAGAGTGTAAAAAAGTTACACAAATCAAAACCTGACAAAAATAAAAAAAAAAAAAGAGATAAGCAAACTAGGAAAAATACAAAATAGAGAAAGAAAGTGAAAACCAGTAAAAAAAAAAAAGTTGAGCAGAGTGAGATGGAGCTTTTCTCAGCTCCTAAAAAAAAAAAAAAAAATTATCTAGCTAGCACCTTTTTTTTGAAAAGTTTTACAGCCCTTAACACTGTGGTGTGGAGTGTGTGTCTCCATGTTTGTCTGGTGTGCTTTGGATTGTGTGTGTGGTCTATTTATTGGTGTGTGATATAGTCTGTCTGCCAATGTCTTTCTCCATCTCTGTGATAAAAGGAATGGCATACAGATGTCAAAAGACGGGAGATAGCCAAGTAAGATATACCTGAGTTTGACTGTTCCAGAAACATAAAAATATTGTAAGCTGCTTAGGACCTTGGATAACATGGATCTAAATGTTAAAATAAAATGAATAAATAAAATAAGGTGTGAATTGACAGCAGGAGATGCTGACATGCAAGGACCTGAGACCAGAACTTAGCTCATCATGAAAAGACACACAAATAACTGCAGATGTAAAACTCAGGGAAATACTGGGGACTTTTGCTAAGAGGCCAAAGAGGCCCTAAATGAGCCAATGAGAGCTTGACAATATAGTCTGATAAGAACAGCATCCCCCAAAAGTCAAATGACAAACATCAGCACAAAGCTCAAACAGGAAGATTATAATGGACAACAGGAAATGCTGAGAATCATCATAAAGGGTCATAAAGGGCCCTGGCAGAAGATGGGGGAATAGCTGGACGTTGGGTGAGCGTGATTTCTGAACTTTTGTTTCTGAAGCGTCTTTGTTACCTGACATGCCATCAAAACGCAAGGGAAAGGTTTGGGTATTCCCTTCCGAATCTGTTCCTTCTCCCGTTGTACAGCAGGAGATCACCAGATACATGTCCACGCCAGCATCGAACCCAGGGACTGAGGATCCTAATGAGCGAGGCGACTTGGGAGTGTCATTGTCACCGATAGAGGAGGTTTCCTTGAGCGCAGAGCTGCGTCAACTGCCGGCGCAGAGAGCAGGAGAGGCGACTTCCGTTGAAGGCATGGGAGATGGAGCTGGGCTTGGACCCGACGTGGAGGCAGCTAATAGCAATCCTCAGCAGACTCTCAACTCCATGATGACGTCCCTGCAGTCTGTGGTGGTGGGAGTAGAGCATGGGATCTCTGCCATGTCAAGGAAGCCAGGCTGAACCTGGCGTTGGGAACAGCAATACTCAAACCGGGGCCTTCTGGAAGTGGTGAGCCATTTAAGATCCCTGCTAAACCGGCAGTAGTGACGATGGACGCATTGTGGGATTTAATAGTAAATTTTGGGACTGTGCTTACTAATTTGAACCTTAGGACTGAATTATATTCAACCCAGTTAGATAAAGGTTTAAAAGATATCCAGGATCAAGTAAACCACATTTCTAATAAAGTTGCAGAATCTGAAGGTAATATTAAGAAAATACAAGAATTTAATGCTACCGTGGTGAGAGACCATAAAAGCTTGGCTAGAAGAATTGAATTTCTTGAAAACCATGCCAGACATTTAAACCTGAGAATACTTAACTTCCCTCGGGTAGTAGGAGAGACTCCGTATATGACTTTAAAAAAAGTTAATCACTGACGTGTTGGAATATACTATTGAAACAATGCCTTCTGGAAGTAGTGAGCCATTTAAGATCCCTGCTAAACCGACAGAGACAGGATGGAGGCGGTCCAGAGAAGGGCGACCAAAAAGGTGGAGGGTCTTCATCGAATGACTTATGAGGAGAGATTGAAGAATCTAAATATGTATACCCTGGAGGAAAGGAGGAGCAGAGGTGATATGATGCAGACTTTCAGATATTTGAAAGGCTTTAATGATCCAAAGATAACGACAAACTTTTTCCATTGGAAAAAAAAATCAGCAGAACCAGAGGTCACGATTTAAAACTCCAGGGAGGAAGACTCAGAACCAATGTCAGGAAGTATTTCTTCACGGAGAGGGTGGTGGATGCCTGGAATGCCCTTCCGGAGGAAGTGGTTAAGACCAAAACTGTGAAGGAATTCAAAGGGGCGTGGGATAAACACCGTGGATCCATAAAGTCTAGAGGATGTGAATGAAGAGTGGGTGGCTCGCGGGAATGACGGCTACTACCTGGAGATAATACCCTTATTCAATAAACAAACACACATTTAATGCAATTCCAATATTACTCTAAGCTTCAACAGCAAGAGGTAATGTGGAAAAAAGGATTTGCATTCACAAAAAAGCGGGGAGTAGCTTGCTTGTTACGGCGGGTACTACCCCAAACCAAATAAGCCTGATACTTCACTTTCAATGCATATCCAGCATAGCTCTCTGCTTCAACGGCAGGGGGGAATGAAGAAAAATTGATATACATACAGACAACAACCAACAAGGACTGAATTACATAGTCTGGGTAAACAAATAAGCATGGGTGTAGCTTGCTTATTGCGGTGGTTACTACCCCAAACTAATTAAGCTAGATATTTCACTTTGATGCAGTTCCAACACTGCTCTCTACATTAATGGTGGGGGTGGAAGGGAAATAGAACCAAAAGGTTTCTAAGGGCCAAGAGTAACAGATAAGTATGAGGAAAAAAAAAAGTGCGAAAGCTTGCTGGGCAGACTGGATGAGCCGTTTGGTCTTCTTCTGCTGTCATTTCTTTGTTTCTATGTAATTAATATGTTTCTTTTTACCAAAGCCAGCTTCTGAAAATATACCATTTAATGATTTGACACATTTTCTGGAAAGCTCCTCTATCCAAATCATAGATAGAGGAACTCTGTTAGTTTCCTCTGTTTCTAATTATAATTTGAATGGTGTTATGAAAAGATATTTTGGGAAATATCCAATTAATTTTCATGAAATACCTGTAAAAATGTTTTCCCAACCTTGCCTCCACTACCCAAATACGGAGGAAAGCATTCTTACAAATTAGGCAAGAAGTTGCAGAAATTGGATTTGTTTTTTTTCTCCGTTTTCCATGTAAGTGCATAGTAAAGAAGGATGAGGACTGTTTTACATTCTTTGCCTCTGAACAGCTAAAAACTTGTATATTCTAGAAAATTGGCTATTCTATCCCCTGTGACCAGTTAGGTAATATAAAGTGGTGCTGGAAATATGCTAGGCTTTTTCCTAAAGTAAATCTCTTAGAATAAATCCCATTAAGATTTCTGTAATCTCCTCCCTATGTTTATTGAATTTTCTGTTAAATAGTGGAAGGATTGGTTTTCTTGTCTTGTGGATGGTGATAATATTGTTTCTCCATGTGTTTCTATAATTCAAATGTTTATGGCTTGTATAAAAAAATGCTATAAAAAAATAAAAATAAAAGGGTCCTGGCAGCATGGAGGCAATCCCTGCCAAAGACTTCAATTTGGCAAAACTTCTGGAACAGATAAACATCAGGTGAAATTAAAGCTTAGTTTGAGGTTATATCTTCCTGTTTAAGGTTTTCTGACAAACTGCATGGAGTGAGCAATGAAAGTGATGAATTAGCCTTTCTTGCAAATATAGTAATTGCCCTGGTCTTCAGTAATTTACCAGTGCCTAGGAGGCCAGTGTTTAATACATTTATGTACCAAACAAGTTAGCAATATTCATAGCAATGTGAATAACACTAATGCAACCATAGATTAGGAAAGCTTTCATCCAGTAGGTGTCAGTGTGAATCCTCTGAGTCCAGGGGATGGAATATAATGAAATTGCTTAGCTTAAGTCTGACAAGCAGGCTTAGAATGTACTGGGAAGGTAGGCCTCTTTGGACTCCGTATTCTTACCATTGACTCCTCCTTCACGTGACTGTACAAGTGTAGGAAAAGAAGAAGAAGAAAACAACAGATGCACAGACTCTGTGGTGAGGGAGTTAGTTCTCTCCTTGGACCATGTTTTGGAAAATCACATGCATTTCTCAAAACATGCTTTCAGATGTGCAGACAAAAAATATAGAAGCATAGGACAGAGAAGTAACGGACAGAGGGAGAAAGAATCCTGAACCTTCAGCCGCCTGCCTAATAATTGTAAGAAAAGTATTTGCAATACATTATTGCAGCTATTCTCTTTGCTACATTTGTATATTATTTTTGTTGTAGGGTTTTCTGGAGCATAATTTAGCATTAGTAATAAAACACTGTATATTCAGGCATCTACAGTCATGCTGACTCAGGGTGCGAATGTGGTATGAAGTGCTTTGTGTAGCAGATACTGCCAGGAAGAAAGCCTGCAGGATACTGGCTTCTTTTATGTTTCAGGGCAGTGGAGACTGACAGTGAGAGAGTGAGCAAGAGTTACAGAAACAGTGAGAAAAAGATATAAAGAGAGAAAGTGTTTCAGGGCAGTGGATGTATGTCTTATATCACACCCACAGAGTGAACCTGCAACAATCTGTGCCTGTCTGAGTGTTAGGTTTCTGTGGGGTATCTGTGCCTCTCTAGGTATAGATTAACTGTGTCTGTATGAGGTATATATTTCTGTGTACATATACATATATCTCTATCTATAAGCATTTAAAACTTTCAAAAAACATCTTAATTTTTGGACTGATGATTAAAAGTGACCTTAAGCGGTGAAAACACTGAATGAAAACCCTTCAGTATCCGTGGAATGATATGATGGTCCTTATCTAGATAATTAAGAATTGTCCTCTGTAATTTGAAATTTTGAAATTATTTTTTGCATTGTTTCTTCACAATATTATTATTTCGTTTGCATATGATTGTTCAGACTGTTTTGGTGTAGTATACAGACATACAGATTATATATATATATATATATATATATATATATATATATATATACATACACACGCACATATATATAGTATGAATGGAAGGGAGGCCATGGCTCAAAAGGTTTGCTCACCCTGAGTTAGATTGTAAACTCACTGGGGGCTCAAGTTTCACTGTACCTGCATTTCATTTATTGCCAGGGCACCATATTAAATAGATATTTTGCAACCCAACAGTTTGTGGCTGAAATTTAATTTCCTGCATTATGGGGAAATTCTCACGTTGTTCTCTCCTGCAGGTGCCATCAGTCGGCATGAGAAGACCACGCCATCGATGTACTGACACTACCCTTTCCCCTACCCCCCTCCCCCTCCAGATGGCACCACTGCTGGCATACAGCCACATCTTTAGGCAAACATAGCTCTTTACACTCATTAACAGGCAACAGTCAGCCATTTCATGGTCTCTGAGCTACATTAAATCTGTTAACAGAAACAAGGCATTTAAGTCAATAAATAGAAAATTATATGCACACAGAGAGGACTACAGTAACAGGCACAAAAAGGGGGTGAATTAGCGCAAGTTTGAAATTTGTGAGAAGTAGCGCCATTTGTTAAGGCCTCAACCCTGGCAATAAATAGATTCCACATTGTGCCATCCTTTTCTTCGATCTGATTGCTATGACCAAGTCACTGCATCCTATCAGCCTCGGCTGACACAAGAAAGAGTCAGAGGAAACCAGGAATAAACCCACACTATGCAATGCATACATCACCAGGTGTTTGCAATGCCTGTTCTATGTAAATTTATTATAAATACAATATTGCATTGTGAGATGCATCGATGCTGGACAGAGGTTACATAGTTTCAATAAGTATGTCAACTATCAGAATACAGCCATGCAGCCTGCACGTCTAGATTTTATGGTGGAGAAAATAGCACGTGCTGGCTGACAGCGGGAAGCTGGAGGGGAATTGCTTTGTCCCATGGAAGCAGGGGCACAGCGTGAGATGACTCCATACTAGGGAGCTCTCTCTTCCTACCAATGTAAGCATCCTTTTGTTTTTTGGCAAATTCACGTTTTACAAATTTATAAACCTACATCCTGCCAGTACAACCAATTCCACACAGCCACATGGAAATCTTAGCTGGCTTATGATCCCTTTTATTAAACCAGCATATGATTAATCTACAACTGTTGAAGTCCATGAGCTTCAGAAACCACACGGGTCCCTTCTTCCTCTGTCATCTTGAAAGTTTAGCACTACAGCATCTGTAAATTATTCCCTCCACTTTTCTCCGGAACCAGTACAGCTCTACAATTCTCCAGCATAGAATGGCTCTGATCCTCAAGAGCCACAAACAGGTCTGGATTTCAGAATAGCCATAATAAATATTCATGAGATACATTTGCATGCACTGCCTCAATTGTATGCAAATATAGTTCATGTATATTCATTGTGGGCATCCTGAAAACCAAGCCTATTTATGGTACTTGAGGACTGGAGTCAACCACTTCTGGCACAGAATAGTATCTGCATCTCTCAATATAGTTTCTTACTATGACTGACCTCTAAAATCCTCTTCTCACTGGCAGTCAGACATGTCTCATCAAGCTCCCCCTGGACATTAACACACCTGCCAATTCCAACCAAAAATAGAACACACAAAGAAATAATCCTCAAAACATTATATCTATCACCTCTTTAGGACACTCATTCTTTCATTTCCAATCCCTCAGTTCTCTCATATACTCTGGCAAAAACATTACGGGTTTCCCCTTTTAGTAAATCAGCAATTATTGTAGGTAAAGTGCATTTTCAAATTCTTGTACAGTAAAGTTACCCTGATCAAATTTTAAACATATTTTACCAAGTGTGCTCTAGGGGGCTCTCTGGCACTTAACAGGTTTTTATTATTAATAATTTTAGAGGGAGTAAAACGAACAAAGCAGCCAGCCCAGGAAGCTACTGCCTCCATATAATAAATACGACGACTGCTTATTTCTATAGAACTAATAGATGTACGCGGCACCGTACAGACACACCGAGTGTACTACTACTGAAGTTTTCTGTGAATCCTGAAACTAGTTTGGGTTAGGATAACGAATGCTTGGTTAATGAAAGTGTCCCCAGGAAAGGGCCAAGAACTCTGACCAGTCTGCTCCTTAGGCACGAAGCAGCAACAGCTAAGAGCCTATGTGCAGGTCACACTTGTGCAGCCAAATATCTCTGCAACAAGAGAGGCTCTAGGGAGTTCATGGACTTCATAGGATTTTTTTTTTTTTTTTAATTGCGTTGAGTGTCCTGGGGACCCCATAAACATGCATGAGATAAATGTGCATACTTTAGTGATCCAGTATATGCAAGCTTACCTCATACATATTGAGTGTGGATGCCCTGAAACTCTGACCGACTGCGAGATCTCTATGGCAGGGCATCCTCAAGGGTTTCCCAGACCTGAGTCCTGTTTTTGGTTTTTTTTTAAGTCATATTATACAGTGTCTACAACTATCTTTTAAGATCTTAGATGTACACTTCTTTTTCAGATGGCCAAATGCATATATCAGTTTTTGTCAAGTCTGGGTTTTTTTTTTTTAGATTCTTTAAGCAGAACTGTCACAAATTCTCTCACTTATGCTTGGATGTCACTCACCCACAGTGGCTATCTTGCCACTAAGGACATCACCGACTGTACAAACCAATCAAGTACAAGCAAGGGGAGGGGGAACTGGTGGCATTCCTTACAAGGAAGCAGCTTAAAGCAAAATTACTAAATAACCTTGAAATTGTTTTTCTCGCGCTGGCCCAAGTTCAAGAATGCTGAAGGGAGAGGATGCTCCTGCTCTCAGAAGCTCAAGGATTCACAGCTAGTATCCCTAGTTGACAAATCCAACTTCCTATTGAGAGATACTCAGCATGCAACATCATTCACCTGAACAATTCGTTACTCAGGCAGCCAAACCTAACATTAGCTGTCCGCTGAGTCACCTTTGCACTGTCTGTTAATAAAAAAAAACAAAACACAATGAAAGTTTATGATACAGGGTACTATCCTACCCCTGATTTGTTCCAGCTTTAGCTTTCATTGTCTTCACAGGAAGCACGGTTGGCTGACACTGTCTGAAAACTTTGCGAAGACAACCCTTGCAGGTAGAAAGCTGCAAAGAGCTGGAAACTCCTGATTGCATGCCTCTTTTCACCAAGACTGCATGATCTGCAGCAAGTCACTTCATCTCAGTTTGCTCAAAATGTACATGATTTATTTTTGGTTCACCGAGCCTCATATAAAATAGTTAATACAAACCATATCAAGGCCAGCAGCACGATTTGGCAGAGCTAATCATTCCCATGCAGTTCCAGAGTTAGTTGTGCAGTCATTATATTCATGTGGCAAAAAAATATATATCTAAAATATATTTGTTATCACTTTTAGCATGAAAAACACTTGTAGTGTTTTCTAAGTTGCCAATCACAGACCCATTTTGTGGAAAAAATTTGCAAAAGGATACTTTGCTGTAGTAAGCTTTCCCATGAAAATGTATTTAAATCTTCTCCTAATGAGCTATTGTGATGCAAAATTATGCAAGGTAGCTTATTAGGGGGGGAATTTGAGAAAAACAGACACATGAAAAGGTTTTGTGGGCCTGTTTAAGGGTGTAGTTATTTTCTTTGGAAGCCTGGGGTGGGGGAGAGCCTACCCCCCCCCCCACCTCAATTCCCAATGGGAGGTCAAAAAGGTCCCATCTCAGTGAGGATTTTAGAAGCCCTGTCCCCTTATAGTGCTTTAAGTTTACCAAATTTGGGAGTGGGGGAGGGGGGAATCTTCCTGAGGCTGGAGCAATGCCCACTCACTCCTGCCCCTCTGGCAGCCATTTTCAAAATGGGCACCAGCTGATCCCATTCATGCCACAAGGGTGCCATTTTGAAAATGGCAGCCAGAGGGGGGCAGGAACGAGTGGGCACTGCTCCAGCCTCAGGAAGATCTCCCAATGGGTAAGCTTGAGAATTGAAAACATTTTTAAAGGGCCATAAGGGACAGGGCTTCTAACAGCCCCACTACTATGGGACTTTTTTGCCTCCCCAATGGGATCAGGGTGCCACTGGCTCACCAGGGTGGGTCTTATATTTTGACGCGGGGGGGGGGGGGGGGGCCCTCTTGCAGGCTGCATGACCTCTTTAAAACCATGGGATGGAGCCATCTGCTTGCGAATTGTTCCGCACATTGCCATGGCAGGAAACACGAACATTTTGCACCAAGTTTTACCACAAATGCAAATTAACTCAATTACATCCAAAGCAAAACTTCAGAAAAAATGACTACTAATTTGCAATAAATGTGGTTTTAAAAGTTTTCAAGGATATGAGTAAGAGAATAATGTGAAAATTAAAATAAGGAAAGTGCTGCTTGGTGTACAAAAAAAATGTAACTAGGGAATTGTTATTTTTGTCAATAAAAAGTTTAAACAAAGTTTTCAGATGTACTGGGAGGGTGAAGCATACATAATTTTTTTAAATCCCGAGATGAAAAGCTATACACAGACATTTTAGTAAATCTTGGGAATGGCTGTGGCAGTAATGCTTAAAAATACTCTCAAAAGATCAAAAGAGGTCATTCATTTTAGAATATTATATTTTCTTTGTCAGTGTCACTGAAAGTCTGGGCCATCCATGGTTTGATTCCTGCACAGTACATCTATCCCAAATTACTCTAGCTGATCAATATCGCTGGGCAATCGCCTGGATAAAAATGTCGCTACATTTCTGGTACTAGATCCTTTTGAAATCTATTTTACTTCCAATTCCGAGCATCGCGGGACGGAGTGAAAGACCCGAACGAACCGAATGCTGCTCTTAGGGTTGTTGATGCATTTAAAGTAACATTTATTTCTGGAGCTGTTTGTCTTTCCCCTGTGCAGAAAGCATGGATATTTCCAGAGGCAATCAAGATCCAGATTCATGATGGCCTTGAATCGTTTAAGTTAGAAAGAAAACAAAAACAAAACAATCGGCAGTGCGCCCTCTGCAAACGTGAGGAGGCGCCTACCTGAGCCCACACTCAGCACGTGTTACTTCCGGGCCAGACAGCAGTCTCGCTGTCCGTCACCCCGGTGCACGGCAGCCAAAGTGCCGAGCAAAGAAACTGGCTAAAAAAAACAACAACAAAGCAATCCTCGTCCACGTTAAATGCATATAAACATCTACTGATTTATGATCTACCTTAAAAAAAAAAAGTACATCGCTTCTTGTATACATATATAAAAGGAAAGCAATTAAAAACAAATGCAAAGTCCAGGGGAGCAGCAGCAGAGGCGGCGGGCAGGGTGCTCGTGCCTTCCTCCCGGAGCTTCCCCTGCCCGGGATCACAGGACTAAGCGGCCGAGAGCCGATCCCTTGCACAGGCTGGGAACGAGGAACTGCAGCGCCAGCTCCGGTTCCTCCCGACACCGATCGGGGGTTAACTCACCTTGTCTTTCGCAGAGCAGCGAGTCCGGGGCGGTGAAGAAGAAGAGGAGCGCCGGCAGTAACAGGAACCTGGAGCAGCCCATGCTGCTTTCCTGCAAACGACGCCCAGCCTGAAGTGAGGAGTTTCTGCACCCGGGATTCCCTACTCCTGCTGCTGCTGCTCCTCCTTTCCCGGCCCCAGGGCGGGATAAAAAGCGAAAGTCAACTCCCCAGCCCGTCCTGGAACTGCAGCGGCACCAGGCGGTGGGGGTCACCCCCGATTCCCAGAAGCAAGAGAATACGCTAAAAAGATGTACGTGGTGTGGTGCCCAACTCTGCTTGACTACTGGGCTTTCAGGACATCCCCAATGAATATACGTGTGAGATATATTTGCATACAATGGAGGCAGTGCGTGCAAACTTATCTCATGCGTTTTAGTTCTCCTAATTGAAATAGGCAACCGGGCAGCAGAATGGATGTTAACAGTTCCCACATCAAATTGATTAAAAGTGATCCAAGATGAAAACAGCAATGCTACCTGCATTCTTCAGAGTTATCTTTCTTTCTCCTGTCCAAACATATTCATTCTCTTCGATTTGTCCATTTTATTTTATGGAATAAAAGAGCTGTACTAGCTGGCTCTGATTTGGGTCTACTTTCCATTGAGGCTGTGACTGGCTAGGGGACACCCTAAATGCTGGCGCAATTGGGCATTTTTGAGGTTTTTTTTTTTTTGGGGGGGGGAGTGGGGGTTAGGTTTACACTGAAAACCAATTTTTTTTTTTTACCACTTGGGGATGGGGTATCAGGAGGAATTGGGGGGGTGTCCCTAAACCCCAATGATTTGGTATTACTATGGGGGGACCATGTTGGGACATATTTATAAGGAAAGGGGGTGGGGGGCATACCTTATGTTATGCTGACAGGATTGGGGGGCTGTCATTGCACGACTATTTTCCCATTTTTTTATTTGGTTGTCGGGGCCGCCTCACACTTTTTTCTTCTTGGCAGGGGATTTTAAGAGGCATGGCCCTTCAAGGTGACGGTGGTCCCGCGAAGATGGGGCCAGCATGGCTTCTAAAGGGCCAATGCTGCATTCTTTTGCCCAGAGATAAAACAATGCTGGGATATAGCCGCAATATTTTTTCATGATAGTGGGATCCCGCCTGTGAAAAAAAAATTCACCCCTTACGGCACCTAGGTCTTAGATTGTGAGCCCTCTGGGATCAGGGAATTACCTACAGGACCTGAATGTAATCTGCTGCGAAGTGCCAAAAAAACAGAATATAAATTTAAAAAAAAACTTGCACAATTGTTAAATTAAATTAACAATTTAGAGCAGAGAATTATGGTTGCCGTGTTAGTCCACTTGGATACGGGTCAGTAAGTAAGTTGTAGGTGATACCTTTTTTATTGGACTAAATTAACACATCCATGACGACCTTTCGGAAATTACTCTCTTTTCATCAGGTCAGTGAAGAAGCAGGACAGTTACTCTGAGTTTAAATAATACAGAGTCAGCTAGGTTTTAGGCTGGCTACATCTGACATTAAAGCTCAGCAAAGGGAAGTGACAGGGGGAGGCAGAATGCCAGAGGTGAGGAGCCAATGTCTTTATTAAGTCTTTATGACATTGTTTTAAGGAGTTTGATTATCCTTATTTCAAATGGTTTCTGTTCTTGTGCACTTCTAAAATTCTCTTTAAGTTCCCTGATTGTGAGGTAAGAGAATAGTCTTCTTTTGAGAAGTGCTTGCCTGCTGTGCTGTTATTCTCTGTAATGTTTTCCATGAAGATTGATTCTTGTCCTTAATTGTTGGCCTGTTTCACCAAATGTAGCAACTTTCTTCACATTTTTTGCATTGGCTCATGCACGCAGTATTCATAGAGCAGCATGAATGTGAATCACTTGTTTAGAATGTTGGGTAGCTGTAGAGTCCTTTATTGAACCGTAATGCCATGTGCAGGCACCCTAAGACCTAGATTATTCACTATTTAAACCCAGTGTAACTGACCTGATAGAGAGCATAGCTCTTGAAAGCTTATCACATATGCATTGTTATTCCAATAAAAAGGTATCACCTACAATTTATTTGATGAGTGGGCTAGAAGGAAAAGTTTGTCTTTTTTTGTGGATGATACTAAGATCTGCAACAGAGTGGACACATCTGAAGGAGTAGAGAGAATGAAAAGTGACTTAAGAAAACTTGGCGTGGTCAAAGATTTGGCAGCTGGCATTCAATGCCATGAATTGCAAAGTCATGCACCTGGGGCAGGATCAGATTTAAGATGGCGGCGCCCATAGGCACAGGACTTAAAACAAGAGGCTCCCTCCTTCGCGTCTGCTTGGAAAGCAGAGAGCAGCGGAGGAGTCCCAGTTTTTGGACTCCTTCAGAATTTGGTGCCCAAGGCACGTGCCTATGTTGCCTATGGCTAAATTTGGCTCCTGACCTGGGGTGAAAGACTAATGTGCACGGACCAGGAGAGGGACCTGAATATGATTTTGACTCGTGATCTGAAGGCAGCAAAGCAATGCGACAATGCAGAAGCTAAAGTGAGAAGGATGCTGGGCTGCATAGAGAGAGGAATAACTACCAGGAAAAAGGAAGTGATAATGCCCTTGTACGGGTCATTGGTGAGGCTTCACCTGCAATACCCTGTTCAATTCTGGAGACTGCATCTCAAAAAAAAGATGGAAACTGTCCAGAGGAAGGCAACCAAAATGATGGGAGGTCTGTTTTGGAAGACCTACTAGGAGAGGCTGAAGGAACTGAATATGTATACCCTGGAGGAGAGGAGATGCAGGGGGATATATGATACAGACCTTCAGATACCTGAAAAGTATTGATGTACAAACATCAAACTTTTTCCAATGGAAAGGAAACTGTGCAACTAGGGGTCACAATATGAAATTCCAGGGGGGACGACTCAGAACCAATATCAGGAAATATTTATTCATGGAGAAGGTGGTGGATGCCTGGAATGCCCTCCCAAAAGAGGTGGAGAGGATGAAAACAGTAAATGAATTTAAAAGAGCATAGTATAAACACTGGGATCCTAAAGGCTTGAGGTTGATAATAAAGAAAAGGGGTAACCTATGTTAACTAAGCGTAACATTTCTACATGGGAGTAATCTGCACAGAACGGCAGCTATTAACAGAACACAAGGGGGTAACCTGCACAGTGCTGCAGTTACTACCATAAGCCACTTGCTGGGCAGACTGGATGGACCATTTGGTCTTTATTGCCTTCATTACTATGTTACTATGTTATGTTACAAAAACTTGACTGCTCATATCACATTATGTGCTAGTACGTCATGGCATAGGTTCAACTTGACACTTGCCTATTAGTTTTCTCCAGCCCCCAGGCATCACTTTTAAAGGCAACAACATGGTAAAGATCTTTGACCCCTCTTTCCCCTCTTATTGATGGGTTGCAACTTGTTTCCCTTTTATTCTCCTCCATCCCAATGCACAACAAAGCTGGAAGGATCTACAGATCAAAAACTGCATCAAAAAGGAAGACCAAGATGGTAGATTGAGAGCTGGAAGAGGCTCCTTGAGTCTTTCCCTATCTTGCTACATCTCCCCCTGCTCACTTGCAAGTGTCCTTGATGCATCAATTGACGATTCCAGAGCACTGTCAGGCTCCCTTGTTGTCTTTGGGTGCAAGCTGTGTTGCTGCTGGTGCTGAGGGAGAGGTGAGGCCACCTGGAGAGAAAATGGATCTTTCGCTGAGCCCGATAACAGAATCCCTTCTCCCAAAGCACTCCCAGGTGTGATGTTGCAGGCCGGCGCCATAGAAACATAGAAATGATGGCAGAAAAGGACCAAATGGTCCATCCACTTTGGCCGTTAAGTATCTGCTGTACCGTGTAGGTTACCCCATGCTTAGTTTTTCAGACCATAAAAGTCAAGGTCCTTGATTGCTGAATGAATCCAATTCCCCGTTACCCCCCATGCTTCTCAGTTTCCCACACGGTAAAAGTCATTGGTTGCTGACTTAATCCCATTCTCTGAACCACCTTGCCGTTAAAGCAGAGAGCAATGTTTGAGTTGCATAAAAGTACCAGGCTTATTGGTTTAGGGTAGTAACCACCACATCAGCAAATTACCTCCATACTTATTTGTTTCCCCAGACCGTAAAAATTGGGGCCCTCGTTGGTTGTTATACAAATTCAATTCTCATTTTCCCCCTTCCGTTGAAGCAAAGAGCAATGTTTGAGTTGCATCAAAGAATCAGGCTTATTGGCTAAGGGTAGTAACCACCATAACATCAAGTTACCCCCATGCACTTTTTTCTTCATTTCCATCCTTTAGCCTTTAGGGATCCACAGTATTTACCCCATGCCCTTTTGTATTCTTTCACTGTTTTGGTTTCACCACCTCCTCCAGAAGGACATTCCAGGCATTCACCATCCTCTGTGTAAAGAAATATTTCCTGATGTTGGTTCTGAGATGTCCTCCCTGTAGTTTCATTTTGTGACCTCTAATTCTACTGATTTCTTTCCAACAGAAAAGGTTTGATGTCTGAAGATCTGTATTATATCACCCCTGTGCCTCCTTTCTTCCAGGGTATACATATTCAGATCCTTCAGTCTCTCTTCATAGGTTTTCTGATACTGACCCCACACCATTTTGGTAATCTTTCTCTGGACAAACTCTGTCCTGCCTCTGTCCCTTTTGAGATAAGGGCTCCAGAACTGAACACAGTAGTCCAGGTGAGGCCTCACCAAGGACCTGTACAAGGGCATCATCATCTCCATTTTCTTACTGGTTATTCATCTCTCTATGCAGCCCAACATTCTTCTGGCTTTAGATATCACCTTGCCACATTGCTTCACCATCTTCAGATTGCCAGATACTATCACCCCAGGATTTCGCTCTTGGTCCATGCACATCAGCCTTTCCCCCTACTCATTACATACAGCTTTTTTGGATTATCACATCCCAGATGCATGACTCGACACTTCTTGGCATTGAATCCCAGCTGCCAAATCTTCTACCACTCTTCCGGCTTTCGTAAATCACTTTTCATTCTCTTTAATCCTTCTGGCATGTCCACTCTGTTGCAGATCTTGGTATCATCCACAAATAGACAAACTTTACCTTCTAACCCTTCCGCTATGTCGCTTACAAAGATATTGAACAGAACCGGTCCCAGTACTGATCCCTGTGGCACTCCGCTTAACATGGGTCTCTCTTCCGAGTAGGTTCCATTTACCATTACAAGCTGTCTCCTATCAGTCAACCAATTTGTAATCCAGGCCACCGCCTTGGCGCTCACTCTGAAGCTTCTCATTTTGTTCACAAGCCTCCTATGTGGGACGAGATCAAAAGTTTTGCTGAAGTACAAGTAGATAACATCGAGTGCTCTTTCTTGATCCATCCGGGATACCATCCAGAGAGCCTGGTATCCCAGATGGAGGTGTAGGGGAAACGGTGTCGCTAGGAAGATCTGCTTCGGAGAGTACTAGTGGGAGTATTTTTGGGATACAGCAGTGGCTTGGCAGTGGTTTGCATGGGCTGGTAGATTCAGGAGATGAGTTACTGCCTGAGGTTAGTGTGCTCGGCTTGAATTTCAACCCTGCCCTACAACTGCTGTTTTGGCTCTGGTTAGTCTTGTACTCCCTAACCTTCTCTCATTACTCCAAACAATTTCTGAAATGTCCTTTCTTTGGTGCAGGAAGTCTTTCATTTCCCTAACCACTATTAATAATAATATTCACGCTGAGGTAGATCTTAAATAAGTACGCCGGATTTTATAAGATACGTGTGTAGCCGCGCCTATCTTATAAAATCCGGGGTCGGCACACGCAAGGCTGTGCAAAATCGGCAGTCTGTGTGCGCCGAGCCGCGCAGCCTGCCTCCATTCCCTCCGAGGCCGCTCCGAAATCGGAGCGGCCTCGGAGGGAACTTTCCTTCTGCATCCCCCTACCTTTCCCTCCCTTCCCCTATCTACCCCACCCCCCAGCCCTACCTAAATCCCCCCCTACCTTTGTTGTGCAAGTTACACCTGCTTGAAGCAGGCGTAACTTGCGTGCGCCGCCTCAGCATCCCCCGGCACAGGCCACAGTGTCGGGGGACTCGGGATCACCCTCCCGGCCCGCCCCCGAACCGTCACCATGCCCCCGGACCCGCCCCAGACCGCCCCTAACCCCCGGACACGCCCACCAGACACGCCCCATCCCGCCCCTTTTACGAAGCCCCGGGACTTACGCGCGCCGGCGGCCTATGCAAAATAGGTGCTCCGGCGCGCGAGTGCCCTGCGTGCATAAATCCGGCAGGATTTACGCGTGCAGGGCTTTTAAAATCTAGCCCAATTGTTTCAATCACAAGAAACTTCTTTGGAGGCCCATTCTACACAGATTTTGATTTAATTTACAACAAACCACAGGAAGATTATCTTCCATGCAAGCCTCTCTTCTTCAAGATAAATTGGTGGTTCATTGAAGGCTGGAACATTTAGACAAACTCTGTGAGGATGAGGACTTTGTAGATTTTAAGCTTTCCAGTCCTTTCTATGCCTCTTCTTTGGAATTATTCAGGACATATATGAAGGATGTACTTGGTATTTCACAAGGGGCCTTCTACATTCTTGTTGGTGGGGAGTCTGAGGCTAAGGGCTCAGGTAGAGATGATGTGAGCCAAAGGAATGTTGATTTGGACTTATCTGCATTATTCAAATCTAGGGTGGTAGATGAGGATAATAGGGGTCACAATGTTAGTTACCATTGTCTCACTGCAAGATCTTGATAGGGTTCTCAGATTTTTTTGTTGTGCTGATATATTGTTTATGGGGTTTAAATAGTGGGGTTTTTTTATTTTTTATTTTTGTCAGGCCACCCAAGAAAGAAAAAAGACATTTCTTACTTTGCATAGTGAGCTTATAGCTTTAGGTCCCCTTTTTTTCATTGAGATTTCCTTGTAAGCATCTAATTACATTTCATACTGAAAAGTTTGTATTCTTTGAACCCTCATAGTTACATTTCTTCATTGATTCTAGGCTCAGGTGGGTTCTTCCGTGTCTGTCGCTTGATGTTCTGGGTAAGGTTGTTGGGAATGATACTCTGCACTATTATTAAGGGATTGGGAAGAAATTTCTTTTTATATTTCCTTAAGTATATTCTTACTTGTTTTTCTGAGTCCCCCTTATATGTTGGTATACATTTTCTTTTGTTTGCCTTTTTTTTTTCTGTATTTCTTGTCATTTTGCATTTTCTTTACCAGGATATGCTTGTATTCACTTTAAAGTGTAAGTAAAGAGTTAAAAAAAAAAAAAACTGCAGCAAAAAAAGCAGGCTAAGTTATGAATGGGCAACGTGCTGCAGTGCTCCCTCTTGAGACAAGAGACAGCTGAGGAAGCCCAAATCCTTTCCTCCTGCTTGCTGCGCCTGAGCTGTTCTCTGTTCTCAGAGAGAAATGCTGGTTTGGAATGCCCTTGGCTTGGTAGTTTTACTTCAGGTCCTGGCACCTGCCCAAGGGAATTGGGGCTGGCAGCTCAGAAGTGCAGAATCTAAGCAAAAATGTCCAGCTGCCCTGAAGGAAGCAGGGTCTGAAGGACCTGGTGCTGCAGCTCTCTGCTGTTTCATCGACGGGCTGTGGGTGGATTGAAGGGAATGTGGGTAATGTCAAAAGAGCCTACTGGAATACGTGCGGCAGTCCTGCTCTTAGATCTGATTTACGCACATGCTGGGCCTGAATGCAGATTGTGCTGTACAATGAAGGCACTTTTCTTCAGAGTTACCTCTCTCTTTTACAGTGATAGAGCCCCTTGTGAAAGATAAGCACAGCTGCCTCTGTCTTAGGATCCTCTTCACAACACTCGGTCAACTTCCCATCCCGCAAGAAGAAGGAATGCAGCATCTCAGCCCAAGAGAATTGAAATTAAACCTGGTAATTTCAGGTTCCAGATATTTCTGGGGCATCACATTCAGGTGAACCATAACTAGTTTCCACATTTTCCGGGCTGCCTTAAATTTAGATGTGAAAACTTTGGCAAAGGCCACTTGCATAAACAGGGGCATGTTGGGCATGATCCATGATGATGAAGCTGATTTATCCCTCAAGCAGCTGATCATATTAAAAAAGTATTGCGAGGGGCAGCAGGGATTGACCCTGCAGCCCCCAGGTGTTCAAGAACAGGGATCTTGCAATGGAAGCCACTGGGACTCTGAATCAGCAAGAATCCTCTAGTAAATATTAAGGAAAACAAAGTTTTGGACCAACATTAGATGTGGTCCAAATAAACAGCTGTATTGAGCTCCAGCCTGCCACACCTTTCCTAGTCCAACAGACATTGAGTTCGCTCTGTGTCATCCTGTTGCCTGGCCATGTTCTGTGTTACTGGTTCCTGCTCCAGTCGTGCTTTGGCTATGCCAGTGGTGTAGCTACAGGTGGGCCATGGCCCACCCAAGTGTCTGGAGCCGGCAGAAGACAGAATAAATCTGCGAATGCACTGCTGCTAAAAAACTGAGCAGAACACCGGGGCGATCTTTGGCCAAGCCCATCCCAAGAGAAAAGAAACCCAGTGCTGGGCCTGGAGCCAGCCCCGTTCCCCTGCATGAGTTTCCTTATTTCCAGGAAGCACGTGCAGAAGGAGGGGGGTGGGATCATTGTAGGGCCTGACTGTGCATGCAGGCTGGCTGCAGGCCTCGGGCTGGATTTCTTTTCTGTTCCTGCTGCTTCAGCTGCCAAACGGACCTGCCTTGGAAGAAGCACAAAAGCCGAGCAGAGGTTAGAAGCTGGGAAGGGGCTGATTTTGCAGGTAAGAAAAGCTATTAAGGGAGTAGGGAAGAGAGAAGTTGGGAAGGGATTTGTAGAGAGAGGGAAATCAGAAATAACAACGGACTAAGAACCATAGGGTGGGCACAGGTAGGGGAGGAGAACAGGAGCATGTGGGAACATGAGGGAGCACTAGAGAGAAAGGGTCATATGAAGTTAGGGGGAGAGAAGTCGTGAGGGAGGATTAGGAGGGATACGGGGCCATGGGATGTATAGCAGCTATAAGAGTGAGGAGGAAGAGGTCTGGGAAGGAGATGTGGGGAAAAAGAGGGAGAGAACCCAAATATAGACCCTCCTTCCATGCTTCTCCCATGCCTTCGGCTGACTGAGCTGAGAGTGCCACTGTTCAGCATCACAGACGGCAGCACAGCCAGCCACAGGCAATGCGCTTACCTAGGAGGGAGCTGCTCTGCTCATGGGATCTCAGAGATTAGGAAGGAAGGGAGAAGCAGAGTCTTGGGGATAATGGGTGCACAAGGATTGAAGAAGAAGTGAGGACTCAGGGATTGAGGGGATAATGGGGACTTGGGTTTGGTGTAGGATGCCATAGCAGAATAAGAAATTGGGGATTGTAGGAGAGCTGGGACCTAGATTGGGTGAGGTTTGTGGTAGAGAAAGAGTGTGGACTCAGAGAATGAAAGGGAAAATTGGGAATCAGGAATTAAGATGAAATTGGGAATGGGGGAGGGCAGATTCAGTGGAAGGAGTAGGACACACTCTGGGGCCAACATGTTTATAAAATGCCCAGTCAAACATAGGAAAAAGCATTTTATTTTTAATTTAGTGAGTGGACTCTGTTGCGGCTCCGGGTCGGCCTCGGCCGCTTCACTCACAGTTACGCGGTTCCGCTCCGCTCCAGCCCTCCCCGGGCCTCTGAGGACCCGTGCCGCCACGTTTCCGGCGTCCCCACGCGGCGCCCAGGCCTGCCTCCGCTTCCCCTGTGCTGCTGCCGCGCCGCCGAAGCAGCCAGCGTCTTGCCGCGGCTGGCTCCGCCCCTAGGGGCACGCGCGCGTCTCAGCCCGGGATTTAAAGGGCCAGGCGCGGGGAACCTGCCTTCACCCTCCAGTGAAGTCAGACGCGACTGGGCTACTTAAGCCCTGCAGCCCCTCTCCTCAGAGCCTTGCAACGAGGTTCCCAGGTTCGTCCTGCTCCCAGTTGCTGTGTTCCTGCTCGTCGCTTGTTCTCCTGGTTTTCGACTTCGGATTGGCTTGTGGTTCTTCCTGGCTCCTGACTCTGGTTTGGCTTCGGTGACTTCTGGCTCTCGACTCGGCTTGGCTTTCGGTACTTCTCTGGCTCTTGACTTGGACTGGCTGACGACGATCCCCTGGCTCTAGACGCGGACTGGATGACGGCGATTCTCCGGCACCTGACCCTGGCCTGGTGAGCAACGACTCCGTCGGTAGAGATCTCCTAAGTCCCAGCGGCCGGGTTCCTATGGGCTCCTCCCGGGGGGACACCGGCTTCCAGGGTGAATCGCCTAAGTCCCAGCGGCCGGACTCCTACGAGCTCCTCTCGGGGGAGTACCGGCTTCCAGGGCGAAGATCCTCTTCCACCGGGTCAGCCTCTCCTCCTGGCCCTTGGTCGCATAGGGCCCTTCGTGTCTTCCTCTCAGCTGTCCGCGAGCCTGTCTTCGCCGCCTCCCGGTTGGAACCGGTGTCTCTACCTCTCTAAGGTATTCCATCTCCTGGTTCCGATCGGCCCAAGGGTCCACGAAGCTTACAGATTGCAAGGCCATGGACCCGGCGGACCTTGCCGGTCTCAAGGCTATTCCAGGCCTGGCCCAGAAGTTGCAGCAACAACAGAGCTGCCTCGACACGCTGATGTCGACAGTACAACGTCTGGCAGATCGCATTGATGGAGCCTCCACAGCAAGTTCCCGGGCGTCTATGTCCCAGGCCAGTCCCGACTCCGCCGCTCCCGTACAGATGCCTGCTCCATCCCGATATTCAGGGGATCCGAAGGCATGCCGGGGGTTCCTCAATCAATGCTACATCCGCTTCGATCTACTACCCGCCCAATTCCCTACGGACCGAGTCAAGACGACCTTTATAATCTCCCTCCTGGAGGGGAGACCTCTGTCTTGGGCTTCAGCTCTTAGGGAACGACAGGATTCCCGACTGAATAATCTGGTTCAGTTTGTCAAAGCCTTCTGCAGAGTCTTCGACGAGCCTTCCCGGGCCTCCATGGCCGCTTCCGAACTGCTTCAGCTCCGGCAGGGCAATCGGCCCCTAGAGGAGTACGCCACAGAGTTCCAGACCCTGGCCACTGAGCTGGCCTGGGGGACCGACAGCTTGCACGGCATCTTCATGGAAGGCATCTCTCCTCGTCTTCAGGATGAGCTCGCCGGCCGTGACGTCCCCGACGACCTTCAAGAGCTCATTGAACTAGCTGGGCGCGTAGACCGATGAATTCAGCGTCGGTTCCGAGAGCGACGGCCTACTCAGGGCCAAACCACACGCAGGATCACTCCGCCTCGAGTCCGGACGTCTCCGCCTGCAGCCACCACTCCATCAACCGAGGAACCCATGCAGTTGGGTCGTGGTCCCCTATCTTCTGAGGAATGCCAACGCCGCCGTACCCAAGGACTGTGTCTTTACTGCGGGGGCCAGGGGCATTTTCTGGCCCGTTGTACCGAGCGTCCGGGAAACGCCTGAACCTAGAGCTCAGCGGGGAGTTGACTCTAGGCAACATTTCACCTAGCTCCCCATGTACCGTTCCGGTACGCCTGTGTCTTCCGGAGGGAGGCTTCGACACCCTAGCCTTACTCGATTCTGGGTCCGGGGGGAATTTCGTCCTCCAGGAGCTGGTACAACAGCTACAGCTCGAGGTTTGCCCGCAAGAACCGCCTGTGCGGGTTTCCTCCATTCAAGGGAACCCACTTCCTGGTATAATATCCACTCGCACCAGCCCTCTGAAGCTTCAGGTGGGAGCCCTCCACCAGGAGGAAATCTCGTTTCTTATCCTGGAAAAATCCATCCACCCAGTCATCCTGGGCTTACCCTGGCTTAGGGAGCACTCTCCGGTGATCGATTGGAGGTCTCTACAGATTACCTCCTGGAGTTCTGCGTGCCACCGTCATTGCCTTCCTGCACGCCCGCTGCAACCCATTTCGCTCTGCACGGCCTCGTTAACAGTACCTCCACAGTACCATGCCTTTCAGGATTTTTTCTCCAAGGAGAAGGCAGAACTACTCCCGGAGCACTGACCCTTTGATTGCGCAATTAATTTACTACCAGGAACCACACCGCCCCGTGGGAGAGTCTACCCCCTGTCTCTGCCGGAAACCCAAGCTATGTCTGCCTATATTAAGGAAAACTTGGATCAGGGTTTCATCCGACCCTCCAAATCCCCGGCTGGGGCCGGGTTTTTCTTCGTAGGGAAGAAGGACGGGTCTCTTCGCCCCTGTATTGATTATCGGGGTTTGAATCAAATCACTCGCCGAGACCGTTATCCGTTGCCTCTGATTCCAGAGCTGCTGGACCGCCTCCAAGGGGCTCGTGTTTTCACAAAACTAGACCTCAGGGGTGCTTACAACCTCGTTCGAATACGCCCAGGGGATGAGTGGAAAACCGCTTTTAACACCAGGGACAGCCATTACGAGTACCTTGTCATGCCTTTTGGTCTCTGTAACGCCCCAGCAGTATTCCAAAATCTTATGAACGAGGTCCTCCGGGACTTCTTATATACGTCTGTTATCGTGTACCCGGATGACGTATTGATCTATTCCCAGGATCTCAAGTCACATCGGCAACACGTCCGGCAAGTTCTTCGGAAGCTAAGGGAGAACCACTTGTACGCTAAGCTAGAGAAGTGCCAGTTCGAACAAGAGGCACTGCCCTTCCTAGGATATATTGTCTCCTCTACGGGCTTCCGAATGGATCCGGACAAGGTGAGCGCCATCAAGGGTTGGCCACAACCATCGGGAGTGAAAGCTCTTCAGCGGTTTTTAGGCTTCGCGAACTTCTACCGCCAGTTTATCCCGCATTACTCTAGCCTGGTTGCCCCTCTGAGGGCCCTCACACAGAAGGGCGCGGACGCCCAAAACTGGTCTCCAGCTGCCAGACAGTCCTTCCAGGATCTCAAGGAGGCTTTCTTACAGGACACTTGTCTCCGGCATCCGGACCCTCAATGCCAATTTATAGTGGAGGTGGATGCTTCCGATGTCGCCGTCGGGGCGGTGCTGCTCCAAACCTCTTCGACCGGCAAGACCCGGCCTTGCTCATACTTCTCCCACAAGTTTTCTCCGGCCGAGAGGAATTACAGGATTGGCGACAAGGAGCTGTTGGCCATAAAATTAGCGTTCGAGGAATGGCGGCAGTGGTTGGAGGGAGCCCAACATCCGATCATCATATATACCGATCATAAGAATCTGCAATACTTGTCTCATGCTCAGAGGCTGAATCCCCGACAGGCCCGCTGGTCCCTCTTTTTTAGTCGGTTCGACTTCTCGCTTCATTATCGACCCGCAGCCAAGAATGTCCGGGCAGATGCCCTCTCTCGCACCACAGAGGTTGACGACACAACGGAGTCCCCTCAGTACATATTGGACCTAGCTAAAGTCCTCCTGGCTGCCACGGACGTAGGACCTGAGGGGAGGATGGTGGTTCCAGTCCGTTCCCGGAGGAAGGTTCTGGCGTGGGCACACGACTCCTTGACGGCTGGTCACCCTGGGATTTCGCGAACCCTTGAGTTGCTCACTGAATTTTATTGGTGGCCGCGGGTGAAGGAGGATGTCCGGCACTATGTTCAGTCTTGTCCCACGTGCGCTCAGCAAAAGCCGCCACCAGGACGCCCGTGGGGTCTACTCCAGCCGCTCCCTATTCCCACAGAACCGTGGTCCCACCTATCCACCGACTTTGTGGTGGAGTTGCCTCCCTCTGAGGGGAAAACCGTAATTTGGGTCACGATTGACCGCTTCTCTAAGATGGCACATTTCATCCCTTTACCCAAGCTACCTACGGCTCCTGAGCTGGCTGACCTCTTTGTCCAGCATATTTTCCGACTACATGGACTGCCCTCGCATATCGCTTCGGATCGCGGTCCCCAATTTACGGCTAAGTACTGGAGGGCATTATGCAAAAAGTTTGGGATACAGTTGGATTTCACCACGGCATTTCATCCCCAGGGTAACGGCCAAGTGGAGCGGACCAATTGGTCTCTTAAGACCTTTCTCCGAGCTTTTGTGGATGAGCTCCAAGACAACTGGGTCTCTCTCCTTCCCTGGGCGGAATTTTCTCACAATCGCCATAAGCACTCCGCTACGCTACAGTCCCCCTTTCAGCTAGTCTATGGGAGGGTCCCAAGACCCCCACTGCCATTACCGGTGACCGTTACCTCTCCGGCAGCACAGCTAATGGCTAGCCAGCTTCACCACCTCTGGATTTCCACGCAGGAGAAGCTCCGCAGCACTGCAGCTCGCTTCAAGACGTATGCAGATCGGTCTCGACGGCCCGCTCCGGTATTCTTACCCGGGACAAGGGTATGGCTAAGTACTAAGCACATTCAATTGCGGACCCCCTCCATGAGATTAGCGCCTCGTTACATTGGACCCTTTCCGGTGGCCGAACGCATAGGGGCTGTATCCTATAGATTGCGACTGCCCTCCTCGCTTAGGATCCATGATGTCTTCCACGTGTCCCTCCTCAAACCGCTGGTACTCTCTCGATTTCGGGCTTCCCCGCCGGAGCCCTCCAATGTTTCCTCGGATCCGGATGTCATCTACACGGTACAAGAGGTCTTGGATGTCCGGTGCCGTCGCCACCGCTGGGAGTACCTACTGTCTTGGGAAGGTTACGGCCCGGAGGAGAATTCTTGGGAGCCTGCTTCCCACGTCCTGGATAAGGACCTTCTTCGGCAGTTCCACCTCCGCCATCCGGACAAACCACAGCCCCCCGGGAGGGGGCGTAAGGGGGGGGGTACTGTTGCGGCTCCAGGTCGGCCCCGGCCGCTTCACTCACAGTTGCGTGGTTCCGCTCCGCTCCAGCCCTCCCCGGGCCTCCGAGGACCCGTGCCGCCACGTTTCCGGCGTCCCCACGCGGCGCCCAGGCCTGCCTCCGCTTCCCCTGTGCTGCTGCCGCGCCGCCGAAGCAGCCAGCGTCTTGCCGCGGCTGGCTCCGCCCCTAGGGGCACATGCGCGTCTCGGGCCGGGATTTAAAGGGTCAGGCGCGGGGAACCTGCCTCCACCCTCCAGTGACGTCAGACGCGACTGGGCTACTTAAGCCCTGCAGCCCCTCTCCTCAGAGCCTTGCAACGAGGTTCCCAGGTTCGTCCTGCTCCCAGTTGCTGTGTTCCTGCTCGTCGCTTGTTCTCCTGGTTTTCGACTTCGGATTGGCTTGTGGTTCTTCCTGGCTCCTGACTCTGGTTTGGCTTCGGTGACTTCTGGCTCTCGACTCGGCTTGGCTTTCGGTACTTCTCTGGCTCTTGACTTGGACTGGCTGACGACGATCCCCTGGCTCTAGACGCGGACTGGCTGACGGTGATTCTCCGGCACCTGACCCTGGCCTGGTGAGCAACGACTCCGTCGGTAGAGATCTCCTAAGTCCCAGCGGCCGGGTTCCTACGGGCTCCTCCCGGGGGGACACCGGCTTCCAGGGTGAATTGCCTAAGTCCCAGTGGCCGGACTCCTACGAGCTCCTCTCGGGGGAGTACCGGCTTCCAGGGCGAAGATCCTCTTCCACCGGGTCAGCCTCTCCTCCTGGCCCTTGGTCGCATAGGGCCCTTCGTGTCTTCCTCTCAGCTGTCCGCGAGCCTGTCTTCACCGCCTCCCGGTTGGAACCGGTGTCTCTACCTCTCTAAGGTATTCCATCTCCTGGTTCCGATCGGCCCAAGGGTCCACGAAGCTTACAGACTCTGTCAGTATTATGACTATGCATCTCTGATAGCTTTATATTTTGCTCAGTAAGGAGGAAATGCATTTCTGTTTCTATATCTCCAGAATTGAAATTCTCAGAGTCTATCTTATTGGGGTTTCCAGTTTAGTTTTTGTCTATATATTTCTATGTCTAGTTTGTGGTCCCTTATTCAGTATTTGGTGAGAATCTGCCTGTGTTCTAACATATATAGAAACATAGAAATGATGGCAGAAGAAGACCAAACGACCCATCCAGTCTGCCCAGCAAGTTTCACACCTTTTTTTTTTTTTTCTCATACTTATGTTACTCTTGGCTCATAGTAACCTTTTGGTTCAATTTCCCTTCCACCCCCACCATTAATGTAGAGAGCAGTGTTGGAGCTGCATCTAAGTGAAATATCTAGCTTAATTATTAGGGGTAGTAACCGCCGCAATGAGCAAACTACACCCATGCTTATTTGTTTACCCAGACTATGTAATTCAGTCCTTGTTGGTTGTTGTCTGTATATAGATCCACTTTTCTTCATCCCCCTGCCATTGAAGCAGAGAGTTATGCTGGATATGCATTGAAAGTGAAGTAAGACTTTCTTCCCTGCCGTTGAAGCAGAGAGCTATGCTGAATATGCATTCTGCATGTGTAACTGAGATGATGGATTCTGATGGTGTGCAGGGTCTGTGTAGGGATCCATAGCAGCCTGACTTGTTCTTTTTTCCCAATAGGAAATGTATTAATATTCTACGGCCCATTACAATATTTACTGTGCCGCCTTTTGCTGGGCAGGGGAAAGGGTGTCCTTGAAGAGCCTGCACAGCCCATTATGCAAACTGTGCATCTGCAGGGGCCTGTGGCACACAACTGAGCCAGTCTGTAAAGTCTGAGTATCCTGGAGCCTGGTTAGTCAATATTAACTGATTATTGTAAAATATTCTGGGACCCAGTTCAAAATCCTCATCTGAACATGTCTCCTCTACAAAATCTATATTTTGGGAATAGTAGGATCTTGTTCACTGATTTGACTTTTTCTAGTGTATCATTAGTTTTCTTGTACAGTACATTACATTACATTTCAGTCCTGAGGCTTATATACTGGGTTTGAAATATTTTGTGGTAACAAAATGCGTATGTTTTCATAGATTCCTACAGTTTTTGTGGGGAAAGTCCACTGGACCACTCTCTCCTCCTCCATCACCTTCCCCCCATGACCCCAAAGCTTGCTCGCTGCTGGTACTGCAGAAAACAAATGTCCCAGATTCGTCCATCAGAAATCCGGTAGCCTGCTATAACCCAGCTGCATTGGTCTCCAGTAGGCAATGTCCAGACACTCGGAAGCCTGAGAAAGAGGGTGCATGGGAGACAACGTAGTAATGGTTTGCACGGGGCAGCAAAAGAGGTAGCACTGGCCCTGCGTCCTCACCGTGTGAGTTCTGGGAGTTAGTGCTGTTATGGATTGCTAAGTTTGTTCTGTGGGTTAGGAGTGGTTTGTATTACTTTACAATGTGCCTGGCAGTGGAGAGAGTTTGTGTTGCTGTTACTGAAGTGATACCAGAATTTGATTATTCATTTGAAGTTTTATATTTTAAAAATATGATCAATTATGTGTTTTTAAAGGATCATTCTCAGAGGGATGGGAGGGTAATGATGATTAGTTCCACCGTTGCCAAAATTTTGGCAGGGTCCCTATTGATCCAATCCCTGAGCCCTGCTAAATAGCAAATGACACCTCTGGGAAGACTCAGCAGTGTGCTCAGTTAAGATAAAAGCAGAATGGGAAGGGGAATTGAGAGAGAAACTGCTGGGGACAGGATAGGTCCTAAGGCAGGAGTGGCAAACTCCAGATCCGAGACCCAAAAATAGGCCTGGTTTTCAGGATATCCACCATGAATATGGATAATTTGCATACAATGGAGGCAATGCATGAACTTGAGAGAGAGAGAAAGAGACTGCTGGAAATAAATTAGACTCTGAGAATCGCAAACCTGGAGATATAGAAACATAAATGCATTTCCTCCTGTACTAAGCAAAATATAAGGGAAAAGGGGGAGAGGGTTGATACTTGAGAGAGAGAGAGACTGCTGGAGATGAGCAGGAACTGGGAAAGAGACTACCGAGGACAGAGTCATCGCATCACCCCACCCTGTCCCAGCAGTCCTCTATCTTTCTCTCTCTCTTAAAGGGGGAGAGTGGAACACAGCGGCAGAGACGGCTGTGGGAGAAGAGTTTATAGATAACAGTATAATTAGCATGCTCACAACCCTCTGCCTAGTGATCACCCAGGTTAACCTTGGGCCCTGCCAAAATGTCAGTTCTGGCTGCGCCACTGGGCTACGCTCCTGCTCTCTACTCTGGTCTTGGCCTTCAGCTATTTTCCTGTTTCCTGCTCCAGTCCTGGTGTTCAGTCCATTCTGGATCCTGCTCTCACATGAAAGTCCTGGTGACCGCCTGCACCCAAGGGCTCAACTCGTGAGGAAACAGCGGCTGCTTTAGGCGGAAGACGGTAGCTCCAGATAATTCAGGCCTCTCGAAATACGGATCTGCTTAGCCATCGCATCTTCCCTCCGACTTTAGCAGAGAGGGCCGTAACAAGTATTACATTTGAATTGGTTTGTCCAGAGGGAACAGTTTTACTTACGATTGATGCTGAGAAGACATTTGATCAAGTGCACAGGAACATAGTAAAGGCAGCAGAAAAGGACCAAATGGTCCATCCATTCTGCCCAGCAAGTAAATGCCACTCTGTGCAGTTACCCCCAAGCATTTATGATAACCCCTAAAAATTCTTGAAAATTTGGTCAGTGCTACTTAACGTGCTTTGCATTCATGATCCAAGTTTTACAGAAAATCGGATTGGGTTCCAGTTTTATTTCTTGGGTGAAGAGCCTGTATTCTCCTCAAGCTTGTATTAAGATTAATGGTGAGTATTTGGATTCATTTTTGTTAGGTAGAAGTATTCATTAGGATTGCCCACATTCGCCATTGTGATGGAACGTTTGGCAGAGCAGGTAAGTAATTTTGGTGATATATCTGGTATTGTGGTAAGAGACATTAATTTTTGTCGATGACATCTTATTCACACTTAGCAAGCCCCTTGTCTTTACTTTGCTTATTTTAGTTAGAGAGTTAGTTGCTTTGGGCAATGGGTCTGGCTTTAAGGTAAATATGGGGAAGTCTGACGTTCTTACTCTACCTCATTGCAGATTTCAGCTTTAATGGAGTAGTTTCCCTTTAAATGGACTTGTATTAGTATACATATTTGGGAATGAGAATTGGAGTGGATTGGCAGTCTTTTTAAACTGAATTATGCTCCTTTGATTACTAATCTTTTGCAAGATTTGGAGGTTTGGTTACCTATGAATCTTTCCTGGTTTGGCCTTATTGTGGCTATTAAGATGATACCTAAATTATATTATCTCTTTCAAACATTGCCTATTAGAGCTCTGGATAAAATTTTGAAACTATTACAAAGCGTGATGTTTGGATACATTTGGAAACAATGACCACATAGAATAGCTCAGGTTGTTTTGTTCCAGGGGAAGCAGGAGGGGGACTTGCAGTGCCAAATGTAAAATTTTATTACATTGCTACAAACTTACATCTTCTGCTTGGCAGGGTAATAGGGACAAACAGTGGATTAAATTAGAGTAGTGTTTTGTGGAAAGTGTTTCCTTATCTTATCTATATCTATATAGATATAAAAGGCTTGTGTCAGTTATATCAGTCACAGTGTTGTATCTCTCTATGGCCATCAGTTGGTACCCAGAACATTGGAAGGTGCAATGTACAAAGATAATATGCTCTGTGTGCAATGCGCTGTCACAAACACACACAGGCAGGCCGACACACAAGCGCACACACAGAGGCTCTTATTGGCCAGATAATCCAAGCATTGCTAATATGCTTGGTCTGTGAAGCCTTGTCTGTCACACTCTCACACACAGGAACAGACAGGCATAGGCACATACATATAGGTGCATAAGTGCATGCAAGCTTGGACATGTAAGAGCACACAAGCATGCACAGGCTCCTACACATGTGCACACACATACAGGTGCATAAGTGCATGCAAGCTTGGACATGTAAGCTCACACAAGCATGCACAGGCTCCTACACATGTGCATACGCACACAGGCACAGTCCTCCCCACAAGCACATACAGGTTCCCCTACATGCACATACATAGGTACCAGCACACACACACACAGGCACATGCCCCCCCCCCGCCCCCCCCACACACACACACGCATACCTGCGCAGACACTGTTATGGTATTGATCTAAGACTGGTCAACTCAGTTAAATAGGGTTAATGAGCCAAGTGGGCCTCCTCAGCATAGAACACTGACCTTGACATCACAAGATTGCCTTAATACTGTTTGCAGGACTAATAGAGTGGTCACCACCCCTCTTGTACAGACACGGGGCCTCTTACATACATATGCTGAGGCCACAGAGAAGGGTGCTGTCCCACGGAGAGAACGATTACATATGCTGTTGTCCATGTCCTTGACTTATGCTGAACATGCTGTTGATTATTGCTTTTGAGGATTCACAGATGCAAATGTATAAATGACCGATAAGAACACAGAGGGCCCTCTCCAGCTTCAAGCAGCTTGCTCATTCCCACCTTAAGCTTCCAGTGTTCCCTTTCTCCTCTTAGATGTCTCACAAGCACTATAAAAGTGAACAAAGCCGAAAGGGAAGAAATCAACACAGATCTCAGACTTCCAGAGATGGAAGTCTGAGGCAAATCTCTTGAGCCCTTGTTTTCAACAGCAATTAGGAATGTAAGCTCTGTATCTTTATTATATATCAATCGGGCCGAATCAATTGGATTCACATTTTCGACACGCTAGCGTTACCCCTTATTCAGTAAGGGGCCGAAAATGCCCGTCCAATCCCCCTGAACCTAATAGTGTCCGCAATATGCAAATGCATGTTGATGGCCCTATTAGGTATTCCCGCGCAATTCAGAAAGGAAAATGTGCAGCCAAGCCGCACATTTCTTTTCTGTGCACCCTCCGACTTAATATCATGGCGATATTAAGTCAGAGGTCCCGAAAGTTACCAAAAGTAAAAAAAAAAAATTTTTAAGTCGGCTCGTGGGTCAAAAACCGGACGCTCAATTTTGCCGGCATCCAGTTTCTGAACCTGTGGCTGTCAGCAGGTTCGAGAACTGACGACAGCAAAATTGAGCGTCGGCTGTCAAACCTGCTAACAGCCGCCGCTCCGGTCCAAAAGGAGGCGCTAGGGACACGCTAGTATTAGAGATGTGAATCGTGTGATCGATCGTCTTAACGATTGATTTCGGCTGGGAGTGGGAGGGAATCGGATCGTCGCAGTTTGGGTTTTTTAAATATCGTGTAAATCGTGTAAATCGTGTAAATCGAAAACTGGCACACTAAAACATCCCTAAAACCCACCCCGACCCTTTAAAATAAATCCCCCACCCTCCCGAACCCCCCCAAAATGCCTTAAATTACCTGGGGTCCAGTGGGGGGGGGGAGGGCGGGAAAACCGGCACACTAAAACAACCCTAAAACCCACCCTGACCCTTTAAAATAAATCCCCCACCCTCCTGAACCCCCCAAAATGCCTTAAATTACCTGGGGTCCAGAGGAAGGGTCCCGGTGTGATCTTTCACTCTCGGACCTCCGTGCGTTGTAGAAATGGCGCCGGCGCTACCTTTGACCTGTCATATGACAGGTCAAAGGTAGCGCCGGCGCCATTTTGTTTTTTTGTCCCCCGACGTCAGGAGTGTAGGAGATCGCTCCCAGACCCCCACTGGACCCCCAGGGACTTTTGGCCAGCTTGGGGGGGGGCCTCCTGACCCCCACAAGACTTGCTAAAAGTCCAGCGGGGGTCCGGAACGATCTCCTACTGCGAATCGTTTTTCCATACGGAAAATGGCGCCGGCCATACACCATATGGCCAGCGCCATTTTCCGTACAGAAAAACGATTCGACTGCAGGAGGTCGTTCCGGACCCCCGCTGGACCCCCAGGGACTTTTGGCCAGCTTGGGGGGGCCTCCTAACCCCCACAAGGCTTGCCAAAAGTCCAGCGGGGGTCCAGAACGACCTCCTGCAGTCGAATCGTGTTGCCGTATGGCCGGCGCCATTTTCCATACGGAAAAAGATTCGCGGTAGGAGATCGTTCCGGACCCCCGCTGGACTTTTGGCAAGTCTTGTGGGGGTCAGGAGGCCCCCCCAAGCTGGTCAAAAGTCCCTGGGGGTCCAGCAGGGGTCCGGGAGCGATCTCCTACGCTCCTGATGTCGGGGGAAAAAAAACCAAAATGGCGCCGGCGCTACCTTTGTAGCGCCGGCGCCATTTCTACAACGCACGCAGGTCCGAGAGTGAAAGATCACACCGGGACCCTTCCTCTGGACCCCAGGTAATTTAAGGCATTTTGGGGGGGTTCGGGAGGGTGGGGGATTTATTTTAAAGGGTCGGGGTGGGTTTTAGGGTTGTTTTAGTGTGCCGGTTTTCCCGCCCTTCCCCTTCCCCTCCCCCTTCCCCCGATTTACGATTTTTTGACGATAAATCGGGGGAATTGTTATTGTATCGCGGCTCTAACGATTTTTGACGATTTAAAATATATCGGACGATATTTTAAATCGTCAAAAAACGATTCACATCCCTAGCTAGTATCCCTAGCACCTCCTTTTACCTGTTTTTACCACATACTGAATCGCGCGCACAGGGACTTTACTGTATCGGCCCGTATTCTCTGTAGAAGTTGCTATTATCTGCAATCAACTCTTCTGAATTATTTGACTTTATTTAATCTCTGCTCTATTGTTCTAGTAATAGCTCAAATAAACTTGCTATTGAGTACCTGGAACCACAGTATATGAACTCATTGTGTGTATATGTTTTTACTTTGAGCAAACTCCCGTGGCAATCTTTTTTATAAGCGAGTTCCTCAGGTAGTCCCTTCTCTGAACAGATCCGTGAGGGTGTTTTCACATTGGCTGAGCCCCCAGAACAGGCACATGCACACACAGGCTGTTATAGATCAGACCACCTGAGCAACGCTGGGTGCTTTTCGCTAGAAATGTATAAATGTATTTCTTTGGCCAAGTAGGGGTGAATCTCATTGGCAGTCCATCACTGAGGTTTCTAAGAGTCATGAGTAAAAATGGATTCAAATATATTTATGGGATAGCATATATTTTCCTTAAATACCAATTCAGAAATATGTGAAATTTTATTTTAAGTTTCTGTAACTCAAGAAATTTATTTCCTCTTCTTCGTTTGAGTGAGTAATATTTAAGTGAAGCGCTGCAAAGATGGACCGTAGCATATGAAACAGAAAGCAGGCTCAACAGCAGGTTATTTGCAAGTTTTTAAGGACCTTGTCAGATGCAAACTAAAGAACATTATGAGCTGGAAGACTATTCTGCAATGTGACACAATGCGATTTACAGAATAGTAGTCATATTTTTAAATATCAAGTATTTTAAATGTGCAACATAATTAAGACCTGTAGAACTATTGTGAAGATCCTGTATGCTTGGACTTTGCATTTTTTACCTAGAGATATGGAAAGATTTGAATTTTATAGACGTATGAGAAGGGTCTTGTAGAGTGTCAGCAGCAAACAAGGATAAAAGCTATTCTCTAAACGGATTCATTTCCCTTAATTCAAGCGAAGGAGAATTAAACTCAGTTTTTTTATTTTGTTTTAATTACCTTTGTTTTCTTTCAGTGATCCTGCAGTTTTGTTATGAACTCAAATTATTCATTATTTTCTCCAGCTAATATTGAGTTAGTGATACTTGGAATGTATCGATGGGTTTACTTTATGAATGTGTTTTAGCAGCTTATGGGTTTATTGATACATAAATGTAACTACTCTTTGTGGTGAGCAATGTAGCATTTTTTTATTTATAAAATGTTGAGGAAAAGGAGATCACTTGATGCGATGAGCCTGGTGGTGCTTGCTGGAGCTCTGGGAGCCCCCTCCTCGATTCAGCTATTTTTACAATTTCCAAATTTAGCTGGCACAACATAAAAAGGGGTACTTTGAGATCTGTGTGGTCCAGGGACAAATTTATTATAAAAGGAGGCAGCAATAAATTACAAAACAAGGAGAAAGAAAAAAAAATAAGCCAATGGGAATCCTCGGGGCTGCCTGTTGTGGATGATGCAGTGATGGGTACTATTATCCAAGCTGTTGTGGCCGCATTGGAGTGCAAGTTTGAGGTAATAAATAATTTTGGTGAGTTAAAAGAATCGATCACAGACATCGGCAAATATCTGGACACAGTGGAGGAGAGAATATCCATGTTGGAGGACAATACTAATTCGCTACTTGGCGAAACAGTGATGCTTGAAAAAACTCTCCAAAACACAGAACCAAAAACTACATGACTTGGAAAATAGAATGAGAAGGAATAAGCTTTGCTTTGTGGGCCTGTCAGACACAATTCCAAAGGAGGGCATTAAGAGTCCTGGCTGCAACAAGCACTACAGCTCTCTGAGGCCGATGGCAAGCTGAAAATAGAGTGGGCTCACACCAGGTAGGCCTGAAAACTGCAGCGGGAGCCTGACCGCGAGGTGTATTGGCCCAGATTATGAATTATGCACAAAAAGCGACAATATACATAAAGTCAAGGAAAATGAGACTTGCAATATAGAAATAATAAAAGTGTTAATATTTCAAGATTTCTCCAGCCAGTTATCGGCGAAGTGCTGCGCGTTTACGCAAGTCTGCTCCTCATTGGTAAAAAAAAGACTATCAGATTAATGATGTAATACCCAGCCAGGCTTAATGTATGAAATGGAGGCAAACAGGTACATTTTAAAAGGAGCACGGGTGGGCCCACAAAAGCGTGTATTGGGCATGCAAGCAAAAATATGCTTCATTTTTTTTATCATGCGTGCAAGTACACACGTATCATTAGAGAGAGAGAGAGAGAATCTATATATATCTCCAAAAAAAACCCCACCCTGAGTTGAAAGTGCCCCTCTTACAGTGGGAGATATATAGAGTATCAGATTCTCTCTCTTTCCCTCCCTCCCTCCCTCCCTCTCTCTCTCCCCCCTCCCCCTCCTCCTCCCCGGTGCTTAAGATCCATCTTACCAAAAATCTCCAGACCAGGACCAGTCAAAAAGTTATGCAGGGGAAAGTCTTGGCCCCACCCTGGAACATCCACGTCTCGCCCCTTTTCTGCCTCCTTCCTACTTTTCTGCCTCCTTCCTACTTCCCGGCTTCTTAAAATTAGCGTTGCTCGTGCATGGCCCACTTTCGCGTGTATGGTGCCATTTTTGCGTGAGCAATGCTTTTAAAATCTACCTGAAAATGCTGAAATTCGAATTGCTGGCAGTAGCAGTGGGTTTTCTGCAACAGTTAATGTGGCGGAAACGACAATCAATGGATAATGGCGCTAACATTTTTGGGAGATTTCAGTTTAATGTGTCCAGAGTTAGCACATTAAACTGAAAATATATACTGTGAAATAAATTAACAGTTGGCTATGTCTGAGGCCCTTGACCAGAGTTGAACGGAGGGATTATTATCAAATTATGTTGTTGGTATCAATGGAAGAAAGCAATAAGAAAAAGCGAAAAAAGGAAGGATGTCAGTACAACTGAGTGGAGATTGCAGGTTAGCAGAGTAATTTTCAAATGGAACAAGACGTAAAGGGCCGGATTTTAATACCTACGCATGGGCGTACATTTGTGCGCGCAACCTGGTGCGCACAAATGTACGCCCGATTTTATAACATGCGCATGCAGCCGCGCACATGGTATAAACTCCAAAACTTTCCTTCCACCCCTCCCACCTTCCCCTCCCTTCCCCTACCTAACCCACCCCTCCAACCCTACCTAAACCCCCTCCTAACCTTTATTTTATAAATTGTGCCTGCCTCCGGGCAGGCGTAGGTTGCACGCGCTGGCTGATTCCCGCGGACCGCCCATGCCCCCACCCCGGGACATACGCACGTCACGGGGCTTTATGTGTGCCGCCGGGCCTTTTGAAAATAGGCTTGGCGTGCATAGCCCCCCTTATGCGCGTAAATCCTCCTGGATTTACGCATGTAGGGCTTTTAAAATCTGCCCCAAAGAATGGTATAAATTGATGTTGTCTACGAGTATCGAAAACACGCAGTGAATGGGACAGTACCATCCCCAGAGCACTTACGAAATCATCAGACCCAGGATATCCTAAAGGTCTTCAAGTCAAAAAACTTTGGCAACTTAGAAGAAATGACTCTAACAAAGTCTAAACCAGAGTTTTTCTTTTTTAAGGGCTGATACATGAGGGACCAATGAGGCTTAACATGGTAAAACATTAATCTGGAGACATAATTTATACACGATGGGAATGATGACCTCACACTTGCACAGGAGAAAATGGGAGCTCAAGTTTGAGCTGCATAGTATTTGCAGATGCAGCATATTATGTTACCTGAGGCAGAAGGGATGCAGGTTGGGGATTGACAGGAGGAGGGAGCTCCCGAGGGCACGGAATCAGTGATCTCAGCTCAAAAATGAACAAGTGGAGAGTTTGGCAAGAGGTTGGGAAGGTAGTAGGGAGGGTGGATAAGGGGTTAGCGATGAGGAAGGAGAGGTGGAGGGGGGGGGGGATATGTGCGCATATGTTATAAAATAGGCTGACCGTGTATCCATGAGCACCCGATTTTAAGAGCTTACATGCATGGGCACACAAATCCCGATCCTACTGTGTAAATGGGGGAATTTTAAAAGGGGTGATCGCCTAGTCTATGGCCAGTTTTACCAGTTTATTCACCAGTTTGCCCAGTTACCAGCTAGGTCCTGCCAACCCTCCTAATTAGATAGTCTGCATTCCCCCCACTTGGCCCAGACCCCTTAAACCCTTCAGCTCTCGCTATTTTTTATTTATTTTTTTAACTACACCTGGTCTCTAACGGAAGTAAAGACACGTGGCACTAGCCCAGGCACGTAAGAAGATACAAGCTTGTCTCTCGGCCCGCTCCCGAACAATTACGCCCCACCCACACCCACCCCTTTTTTTAAGATGGAGTGAGATGTGCACACCGCAGAAGATTTGCACCTATGTTGGCACCTTTTAAAATATGCCTTGTGCGCACCAGCCCAACATAGGTGCACATTCCCCGATTTTGGTGTGCACCGGGCTTTTAAGATTCACCTTTGTGTGCACGAATTGAGCCAGAGTGACTCAGGGTTCGGGAAATTGCAGTTAAGAGAAGAAATTTTGCTGGGTGATCAGGCAAAAGGAGGGTCTTATGCATCCTTCCGTTAAAGCAATACAAAACATAAATATCGGGGATGCATTTGTTGATGTGTTACACAAATGGCAAAAATGCACGGACGAAGCAATATCATTATAAGAGGTACAGGGATGTTTAAAAAATATTAATTTAACTTCAGAGACTATTATATTGCATGAAACACAGTTTAAATTTTTAAGACAAATGTACTTGTCCCAGACGAGGGCCTACAAAGCTAAAATTGTGGCTACTGAGATGTGTACAAAATGTGGCAATGAGAAAGGCACTTGTATACAAAGCTTCTGGAACTGCCCACAGATCCAAACTTTCTGGATGGAGCTCCAAAGATTTTTAAATCATCTACTGGGGTGTTCTTTTCCATTAACAAGCAGAACATGGCTTTTTGGTACATATCACAAAATGGCATGAACTGTGTGAATGAAAATACCATAAAGACCTCCTCAATTAACCACATAATTTTTTTGATGCTTAAATTGACCTTCATAATAGGCATCATCTTATAGTAGTGTAACTTTTATTACTCAGCCTTATGTTTAATCATTGGTCAATGATGGCAAACAAATTTTTCATTTTTTTCAAATGCTATTATATGATTAAATAATCACAATGGGGTAGATTTTCAAAGAGTTACATGTGTAATATATGCACGTAACCCTTTAAACCCCCCCTGCGCATGCCAAGCCTATTTTGCATAGGCTCGGCAGCGCGCGCAAGCCCTGGGACACGCGTATGTCCCAGGGCTTTGAAAAGGGGGCGGGGCAGGACAGTGGCGGATTCCCAAGGATGACCGGCCCGGGTATTCGCCGCCCAGGACACATCACGTGGTCTGCCGAGCACGGCTCTGTAACAGCGGCGCCCAGCAGACCAAGTGACTGGAGCAACCGGCCCACCGGGGATGCCCGATCCCCCGATAGGCCAATCCGCCCCTGGGGGCCGGGGGCGGGGCGGCGGTCCGGGGGCGGTCCCGAGTCCTCCGGCACAGCGGCCATGTCGGGGGATGGCGCGCTGGCAGCTGGCTGGCATGCACAAGTTACGCTTGTCTCAGGGAGGCGTAACTTAAAGAACAAGGTGTGGGGGGGGGAGATTTAGGTAGGGCTGGGGGGTGGGTTAGATAGGGGAAGGGAGGGGAAGGTGGGGGGGAGCAATAGGAAAGTTCCCTCTGAAATTGGAGCGGCCTCAGAGGGAACGGGGAAAGCCATTGGGCCTTCCCTTGGGCTCGGCGCACGCAAGGTGCACAAGTGTGCACCCCCTTGCTCCACCAACCCCGGATTTTATAACATGCGCATGGCAGCACGTGCATGTTATAAAATCGGGGGTACATTTGTGCTCACCGGGTAGCGTGCACAAATGTACCCCGCGCGCGCTCCTTTAAAAATCTGCCCCAATGTGAATAAAAGTTCCAAATTAGCTTTAAAGATTGACGCCATTATTTTCAATTGAACCTTGGAAACTTCTGATGCCAAAAAAGCTCGACATGGGACCATGTTTCGAACAATGTTCTTTCTCGAGGGCATATATAGTGTCTATGAAACATAACATCCAAATATATTAGTGAATTTTAAATGTAGGGTCTATCATACTTCCGTATATAATTAGCTCTGTATAACGCAACACTTACAGTTTACAAAGGACAACTTACTGATGGCATCTTCTTACATGGCGGTACGGCAAGCATTTTCCGGTATAGATACCGGAAGTGCTGACCATGTGATTATATATAAATGAAGCTGTCAATCAATCAAAATGACGTCATTGGGAATCCTCAATAATGCAATCTCAAAAATCTTGAAACCGACTCAAGACTAAATAATTAAAGCAATGTATACCATTCTACAGCAACGTTCAATCCTGCTGGATGGACAGTATCTAACCTGGGTATCCACTGTTGCTCTTTGTAATTTCACCAGATTTGAGGATCCCCACCTTGCGGATTTTTCTGTATCAATTCAGTCACTCTCCACTTTAACTCTTGGAACGAATGATGTCGATCTATGTGACCTCGGAAATGGAATAAAGTTGATATAACTGTTCTTGTTATTCATACTGGGAATTCTATGATATCCAAGGGAGCGAGATAGGAATTCTACTTATAACTCCATGTTCTAAGAGGTTTACACTAGGCTAGGACTTCCCAAACCTGGACACTCTGAAGATTCTCTACTGCCTGGAAGCTATCGCTGCTACAAACAATTGTGAGTTACCATCGCTCTCTCAGAGCTTTCCCTGGAACCAGGTACTCGCTCCTCGAGGGCCTAAACCTTTCTAGCTCCTGAGCTTCCTTGGGACCTTATGTGAGTTTTGTCATCTAGTTCTGTTCATGAACTCTGCCTACTCACTTTCTACAGTTTCTCAGCAGCTCAGCCATTCTGAGGGACTACAGCCCTGCCGGGCATATCAGCTCACTACTGCCACCTCTGGTGGTTTCAAAAACCTGTTTAATAAAAGAACTAATGTGTGTCTGTCTCCATACTCAAGCCTAGCCGGTAGTCCCTCTCGGGATATCCTCCCGGGGGCGTGGTCATCTGCCACCTGCCCAAGGATTCACCTACAACTATATCAGATTCATTACAGATTGCTACTCCTTAGCAAGACGATATATGAGACACTACAAGATTGCTGAATCCTCCTCCTTTAGGAGCCATTACATCATATTGCTACCTCACAGCTTCATCACAGAACTTTCCTAACAGATTGCTACTCCTATCTGATTGCTCCTCCTATCAGATAGCAGATATATAACAGATTGCTAACTCCTCCCTCTTTCAGGAGCCCGCAACACAGATTCTAACACATATATTGGCTTTCCAATGTATACAAAATTTATGTCCTTCATATTCATTGTGGTTATCCTGAGAATCTCCAGGACAGGTTTTGGAATCTCTGGAGGCCTAGCTACCATGATGTTGTATTACCAAAATATGAATGAACGTTGCATCATTTTTATATTGAGACATAGAAACATGATGGCAGAAAAAGACCGTATGGCCCATGCAGGCTGCCCACCCATCCAATTAATTTAGCATTATAATTCTCATCACTTCCTTAGAGATCCCCTGTATTTATCCCATGCTTTCTTGAATTCAGATACTGTTTTTGTCTCCACCACTTCAACTAGGAGGCTGTTCCACACATCTACCACCCTCTCTATAAAGAAATATTTCCTAAGATTACTCCTGTCTACTCCCTTTCACCCTCATCTCATGACCCCTCGTTCTAGAGCCTCCTTTCCATTAAAAAAGTCTCACCTTCTATTCATGGAAATCTTTGAGATATATAGAGATTTTGTCCCTTAAAGTAAATGATTTTAATAAACTAATTAAAGAAAAGAACATTATGATTTATGTGCAAAAAGAGAATCTTGATATAATGTTATTACAGGAAACCTATTTATCTTATGAGGAGTCTGTGAAACTTAAAGGGAATTGGGCAAGTGACTATGCCTTCTGTAAAAGGTTAAAACGAATAGAGTTGCTAATATTTATATATTTGGTTGTCAAAAACATCCCAGGATGTTAATTTTTTGAATAATCCTTTTGTCCAATAGACCCTCAAAATTTGGGCAAATTATAGGATTATACTGACATTCATCTTAATTTTATCAGTCGCCTTATACAGAAATCAAAATGATTTACAAAATATAAATATTGAATGAATTTTATGTATTTTATTATTTTATAAAAATTAAATTTAGATGAATTTTAGATGCTTTTACTATTTATAGGGTTATTTATTTGTTTTAATGCTTTTTAGGACACGTCATTAAAGACGGTCCACAGATACAATATAAACCGATATGAAGTGTACACAATATGCTTCGGTATATAAAAATGCCTAAATAAATAAAAAAATTAGACATTACATGTACATTTTAAATTAATAATACAGAAATGGAGATTATTCTTCCCTTACCCCAATAAGATCAAATAAAGAATTTGCACCAGATATTTTTGGAATTCTTTCAGTGATGGGCAAATGATGGATTGTTTTTTTTTTTTATTTTTTATTTATCTGCATTTTGATATACACAAATCTTGTTGAGAAATAGTGCAATTCTGAAATTACAAAAAGTAAATACATTGATATTCAGTATATACTAAAGCACTGAAAAAAAAAAAAGAAAAACAGAGAGACTCTGAATTAAGAGCATAATACAAGGAAAAAATTACATTAATTTGTAATGGTAGCCGAGTGAGATTCTCAGCATTTCCTTAATGCGAAGCCTACAAGGGATTAATTAGGAGTGCGTTTCCAGAAAAAAACTCTTAGTCGAGACGGATCAAAGAAAATGTAATTCTCATTATGATACCTAATACAACATTTACATGGGTATCTAAGGAGAAAAAATGCCCCTTTTTGTAAAACTTCTGAATGCATTACTAAGAAATGTTTCCTTCTAGACTGAGTGGTTTTGGTAAGGTCGGGATAAATCCAGACCTTTTGGCCATAAAATAATGCCTGTCTATTACGGAAAAAAAGTCTAAAGATGTTATTCAGGTCCATGAGAAAAGCAAACAAAATTAGAAGGCGTCTTCTAGTGATCATAGTTTCTTGAGAAACCTCTAAAATCCCAGAAATATCCAGCGCTGATGATTGCCCGTCAGCTTCCTCACTAGTATCTGTGACTTGTGGCAAATAATATGCCTTGTTGATTACTGGCATGGTGGTGTCCGGAAGCTTTAATACCTGTGAGATATATATTTTGAAAAGTTCCAACAGGGAAATAATTTTAAACACAGGAAAATTAAGAATTCTTACATTATGAAATCTTAAAATATTCTCTATATTTTCCAACTTCCTGTTAGTACCAAATTCAGTTTGTACCAAATTATGCTGAATCTTTTCAGATGTAGTCATGCGCTGCTCCGAAGCTTCTACTTTATTTGTTTGAGAAGAAATCAAATTTGTATTCATTACCACTTGATTTTTAGTTTCCAAGGTAGTTTTTGATAGAGAAAGAATTGAAGCTTCTAGAGATTTCAATGCTGACCAAATTGTAGCGAGAGACATTTCAGGAGGAGGCTGAAGATTAATCACAGTGTCTAAGGTTCCTGGAATTGCACCTCCTAATCCCAAAGTTATGCCAGCTCCATTTCCTATACCTGCAGAGAGTGGCGGAGCCATCGATGATCCCATCGAATCGTGGAGACCATAACCTCCGGCACTCACATGCTCGGGGGGGTTTACCTCCTCGGTTCCTCCTATCCCTCGAGTCTCTTGGAGGGCTTCACTTGGCAGACAGGCAGCCATATCTCCCCAACAAATTCCTGGGCACACCGCTGTATCGGCCTGGTCTCCACCTGTCTTGTGGCCTGGTGGGGCTGGCCTGCTTGGCGCGCCGAGGCTCAAAGAGATATGCAGGGTCAAAGGGGATGGTGTTCGCCCTACATTCATCCCCAGCGCGACCGTGTCTCCCCGTGTATTGGTTGAAGTTGCCACAAAGAATCTCCCGATCCTCGGCTGAGTAGTTTAGGAAGGAGAGGAGCTTAATACAGCCCCCCTCAATCTGGCCTTCCTCTTCGTGTGCGGCATTGGAGCAGGAAATCTAAGATTAAAATATGCCAGTCAGGAGCTCTCTGTCAGCGCATCTCACCCAGCAGCCATCTTGAGCCTCCTTTCCGAATGGTGGATTGTTAACTTGTCAATTATTTGTTATGAAGGAGTTATGTAGATTTGAGGGTTTGATGGAGAAATATGGTCTTTTGGAGAAAGATAAGTTTGTTTATTTCAAAAATGCCATTTTTTATTGAATAAATGCATCAGGCAATAAGTCTCTAGCAATCTTTCCCCAAGTACCTGAATGTAAACCGGTGTGATATCTCAATTGAGATGAATGTCGGTATATAAAAATAATAAATAAATAAATAAATAAAATATGAAACTCTTTGTTCTAAACTTTTTAAATATAAGGGGTTTATTTAAAAAACATATACTCTTATTATTCTGAATTGAGGGTAAACCTAAACATATCACAGAGTGGGAAAGAAGCTTAGAGGATGTAGATGATACTGTCTGGCATAAGTGTTTTGTTTTGTTTTGTTTTTTTTGTGGACAGCCAAGATCTCTGTCTCCACTGTAGTAATGGAGAATGGTTATAAGGTAATATTTAGGTGGTCTATGACTCCTGAAAAATTACATATGATTTACTCATAAGTAGATAATTGCATCTGGTTCTTTTTTTCATGTATGGTGGGAATGCACTAAGGTATAATCATATTGGAGGCTGGTCTTAAAAATGATTGATTAAATGATGGTTAAAGTAGAATTACCTAAAGATCGCAAAGAATGTCTTTTGTCCTTATACCCTTCTTATTTACCTGGGAAATCATCCAAATGATTATCTCAGTTACTTATAGCGGCTTATTGGTGTAAGTTGTCACTGCCCTATGTTTCATTTATGAAACATATTTGGACTGTATTTTATATGTGGAAACTTACTGCAATTAGGAATGATGCTTTACCTTCCTATTTGGATATTTGGGAACCTTATCTTATTGGTCATAATTCACATATTTGAGTGTACTGGTGTGCCTTTATTTGTAAGGTGCACACCTCATTTTGTAATTAAAGATTTATTAAAGAACCATAATACATAATCATGTATACAATCACAATACAATGGTACTATACAAGGTGATCAATAAAGTACAGCAATGAGATAATGCGTAACTTAACTGGTGTTGACTTTTCCTTTTATGCCCCAACCCTGACCCTTCCCCCACCCCCTTAAACCCTACACTTGGTGGAACATGAAGGTACAGATAAAGATATATCTAGATAGATACCAAAGAAGTAGTTGCCTAATAATAGCAATACACAAGGAGGATGCATACTCCTCAATGAGTGATTAACAGTATATATAAGCAGTCAAACCACAGCAATTGCATCTAGCTAAAATTGCAATGATGAGACCCAGAAGCTAAACATAAGAGTCAGGGAAATTTAGGAGACGCTTAATAATTACCTCATTTTGAAAGCTGCATCCAGAATGGGCATTCATATGTGTGACCTAAACTTCCATCGTATGTAAGGTTGCCAGATTTTCTCGAAGTTTCTTTTCACCCTCTCATTCTATTTATTTCAGTTGGGAGTACCAAATCCTTTTGGACTCAGTTAAGCTTACTTAATTTTGCTCTTCTCTTAAATGGGAGAGGTTCTCTTTTAGGAAGAGGAATCTGAGATCACTAAGATCCAAGGAGAGGGTGACTCCTATTCATCCTGTGAAGGGAACAAGGAGAGAAGATGGACCACGTCAATGGCCCTTGAATATCTACTGAAGATTGGAAGATGAGGAGAGAAAGGTATTACCCTCGATACTATAAGAGGAGGTAGGAAATAAAAGACTAAATATTTTAACGTACACCTTTGATACTTCAAACTATCATGGGAGGGAAGCACCAAAGCTTTGCCCAGAACCCAATGGGAGGGAAGACATCAAGTAATTAAAGAAACTATTTCAATTGGATTTAACATCTGAATTTCAGAAAGACTGTAAGAAGTCACAAGCTTATTAAAAGCATTTGTAACAACTTGAAAAATGAAGTACTCAGCTGAAAAGACTTTAATTCATCATTTGCACATTATCAGTAAAAGAGGAATGTTGGAAACCAAACAACTATCCTTGTGTTTCATTGAGTAGTGACTTCATTATTCTCTAATGCTGTGATTATTAGTGCTGTGCACAAAAAAGACTTAAAAATGGGAAACCTAAGATCAATGAGAGAGCCTTAAAAGGAAACTTCCCCCTCACACAGGAAACCGTGGATATATATATATATATATATATATATATATATATATATATATATATATTGGGATATAGTAACAGTGTTGTTCATCTAAAATAAAATATAAGATATGGTCTCTGGATTGTTATCTGGGTCATATTCATTATGGATATTCTGAAAAGCAGACCTGTTTGCAGCATTCGAGGACCAGAGGTGCCTATCCTTGCAGTACTCTTATCAATAAATAATGCCTTAGAGTGCATCTGACAATGGATTTCTAAGTAGTTTCATCATGAGTGATGCATTAAAACATTTTAATTCTATTATTTCTAACACTTACCAGCATTAAAAATACCTTGTTAATCCATATTAATTTATTTTATATTTATTGTAGTTTAGAAATATACATAATATAAAAAGTAACAGAAGTTTAACAGAAACATCAGATCCAATTACGTAATAAAACAAATATAAATGTGTTCTTTTTATGAATCCTCTTCCCAAAAATGCAGAGAATATCATAACTACAATAAAACACTAATAATCATCATAAAATCTTAAGATTGGCAACAGGTGCAGAACAGAACTAGGACATGCAAAAAAATTATATTCAAATGCTGGTGCCACCATGGTGTCAGCAAAATAAACTCCCTCCAATGCTAAACACTTTGGGCCAGATTTTTAAACCTAAGCACGGGCGTAAATTTATGCACGCAACCCGGCGTGTAGAAATCTATGCCCAATTTTATAACATGCGCGCGTAACCCTTTGAAAACCTTCCCATGCCATACCATAACAGCAGTCAGTCTCAGGACTCAAACAGCAGCAACCTTACCAACAAAAGGCAGCAAAAGCAAGCCTTACACCAAGCCCTAGAACACTAATACACTATATAGTGGGCAAACAGAACAAGCCAAGCTGCTACTGAGAAACTACACGCTAGCCAAAATACTGCACTTCTGTCACAACACAGACAGGCCATTACCCAATACAGAATAATGTACTACAAATTGGAAACAAACATGCAGACAAACCTGAAATGGAAAGCTTGAGAAACCAGCCTCTGTGAACACTGGAATACTGAAGAAACAGCAAAATACAAATATTAGAGATGTAAATTGTTTTTCACCGCGCCATCCATTGCTCCTACCACGTGACAGGGGCTGGCCAATGGCACGGATACCCTGTCACATGCTAAGGGCAAAGGGCCATCGGTGCCATTTTGATTAGTGGCAGTCGATGGCCCAAGAGCAGGAGATTGCTCCCGGAATCCCCGCTGGACCTCCAGGTACTTTAAAATTTTGGGTGGGGGATGCGAAAGAATTAAATTTAAAGGGTTGGGGTATTTTGTTTTGTTTTTTTCGGCACAACATAGCCGATTAAAACAGGTAAGAATCGTGGGAACGAAGATTTCCTGCGGTTTTTACCTGAACTCGATACCAGAAACGAGTCCGTCCCTAACAAATATATAAGAAATGCACATTCCCAAAGATGGCATATTCCAATTACTGAAAGTCAAAATAATTCTTTATTTACCTTTATGTCTGATCTTATTTTTCTAATCGCTTGGTCCCAGTCTCTTTGTTCCCCTTGTCTGTCTTTTCCTAATTCCCTTTTCAGGATCTCTTTTATTCTTTCTGTTTCTTTTCTCTCCTCTTGTCTTCTTTCCTTCTTCCTTCATACATACACACAGATTCTCTTTCACATGCATTCTCTCAAACACATGCTTTCTCTCATACAGGCTCCCACTCTTGCATGCTCCCTCTCACATACATACAGGCTCTGTCAGGCTCCCACTCTCATATGTTCTCTCTCACATGCAAGCTCTCTCTCACATGTAGGCTATCAATCCCACACACATACACAGGCTCTTGCTCTCACTTGCAGGCCTCATTCCCCCTCACAGACACACACAAGTTCTCACTTTTACATTCTCTTTCACACACAGGTTCACATTCCCACATCTCTCATATGCAGGCTCATACACACACAAAGACACAGGATCTCATTGTCAGAAGCAGGCTGCCAATCCGACACATATAGAGGCTCTCATTCTCAGACTCTCTCTCACATAAGCTCCTACTTCCATGCACATATGCTCCCTCACACATATACACAGGGTCTCACACTCACATGCTCTCTCTCTCTCGTACACATACAAATAGCTTTTCCATGCCCACATATTCTCTCACATACACACACTCCCTGGCAGGCTCCCATTCACACACCCACCCCACGGCAGGCTCCCATTCTCACACACACACACACACACACACACACACACACACACACACACACACCCAGGCAGGCTCCTATTCCCACCAACACTCCCCTTCCCCAGGCAGGCTCCTATTCACACCAACACCTTCCTCCCCCAGGCAGGCTTCCATTAACAACAACACCCCCACCCTAGGCAGACTCCCATTCACAAGAATACCCCCTCCAGGAAGGCTCCCATTCCTACCAACACTCCCCTTCCCCAGGCAGGCTCCTATTCACACTAAAACACCTCCCAGGCAGGATCCCATTCACACCAACACCCCCTTCCCCCAGACAAGCTCCCATTCACATCAATACCCCCCTCAGGTAGGCTTCCATTAACACCAACACCCCCACCCTAGGCAGGCTCCCATTCACATGAATACCCCCTACAGGCAGGCTCCCATTCATACCAACACCCCCACCCTAGGCAGGCTCCCATTCACACAAATACCCTGTCCAGGCAGGTCCCATTCCTACCAATACTCCCCTTCCCCAGGCAGGCTCCCATTCACACCAATACCCCCCCAGGTAGGCTTGCAGTCACACTAAGCCACATCCAGGCAGGCTCCCATTCACTCGCAAACACAAAACTCAGGCAGTCTCTCCATTGAGAGCAGAAGGGGGAGCCTGTTTTTGTGGCTGCTGCTGCTCCTCCTCGTGTGCCGGCCACCACGCTGTTCAAAACTCTTGTGGCTAGCACTTCCTCTATGCTGATATCATATCTTTTTAGTTTCCCAAGGGGTCTCTCTGAAAATCCAGTTACACTATATTGATCAGTTCACTCCATCTATGGGGGCAATGTAAAAAGCTGCACTAAAGCCGCCGCAGGTTTTTGTGCGTACTCGCAAGGGTGTTTGCGCGTGTTTTTCCCATGCTCGTCTTACGCATGTATGCAATAACGTGGTCAGCACGAAAAAAACACACACATGCATAAACCCACAGCTGGTTTTGTGCAAGTGCATGCAAACGGCACGCAAAGGACGCAATTAACTAATTCTGGGCTGTGCGGGGAGCTGCGCATCGGTTAGTGGGGGTTTTTGTATGTAGGCTTTCTAGTGCCTGGGTCAGGGCAGGAGTTAGAGTGGGTCTGGAAGCCGGTTTACTCCATCGCCGGCATTAGTGAGGTTGTGCGTCTGTGCAGCTCTGGGGTAATCATGGATTACCTTTACTTTCTCCAGATGCTATGGTACATTTTGCAGGTCGGCTGAAGAAATCTCGGCTGCATTGCCCGCACTGACCGGCATCCTCTGGTACACCTGCCATGTGATCAGAGACGGAACATGAAGGGGGTTAGACATTGCTCTACTCACCTTTAGTTCCACTCCTGGACCACTAGCTAATTCACGGGGAAGGCTTTCGTCCTGAGAATCACTTATTTATTTTATTTTATTTATTTTATTTTATATACCGGCAACCGTTTGCACATCGTGCCGGTTTACAAGTAACTGTGGGACACAGTTACTGTGGGACACCACATTAATGCGGGCTTCAATGCGGGTTTCTATGCGGTTTATAGCATAGGGCCTTCACCGCACCTATTTGTGTGTGTTTTTGTTCATATTTTACTTTTGCACGGATTTTCTGCGTCCATCTCATTTGCATACCCATCCTTTATTACGTCCCACAGAGGCGCCTGCTTTTGCCATGCTCACTAAAAATAACATGCGTAGTCAACTAACGTTGATTTCACTGTGGGTCTTATTACATCGGCCCCTATGTGTTTTTTGATGAAGCAAAATTTTCATTTGCTAAATCTTGTTTTCAACAATTTTGAATAGTTTTGTGTTATCTGCAAACTTGATCATTCGCTCATTGTTCCCTTTTCTAGATTATTTACGAAAATGTTAAACAGCACCAGTATCATTTCAGTTCCCTGGGGTACACCATTATTCATGACCCTCCATTGTGAAAATTGACCATTTAGTACAACTCTCAAGAGTCACAAACCGACCTTGTTTTCAAGAATACATTTGCATACAATGGAGGCACTGCATGCAAATCTATCTTGTGCGTATTCGTTATGGATATGCTGAAAACCAGTCTGTCTGTGGCACTTGAAGATCGGAGTTGGTCACCCCTATTGTAACCAGTAGGAGGTGACCAACTCCTTGGAGGTCCGATCCCTGGAACTTGCCCCATCACATGACTGGGGCAAGGTCAGGTCGGCGCCATTTTGAAAAATAGCACTGACTGGGCCGGTTGGGGGGGCCCGGCTCCAACAAGGGATAAGAAGCAGAAGGGGGCTTGGGGTGTGGGGGTTCTTGGGGGAGGGTGATGATAGGGGCCTAGATAAGACATCTTTTTATGATATACTTTTTGGTGAGAGAAGGGGGTTGGGTACCCCTGAACACCAATGAGTTGATTTTCCTTTGGGGGTAGGGAGGTTGGGGACCATTGACCCAACTAATGATTTTCTTGACTTTTGGGGGGAGAGGCCATTGTCATATGGGTACATTATTCTAATTCTTTTACTTTTGAGCAGTTGGGCCACATTGAGTGGTGGCCCCGGGTTGAGCTGGGGAGGGGGGTGGGTGTCAGCCCTGATCCCTGTTCAAACCTTTCTTGAGCCGTAGGACTTTTTTTTTAGTGGCCCTTTAAGGCGATGGCAGTCCTTTGAGGTTGGGGGCCGCCATTGCATTAAAAGGCCACTCACTGTGTTCTTTTGTCCCGCTGTGTTTGGCCAAGAGACAAAAGAATGTGCCATAGAACTGCAATGTTTTTTGGGGGGAATGGTCCCACTATCATAGTGACACCCCCCTGCGATAATGGGACCCCTCCCATGAAAAAACATCATAGTTTAATGCAGCTAGGCCTATATTAGCAACGTCCTGTACGACAGAAGGTCTGACTGCTAAGTCCTTTACAGAGGAAGTATGAACAATAATCTGAAACTCCTGGGAACTTGTGGCATCAGGTTCTTGCCCTACCCCTATTTTTTTCCCATTTGTCTTCATCTTGCCTCCTCCAATATTAATATTGATGGGAATGTGGTGGACAGAGTAGCAAGTCAAGCTTGAATGTTGCACCTGCCTGATTCCCATCATGAACATTCGCAGGCTGTGAAAGTCTTCTTGTCTGGCCCATAAATCTATGGGCAACTCCCCCTCTCCATCACAGTTGAAAATGTTGACTTATGCTCTCGATGCCTTGAATTTAGGGCAGCTCAACTAAAAAGAAAGGTGCTACTGGCACTGTGGAAGCATGCTGAATACTGGTACAACATCAGATGGCTACCGTACCCTTTCCCATATTGGCAGCAGCCCCCAATCGTGATCACCCACCATCTGGATGTGGGGGATTGTTTGGTGCAGGTAGAGAGGACCCACTACATGCAGATTTTCCCCTCCTTAGCAGCTGTAAACAGTTGGTCCTGAATGAGGCAGAAGCATTCCCCAGTTGTTCCTGCCCCAATGGCATCATAATTCAAAATGGCACTGGCTGAGCTGAGGATCCCCCATTGAGGAGCAGCAGGGAATATGGGTACTTTGTTACCTGAGTATTTTGCAGTAACATGTAAAATGTGCACAGTGAAGGGCACATTCTGATCTCAGAATGAACTCCCTGTGTATACCTTACTCTTTCCACTCCACCCATCCTTTTTTTTGAAATGGCTAAAAGTATGCGCACATTGCTTTTGTTTGTAATAACAACTCTGATTGTTTGCAAATAAACAACTCTGACCAAGTCTTAAATCACACAATAATATATTTATTATACTGAGTATAAGCAATGGTATACGCAGGAAGCAAAGGTATACTTACAACAATGTACATAGCACATCTATGGTCTGGAACATTTGCTTAATTTTTTCTTTTTGCAAGCTCTTTTTATATACATTTTCAATAAGCTAATTGATAACTACTATTTACTCCAAACCACAAGATTTCAGTTAACCTTGCTGCAAATACAGCTGTTCTTTGTTCCTGTTTGATCTTATCTTACTTCATATGTACAAACTTTCTTCACAGATACCCTTTTTCAGATCTGTTATCTTCACAGATACCCTTTCTCAGACCTGTCATCTTCTTATCTTATGCTCATCCTGTGACTTCACTTGTTGACGTTTCACCTGGATTCTGCTAATGTGTGTGTTACTAGGCCATAGTTCATATGTTGCTTTGCAAAACTAGGCCATAGTTCACCATAGCTTCTTCTTCTTTCTTCAGAGCCTTAATTCATTTTGAGGCCTCTGGTATTTTTTCCTTCAGGATATTCTACAATCCTCCCTTGAGCCAGATTGACTCTGGCTCACATTAGGTGTCTTCATTCTTCACACAGGGGAACAGCATAGAGACTAGGGTTTTCTTCTTTGTATCTGTGGACACCTCCCTAGGACCTCCCTTTTTTAACTGCTCTCACTTTCCGTTTCCCAGCTATCATCTGTACTGATTGTGGTTTGGACCATTCTAGTAGTTCTCAAGTTTATATTACTATACGCTATCATATTGGTTACTGGTTTTGGTGTTAGCATCTTTGGTCGACAATATTGTAATACTGAACAAATACATGGAATACAAAAACATAACATTATACCTAAAACTAGTAATCCAAGAAAAACTCCTACTATCCCCTTCAAATGACTAGATAAGTTAGAAAACCAGGAGGTTATGGAATCCCACCAAGTTACTGAGATTCCTCCCTCAAAATCGCTAACTTGAAGTCTAGCCAGTTCTTGTATCTTTTGCATTGCGTTATAAACTATATGAGAGCGATTAACCACTACTGTACAACATTCAGAGCTATTAAGTACTGTACACAATCCGCCTTGGGCAGCCAATATATAGTCCAGACCATGTCGATTATATGTAGAAACAGTAGTTAATTCATCTACCGTGTCTTGAAGGGCTTTAAGGGCGATTTCTAATTCATGCGTGACTACATGGAGGACAGATTGTAGTCGCCGAATGGCCATTCCCAATTCAGCTGCAACTGCAGGTTGGGCAAATGGTAACCATGAGGTATAGCTTAATGCATCTAATCTAGTTTTAGTTAAAGGGTAGGTTGTGTTAATATAATCCAATGAGAGTTGGATTGCTTGATCTTCAGGGACAGCTGAGGGAACACTCCTTCGGGAGCGGGTATGCATAGGGTGATTTAATGGAATAATTCGAGAAAAATAGTTAAATGTAACTAACACACAAAATTCATAGTATGTAGGGAGTTTGAGGAAAACTATTCCATCACACAACCAATAATGTCCAACATAAAGATTTGCAAAGTTTTGTATTACGGTATCATTGCTATTGTCATAAGGACCATAAACAAAAGGAGATTTATATTTTCCTAATACACTACAAGGAACCAAAGATAAGTCATTTTCAGATGAACAGTTATTGTCTGCTATGTTGAAGAGGTCACACAGACGTGGACAGACAGTGTATGTGGAATTGAAAGTGCGTATATATTGGGTGTCGGTGGCTACATGTACAATCTTGGACAGATTTGCTATACATGGGAGGCAACCTGGTGGAGGAGATGCAGTAATATGTGAAAATGTGCAATTACAGCTTATTACAATGTCAGTGAAAGGAGTGCTGGGTAAGATGGTTCCCTTACGAATAATCCATGTTGTATTGTATGTGGAGTAAGTATAGTTGCAAGGAATAGGGTTCGGGGAAGTAACATTACTAAGGCAAAGAAAACCATTTTTTGGTAAATCAGCTGTAAGTGGGGGAGGTTTGGCATTACCCAAATATTGTGTCCATGTTTGTCCTGCTAATGGATCTATGGTCATATTGTGTTGTCCATTATCTTTAAATCCTAAAATATGGTGTAATGGAACTGGAAAGGAAATGGCTGGGACATGTGAATGGGCTTTTTGATGTGGAGTGCAGACAATACAATCAGTAACATCTGCTGGAAGAGTCTTTACTAATTCTTGTATTGTCTGTACCCACAAATTTGTTAAACCTGAAACAGGGGCCTGTTGGAGAGGGAAAGAAATAACAAGTGGCCATGTATACGTTAGTACATATAAACAGGTTAGTAAACATAACATTTTCATTTCCTTCAGTCGTCAGTCTACTTCAGAGAGAAAAGATAATGCAACAGTCCAATTATAGTATTGGATTAAATGTCCGTATATCCGACAAATGTACCCAAGTGGAATGTTCAGATAGTTTAGCAGCAGTATGGCTGAGGTCTGTGATAGTGAAAGGTCCAACGTATATCGGATCCTTCCAAGTCTTGTGGGTGTAATTCTTTCGTAGTACTTGATCACCTACTGAAAAGGAAGCGCAAAAAGATTGTTTAGGAACCTTTTTCGATTCAGTCTGTATTAGATCTGCTGCCATGGCTACTAGGGGCTGAACTTTTTTCCAATACTCTACTTGAGTATCAGTTTGTCTTATTCTCACCGGATTCATAATCCGTCCTGTCTGTAATTGAAATGGAGTGATCTCATGGATTGTACCTGGCGTATTCCGTATATTCATTAAGGCCAATGGTAATACATCCAACCAGGTATATAATTTGTTTGTTTTGTTTTTATTTAATGCTGCTAGCAATACCCTCAATTTGGTTTTCAATATTCCATTATATCGTTCTACCAAACCATTCGAGGTTGGCTTATAGACTGACACACGTCGATGGATAATATTACAGATCTCTTGTAATTCATTCATAATTTGATTATTAAAGTGTGTCCCATTATCAGATACAATTTTGATTGGACATCCATGGGCTGGTAAAATTCTATGTAAAAAGGTATCAATAACTACATGAGCTGTTTCTTTTGTACATGGGAAAGCTTCTATCCAATGTGAAAAGCTATCCACCCATACCAATACATACCGTTTTCCTTTAACTGCTTCAATCATATCAGTGTAATCAATGTGCCATTCCAAACCTGGTCCCTGGGGGATAGGCAAGTTCCCAGGACTCACAGCTGGGCCTCGACGAGCTATATGAGTAGAACAGACTAAACAGTTATGAATTATCTGTACAGCTAAAGCATAAAGATTCTGGTTCCAATGATTACTTTGTATGCCTGCTAATAGTGCAGTGGCAGACAGATGCATGGTTGCATGCCATGCAAAGAAGTATCGCAACACTTCTGATGTTGTCAAACATTTTTTTCCATTAGGGTGGAGCCATTCTTTCCCTTTTTTATAACATCCAATTGTCACCCATTTCTGTAATTCCTCACCACTAGGTTGTTCATGGAGTATGTCAAGTGGCATGGGATATGGAGTATGCATTAATTCTGAGCTAAACCGTGTTTGCATAGTCATTAGTTTCACGGTAAGCACTTCTGTAGCAGCTTTATCTGCTAGGTCATTTCCTTGTGCCTCAAAACTCATGTGTCCAGTATGTGCTGGCGTCCATACTATAGCAGTTTTAGAACCAACCCCTTCCCTTTTCGATAATAAATTCAGTATTTGTTTCCAGTTGTTGATATGTTGTAAGGGCTGACCCGTGGCAGTAATCATTCCCCTTCTTTTCCATTTCAATAAATGGTATTGTAGAGAACTAACTACATATGAACTATCAGTATAGATTGTGCAGTGTTCTTTTATTCCTGAAGATTTCAAAGCTGCTATTACAGCAAGGAGTTCAGCTTCTTGTGCTGTTACACCTTTCTCTGTTTGATACTGTATTTTGGTAATAATATCTAAACTGGGTGTAACACTTAATGCTGCAAACGCTGCTTGCTGGTCTTTCTGTGCCCCATCTGTAAACCATATTAGTCCCTTGTCAAGGGGATCAAACTGGGTCAGTAAAAGGTCCGGGATGTCTTTTCTTTCAATTTGTCTCTGTACATTACTAGGAAAAAAACAATCTAGTAACTTATTCTGAGCTTTCGTGAGAGGTGCTGTTACTATATCTTGGCCAGTCAATATTGTTTGATATTTACCAAATCTGGTTGCTGTCAATGCAGCCTGACTAGTCGTTAGCAAATGATGTATTGAATGAGCACAGTGTAAAATTAACGAGCTATATGGCATCATAGCTCGCCATTTACCAATAGCGGCGACAATAGCAGTTAATAACTTTGGAATTTCAGGTAGAGCCATTTCCACTGGACTATAGGATCCAGATAGAAATGCCACTGCTTGTTTCGGTGTATCTTCTTGATTTACAAAAGCAGCCCATGTGTTTCCCATGTCTCGGACCCATATATGCACTCTCAGCCTGGGGTCTACAGTACCTAAGGGTTCAGCCTGTAGTAAAGTCTGTAATACATCTTGTATTACCATTTCGTCATCTTCAGTCAATTTTATTTGCGCATAAGACCCAGTACCAGCCGGTACCTGTAAATGCCTCAGTAGAGGAGAAATGCGCGCTGAATAACTTGGTATCCATTGTCGACAGTAATTAAAAGTTCCCAATAAACCTCGTAATTGCTTTAAATTCTGGGGAAACTCCTGTTTCTGTAGTTCTAACAGTAGGTCCTTTGTTATGTGTTTAGTAGCTGAGGATATTATTTGACCTAGAAAATTTACTTGAGTCTTAGCTAATACACATTTCTGTTGATTACATTTATATCCTGCCTCACCAAGCCTTTGTAATAATTTAAATGTCCATTCACAACATTCTATTTTAGTTTCAGCAGAAAGCAATATGTCATCAACATATGTAAATAAAGATACTGATTTAGGTAAAATACTTCTGAACTGCTCTAGATCCTTGTTCAATTGTTTTGAAAATACAGTCGGGCTATCTGTAAAACCTTGGGGCATCCGTGCCCATCGATAAGCCTTTGTGCCTAATACAAAAGATGTTAAATCACGAGAAGCAGTATGTAGAGGAATTGCAAAGAATGCATTAGATAAATCAATGACAGAGTTGAACTTATATATGGGCTGTGTTTGTAATAATGTCAGAGGATTAGCACAAACTGGATATTGTGGAATCACTATATCATTCAATGCACGTAAATCATGAACAATTCTGACATCATTTTCTCCTTTTGGCACAGGGAACAAAGGAGTATTATAGGGTGACTGTGATTCTTCAATAATACCATGTTTTAACAATCTAGCAATATGTTTCATAGTAGGTTCCATTAATTTTTCTTTTACTGGATAAGGGCTCACATTTGGTCCCAGCTCAAATGGTACTGTTTTAATTCGATAAGCTGGAGCTGTTTTTGCCCTACCATAAGGAGACTCCTCTGTGCTCCATAAATCTAAAGGTAGTTGATCCCATTTCCATTCATCTGGGATTTCATTCTCCTCCTCACTTCCTATTGAAGTGAGTAAGGAAAGGAGGCTCTTAGATGCTGGGATTTTAAAGGTGAGAGTTAATCCAAATTGAGTAAGTAGGTCTCGTCCTAGTAAATTTACAGGGCAATGTTCAGCAATTAAGAATTTAACTGAAGCTTCTCTTTTACCTTGTGTAGTGTTAATTACTACTGGGGTTAATTCAGTTAAATGTTTTTTACTGGGCTTGCCATCAAAGCCAATAGTGGTGTTTGTTTCAATGGATCTTTTTACAGCGCTTGGTTTAACACAAATAACAGATGATGTAGCGCCTGTATCAATCAAAAATTGCATTGGAACCTGCTGAGGACCTACTAATAGTTGAATAAACGGCTCTGAATTCTGTAAAAACACAGTATCACCCTGCATTATTCCCTTATTCCCCGAAGTCTGTCAATAATTACCTTGGTCCCACACAGGGAATTGTGAGGGCTGTTGGCCAGCCTGTAACTGATCTGGTGCAGATAACGGCGGTGTCTGCAATGTTTGGTTAAGCGGCGGCGGCGTCTGTAAAACTGTTTGTTGATCAGGGACTCCTGATCGCCTGCATTCAGTTGCATAGTGTCCAAATGACTGGCAATTCCAGCACTGCACATGAGCTCTTCTATCAGGGGACGGTCTATTCATTATCCCTTGTGCAAAACCTCTTCCTCCCCTTCCCCTTCTCATCCCTCGACCTCGGGGGATATAGGAGGGATATGCTCCCTGATATATTCCTGCATATGGGGTACGCGGAGGACCCTGTATCACATAACAATCCTGTATATCACTGCCTTGTAGGTTTACTGTATCCTGATTTCTTTGTGTTTTCATATTCTTTTTCTCTTCTAAGTCCGCTATCTGTAATGTCATTAATTTGCTAGCCATTTTCTGTTGCTCTTTATTAGAAGTTCTTATCATTTTGCAATGCACTGAGGCGAAATGCATTAAAGTGTTTCTCACCTCTGGCCATGTTTTTGTTGAAAGTGCCACAACATTATTCAAATTAGTCTGCATATTTGCAGGCAAAGTAGCATAGAATAAATGTAAAAATACAGGGATGTTTGGCTGTATGTCAGCATCCTGCCCGGTTTGTGCCTTATACATGTCCATACATTTTGTCAAGTGCATTGCAAAATCAGTTAAGCCATCCCACTTGGCTGCAGTGATAGCTGTAAAATCTATGCTTGTAGGATACAGGACATTTAAAGCATTTACCAAATCTATCCTATCTTGGCCTTGGAAAGGAATTCCGTCAGCAATATGGGTGATAAGTCTCGGACGTGCGCTTACTGCTGAGAGTTGTGGTAAACTAATGCCGCAAGCTGCACATAGCGCCTTAAAATCCCCTATGGCTAAATGTGTTCCGGCCGTATTAGTATCTATTGCCTCGAGCCAGAGCCTTGCTCCTTTATGTATACTAGGCAATTTTTGTATAATCGTACTAATATCTACTGGTGTATATGGTTTATAAGCTGCAATGGGTGGCTGTTGCCCATTATCTCTTAGGAAGATAGGAAATTCTTTCAATTCCACATTATCTTTCTTGTTTCTTACTCCCTTAAAGGGTGGCGAGTTTAAATCTTGTATACATTTTAACCATATGTCTAGACCTTTCTGAATATATTCCCAATCTTCTGACTCCGTACAATATTTGCCGATTAATTCCCTTATTTCTGCAAGCTGTGCTTCATTTACTGGCCCTTCTGGGTGGCAAGGAATGTTTATATTTGCATTGCTTAATCCTGTCTTAACAGTGGTCCACCATGGAGCCCCATATGAACCTTCCTCATTCGTTTTAATCCTTTCTTTAATCATCTCTGGTGTCAAGGATGACCCTTGAGCCGTTTCTGTTGACCGACTCTGTGGGGTTTCTGATAACACATTAACCCGTAATTGCTGACAGTCCTTGCCATCGGCAGGTGTCAGGTGCACTAATCCCTTAATTTTAAAGTTATCTGTTCCAGGGAAAAGCTCAGCAGCTTCCCGTTCAAATTTAGCTGCTTGTTCTAAGTCCGGATATAAGGGTTTAGGCTTTTGTACAGGACCTTTCAACGGACCATAGCCTGCTGGTATAGGCATTAAAATTTCGTGATCACTGTCTTCCAGCAGGGGACATGTAGTCACATATGGGGGCGGATTTAGGGATTTTGATCCTATCTCACCTATAACCTTATTTTTCTTTTTTATTTCTTTATCAGCTGTATATAAGTCACCTGTCACTGAAAATAAATTCCAGACATGCAGGTGTTTCTTTAGACTATTTTTCTTTTTATTATCTTGTAGGAATGTTAACAATGGCAATAAATAACTAAGTTTCAAAGATCCTTCCATGGGCCAGGAAAGAAAGGAATCTTTAGCAGAGTATTTACCCCATTTGTCATTTGTTTTCTTAATAAGGTCTTTCTCAAATGGAAATAAATTAATTACATGCTGGACAGCCGTACATGTATCATCACTGTTAACATATAATGTACGTACCGTGTTAGGCTTTCCTAATTGTCCTTCTGGGACCCTTTTAGGGGTTGGGTGTGTGTTAACCATTTTAAACTGTCGTTTACTTAGGCTACGCACATATAACTGTATATAGTAACCAAAACAAAATAAGAACACAAAATATATACACGCTAATATCAACCCACACAGTAAATACAAGAAAAACAACAATTGCTGCAGCGTTAAAACCTCAGGCGCCTTTTCTCAAAACTATCACCACGATTTACACAGGACTCCTGGCTTTAATTACCGATCACTCCTGGACCAGTTGATCAAGCTGGGCCCTAGGGGATCACACCAGGAGAACGTAAATCTTCTACTCTTCCCAAGAAACAATCAGAGCTGCTTCCACAAACATGTGACGAATGCCCGCATTCTCCACCAATTGTTTGTAATAACAACTCTGATTGTTTGCAAATAAACAACTCTGACCAAGTCTTAAATCACACAATAATATATTTATTATACTGAGTATAAGCAATGGTATACGCAGGAAGCAAAGGTATACTTACAACAATGTACATAGCACATCTATGGTCTGGAACATTTGCTTAATTTTTTCTTTTTGCAAGCTCTTTTTATATACATTTTCAATAAGCTAATTGATAACTACTATTTACTCCAAACCACAAGATTTCAGTTAACCTTGCTGCAAATACAGCTGTTCTTTGTTCCTGTTTGATCTTATCTTACTTCATATGTACAAACTTTCTTCACAGATACCCTTTTTCAGATCTGTTATCTTCACAGATACCCTTTCTCAGACCTGTCATCTTCTTATCTTATGCTCATCCTGTGACTTCACTTGTTGACGTTTCACCTGGATTCTGCTAATGTGTGTGTTACTAGGCCATAGTTCATATGTTGCTTTGCAAAACTAGGCCATAGTTCACCATAGCTTCTTCTTCTTTCTTCAGAGCCTTAATTCATTTTGAGGCCTCTGGTATTTTTTCCTTCAGGATATTCTACACTTTCAAAGTCCTCAGGTTCCAAGTTCCAAAGAAGAAATACTCCTATTATTTTACTTTGAAAATTGTCCTAAGAAAAAGGTTTTGCCTTCTTTTTCTGCAAATATATTTTCTGACCAAAGCTATGTGTACAGATTTGAAAATCCCAAACTATAGAGCGCAGTTTTTTCCCAAACCTTAATCTACCCTGGCAATGCCCTCACTACAATACAGGTAAATGTACTATGGAAGAACCAGACCTTTGATTTGTGTTTAGATCAGAATCTGTGAGAGATACTTTATTAAGGAAAATGACAAGCGATCACAGGGAGAGGCCTCAGAGTGCCAGGGGTTTCCCCCGACAGTTCAGAGGGCTCTCTCCAGCAACAAAATTCTAAGGCTTATGTAGCATTTTCTAGTTATGCAAGGCAGTTATTTTTTTTTTCTTATCTGTTCTACAAGAGGAAAAATACAGTTAACAGTAAGCTGAGTTGTCACAAGCTTTGCTGTTTCAACTGTTACATTTTCCAGAACATCTGCCAATAATTTCTCCTCCCACCCCTTTTTTGCAATATACACCTCTCTTGACTTAAATTCGAGGCCTAGTTTCATCTGCTTCAACATTGCTCCCTTTCATGCCTTCTTGACAAGACCTTGCCTCATACTTGTGCATTTATTATTCTATTTATTTCAATTTTTCTTCTTCAGCTTCTCTAGCTATCTCTACATGCATATTGTAGACCACCCTCCTTTGCTGCAGACTCAGTAACCCTTTTTGCATTTCTTTAGCAGTGCACGTAAAGCAAATGTTATGAGTATGAAAATTGCATATCCACAATTCAATACTCCAAATAATATCAAGATACCATAAGAGATCTTGGTCCCTGAGGTAACAAACCAGGACCAGAGGCTCCAGGTGTCTTCCAGGGTAGTTTGGCAGCTTCTTTCTCAATGTTTCAATACAATCAAATATCCATTCTTTATTATTTGGAATGTATAAACAACATTCATTTCCTATCAAAGCTCATACACCCATTTTACTAGTCAAAACAAAATCTGATACCATGTGGCTCTGTAATATCATGGTTCTGATTGCTGTCATCTTGACAATAACCTTTTTTAAACCCCCGAGTAGTCTCATTATGAAGCTCCTCAAATATATTTGCCACTGGTGACTTCCTGGATGATACAAGCCATGCCATAATTGGGGAAAAAAATGGCCCAGTATTGGGCAGATTCTGATATCTCTCATATATTTCTTATTCTCCCCAAAGGCAGACCAGCAAGGTGTTGTATTGCCAGTGTGCTGAAGTGTAGGTAGCAATTACCAGACCAGTATGCTGGCAACCACCAGCAGGGTATATCTGCATATATGAAGTAATACTCCTGGTAAGTGGAAATTCCTTTTAAAATGTCTCCAGAGATGTATTAGGTACCATTAAAATAAGTGGCATCCTTCCCTTTTCTGATAGTAACATTGCAGATACTACTCCCAACAGGGTGGATGCAATTTTGTGCTAAGCAGAGGAGACCCCTAGCAAAGAAGGCTAGCTGGATGTTTTGTTATTGTGAATGTATCCTTGTATTCCTTTAAGAGCATGCATGTAATTGCAGAATATACATTTTAAATAAATGAAATGAAATAAATGAAATATAAACAGTCTGGGAAAAGTTCTTGGCTAGAGTCCTGTTCTTTTAATTCTTCGACTCGGTCTTCGATGCAATGTAATCGTCCCATATCCAGGGGACAGGGGCCATAGGCAGCCCACCCTTAGCATGATGTGGGACATGCCCACAGACCCAGCAGGAAGACTGGTTAAGATATTTAACCTACTGGAATATGGTGTTCAGGTAGGTATTAGATCCCTGGGTGGAAAGTCCGAGCAGCCCAAACAAGAAGAGATAATGGCCATCATGCTGGTGTGGTGGCAAACCCTCTTTGGAAAGGGAGAGGTTACCAGCACAATCATCTTACCACAAATGCAGTACCTGACACAAGAACTCAGTGTTACTATTACAAGAAGTTTTAATGGTGGAAACGGTTGGACACCTATCTGTTGTGTGATCAATGTATAAATCATGTGCCCTGTGGTGAAGCCCATTTGGAGAGCCGGATAACAGGCAGTGTATACCTACCACCAGCAGAATACACGCAATTTGGCACTTTGCACACTGTGGTACAAATCCAAAGATTCTAGGATAATAGATATATATTTGTCAGGATTCAGTTACCCACCCCATATGATGTGCAAACTAGTGCCTATCTAAATACCCACAGTCTCCTTCCTCTTGCCACTCCTGAAGCGAGTGGCCAGTAGTCTACGACTCTTCTGGATGCCTCTCCCAAAGCTGAGTTACGCCTCTACATGGTCTGGTCTCTTCTCCTTCTGCTCTCGTTTGCATTGGGGCTAGTTGTCTGGTTGTATGCCAGAGTTCTAATTTAAAATTCATGTATATTGTGTTATTCTGACCAATATAAGGTATGCAGAATTTTGCAGAATTTTAAATTGTAGTGTGTAGAATTTTAAATTATTTTGTGCAGAATTCCCCCAGAAGAAAATTTGTAGATGCTCTTTTGCTCTGTTCTACAAATCCTCAGAGCCACTTACAAGATTTAGCCATATTACTTACTAGGGGTGTGCATTCGGATTGACCGCATTAGTAAAACGCAACTCATATTTTTTTTTTACTTAAAAAATTGATTCGACATAAACGATCGGATTTCCCACATATCGAACTTGCCGGGAATCACGTGACGTCGGCGTCACGTGATTCCCGGCTCGTTCGCGCCGGACGGCTCGTTCGGCCCAAAAAGAACTTTTGGCCAGCTTGGGGGGGTCAGGAGGCCCCCCCAAGCTGGCCAAAAGTTCTATGCTCGTTCGCGCCGGACGGCTCGTTCGGCCCAAAAAGAACTTTTGGCCAGCTTGGGGGGGTCAGGAGGCCCCCCCAAGCTGGCCAAAAGTTCTTTTTGGGCCAAACGAGCCGTCCGGCGCGAACGAGCCGGGAATCACGTGACGCCGCGTCACTCGACGTGCCACCGACGTCACATGCTTCTCGCCAAGGATTGCAGAAATGACGTCCTCACTCCTCGCTCGATCACCAGGGAGTTGTGGTAAGTCTGGGGGGGGGATTAAGGAGGGTGAGGGGGTTTAAATTTTTTTTTTGCACATATGTACATATACCCAACTCATTGGATTTTTTTTATGTCCATATTGGCCGCAAGTGGGACCCCCTTTCGGACATAAAAAATATGAACATAAAATTTTGCTCTGCACATCCCTATTACTTACTGCCTTAGCTCACAAACAGGCCGATACAATATGGTGCATTTGGCTGAGCGCACCATTTAGCATGCGATTGGCCACACGTTTTCGACGCGTGTCTATTACCCCTTATAAAGTAAGGGGTTTAGCGAGTCAAACATGCAGCCAACCCCCCCGAAAATTAATAGTGCTCATCACATGCAAATGAATGTTGATGAGACTATATTAGTTAGTGTCCGGGATACTGAAAGTAAAATATACAGCCAAGCCACACATTTTAAGCTTATAAATTATTTCTGAGCAACCCGGAAAAGTGTACAGAAAAGCAGAAAATACTGCTTTTCTGTACACCCTATGACTTAATATCCTAGTGACATTAAGTTGGAAGAACCAAAAATTAAAAATAAAATAAAATAAAAACCTGCTCACCGGTCAGCGGTTAGAAAAACAGACACTCAATTTTATCGGCGTCCGTTTTCCTAACCTGTGGCTCTCAGCGGGTTCAGAAACTGACGCTGGTAAAATAGAGTGTCAGTTGTCGGGACCCGCTGACAGCTACCTCTATGTTAATAAGGAGGCACTAGGGACGCGCTATTGTCCCTTGCGCCTCCTTGTTAGTGTGACCCCCCCCTTATTTAAATAAAGAATCACGCTCCTGCTCTCCCACGATGTTTACTGTATCGGCCTGAAAGACTATAAGGTGGACCTCAAGAAATTGTAACTTGTCCAAGAAACAGTACGATACCTAGGATATCTCTTGTGCTATTACCCCTGATTGAATTGTTGCTATTTTATGGGTCCCATCCCCCAAAGCAATCAGACAGCTCAGAGCCTTCCTAGTGCTTACTGGGTATTGTCATCAATGGATTAGTCAGTATACCCTCATGGCAGTTCCTCAGGAGGCCCTAGTTCAGGGATCTCCAGCACCAACTGATACTCTTTAATGGAGTGAAGAGCTTCAGAAAGCTTTTGATACCTTAAAAACTGCTCTGGCCCAGCTTCCAGCCCTAGGCCTGCCATAGTATAGTAAACCATTTAATCTGTATGTAACCGAAGGTAATGATTGTTCTCAGTCACAAGAACCTCAACAGCATCCTGTAGTATATTTCTCTTTTAAATTGGATTTTGTGGCACGTGCCATGCCTTCCTGCTTGCATGCAGTGGCTGCTACTGTTATAGCTATCAGAATAGCAGCTAATATTATGTTATTACATCATTTAACTGTATATATAAGCCCTCATGCTGTGCATGCCATTATCTCACAAGGCCGCCCACACTCAGCTTGTCACACAAAATTGTTTCTGTCAAAGAGAACTTGCCCTGTTAGATGGCTCTGTATATTTATCCCATTGTCCTGCTTTAAACCCGACTACACTTTTGCTGGAACCAGAAGACAATGATCTTGTTCCCACCCATGATTGTCTTATTCATCTTCTCATCTCAGTTGTTATCTGACGGATCTTTATGACGAGCCATTATCTAATCCTCATCTGGAACTGTTTGTGGATGACTCTGCCTTTGTTAAAGATGGGGTTTAGCATGAAGGATACGCCGTAGTCACTGTATAAGGACATCATTGAGTCAGCCCCCTTTACCCCTGGCACTTCAGCTCGAGCTGCAGAATTACGAGCATTGATCAGTGCACCCTGGTATGCACAAGGTTAAGTGTGCTCATATTTACACTGAGTCCAGGTAGGCGAGGGGAGTGCTACATGATTTTGAGAGCTTGAGGAAGGAGAGAGGATTTCTCACCTCGGCAGGCACCCCCATTCATCATGGCCCACTCATTTCTGCACTCCTGGATGCAGTCTTGCTTCCTGCTTTTGTTGTCCTTGTTAAATGTGCTGCTGCTCATACAAATACACCAGAAGCAGTGCAAAAAAATGCTGCCCTAAATGCAAGCCCCTCCCCCCTCACTTTGGCAGCCATTGCCTTTTTCCATGGCACAGTATGTGACTGAGCTGCAGGAAGTTGCTTCTAATAAAGAAAATTGTACTGGATGAATAATAAATGTAAATAATATGCAGATGGGGCTATGGCACCATTTTGATGGTCACCCTGTTTGTACCCCGTTCTTTGTTACCTTACCTTGCTCCTATGCATCAAACTATGGCACGTGTAGGGAAAAATGCTTTCATCCTTTCATAAAGTGTGGTATGACCCTGGGTTTGGACAAAGAAATAGCTACTAAGTTTGTGCAGAACTGCTTTATTGGTGCCAAACGTAATGGTGCTTTTGGAACGTACCCTCAACAAGCTGCACCACCATCCTAGGGCCCATTTGTACATATACCAAAAGCTCAAGGTTATCAATATTGTTTAATAATTGTAGACCGCTTTAGCAAATGGGTTGAAGCCTATCCCACACACACCGATACAGCTGCCACAGTGGCCAAGATTTTACTAAAAGAATATATCCTTAGGAGGAGAGAACCTTATGTATTGATAGCGACCAAGGACCAGAGTTTCGTAATAAGATAATTGAACAAGTAACTGCTGCAATGGCTGGATATGACACATAGACTATGCTGTCCGTACCATCCACAGTCATCTGGACAGGTGGAACGGAACGGATGAACGAAACAATTAAAACCAGATTGGCTAAAGTTGTAGATTACCCTGGCCAGAGGTATTACCAGCAGTTTTACTTAGTATTGGGGTACAATAGCTTGAACCATGAATCTTAGTCCATTTGAAGTAGTCACTGGATGCCCTATGCCAGTACTCCTTGCTCCAGGGATGAATTTAATTGAATGTATCTCCATTAACTGATTCAATGATCTCATATTGCAAAATACCAATTGAAGCTGTTTCTAGAACATCACAGCAGGTCAAAGAGGCCCTGCCAAAACTTGGAGTGGGGATTGCACATGGACTCCCACCTGGTTATTCCATTCTCATTCAAACTTTCCTTCGAGGAACAACTCTTGAACCTTGATGGGAAGGACCCTCTCAAGTTCTTCTCACCACCTCCACAGCTGTAAAGGTCAAAGGGAAAAAGGCCTGAATCCATGCCTCCCATGTCAAGGCTTGCAAGCAACGCAAGGAATAGAAACAAACGGTAAGAGATCAGGTCAGGAAACAGATGACCTTACAGACCAAACTACAGACTAGGAACAGAAGCAGACAAATCCTTAAAGCAATGAGGATGGGCATAATAATCCCTTCTCCTTGGCCTGTCGCCTTTCAGGATCACACCATGGCATTTCTATATATCTATTTTCTGTTCGGTAGCAAACCTTCGGCCTGCCCACACCTTACAAACACGTACACTGCTTTAACTATGAACTGAACCAATTCTTTTAATATAACTGTTGGATTTGCATGCAGTCTGGACAGAAAGCTGTAGGTCATTTTGTCCCATTTTTTTGATTCAATGAATAGGACTACCTTCTCTATTACCAATGCTACTCATTGTCAATATTGCCCACTACAGCTTCCCTGATGCTTCTGCAAAATTATGTGTTCAATGGATTAAGTCTTAAGTAAAAGTACTTTCTACTGAACTTAAATGCAATAAAACTATTACGGTATATTCCAATGGTACCAGGACCATGCTGAAGGCCTGGAATTGCTCAGACTGTTTTCGTAATGATACTACACCTACACAAATATGTTTTATTAATTGAACACATTTTTTCCATTTATCAAATTTACCTCTCCTACTCAAAATTATGATACTTCTGATAAAAAAGAAATGTGATCCCTATCTTTTACCATGAGGGGATGGTTAGAAACTATTGATAAAAATCCTATAGCAAATGTATTAATTACCTCCCCAGGAGTTTACTTTCTGGGGCATGGATGGGGGAATAAATGTACTAATAGCACAGGTACAGTCACTATAGGTTTCCTAACACCTCAGTGTTTCCGTTTTCCTGCTTATAATTGGTCTCATTTTAACCTAACCTATCCTTCTCATCCCACACGTTCACACCGTCAAACCAACCCCTTAGTTGTAAGATCCACTGGTTTTCATAGTCAGAGCTTTATTTCCTCAGTTAGGAGTTGCAGAATCAGAACCTGCCATCCACAGTATTTCAGCTATAGTAAAATCTCTAGCTAACAAAACTATTCATGATACCATTCAAGGCCTACATACTGCCTATCTGGTAGTGCTATAGAAATGATAAGAATAAGTAGATGCCAGCATTCACTGTGCTACTAGTCAAGATTTACCCACAGATGTAAGAAGCAGAGAAAAGAGCCTATCAGTAGGATCCATGGCTGAGGTTACAGTACCGTACACTGTGACACAGAAGACGCACATGTAAATCTCTTGTCCAATGGAGGTGACATGTTTGATCCTCAGGAATAAGGGAAGATAGATGTAGCTACTGTGACATCCCCTGCCTGTCAAAGGATCTGTGCTGAGGTTAAGGCCTGGAGGAGACTTCCCTCCTGGCCGGCAAGGGTACGTGACCAGGTATACATTACTATCAGGAGTGGGGGGATAAACAATTAACTGTATATATATATATAGAGAGAGAGAGAGAGAGAAAGAGGGAAGAAAAGGATAAAAAGAAATGTATTAAAAAAATCCTATCAATAAACCAGTTTAGATAGTCTTGGCATTTTGCTGAAACATTAATAAAAAGGACTAAAGTATGACAGAAAATAGAGCAGCACATTTTTTTTAATACAGATATATTTAGTAAAATATGTTTTAATACGACAGCTCAGCAATAAAGGAGAATTCATTACACTCATAGAAATCACTCTACTTAATATTTTTTATTTTTTTTTACTAAATGTATTCTTTTGCTGATACCCTGTAAAAGTAATGAATTTTATCACCGCTATGTAGATTTGGCGTCTTCAGCTGCTGATTCAAAGAGCCTGAACCTTTGCCTGCTGTACACTTTATATATTTTACTTACTAAGCACTTAAATCCTGACCACCAGTCTTTAGTAATATATTCATTCTTCAACTGGTAAATGTATTTAATAAAATGCTCGAGGGATTTATTTGATAAAAACTGAGGGATGTTCTGCCGTCGGTTTAAACAGCCTCCTGCCCTGGACCGTTTTTCAGAAGCCTCACTAGATGGTGCTGTAACCTATAACAGTAACTGCACCTTCCTTCACCTCAGAGAACGGCAGAGCGAATAGAAAGAAATACATTGCACTTTCTGTTTTGCAGAGTTTTTTTGTATAAGTAGCTAAGGTAGGGTGATTTCAGATCCACATTATGTGTAACTTTTCAATACCGTAAAATACGGATCAGGTGGTGTCTGAGCAGTCTTTGGCCCTGTCCCTCCTCCTTTTTTTAAATGTAATTACATTTAAAACATATATTTTGCCTTTCCTGTAGAGAATCCCTGTTCAAGGCAGGTAACAAATAATACAAACCCCCCCCCCACAACTCCTTGTCACATCCCCAGTTGTCACTCAACAAAGTAATTAAATTTAGTCCATACTAATGTGGAATTCCTCTCGGAATCTGATTGGAGCCAAATTATCTGTCATTCTGTAGGAAGGGGAAAACCTGCTTGTTCAAACAGGCATTTGGATGGTGTATGGGTGGAGGAGGAGGAAGTTTTGAAATGTAAACTGAGGCGGGGGAATAATATCTCAGTTTTGGGATCTCTTGCTTCTCAATGATCAGTTAGCTACGTATTTGTATTCCGCTCATTTTCTATTATAAGGCAGGGATGGGAGGGGGAAGGTTTGAGGAGACAAAATGAGGGGATTGAGGGGGAGGGTAGAGGTATGGTGGGGGTGGAAGAGGAGATGGTTAGTGTTGGGTTTTCCTGCTCCATCAAAGGGGTATTGTGTTGGTTTTGGGATGAGAATTGCTGACCCAGCATGGCACACTATTAGACTCAGTAAGATTATTTGAACTTTGATTCAAAAAAGAAGTGGCCATATTCTCTTCTGAAATATAAAGTTGGAGTTGCTACAAACAGAGGATTCTAAAGCCTGTGAGAATGCATGGACTTTGACAGAAAAATAAAAGTGGCAAAATCTTCTTTTAGAAGGTGATTCTCAATAGTCTGTGCAAGTCAGCGTATTTAAAGTTACAGAAGTATTTTATAAACTGCTTAGTGGGAGCCCCAATGTTTATAAAATACCACATATTTCTGACCCCCAAAGTGCCTATGTTTCAACATGCATATATATTTTTAATGCCGGAAAATGCATACATCCATTTTATAAAATTATTTGCATATATTTTGTGTGCAATAATTATAACGTGTCTGCATAACAACCTTGAGTTATACACGGAGGTGTGTATTTTATAAGAATGCATGCATCCTGCTTAGGAAAATACTTACTTGTCCATATACTTGCAATCACCAGTTCACCAACATCTCCGGCACTTCACCCTGATCCCCCAGCACTTCACCCAGACCTCCCGTTCCAAAAACTGCAGAAAAAAAGACAAGAGCAATTTTACTTCTGCAACTTAATTATAAGGTATAAAAGTATACGGACAAGACTGGCAATATAAGCTGCTTACAAAATAGAAAGGGGTGTGTATTTCTGAACCCTGGTCTGCTATGCTTCTAAACTACTCCTTTGTTTCCCCTGTTAACATATATGTGCCACACTGTCACTATACATATTCTTGTGATATTTCCAGAATCAGTATATATGTGTATACACGCTACTTACACTCATGTATGCCAATTTTACATGTGTAACCACTGCATACCTCTTAATGACAATTTAAATAATTACTTTGGTTTTGGATATATTTAGGGACAGCAGAACACCTTTTTGATGGGAGGGGCCAAACAAACCAAGCTCCATCCCCTCTCTCTTTCCATTGACTCTCTTTCTCCCCCCCCCCCCCCCGACTCTCCTCCCTTGCTCCACCCCTCTTTCTCCCTTCTCCTGCTCCACTCTCTTCAGTTCTTCCCTCTCCCCATGCTGATTGGTGGCAGGAGGAGGAGAGCAGTTCTGCCTTAGGCCATGGCTTTCTTCTCCTCTGCCACCTGGCCGTGCAGCTGTACTGAGTCCTGTGCAGTGCGAAGCAGCAACCGGATCCAGAGCTGCCGAGGCAGAGGACGTGGCTGAGGCACCACTGCTATCCTCCTCCTACCACCAAACAGCTGCTGCCTGCCTGACTTGGCCCCAGATCTCCCACAGCGATTCTGTGGGTAGGGCCCGGCCATGTCTTCTGTGGCCCACCCCATTCTGATGCGGGTTTGAAAAGTTTTTTTTTCCCGTTTTTATGATTACAAAAATAATGCTTTCACAATTCAACCATATACTTGTCTTTTTACAGTGTTTGGTTTAAGTTTTATGTATTTTATGTACTTATTTTTAATTAACATTTTATTACTCTTAGTTATATTTTATGTATGTTTATTGTTAACCGTTTTGACTAATCCTCAAATTGTAAAAGCAGTATATAAACAATTTTAAATAAATAAATAAATGAAAGAGAATTTATACAATACTGTATGAACAAGATTACTTTGTCACATCAATTTCATTTGATTTATGGATAGGTGCTACATTTGAAATATTGGTCAAGCTCTCTATCTTTTATTGTTCGCATGAATCTAGGCTGTATCTAAATAGAATTCATTCTCGGTTCTAAGGGGATCAGATTATTTTAAAATAATTCTGCCTAGCTCTATCATAAAGCATCCTCTGGCTTGCATTCCCATCCCCGTGTATTTATTTCTTCCCTTTTAGTCTTTTGTTATTTTGAAAACACCGTGGGCATAGACTCCTGCAGTTTCCTGCATCTCTTTCGTTTTTCATTGTTTTGTGCATCTCAATTATTTTGTACAGTTTCTTTCTATAGTTTCGCCAGCACATACAGCAGTCCATACATTGATGGCAGCTTTTAAATCACTGTACTGCAATTCTTAAAATAAAAAAAAAACTAGCAATATTTTTTCATGCAGGACAATAGGGGTATATTGGCACTGAGTGGCTGTAATGGCATGTTAGGTAATCCTAGATGAAGACGTTGTCTCCATCTGTAGAAATGGACAGGAATAGCTGTAAACACACAATGGGACCCATGTCAAAACAATGCACATTGAATTTTATGCTGCCTGACTGCCCTTACCTGCAAAGGCTCCCCTTTTCCCTTCTCCCTCCTGCTCAGATCCAGGAAGGCCTCTTGCTCACTGAACCAAGCACCTCTTGCTTTCAGATGCGAGCATGTGAAGAGGATGTGGTCCGTTAGAGTTCCATGCCCCTTGTCCAACCTGCAAGGTTAGTGCTGACAAAGAGGGGATTGTGCTAAATGATTGTTTTGTCTCTGTTTTGAGCAGACTCTGAAAAAAAGGTTCTACAGACCATGAAAAGGCTGAATTCCTCAAGGAGGTGCATTTGATGAGGCAATGCTGGTTCTGCTTCAGATTTCTCTTCTTGACAATTCGACCAAGGTGCTTGCCTGGGGGATGTGAAGCTTTGGACTGCATGCTGAGATGATCATTTTTTTTTCTGTTGACATTTGGGTGAAATGTTGATGGCTCCAACAAAATATTCAGCAGAATGCAAAAGGGTAAAAATCATGGCAATTCAATATCAAGCGAACATTACTACTGTATTCTGGACCACCACCACTATTATAAAGCTTTTCCTGGAAACAAGCAACATGTCTTACATTGAGGTGATGTTACTCTGAGGGATATAGGAAACATAGGGGTCTATTTACTCTATAATGGTAATATGTTTATTTGCCATGGTTCCCATTATTTCTAATCAGGTTTATTCACTAAGGGGCGGATTTTCAGAGCCCTGCTCGCCTAAATCCGCCCAAATCCGGGCGGATTTAAGCGAGCAGGGCCCTGCGCGCTGGTGAGCCTATTTTACATAGGCCTACCGGCGCTCGCAGAGCCCCGGGACTCGCGTAAGTCCCGGGGTTCTCCGAGGGGGGCGTGTCGGGGGCGGGCCCGGTCGTCGCGGCGTTTAGGGGGCGTGTCGGCAGCGTTTTGGGGGCGGGTACGGGGGCGTGGCTACGGCCCGGGGCGGTCCGGGGGCATGGCTGTTTTGCCATGCCATGCTCCCTCTGGGAGGCGTAAATCCCCCGACAAAGGTAAGGGGGGGGCTTAGACAGGGCCAGGTGGGTGGGTTAGGTAGGGGAAGGGAGGGGAAGGTGAGGGGAGGGAACGGGGGTAGGCTGCGCGGCTTGGCGCGCGCCGGCTATACAAAATCAATAGCCTTGCGCGCGCCGATCCAGGTTTTTAGCAGATACGCGCGGCTCCGCGCGTATCTACTAAAATCCAGCTTACTTTTGCTTGCGCCTGATGCGCCAGCAAAAGTAGGCCAATTCGCGCTATTTGAAAATCTACCCCTAATGGAATGAAATGAAGAGAAGAGGCATGGGGGTGGCTTGTGGGAATGATGGCTACTACCCTTATTCAATAAACATACACAAGGTTAATGCGATTCCAACATTGCTCTATGCTTCAATGGCAAGAGGAAATGTGGGAAAAAAGATCTGCATTCACAAATAAGCGAGGGAGTAGCTTGCTTGTTGCGGCGGTTACTACCCCAAACCAAATTAGCCTGATGCTTCACTTTTATTGCATATCCAAGCAGCTCTCTGCTTCTATGGCAGGGGAAACGAAGAAAAGAGGATTTATATTCAAACAACCAACAAGGACTAAATCGCACAGCCTGGAAAAACAAATAAATGTGGGAGTAGCTTGCTTGTTGCGGTGGTTACTACCCTGAACCAATCAAGCCTGATACTTCACTTGAATACATATACAGCGCAGCTCACTGCTTCAACGGCAGGAGGGAATGAAGAAAAGAGGATCTATATTCAGACAACAACCAATAAGGATTAAATTACACAGGCTGAGTAAACAAATAGGCGTGGGAGTAGCTTGCTCATTGCGGCGGTTACTACCCCTAACCATTTAGGCTTGATACTTCACATTGATGCAGCTCCAGCACTGCTCTCTACATCAATGGTGGGGGTGGAAGGAAATTAGAACCAAAAAGTTACCAATAAGGGCCCTGACCTCAGCGGTCAGAGTAACAGATAAGTAATAAGTACGAAAGCTTGCTTGGCAGACTGGATGGGTCATTTGGTCTTCTTCTGCCGTCATTTCTATGTTTCTTTGTTTCTAATAACATAATAATACACATTAAAGTACATTCCACCTTAGTAAATAGACCCTATATTGTTCTACTAGTTGTCTTTTGAGAGAACCATATCTATATATATATATTAGGGATGTTCATTCGTCTTGGTTTGGGGACCCCGAAACCTGAACAAATTTTTCCCGAATTTCAAAGGACCGAACTGCGGGAAATACGATATTTCCTGCGGCAGGCCGAAAACAAAGCCCGAACCGAAAGGTTTGGACTTTGCACATATATATTTAAAAAAGAATAGTAATTCCACAGGTTTTTACTGATCTTGCCTTTAAAAAGCAAAACATGTTGATTATTTGTTGACATATTTATGCTCTATGAGCCCAGTTTTGAAAATATGTCTCCTACAGGCTGAAGCAATACCTGGACTTACCTAAAAATATGCTTTCAGATGCAAGCTTTCTAAACAGAGCACCAAAGTCCTTTCCTTTGGTAATGTCCCATTCGTTAGTTCTGGTGAGCTAATGTTGAACTCACGTTCTGCATTCTGTAACATTTAGAAAGATTTTTGCTTCTTTATTAAAGGTCTTATGCTTCCAGCCACCACTAGAGGATGTTGCCTACCCCCATCAATAGCCACATGTTTCTAGCAATAACCGGGCAGCCCGGACACCCCATGGTTCAACGTCGCCTCACCCAGCCTAGCTAGATGCCTTCAGTAACACACACAAGGAAAATGTGACACATAACTTGGATGAAATGGCCGCAGCTGTTTATTAGAGTCCCTAACAGGGGAGTCTAATTTAGGTGCCGAGTCCTACCAATAATACCTAGTCTCACCGCTGGGCAGGTGCTGATAACTCTGACTCTTTTCGCCCAAGTGGAACCACGGGTCTCGCTCCCCGTGAGGCCCCGGACAAGCGTTGTGACCACCAACACCGGAGGGGTCTTGGCCCGGCCGTCATGCAACAAGACCAGTCGGAGCCCCTCCCCATGTATCAAGCTGTTGATCTGTCAAGGCCCAAACCCCAGGCCTGACATTCATCATCCATAGCCAAAAACCGAGTGGTGGCCCATAGGCCCCTATCATCCCTACTGGCACCTCCCTGCTTTCTTCTACTGCCTTCCATGTTACAATAGCCTTTCCTGGACTCGGTCGCCACCGCCGCGACAACATAACAAATAAACAATAAACCTGCGACTTAACAATTAATTCTGGCTAACACAAGGAAGGGTTGGGGGGGGGGGGGGGAATCAGCGCTGCTGTGGGGCTGAAGCAGGAAGAAGCTGGTTTTAAATCTCCTGCCAGCTGCCCCTCCTCTGACGCGATATGGCGCGCTCCTCTGGGCCAATCCGGTGGCCCGGCATCGGAACGCATTTTGTTGACATCACTGCACCTGACGGAGTGGTGTCAAATGCTGCTCCACCAAGAAGAGGATCCCTGAGGAACCAGCAGGACAATGCTGGCGCCATCATCTTTATTGCGGGGTGGGGGAACAAGCCCCCTTCCCACCCTGGTGCACCCGCGATAAGGCTCGGCGTGGTGGGGGCGGCCATGCACACAGATGCATCGGGCACCCGGTTATTTGCGGCACTCACACATCTGTGCTCGGGGGCCGCCCATGTGTGCTGGCTGTAGAAGTCACACGGTAATTTCAGATTGACAGTGCTAACAGGCTGTTTAGTTAAACCTTATACTATTTCTTATGAATTTTCAGAATTAGTTCGGTACTGTTTTACTTTACTTTTATGTAAAATTTGGAGTGGGAATTTTATAGTAGAAATGTCTTCCAGAGTCTGTCATTTGAGCCTGCAATTGCCCTGGGGAGGTTAAGGTAAGGGCCCTTAATTTTGCTTCAGGGCATCCATTTCTCCCAGAGGGCATTCACTGCTAGGAAATGTCCTCTTTACCAGCTACAGGCCGGATTTTCTAAACTATCGTGGCTCTGTGAATTCAGCGGTACTGGGGGCAGGGGGGCCTGCAAAAGCCGGCAGTGATCGCACCTCTGCGGTGCAATCGCTGCCGGCTTTCGCACCCAATAGCGCCACCGTGAAAGGTGGCGCTTTTGGGTGCACTACTGGCAGCGATAAGATGTCCTACCTTTTCGCCGTCAGCGAAGTCGTCACGGAGTCCATCCCGACGCCCCCCCTACTCCTCCCCTTCCGGTGTGGACTCCGCACCGACTTAGCTATCGCACGTGAAAAGGGACTTTTCGCGTGTGATCCCTTTAGAACGTGACCCCCTATGTTTATATAATTAAAAGGAAAAGCCCTGCTACAAAATTCTGTAGTAATTTAAAGAAACAGCCTGGGCTTCTTAGGTTTAATACATCTCGTGGAATGGAAGGGCAGCAACCGACAACACTAAAAGCTGAACTGGTGAATATTTCTGTACCATACCAGAGAATGGCATCAAGTTGGCAAAAGGAAAATTTATTTTAAAGCTAAAGTTTGCTCCTTAAGTTTGATGAATTTACAACATGAATAGAGGCTTTTTTTGGATACACTTTCTATCAAATTACACATGAAACATTTAGCAACGTGAAAATCTCTCTCTTATCTCTGAGGAGGGTCCAGGGCTGGCTCCTTGATAGGTATTGAATTGTTGAAAAATGCATGGAATTGAACAATATGTTTGATCCAGAATGTTTTGAGAACCCCTATGTGTTTCCCCTGTGTGTACAAGGATTTCTACCTCCCTGAATACATTGAATTGTAAGATAATACAAATAGATGACTTGTATACCTAAATAAATGGAATTTCCTCCATAGTTGTAAGCATGCATTGAAAGGCTACAGGCCTAAATCTGCAGCTCTTTTCTCTAAAATCCTATCCTTCGTTAGCTTTTTTGTTCTCTGAATGACAAAAGGGAAAATGGAGCAGCTATGAAACTGCTCCTTCGTTCAAACTTTACCAAAATGAATGCTTTGCCTTAGAAATCAATCAATCAATTAATTAATTAAACACATATTCTGCTGATTTGCAATTCTCAGGGGATTACACTAGCACATATATAATCAAACGTATAGAATAAGCATAACATTCATAAAACATAAATACATAGTTGGATAATCTTCAACACATCAAATAAAACAAAAAAATCAATATCATTAAAATAAAAAATCAAAAGGATCAAAGGAATTGGCAAAATATTAGGGAGAGACAAAAAAATCTCTTATAAGGCTATGGAGAACAAATGGTTTTTCAACAGTTTCCTGAAACAAAGTAGATCTGTTTCAGCCCTAATGTACACTATAAGTGAAAAATCTGAATTCAGTTTGGCTCTTTTGATCCCATTAAAGTCTATAGGAAAAAACAAAGCAATGCACATTTTTGGAGCAGAATCATTTGGAGAAGTGACAAGGATGAAGCATGAGCAATCATGCTTTTTCAGCCAGCTTATCCCAGCTGGCACATGCCTGGATTGACTTCATCATTTCTTTTTTAAAGAAGAAAGTGAAATTAAGAGCACTGTGAGCAGCCAGTGACCATTTTGTTCTTAGTTACTCCTCTGTTGGGTATCAGAGAGAGAGGGAGAGAGAGTGAAGGCATGAATTTTGAAGCTCCTTGCTTCAAAGTTCCGGAGTTAAAGAAAATGTTAAAAAAGGTTTTGATTTAGAGGAGAAAACAATGTGTCCTCTTACAGTCGCTGTTCTAGCTATGCTGCTAGCAATAGAATAAACTATAATCTTTCTGACAGATGGTTACAATGCAACTATATATCAGCAGGGTAAGGTAACACTTCTACAGCAGGAAGCCAGCATGTGTTAGTATTTGCAAGAAACATAGCAGGATTGATTTTCTCTTGCAGCGTGTGCATAGTGGCCATTGACTGACTATGACAGGTAGCTTGCTTTCTCTGTTTAAAAGAGTCAGTGACAGTGTGATTAATTCTTCTGTGTGTGACTCTTCCACTAAGGGATTCATTTTAACCCAGTAAAGTTAGCTAGATAAACTTATCTGGCTAATTTTGTTTGGATATTCTGTCTGTGCTGCTGAATATACCCAGCTACCTTAAATTAGCCAGTAAGTTTATCCAGCTAACATTTGGACTGCTCTTTGGCAGTCCTAAAGTTATCCAGTTATGTTTTCTGGATAATGCTGAAAATCGGAATTTAGCAAGATAACTAGCCCTGTACCAGAACACCCTGAGATAGCCAGATAACACATCCTGTTGTCCACACTAGGATGTATTTTGATTTTAACAATAAAATCCTCTATTCACTAGTGATCAGTTTGAATAAATTCCATCGTGTCTCTGGTATCAACAGGCAAACATGGCAATGAGAAAGGAAGATTGTTCTTCCTCTAGAGAAACCTGGGGAAAGCACAAGCAGCAGAGATGATGATGAGGACTAGGACCCTCCTACTTATTTATTTATCAATTGCTTATATACCACTCATACCAAGGCCCTGGATGGTTTACAATAAAATATCCATAAGTTACAATTAAAACAGAGACAAATGCCAGTAATAACAGTTAAAACAACTAAAACAAAAGAAAATGCCAATAATTAAAATGAAAAGCAAACTGCATTAAAAGGCACAATTCATAGACTTAAAACACCGACATAAAATTATAATTAAGAATTGCCATGTAGAAATCTCTTATCTGGTTTCTGCGAAACTATTTACAAACTGCATTGTAACATGATAAGACCATTCCTGGTAAAAACAAAGTTCAGGGAGTTTTTAAAGAGGGGAAATCCTGCTAAAGATGCAGAATTTCCTGAGAAACTGGGAAAATCTATTCCTGCTCCCACTTCCACTGTTGGTATTGCTGCAGGGGCAGAAAAAGGACGACATCGTGCAGGGTGGCAGTAGCAGCAGTGGGGGCTCACGGGGGGGATAGGTGCAATAAAGTGCGCTCAGCCTAATATGGGGCTGAACGTGCGTTTTGGACGCGCTAGACTAACACCTGTTGCAAAAAGGGGATTAGCCCATCCAAAACAAGCGTCCAAACAAAGGCATAGCTAAAAGCACTCATCCCGATGCAGAAAACCTCTGGTCACCCAGCACACCTTTTTTAATGTGGTAAATTTAATGCCAGCCCTGGAGCTGGCATTAAGTTATACTGCGAGCCAAGAGCACATGAAAAAAAAATACTGCTTTCTTCTACTTAGTATCATTGTGATACTAATATCTACTGCTTGCGGCAATGAAATAAAAAAAAATGTAAAAGACTGATAACCACAAAAAAATGTATAGAAACATAGAAACATAGAAATGACGGCAGAAGAAGACCAACCGGTCCATCCAGTCTGCCCAGCAAGCCTTACACTTATTTTTTCTCATACTTAACTGTTTCTCTTGGCTCTTAGTAACCTTATGTTCTAATTCCCTTTTCACCCCCACTATTAATGTAGAGAGCAGTGATGGAGCTGCTTCCAAGTGAAATATTAAGTTTGATTAGTTGGGTAAGCGGCAGCATAGCTCTCTGCCATGAAGCAGAGGGCAATGCTGGAAATGTGTGAAGTATCAGTTTTACTTTTCCCCTGTCATTGAAGCAGGGAGTCATGCCGGACATGCACCGAAAGTGAAGCATGCCTTGAAAGTCACATTAACTATCATCAAATATTGAAAAGCCTAATAATTGGTAATACCTATAGCCCATGAACCCATCCCTGTTTTTTCTTTTTTCTTTTTTTTTTTAAATTGGGAGATGGATGCCCTTCATCCTTCTACTCTGTGAAGGTGGACACCTACCACCGGCATCCCGCTCCGTTAATGCCTCTGTGGCTACTGCCGCTCCATGCAGTGTTTTACTACCTGCTCTTTATATGCGTCCTCTAGAACTGATGGATCCCATCCCTGGGGTTTTTTTTTAATTATTTATTTAATTGGGAGATGACAGCCCTCCATCCTTCCGCTCCGTGAAGGTGGACACCTATCACTGGCCACTGGCATCCCGCTCCGTGAATGCCTCTGTGGCTACTGCCGCTCTGTGCAGTATTTTACTACCTGCTCTTTATATGGACACCTACCACTGGCCACTGGCATCCCGCTCCGTGAATGCCTCTGTGGCTACTGCCGCTCCATGCAGTATTTTACTACCTGCTCTTTATATGTGTCCTCTAGACCTGATGGATCCCATCCCTGTTTTGTTTTTTGTTTTTTTTTATTTAATTGGGAGATGACAGCCCTCCATCCTTCCGCTCCGTGAAGGTGGACACCTATCACTGGCCACTGGCATCCCGCTCCGTGAATGCCTCTGTGGCTACTGCCGCTCTGTGCAGTATTTTACTACCTGCTCTTTATATGGACACCTACCACTGGCCACTGTCATCCCATTCCGTGAATGCCTCTGTGGCTACTGCCGCTCCGTGCAGTATTTTACTACCTGCTCTTTATATGTGTCCTCTAGACCTGATGGATCCCATCCCTGTTTTGTTTTTTGTTTTTTTTTATTTAATTGGGAGATGACAGCCCTACATCCTTCCGCTCCATGAAGGTGGACACCTACCACTGGCCACTGGCATCCCGCTCCGTGAATGCCTCTGTGGCTACTGCCGCTCCGTGCAGTATTTTACTACCTGCTCTTTATATGCGTCCTCTAGACCTGATGGATCCCATCCCTGTTTTTTTTTTTGTTTTTTTTTAAATTTAATTGGGAGATGACAGCCCTCCATCCTTCCGCTCCGTGAAGGTGGACACCTACCACTGGCCACTTGCATCCCGCTCCGTGAATGCCTCTGTGGCTACTGCCGCTCCGTGCAGTGTTTTGCTACCTGCTCTTTTTTACGTGTCCTCTGGACCTGATGGATCCACAATGTTTATCCCACGCCCCTTTGAAGTGCTTCACAGTTTTGGACTTCACCACTTCCTCCGGTGCACAATACATACGCACAATATACATGCTCCAGGGTGATGCTATTGTGTGTGTAAATTGTGCATGTAAATCAACTGTGGGGTGAGAAAATGGATGCTCATTTTGAGCACCTGTTTTCCTGACACTCACACATCCACAGCTCCTGGGTGCTTGATGCTTATGAGCATTAGGGATGTAAAATTTCTACCTAGTGCATCCTTTTTAACATGGCTGCTCATTTAAATATAGCATCAGGTTCCCAGGAGAGGTGGATGTGCACACATTAGGAAATATGCGTGCCCATTTTACTAAACGTGATATTGCATCGATCTGTGGGTGAGTATCAACAAAAGCTAGTACTGTGCTCCCTGTTCTATTCTGACCAGTCTTGTGGTGCTGATGCCTGCCAGCAAGTTTCATAAAACTTGAATGGAAAACCTGCAAGTTATAGTCAAGAATAGGATGCATTGCTTCCTCTATTGATTTTAATGGAAACGAAAGACACAAATGAAACTAATGAGCTTCTGAACTAATCCAAAACGTTTTTCCATACACAACTGTAATTAAAACTGTCAAGGTGGCATTGCATTTCCTCTGAATTTGTTATCTTGATTATGCCGGTGAAAAGGAAAGGGCAGGTACAGGTCATTCACTCTGACACCATGGTCCCATCCCTTATTCAGCAGGGATGGGACCATGGTGTATGTTTTTATGATTGCTGGCTCTTACCTGACTTCACAATCTTCCTTAAGCAGATGAGGGCCGAGCCAGGAGAACTGGGACCTGCGCCGGCAGGGACCGCTGCAAACCGCTTTCGCCGCTGGCTGCCCCCTCCGGAGGACGGCAGAGAAGGTTGAAAGGGCTGAAAAGCAACAAAAGGTAAGTTGGCACATGTCGAGCTGCTTCGGGAGGAGGGGATTTTAGGTTTTTAGGTTTTCATGGGTTAAAGTTGGGATCCACTTCCTGGTGCCTGTCATTTCAAATGACATTTGAAATGACAGGCACAAGCGCACCCAGGATACTGTATAGGTGTTGTATTAAGCGCCTATACAGTAAAATGGGTTGCGCGGGACTAACGCTTCACAGATGCTTCTTGGACGCGGCTTGCATTTGCAAGCTATTTAAATACAGTATCGAGCGGTAGGTGAGCAGGACCGTGCGTGCGTGCGGCAAACGCGGGTGCGCCCGGCACTAACGCAGCTCTTCCTACCGTTCCTTACTGTATCGGCCCATTTTTAGCTGAGGACCTGAAGGTTTGGAGGGTCATAGCCCTGTTAGTGCAGTTGGAGGATCACTCAGTCAGGTGGGGGAAGAAATGTATCTGATCTGACTGATAATGGCCAATACTGAGGGACCACAGTTTGAGTTTGGCGGTGAGCCCAGTGCTGGCAGATGATTTCAGTACTGGACCCTCTGTGGAGGGGATCATTCTTTCACCAGTATTCCTGCAGATAACATTGAGTCTAGAGATGGAGGAAGGTCCATGGACTGAGCAAGATGGATTACTGGTAGCTGTTGTGGAAGGGAAACTGGAATCTAGTGAGAATTCCTTGGGGAGTTTGTAGACGCCTGTGCCAGGAATGGTGATATGGTTGCTCATCTAATACCTGATATAAAAATCAGAAATCCAACTAAGAAATATGCAGGGGATTTGGCATAAACTTGATATGTCCAAAGATTTATGCTGTTCATATATAATTTTATTGTATTCATGAAATCACGTCAGGGTATGTAAGCATAAGCCATCACAGTTCCTCCACATGGTCCATGATTTGAAAGACTGCATTGGGAGGGACCAGTTTCAGATTACAAGCTTTTAGGGTGTCAGATGAAATGAATAACCAAACATGTTTCCAATAACTTGAGTCACAAGCATGTAGTGTAGCAGATGACGTCTATATTCAGTAAGCTAGTGAGCAGACAAGTTATATGGCTAAAGTTAGTCAGATAACTTGGAGGTGATCAGAATGTGAGATTTTGAAAGCTTGTGGTTTGTCTGGAAAAATCCCAAACTTAGATGGACATACCATTTGAATATTGATCCCAGTGTGTCATATTTTTAGTTTTAAATGTTTAACATGTATGTTACATTGTAATATTTAAATATGCATATATTATATGTTAAATACTGGATTGTGTCCGAGTTGCCATATCTCTTGAAGAAATGCAGAACTGTGCAAAACCTGGTCACTGTAGGCTAACCTGAACTTGACTGGTAATCAATCGGGAGCTGCTGCTCAATCGCTGAAACGTAAACGAATTGAAAATTTAAATACCTGTTTGTGAATTATTTATTAAAACTGATATTTAGCAACGATTTATGACACCTACTCTGTATTCAGTGTATACTAGTATAATTAAATAATTTATGTGATAATTTATAAAAAGTGTTAAGGAGTAGAGGGAAAGTTTCATATAAACTCACTGGTGTCTCATTGGTGTCTCAGCACCACGGTTATGTGGTGGTATAATCATTAACTGACCCCCTCCTCCTGTGTGCAATTTTTTTGCTATAAAAGGTTTTTTTTCACCTATGTGAACTTGAGCCATGGAGATATTTAGATTTTGAAGACTGCTGGCTTTGCCCATTTTTAATGTCTATATAGAGACCCCTTATCTCTCATATATAGAAATTGGCCTTAGTAAGGACTAATTGCCTTCTCTGCATAGAGAATGTTTCAGTACTTAAAAATGCAGTTTTTGTGTTCTGCCAGTAGATGGCAGTGCAGAACTCCTGAAAGAAAGTTTCAGTTCTGAGTTTGGCTTTGTAGAGCGAGGAAGCAATGTACTCAGCTCTCTAGTGCAGAAGGAAGGGGATAGAAATATTCTGGAATATGAATCTGCGGAGGACAGTTTGTACAGAGGACTGTTTGTGCTTGGACCTACAGGAACTACCAACACAGGGCGTCATTTCCTAATGGGATCGCACGTGAAAAGTCCCTTTTCGCGTGCGATAGCTAAATCGGGGCGGCGTCGGTACCGGAAGAGGAGGAGTCGGGCGGCACCGGGGCGGACATGGCGGAAACATCGCTGGCTGCGAAAAGGTAAGAACCCTTATCGCTGCCAGTAGCGCGCCCAGTAGCACCACCTTTTACGATGGCGCTATTTGGTGCGAAAGCCGGCAGTGATAACACCGCAGTGGTGCAATCGCTGCCGGCTTTCACAGGCCCGCCCCCCACTTCGCCCCCCCCGCCCCCCATTACCGCTGGATTCTCTAAGGTCTGCGACCTTAGAAAATCCAGGCCATAGTGTTTTCAGGTGGAAAAAAGTAATAACAATGCTGGAATTAGATAAATAGCCAGAACACCAGCCTGCATCTGTAACTTCTGACTGGGGAGAGTCCCAACGTGGACTGTGTCTGCTCTAGCCTGGGATGTTACATAATGTGCTAGAGAAGACTGTAAAATCTGCAGCTCGAGGAAAGGTTACCTCTTAAGAGGAAGGAAGAATAAAATGTAATTCATTAACTGTACACATTGCTACCTGAGCCACAAACATCCTCCTGAGCTACCCTTGTGCTAAACTGTAAATAGAATATAAATATATATTTTATTTATTTAAGAATATTTCTAACCCTCTGATCTGAAATATTTGCTTACAGTGGGTAACAAAATAACATTCATAGTGTAGTCAACATAAAATATCAGATAATCACACTATGGATTCAAAAACCAGAAAATGTTAGGAACAAACAAATCCCTCCAAATAAGCTTTTTAAAAATTGTTATTGTTTCATAAAAAATGTGGAGATGGGCATTCATCAATGGTGGTAAAAATCTCTTAGGGAGTAAAGTATCCTCTCATATAAAGCCAATGATTTTTAATTATTGCCCAAATCAGCACTCTTATAGGTGAATTTTCAAAGAAGATATACACTTAAATGCAACACACTATGGTAGCAATTTTCAATAGCTATTTATGTATGTAAAGTGCACTTACACTGGTAAATTCTATGGACAATGCAATGGTATATATTGTAGCAATTTTCACGGGTAAAGTGCATTTACACATGTAAAACCCAATTTTAAGTGTGTAAGTGCTTTTTAAAGTCAGGCCCTTATAACTGAAAATTACTCATATGAAGGACTGATGAAAACAAATATAAATTAGTGTCCGTTAATTCATATAACTTACATCTTATTCTCGTTATATCAGATACACATCTGAGCCTAAACCTGTCACTTATCCGTTTATGAAATTGCAGCTCAGTGTCCAGCCGTATATTTAATATCCATTGCAATGCAGCTTATTTGGAGGGATTTGTTTGTTTCAATCACTTTCTGGTTTTTGAATCCATGCTGTGATTGTTCAATTTTTTTCTTTGTTCCTTTATTTAAAGATTTTCACATGCAACCCAACATGAACAAATCTACACTGAAAATGAAGTTCAAACAATCCTAAATCCCCCCCCATTCCCCCCCTCCCAAGGGCTTACATTACTGAGCTAAATCTTTCCTTCCTGTGCAGAGGTTGCGGAATCAAGAAACAAATTCAATATGCAACATTCCATATACAAAATATTATCTAAGTTACAGCATATCAAATATAGAATACAAAATACAAAAGTCAGACAGGATTCTCAAAATATCGAGCTTGTAGAAAGACCCCAACCTAACCCGCACAAGTAAATGCATCGTATCCCCTTTTCCCTTTAGTGTAGGGCAAAAATCACATTTCGTGTCTTAGCATTCAATGACAGTAAGTGGTCCTGCCACACTTCCAGGAAATATTCATATTTAGTGGATGAAGACCATTTTGCTGTAATATATTCAAACACTACCAACTTATGCAGTTTTAGCTTCCACGGAGGGAATTTCGGCTTTTCTGCAGAGATCCATTGGTCCAGAATCGATTTTTTAACCAGCAGGAATGCCTTCTGCAGGAATAGTCTCTGATACTTTGTGGAGATGGCATTTATCTTTACCGTATCGTCAAATAAACATAAATGAGAGGAACATGGAATAGTAAAGTTAACCAGTTTCTCTGAGTAACACAGTATTGCTATCCAACATGCTTTAATCACCTCACACTCCCAAAAACAGTGGAACAGGGTGCCTGGACCCATAGGACACTTCATGCACAAATCTGTGTGTATTAGTTTTGTTTTAGCCGCCCATACTGGTGAAACATAAGACCTTCTGAAGAATTTGAACCCAGTTTCCCTTAAGTGAGGCATTTTCTGATATCTTATAAAGGTTTGAAAAGCATATTTTTAACCTTTTAGAAGTGAGAGGGACATCCAATTCTTGATTCCACCTGGCTACTAGCTCTAGCATAGATGATGGCTGTTCTATATTTTCGTAAACAAAATCAACACGACAGTATACTGTCGTGTTGACAGTATACTGCGGGAAGAAAATATTTGCACAAGAACAGCCAGTTTGAGATGCTTTTGGAATGGTACATTGATTTGGACTTTCAAGAGATGTACAAGAAGTCATTCCCCTGAAGCAGGACCTTCGGTCCGAAACATGGCCGTGTCAGGACTTTGACGCTTTCTTTGATGATAAGTATCATGCTTTAATATGAGGTTATTGGGATTGTGACCAGAAAGTTTTTTGCTTTGTCTCAGCACTACCTAGAATGACAATTTGTTTGGAGGACCTAAAATTTGTCAGCATAGCCGAGATATTGGTTTTATGGAAAATATATAAAAACAGGAACAAAATATAAATGTTATCTAAATAAAAGTAAAGTGACCCGATATCATAAACGAGTCTGTTGCAAATTCTGACTCGGGATTTAAGGGTCCAACAAACTCTGTTGGCAGTGAGGTGCGTTATAAAGAATACCAGTATACTGTCGTGTTGATTTTGTTTACAAATTAGTGTACTGGAATACACAATTGGTGTGTTGGTGGGTCTATAATTTTGTAAGCCATGAGCATGGGCGCACATGATGTACTCTGTCCTGGACGTACCTGAAAGAACTGGAAAATCCCTGTCAGGATTCGCCAGCTGAGATCTTTTGTACAGATCACTTTCCACAAAATGTCTAACCTGCAAATGGGCATAAACTTATTTATGTGAAAGATTACATTCTGTTTGGAGTTCCTGAAAAAAACCGCACCACTCCTGTGTCAATATGTGTGAATTGTATTAAGCCTGATGATAACCCTTTCATTGCCCAGGTAGAAAATAAAGAATTATCCAGGCCCTGGGTAAACCTAGGGTGTCCAGCAAATGCAAGATAGGGGGAAACTTCCCAGTGAGACTGGCGTCTCCTACATAGCAGCTTCCACAGCTGCCGAACAGCTAAAATAATGGGATTTCAGCGGAGAGAATCTGGGAGCACAGATCTGGGTACATGTAGGAGGTTTCCCAGCTTTAAAGGACTGTACCAGGCCTCTAAAAATTCAATTGTGGAAAATATATCAGAGCCACATAGCCAATCTTGGACTTGGTGAAGTAAACAAGTGAGATTATAAGTCTGTAAATTCGGAAAAGCCAGCCCACCTTCCTCTCATGACAAATGTAGTTGTCTCAGAGCCAACTGTGCCCTTTAATCTCCCAAAAGAAATGTCCTTAACGCTTTATCAAACTCTGCAATGTGTTTTCGTTTAACCCAAACTGGCACCATTTGAAATACGTATAGCCATTTGGGCAACTCCATCATTTTGAACTCCATCCACTGATAGTGAGGGGCAGGAACTGCCACTCTGCCAGCTTTTGTTTTACCTTTAAGAGAAGGGGCTTAATGCTGCAATTGCATAGATTCTGTGCATCTACCATAAACTTAACCCCCAAATATTTTATCTCCCTAAGCACCCACCTTAGGGGAAATGGGCCTGGCCAAGAAGCTTTAAGGGACCTGTGACATCCATGGCTTCCGATTTGTTGAGGTTGATTTTAAGACCTGAGAATTCACCAAAGAGAATCTGCAGGTTCATTACTACCTGCAGAGATTGAACCGGGTCTGTTAAAAAAAAAACTAGAACATCGTCTGCGAAAGCTGCTATTTTAACTTGTTCCCCTCCTCTCTCAAACCCCCGATCTCTGAGGATTCCTCAATTTTCCGTAGCAGTGGGATAGAATGTACAGAAGTGGCAATAGCATCTAGAGATGTGAATCTTGTCCTCGATCGTCTTAACGATCGATTTCGGCTGGGAGGGGGAGGGAATCATATCGTCGCCGTTTGGGTGTTTAGAGTATCGTGAAAATCGTTAAAATCATGAACCGGCACACTAAAATCCCCTAAAACCCACCCCCGACCCTTTAAATTAAATCCCCCACCCTCCCGAACCCCCTCAAATGCCTTAAATTACCTGGGGGTCAAGCGGCGGTCCGTAGCTAAATCGGGGGAAGAGGGAGGGCAGGAAAACCGGCACACTAAAACACCCTAAAACCCACCCCTGACCCTTTAAATTAAATCCCCCACCCTCCCGAACCCCCCCAAATGCCTTAAATTACCCGTACGAAAAATGGCGCCGGCCATACGCGTATGGCCGGCGCCATTTTCCGTACGGAAAACGATTCGTGGCAGGAAATCGCTCCCGGACCCCCGCTGGACCCCCAGGGACTTTTGGCCAGCTTGGGGGGGCCTCCTGACCCCCACAAGACTTGCCAAAAGTCCAGCGGGGGTCCGGAATGACCTCCTGCAGTCGAATCGTGTTGGTCTATGGCCGCCGCCATTTTGCGCCGCCATTTTGCAAAATGGCGGCGCAGAATGGCGCCGGCTGAAGACAACACGATTCAATTGCAGGAGACCGTTCCGGACCACCGCTGGACCCCCAGGTAATTTAAGGCATTTGGGGGGGGGGTTCGAGAGGGTGGGGGATTTAATTTAAAGGGTCGGGGTGGGTTTTAGGGTGTTTTAGTGTGCCGGTTTTCCTGCCCTCCCCCTTCCCCCGATTTACGATTTTTTGACGATAAATCGGGGAAATTGGTATTGTATCGTGGCCCTAATGATTTTTGACGATTTAAAATATATCGGACGATATTTTAAATCATCAAAAAACGATTCACATCCCTAATAGCATCTAGTCTCCTGCAGGATCTTTTTACCCTGTTGTACTCTATGCCATCCCTAATATAAAGCGCCATCCCCTACCAAATTGGTCCACCCTATCATTGTAATAAAATTTATACCCTGGTATTGCACTGTCCCATCCTCCTTCCAACAGATCTCTGAGAGGCCAATTAAGTCTATCTCTTCACTCAGAGCTATACATTCTAACTCTTCCATCTTACTTTTTAGACTTCTGGCATTAGCATACAGGTGATCAAGAAGAGTATGGACTCTAAGGTCAAGCTGTTGGGGAGAAAAAAGAAATAAAGCACCAGGGACAATGAATAATTGGGCAAATGCAAGAGACTTTAAGAACTTTCTCTCCACTTCCTTAGACCAAAGAAATATCGAGGGCTGAGGATCCTTTACAAAATCAAATAGGCAGGAGTCAGTTATTTGATCGGGGTAAGGGAGCGCTAACCGTAACCTGTAGATAGTGGAGTAACTCAGATAGATAGCAGAAGTAGAACATAGTCACAATTTTACCTTCAAGACCTTTCAGTACATTGGCAGAAGCTTGAAAAGAGAGATAACATAGAAAGAGATGATTATTTACATATTCCATTAAAGGTTTGCCTAGTATAATATCTAGCACTATATTCTTACCCTAACTGAACTAGATAAACAAGGGTCTGGACATATCATTTCCTGTCTATTTTGAAAGTGTGTTCTAAATTATACTATATATAAATAAAAGGAAAACTAGAGTTGAATGTAAATCAGAAAAGCTATCACTGTTTGTCACTAACAGCTAATATAGATTATCAGACAGCTTAATGCATGTATTGAAACAAATCTCAATACTAATTTATGTAGGCAAAGTAAATAAAACCACAATTCTCAGAATGCAAATCAATGGACGCTGCATGTCCAATAAACACTGAGATCAATTTTTTAATGGTAGACAGGCATATTGCAATAACTACATGTTCCACCCCCACGAACAGCTTAAAAAATAAAGCCTATATAGTCTACTTACCAAGCACATTAACTGCATAAGTCCAAATAGACATTTTTAATCAATGTACAATTACATTTGAAATTATCACTGTCTTTTCAACCTTAGATGCTATCGTGCCCACAAAGGGATGCACAAAGGGGCAGGCCCTTAGGTAATAGCCCGCCAGGCAGTGGCCTGCCTACCAGCCTCCCCATATATGGTAAACGATGGCAATGCTGGATGATGTCATCATAATGGGGCAGCATTGCAGGACTTATTTTCTTCAGAGCAGCTGATGACAATTGCAAAGCTCCAGTTATGGTGAATAAAGTAAATAAGGAGCTGTAAAGTTCAGAGTGCCAATTTCAGCTGAGTAGCCTCCTCTCCCATGGAGTAAAATGCTCCCTGCTTGAGACCGTAATATGACAAAATGCTGGATGACACTGGTCTAGGTACTCGTTGGAGACAGGACCCTTTGTGGGGTTTTCCCAGATTGGTTCCTGGGGCACAGATCTCCTCCTTCAGCAGGACAATTGGAAATTCTTCCTGAGAAACTTCAGATGAGTCTCTGCTGACAAAGAGTTTAACGGCAGTGCTGCAGCAGTGTCACTCACCAGCAGCTCTTCTTCCTGACTCCTAACAACAGCTTTACTTTTCAAGATACTCTAGGCATTCTTGAATGAAATCAAGGAGCATGGGACTGACAGCTTTTCCTTCAGCTTTAGCCTCTGGGTCTCTTCAGTCTTAGGAACCCCTTGGACCCTCGGAGTGCCCCACTCCTGGATTCCTGAGAGCAGCTCCTTTTTAATCTCAGCACACTCCTGGGGCAGGATAGGAGAGAAGAATACAAGCTAGACTGGGTTCATGAGTTTTGTTAAATCCCATGCCTTGATAAGAAATCTCCCAATGTGGAGTGTTGGGGAACAGTATACACTCCTCCTTTCTCTGCCACCATACATCCAGTCTCTGATGTACATAATAGGGATACTTTGATGATACTTTGATGAATTCATCAATGAATTTGCAATGAGTACAGTCAAACTTTAAATTAAAACCTGAATACGGTATAAATGCATTCATGATGGCAGAAAAAGATCCCACAGCCTGCCCATCCACACAGGCTATTCATCTTTATAATCCCTACTAATCTGTCAGAGATCCTCTGTGTTTATCCCATGTTTTTTCTGAATTCAGATACTGTCCTTATCTCCACTACCTCCCCAGGGAGACTGTTTCATGCCTCCACTACCCTCTCTGTAAAGAAGTATTTCTCCCCTTTCACCCTCATCCCATGACTGCTCGTTCTAGATTTTCCTCTGTTGCATGGAAATCTTGGAGCTATAATTTGAAATGTTTATCATTTGCATTTTAATGTACTTACAGTATGTACAATAATTTCTGTAGCTTCATTCTTATTAATATGGTCTTTGTGTCCTGTAAAGGCCTTGGATTTCTGTTTTGGAAAGTTGTAACTCTGGGTCAGCAGCCTTACTCAGTCAATTCTAACTAGAAGTCTTTACACCATCAATGATCAGGACAGAGTCTGGGGTCATCAAGCAATTATCCTGATGTCTTGTAAATTGCTATAAGAGTGTTACTTCTTTATTGATACTTTTGAAATGCAGCTGTAAAATACTGTTTCACAATTTATTAGGATTGGTACAAGAATGGAATGTGCACGCTAAATTAGTTAAAATTGGGCCTACATATCTCATAACAGTAAGAAAACAAAGTAGAAACAGGATTGAGAGGCTGGGTAAAAAACATGGGTGAATGGGGCAGGGCCCCTAATTTTTGGATTAATGTATGCTCATAAATATATATAATAGCTTAGGCTCACTGGATGATGTCTTTTGGGGACTGGTGGGTTGCACATGCTTGAACACCCTTCTAACCACTGACCAGCAAATGTGTAGCTTGGAACATATATGCAAATGTATGCTCAGTGGATGATGGGGTGCACTTGTGTATGCTGTTACGATTTCGTCTGTTGCACAGCTTCATCATATCCTGATCTGGACTACTATGATGCTTCCCCACCTGTAGAGGTCTCTAGGGAGCTCTGTTCCAAGCCATCTATTCACTAGCCATGTGACCCAGCCTGTGGTACATCCTTCTCTCAGCGAGCTTTACTTCCAATCTTGTCAAGTTCTGTCTTGCTGCCTGCACCACATCAAAGCTCCAGCTTCATTTAATCCTGCCTTGCCAGAACCTTGGCATTGTTTCATGGACACCCTTGGCGCTCTGACCTGGCTGCTGTCTCTTTACCTTTGTCTTGTGGCCTTTGTGCCTTCTTGCTCCTTGCCTTGCCTTGTGGCCTCTGGGTCTTCTTGCTCCTTGCCTTGTAGTCTTTGGGCCTTGCTTTGCCTTGAGACCTCTGGGCCTTCTTGATCCTAATGCCTTACCCTGACACCTAAGGGCCTTCTTGCTTTGTAGCCTATCTAGGCCTTACCTTAACTATTTTGATCCCCTTAGGCCTTGTTCTGTAACTTTCTTAGACCTTACTTTGCCTAGTGCTCTCCGGGGCCTCTTGCCTAGTGCCTATGGACCTCCTGTAATGCTTCCTTTGGGCCTCTATGTTCTCTGATTAGTCTTGTCCAGTCATGTCTGAGTCTAGTCCAGTCTTGTCTCTGTCTAATCCAGTCCTGTCTACACCTACACTCAGCTCCAGTTCACTACCGAGTCCTGAATGCACTTGCCCTCAGCTCCAATTAAGCATTCAGTCCTGTCTGTACCTGAACCCAGTTCCAGCTCCCAGCCTGGCACCAGTCTGTAGGGATGTGCATTTGTTCCTTACGAATTGGCAATCCGCAACGTATAGGGCCGTATTCGTTGTATTCGTGGGGAAGCGAAACGTATCGTGATTCCCCACGAATACAATGAATCTTCGCCGAATTATTCAGCCGCCTAAAGGAGCAAATTTAAACAAACCCCCCACCCTCCTGACCCCCCCAAGACTTACCAAAACTCCCTGGTGGTCCATCGGAGAGTCCAGGAGCCATCTCCTGCACTCAACCCTCGGCTGCCGGTATTCAAAATGGCGCCGATAGCCTTTGACCTACTATGTCACAGGGGCTACCGGTACCATTGGTCAGCCCCTGTCACATGGTAGGAGCAATGGATGGCTGGTGCCATCCACAGGGACTGACGGTTGGCCAATGGTTGGCCCCTGTGACATAGTGAGGGCAAAGGCTATCGGCACCATTTTGATTACTGGCAGCCGACGGCCCGAGCACAGGAGATCGCTCCTGGACCCCCGCTGGACCACCAGGGACTTTTGGAAACATGGTAGGCTGGTCACTGGACTAGGCTGGGCAGACTGGTAGGGATGTGCAGAGGGATGCCATACATTGCATTCGGGATTCGTATTTGTCGGGGGCAGATACATTGCATTCGGCAAGGGGGGCCCCCGATACGTTTATACGTCAATTCTTATTCGTTTCCCGGCTAAAATTAAATTAACCAAAAGTCCCTGGTGGTCCAGCGGGGTCCAGGAGCGATCTCCTGCGCTCGGGCCATCGGCTGCCAGTAATCAAAATGGGAGAAATAAGAGAATCCACTGGACAGGATAATAATGATTATAACAACAAATGAAGAATCCTGTGTAAGTAGATAGCTACCTATTGCAGGAGCATCACACGCTTACAGAGACCGATGATTACAAGTAAAGTAAAGCTTGAGCCATTATAAGCTTACATGCCAGCTTAAAAAGTTGACAATTATTATGAGGTCTCTTTAAGCGTCCCCGCCGCTCTACTTACACGGGATTCTTCATTTGTTGTAGTAATCAAAATGGCGCAGATAGCCTTTGCCCTTACTATGTCACAGGGGCTACCGGTGCCATTGGTCAGCCCCTGTCACATGGTAGGAGCACAAGATGGTGCTGGCCATCCATTGCTCCTACCATGTGACAGGGGCTGACCAATGGCACCGGTAGCCCCTGTGACATAGTAGGTCAAAGGCTATCGGTGCCATTTTGAATACCGGCAGCCGAGGGTTGAGAGCAGGAGATGGTTCCCGGACCCCCCGCTGGACCACCAGGGAGTTTTGGTAAGTTTGGGGGGGTCAGGAGGGTGGGGGATTGTAATTCATTTTTTGGCTTCACTTATTTGAACCAATACCAGACTTTCCCTGGGTTATTATAACATTCATAAAATGTTTTGAAATTCAATCATGATTTTACTCACTTCTTTCCAATGATGAATTCAGCAAAAGTTTTCAATGTTCTTTTGGGGACACACGAATGGGCGCTCTCCTTCGGCATGCAACGCCTGGCACACAGAACCTCCTGTGGTGCGCTCATGCTTTTAAACCCACAGCCTGAGACGACGTCAGCGGAGGGGAGGGGGGTCACAGTTTCGTGGGTTTGTGCGGCAGGTTTTCCGAGGAGAAGAGAGCTGGAGCAGGAAAGCTTCAGTTGGCAATATAGAGGCAGCTGTTCCCAGAGGCAAGATGTTTAAAAAGTCTCCGGCGGTGCAGTCATGGTTTAAAACCCGCGCCCCAATAGGGTTCTTATCTGCTGTCTTCTAATATGAAAAGTGGACTTGAGGTTCATATTGGTACATGATATCTTACACAGTCCTCTTTCCACATATGCACCTAGCTGACATTAACATATCTAACACAATCTTTATTGTATAATTACATAAGATTTGCCATAATGGGTCAGAGCAAAGGCCCAACAAGCCCAGTTCCTGTTTCCAACAGTTGCCAATCCAGATCACAAGTAGCTGGCAGGATCCCAAGGGGTAGATGCTTATTTATTTTATTTATTTATTTATTTATAGATACTATAGATTCCATGCTGCTTATCACAAGGCAAACAAATGCATTTCTGTAAGTCCATTTTAATAATGGTTAATGGACTTTTCCTCTAAGAATTTGTCTAAACCTTTTCTAAATGTAGCTACACTAATAGTTTTCAACACATCCTCTGGCAATGAATTTCAGAGCTTAATTATGTGTTGAGTAAAAACATATTTTCTTGTATTACTTTTAAATGTATCACCTAGTAATTTCATTGAGTGTCTCCTTGTCTTTGTATTCTTTGAAAGAGATAACAAGCAATTAACTTTTACTCATTCCACTCCACTCATTATTTTATAAACCTCTATCATATCTCCCTCAGCTGTTTCTTCTCCAGGCTGAAGAGTCCTATCCTCTTTAGCCTTTCCTCATTGGGAATCATTCCATCCCCTTTATCATTTTGGTTGCCCTTCTAATTCTGCTATATCTTTTTTGAGATGTGGTGAGCAGAACTGCACACAATACTCAAGATGAAGTTGTACCATGGAGCAATACAGTGGCATTATGATATTTTTGTTTTATTCTCCATTCCATTCCTTTTCTAATAGTTACTAGCATTATGTATGCTTTCTTGGCTGCTGCTATATACTGAACAGAAGATTTCAATGTATTATCAATGATGACACATTGGCCCTTTTCCTGAATCGTGATACTTCATATGGTATCTTCATTGTGTAGCTATAATTTGGATTACTCTTCCCTATGTGCATCACCTTGCACTTGTCCACATTAAATTTTGTTTGCTGCTTACATGCCCAGTCTCCCAGTTTTGCAAGGTCCTCTTGCAATTTCTCATAATCCATTTGTGATTAAACATCTTTGAATAATTTTGTGTCACCAGCAAATCTGATCACCTCCCTCGTTGTTCCCATTTCCAGGCAGCTTATACATTTATTAAAAAGCAATGGTTCCAGAACAGATCCCTGGGCAACTCCACTAATCATCTTTTTCCATTGGAAAAATTTACCATTTAGTCCTACTCTCTGTTTTCTATCTTTTAACCAGTTCCCAATCCACAATAGGACACCGCCCCCTATCCATGACATTTTAATTCCCTAAGAAGTCTCTCATGAGGGACTTTGTCAAATGCTTTCTGGAAATCCAGAAATACTATATTAACTAGCTCTCCTTCATCCACATGTTTATTTACACCCTCAAAACAATGTAGCATATTGATGAGGCAAGACTTCCTCTGGCTAAATCCATATTGGTTTTGCCTCATTTTGTTCAGCAATTTTGTGTTTTATGATAGTTTCTACCATTTTGCCTGACAAAGATGTCAGACTCACTGGTCTGTAGTTTCCTGAATCACCCTTGATATCTTTTTAAAAATTGGCATTAGATTGGTAATCAGTCTTCAGATACCATAGACGATTTTAATGATAGTTTACAAATTACTTTTAGGTCAGCAATTTCATTTTTCAGTTTGTTTAGCACTCTGAGATGTATACCATCTGCTCCAGATGATTTGCTACTTTTTAGTTGGTCAATTTGCTCTATTACATCTTCCAGGTATACTGAGATTTATTTCAGTTCTGCTAAATCACCACTTTTTAATATCATTTCTGGCATAGGTATCTCTCTCACATCTTCCTTAGTGAAGTCTGAAGCACAGAATTCATTCATTCTCTTTACTATGGCTTTGTCATCCCTAAGTGCTCCTTTTACCCCTTGATCATCTAACGGGCCAGCTGACTCCCTCACAGTGTTAGCTTCCCTAATTTCTTTTAGCATTTCATTGTAGGAGAGGAGAAGCGTATTCTAAAGAATAACTAAAGGCTTTTACATAAGAACAGAATAGACAAACAAAAGATTCCCTAGGTAAATTTATTTATTTATTTATTTCGGATTTTTATATACCGACATTCTCAATACAAGTATCGAATCAGGTCGGTTTACATAGAACATTAACTGTCGCAATAAAGGCGTTACATTAAACAGCGTTTCTTAACATATATTTTCTTAACATATCACATATAAATATAACTATAAATACAACTTAAATATAAGTATAAATACAGTTTAACTTAAATATAAATACAACTTGAATATTACATAAACAATAATAATACTGATGATAATAATAACTCGTCAACAGGACGAAATTGTCATAAAGTCCCCGATTTAAGAATTGAGCAAAAACTAAGGCAAAAAATATCGTGCAAAAATCCTGCATGTCCTTGTGCTTTCAGTTTTGGAAGAGCTCATGGTTTGCCCAAGGCTTTTATTTCCTGCCTTTTTTGGAGTGGTCCCACCCATAAAAAATATTGTGCAGATAAAAATGTGCAAAAGGCTGTTTTGGACTTTTTTTCTGATCTTTCATTTGTGCCCTTAGTGGCCAAATATCCTGCCACATCTTTTGCATGTACAATTTTCTGTGTGAAATTCTTTTCAGAAGTTACCCTACTTTTTTGTCCTGTCCTTAAATTTGGCCCGTAGTGTTCAGTGTAAATTGAATGGAGAAAGAAATGAAAGTGAGATCTTCTTGCAGGTAGAAAATTGTTTACTCGAATTAAATTACATTAATTTGAAGGCTGTATTCTTTAACTGGGGAATGTAAGGGTTAGTAAGCTAGCTAGTCCATAACAAATTCCACCACTGTGTACCAGAGTGGGTTTTAAAAACCATGACTGGAAGTTATCTAAAAAGCATGTAAATTTCCTAAGATTTTGGTTAAAATTATCAAGCTTGCTAATACAATGTTATTATGCTTTTATTAGTAAAATATATGGGGTATCTTTTACTAATAATCTTTTAAGTGGATTTAATAATTTTCCCATAGACATAGATTGGAAAAAAAATCCTTTAGTATATCAGGCCCTTGGTGCTGTGAGATTTTGAATTCTTTATTTATTTTAGATTTATATTCCACTTTTTGCACTTTTTTCAACACTTCAAAGTGGATTACCTTCGGGTACCATAGGAGATCACAGGTTTAGGTGTTGGGAGTGAAGGCTATAACTGGATGCTTTAGTCACTTGTCGTTTCTTATCCGATTGGCCCAGCACTCAGCACCTGCATGCAGTTTCTGTTAGTGAAGCAAATTGCTTGTTGCTACTTTGTTCCCTTATTAATGGCATGCTGGGATTCTTGGCATTCCTGCTACCCTTTGCATGGTTCTGGACCTGCACTGGAGAGAGATGGCCATGAATCACCCACTCCAGCTTTTCAGTTTAAGTCATTGTCATTTTCTGCATCATTCATCAATGAGTACGAAGAAGGTTCAAAGATCAAACTACTTCCACTGAGAAGTGCTTGGAGGTGTGGTAGCCTCTCACTCACAGGCATGCTGAAAAAACTATATATGGCCTTGAGGCTGGAAATGCTGCATGTCATGCATGGTCTTCTTTCAGCTTATCCAAAAATGATTTGCTCTGGCAGAACTGGGATGGCAGAAACACTCTTTGGCATTTCGGCCAGTTCTCTGTTAAGGTCGATAGAGAATGATACACAGGGTTATTATTTGAACCATCACAATTTTACCAGCAGAATGTAGAAAGACCCATTTTGGGGAGTAGAGTGGAAAATGAATTAGCATATTTTTAATTCAGACAACAAAAGCATCTTTTCTTGTTGGTAATGAAGTTGTAGAGTATGAGCAGGAACTGGACTAGTTGGACACTGTCATCATCTTGCATGAACCCTTATTTTATTATTATTTTTTTTATTTATACATTTTTCAAATATATTTTAAGAAAACAATCCAAGATACATAGGAAAATAAAAGGAAAAGAGAAGAAAAAAGAAGAACAAAATATACATCTCTCATAATCTAAGCCCTCTAACAAAGGATCCAATCCACTACCACAGGAATAAAAATCTTCCATTCTTAAACAGGAAAAAAAAAGATATAGCAAATACAGAGAGCCAATAGCTATGTTTAAACAGACCTAATTGCCATAATCTTTCACTCAATCAGGAAGGATAGGAGAAGAACTTGATACAGTTGCCATTTTATCAGAGAGGAAGGAGGAGAGTTGGGTTGGTGAGAAAAAAAATATATGAAACATTCTGATATTTAATATTACATTTACAGGGGAATTTGAGCAAGAAAAAAAGCACCCAGTTCTAATATTCTGGGCCTTGGCAATAAAAACTGCTTCCTTCTTTGAGTCAATCTGGCAAAGTCAGGATAAGCACAGCAAGAACCCTTATTTATGAATAAATTCCATGTACAATTTACATATATGACAGCTGAAGGTGAGGGAAGAACAATGCACAAAGTGTCTGCCCTGTTGGATTTTCCCATTGTTTACTCTCGCCCCCCTATTCACCAAAACAAGGGGAATGGAATTCTGTCACGTTCTTGCATGGAAAGGGAAATCTTATTTCTTTTATTATGTGTTTTATTATATGGCTGTTTTATTACGTTTCGTGTGTGTATATGTTATTGTATTATAGATGTTCTTCTCTACTGTGAGCAAGTACTTTGGATCAGTGGATTATCAATGTTCATAAATCAATCAATCAGCGCCTCATGCTTTCAGGCTTATAACTGCTAATGCTCTTTTATCCAGCAGTGACAAACGGAGAAGACTCTTTAGTTCAAGTTAAGAGGGATTTCTGAAAATGGCCTGGTGGCACCTTTGGTTCTGCTTCTGTAATTTACGATGATGCCAGACACCAAGATTTCAGTAGTAAGGTGATCTAGACGTTCATGCACCACAAAATGGGTATGGCCTCTGTCTAAACAAAATTAAAATGGTAAAACTCACAATGAAAAATCTGTCTAAAGGTAATGAAGCCACCAAGTAAAAAACGAGGGCATTTAAAGAAATAAAGACAGTGCATAATGCCTGCTGCCAAGGGCACTGTCATTAATAGAAAGTGGATTTAGAAAATACAATTAAAATAAACATTTGATTGATTTAACATTTTTTCGAAACTGCTGAATCAGTGGAAAGATCCAGTGGGCTCCTACCGTTGCATGATGCCTGCACGACCTGGCTGCTGATTGGCTGGCACAAACATTTATTTATTTTAAAAAATGTATAATCCACTCTCTTAACAAGGAAGTTTGAGGTGGAGTACATAAGTAGCATACATAAAACACATTAAAATACATCAGAGCGTCACTCTTTGTACAAAAAGCAAATATCGACAGACAGACAGACAATGCTGCTCACAGCCCCTCCTCCCCCCTCAATGTGCCAGCCCCAGCCTGAGATGGCAGGTCCTGGTTGAATGCCAACGCAAATAAGTTTTCTAATTCTGTTTGGGTAGTTAAAATGTTTTAAGAAACAAAGGGGACTACGTACCAGCCAGCGTTAAAACTGGCATGGTAACATGAGCTGGAGTTTCCCTTTGCTGGTACTTTCTACCTGTGTACAAAGCTGAATGAAAGGGATTTCAAAATTTATTTATTATTTATTTATTTCTTTTGTATACCGACATTCGATCGAGATATCACATCGGTTTCCAGATAACTAAAGGAATAGGGTGATAACAGCCCTATTTTACATTATAACATGGTATTAAATAGATATAAGAATATTTTACATTATAACATGGTAATAAATATAACAAGAATATTTTACATTATAACATGTAATCGCCAGGCATATTTTCCCTCCCTCGATCTAACCACGCTCATTTTTCCCCCATGGGTAAAATTATGTGCAGTGTGTGGCAAAAATACTTCTACTTGCACTAAGGTGGGGGCGAGGTGGGGGGATTTTAAGACAAGCTTTTTACATAGGTACACGCTGCTTTATCTAAGTAAAAAGCTTTCACAACTATCCTCTAAATTGTCAAGAGCTTCCTTTTTATTCTGTTTCAAATTCATTCCACAGGCAATCCAGCCCTCCTGCTTAGCCGCTTCCCTCATGGGTGAATCGCAGTAAATCAGGAGGGCCTGCTGCGCCGATCCTCATCCAATCCCTGGGCAGCAGCTGCACTGGCAACCTGCAAATTATGGGGACAGTGCAAATAGCTGGAAAGTGGATTTGGGGGAAATAGGGGAGGAGGCCAAGAGGCTGGCTGGCCATAATAAGTGTTGCACGCCTTTGATTACTGAAACAAATTCATATAAATATGGAAGAAACTGAGTTAGGACAAAAAAAAGAAAGGAGACGGACTGCTGGTAAGAAGGAAAGAAGAAACCACCTAGAAGTGAAACTGATATTCTGATATATGTATTTTTGGGCCTGACAGCTTTCCTCCTGCTCCTAGGGGCTACCAGATCAATTGGAATTGGAGTCTATTGAGCTATGACATTGTGAGCTTTATTCACAGCTACCCTGGGTCCCCACCACCCCCCAATTTTATATCCCCCTCCTAGCCCGGTTCAGCCATTGCAGTAACAGTCCTTGGCTTGTGATCACAAACTGCAGCTTCCTTATGGGACTTAGCTAATCTGGACCCTGAGTCTCTAGCTTCTGCTGGCGCTTCTAAAAGTCTTAGGCTGGTGTGCTGTTTTGTTTTATTTTTTTTTCCTACTGTATGTACTCATAAGAACATAAGAATTGCCATGCTGGGTCAGACCAAAGTCCATCGAGCCCAGCATCCTGTCTCCGACAGTGGCCAACCCAGGTCACAAGTACCCTGTTTGGAATCTTCTGGTTGCTGGTTTCATGGAGTGTCCCCTTGTTCTAGTATTTTTTTGAAAAGGTAAATAACCAACCTTTATGTTCCTATTCCACCTACTCATGATTTTATAAACTATCAGACTGTTTTCCAAGCTGAAAAGCCCTAGCTGGAGTACCATCTCATTATAGAAGAGATGCTCCATCCCCTTTATCATTCTTGTTTCCACCTCTGCACCCTTTCCTAGTTCCACTATGTCTTTCTTGAGATGGGGCAACCAGAACTGAACACAGTACTCAAGGTGTGATCGCATCATGAATCGATACACAGGCAATATGACATTTTCCATTTTATTCTCCATTACTTTCCGGATCATTCCTAAACATTCTATTTATTTTTTTGATCGCTGCTGCAAACTGAGCGGAGGATTTCAAAACATTCTCCATAAGGACTCCAAGACCCTTTTTCTGGATAGCGACTCCTATTACAGAACCCAGTATGGTGTACCTGTAGTTGTGATTATGTCTCCCTATGTGCATCACTTTGCACTTTTCCACATTAAATTTCATGTGCCATTCAGTTGCCCAGTCTCCTAGTTTCACACGTTCCTTCTGCAGTTCCTCTCAATCTGCTCCTGTTTTAACAACTTTGAATAATTTTGTGGCATCTGCAAGTTTGACCACTTCACTTGTCGATCCCTTTTCCCAATGAATATGTTAAACAGCACAGATCCCAAAACCAATCCCTGAGTTACTCCACTAATGACTTTTCTCTTTTCACTGTCCAGCCTGATCCTCTCAACATGAAACAAATACCTTCTATTGACAATTTACAAACCCTATGGGATTGCACTTTGTTCTTCCTTCTTTGATGACACCTGCAATTCTCCCATCAAATATGATCTCACTCAATACATTTGAGTGTACAGTAACTGTAATTCTTTCTCAACAAAGTTGATTTTTGTAAACTGATTATCAGACTATTTATAAAAAATCCAATATTAATTTAGCCAGTATACCCAATTAAATAGAGCATATATCATTACTTCTAATGGCTACACATTGGTTAAAAAAGCATGTAGATATGTAAGCCTTGTTTTTCTTCTCTAGAAGGATACCAGGGCTCTTCAAGAGTCTGAGGTACAATCATGCACCCCAGGGTTCTTCACAGGTAGAGGCAGGAAGATTTATCCTTCAAAATCCAAGGCATTAGAATAGACCCAGTCCAAGGATACAAGCACACAAAATTGGAGTTCCAGAAACAGTCTTTACTGCTAAGAATTTCATGTTGGGTGAACAGTTTCGCAGAAAATAATATCTTTTTGCCAGGTGCAACAATTCCAGTGTTGGTAGCAGATGCACAATCACAGTCATAAAAAAAAATCCTTTCAGGTTCACTTCCCTAGGACACTGTGTCTTTCCTTTGCTGGAACTTTGGGCTCTCTGGGATTTGGTCCAAAAAGCTCCTTTCTGTGCCTGTATTCCCAATGGTTGAATCTCTCTTTTAAAATACCTTCCTTCTTCCTTGTTGGATTCTGTGCTTGTTGTGAGTGCGGGAGAGTGCAGTCACTTGCTTGAGAGAGTGAGCTCTTGGGCCATGGCATAAACCCAGGGCAAAGCTCCAGGGAACGTGCCATGGGTAGACGAGGCATATCTGAGCATGGGCTGGACAGGCTTGGAGACTAGGACACTCGGACCTCTGCTGAACCTGTACACACCTGAGTGAGACCCAGCAACGCAATGCTGGTCTCTGGGGTAGACCTCTGGCCACTTAGAAACCCTTTTGGATCTGCTGCTTGGGAACAAGTCAGACAGAAGTTGAGGATGGAAGATGACTCTGGAACAAGGACATGATGAAGGCACTGGAGACTTGGACAAGACGAAGGTACTGGAGACTTGGACTTGATGAAGGCACGGAAGACAAGGAACTCAGATTCAGAATTCAGGCTCAGGTTCAGGTACAGATAGAGCCCTGTACCACAACACACCCTACACAGCCTGTGGGCTGGTCACGGAACGAATGCGAAGCAGACTCCAGGCTTGGAACATGAGGAAGACTTGGCAATGGAAACATGACAAAGACTCTGGGAGAGTCCAATCCCGCTGTGCACCCTACACAACTCGAAGGCTGGTCATGGACCACGTGAAGGAGGGGCAGACTCTGGGCTTGATGTTTGGACATGGATGGATGCTGGAACAAGGCATTCTGAAGACCAGGAACAGGATTCAAGGATTCAGGAACTCAGAACCAGGGACAGGACCCTGGTGTTTAAAAACAAGGGCCTTCCAGAGACTTGATCCGTGGACTTGAAGGCAGGTCTTGTGTCACGAGGCACCCTACACAACCCGTAGGTTGGTCGCAGACCACGAATGTGGCATGCCTGGAGGAGTGGATGAGGAGAAGATCTGGAAGCAGGATGAGTAGATGAAGACTGGAAAATCAGGAACTGGACATCAGGAACAAGCGAAGACATAGGGGAATAGGAAGAGGATGTTACCCTGGTGGTGGACCCTTGGCCCAAGATGGGGTTGGCGCTACCCATAGGGCAAAGCCCCACGGGCCCCCACAGTCAGGAGGTGGAGCAGACTGGGAGACAGAGGCTGACTGGAGCTTCGCCAATACCAGCCCTTGTTCCCCGCAGGTTGAGCCCTTGGGTGCCAGGGCCGGCTGGTCTAAGGCGGCCTCCGTATGGTAGATTCCGATAGCAGGTAGCCAGGGACCAGCAGAGGTATCGGAGGGACCTAGACAGGTCCGGATGAGGCAGGAGTCCAGAGGCCTGGGTGGCAATGATGGACCAGAGTGCAGGAATAGGTGACGCCTGGGCAGTAGAAGGCTAAAGCCTAACAAGGCCAAGTCTGAAGAGATAGGGGCAGGCTGAAGTCGGGGCAGGCAGCAGTGCTAGGCACAGCGGAGCAAGGGTCAGAGCCAGAAATCAGTCCTGAGCGTGGTCCAACGAAGCAAGGGTCAAAGCCAGTAGTCAATCCAGAGCATAGTCTAATGGAACGAGGATCTAAGCCAAAAGTCAATCCAAGGCGTAGGGCGCAAGGTAGGAACCGGGTACAGAGACAGTATCTGGAACCAAGAATAAGGTCGTGAACAGGAACCAGGAACTAGCGTAGAGACCTGTTGTCAAGGTGAGGAGTGAGTAGCGGGCCCTGCCTTAAATAGCGAGGCCTGATGATGTCATCATTCAGGGCCACGGGTTAGTCTCCCGCTGCGGTACATTTAAATGCTGACTGGGAGCACGCGTGCCTAGGAGGAAGCAGGACACTAGATGGCGGTGACTCCCCATGGCACATGTGGGGAGACCCGCTGGGAGCCGGAGGGGGTCTGCGGAGCAACTGGGAGCACCTGAGGAGGCAGTGGGAGTGCAGGAGTGCAGGCGGCTGGCTGCGGCCAGGACCCACAACAGAGGTGAAGATTCTGAAGATTTGGACGAGGAACCAACGAGAGACCAGAAACATGGAACAGGCAACAAGAAGGCCTTCAAAGAACAAGAAGGCCTTGAAGAAGCGAAGACTGGAACAAGAAGAACTTCAGGAGCATGAAGCTGGAACAGGAAATCCAGGAGCACCTAACTCTTTGTGAAGGTAATGAGGGAGAAACTGAAGAACCCTTTTATAGGGCAAGCAGGCTGATGTTATCAGAGAAGGCCATGGAGCTTTTCCCACCATGGGCCCTTTAAAAGTTCGAGAGGCACGCGCATGTGCCTAAAGGATCCAGCATCAGAGAGGGAAGTCAGTGGCCCCATCCACGGAGAAAGCCGCATTGGCAGCAGTCCCAGCCACATGAGGAGGCAGCGACACAGCTTGGTGGCGTTGGTGGTGACAGCGGCAGTGTGGGTCCATGCAGTGCGACAGTGCAAGCTGTGCTGGGAAGTTGGCAGCACTCCGGATTGGTGAGTGAGCCGCTCACGGGCCTGTCCTGCAGCAGCATTCGCAACAGTTCTATCTAGATAGCTAAGACACATTTGTCTTGTCTTTCCACTAGAAAATGATGGTATCTCTAGGCTGTATGCAGCTCCATGTCATAATGTTTTAATTCTTGATTGGGGATAGATGCCTTTGTGTTACCACTGTAGTTGGTTACTTCTGAAAACTCTACTCCATCAGTTCTTCGACACCACCACTGGAAACTGACTAGTTCTCCAGTAATGGAGAGAAAAAACCCCCACACTCTCTCCAGCCCCTGGGAGAAAGCCAGCAGACTTGCTACTTCTCTCAGCTTCTCTTCATGACGTCCCCTTGTGACTTATATGGGCAGATCAAATAAGCCATGCTGAGCTTGCTGCGGGTTTTTGCTCTGGTTTGAGCATGGGTGTTTTGGCACCATCATTGTCCAGGTATGCAATAAGGACCTTAGTTCTGAAAAAAAACTCATGCTAAAAAAATTTGCAGCAAGCTTAGTTCATCTCAATCAAATTTCAGGGTACTAAGCCTTTTTGGCTATTATCCTGCAATGCAAGGACGTACTCTAAAGAGGAAGTTGTCTAGCGCATTCCCATTTACTGTGGGAAATGTAATGCCTGCTCAGAGGCAGGTTTTAAACTTCCCACAGTAGACTGGAGGGTGTGAAAAAAGGTTGGATCGGGTCAGGCTGGTGGGGTGAGGTCCCCCATAACTTCCCGACCCCCTACTCTCATTAATCTTAAAAAAATGTAGCAGTTCAAGAACCCCCTCCTAAGGCTCGTGTAATAGAAGCAGCTCCAGCAGTCCAAAATTCTCTCACCCCTCCAGGCGGCCCCAACTAGAGATGCCTAACCTCCTCCGGGCAGGGCTTACTGACAGCAGATTGGTCCCTCCACTGTCTTGTCAGTGAAAGGGGATTGGTCCTTTCAATGGCAGCTGATGGTGGAGGGACCAATCGGCAGACAGTGAGGAAGAAAATAAATTAATATTAAGGGTCGGGCTCTTAGTATTAATTCGTTCTCTTCTTCACTGTCTGCTGCTGTCAGTAAGTAGGCATGAGCAGCCCTGCCCGGAGGAGGTAAGGCAGCTCTAGCTGGGGTTGCCTGGGGTTGGGGGCATTTTGGAACGCTGGAGCTGCCGCTATTGCATGGGATCTAGGAAGGGATTCTCGAACTGCTAATTGTTTTTTAAGGTGAGTGAGAGTGAGGGTTTGGGAAGAGAGGGAAAACCTCACCTCGCTGACTGCCCTACCCAAGCTGATCTGAGCCCACCCTGGCTGGCCCGGCCTGAGCCAGTTGCTCTGCACTTGCTCGCCCTCCCTCTTCTGCTAGCACATATTTGCGGTTCTAATTGCATGCACATAGCCTCTGAGTCAGAAAAGTGTGCTTTACTTCTAGCGCACTTTTTTTCACTCATTGGCAATCTGTATGCCATTAGCTTACTGTATCCCATGGAGACCCTGTGTTTTACCACCCATGCAAAAAAAAAACAAACCCCAAAAAAACCCCGCAATAAAATTTAAATCCAGTTTTAACTCGGGTTTTGTTACATCAGTCCCATAGTCACTTTTGTAATTTAGAAGGAAAGAACCCTTCCTGAGGGTTTGGACTATACTAATCATTCTCCACCAACTCTACTCCCACTGCTAGAAAAATTTCACAGTATATGCTATGGTAAAAGCCCAATGGGCTTTACACTGTCCTCTGTCAAAAAGGAAAGATTTGAGAAGAGAAGGGAGCAAAGTTGTCTTTCTGGAACATGAAAATACCATACACAGTACAAATTACATTCACATACTTAATCAGGTTCCATAATATAATAAATCATGTTCAGTTATGTTGACCATGCACAGCTGTCCCTGCCCAGAATATAGGAAGCGTATACTGTTCCCACTCTTATTATGGCTGATGAGACCACCACAAATTCTGTTCCAGCACAGGTCACTGAAATTCACAAAATATAAAACTCCATCCCTAGAACCCTGAAGCATGATTAGTACCTGCAGACACACCAGCATTATATCACACATTAAAATACTTGAGACCTTGAAGAAAAGAGAAGGCCAGTAATCAGTTTATTAGAAAAAATGTGCCCAGTATTCAAACGGACCTATCTGGCTATCTAGCAGCAGCTGAATATCTGCTCACATTTAACGGCCACTAGATAGCCGGATAAGTCACTTATCCAGCTATCTATTAGGTTGACAACTTTGTGGGTGGGCAGTGAGCAGATTGGGATGGTGCTACTCAGCTGGATAACTTATCTGGCTATGTAGCCATATTGATACTTAGCCGGATAAGTTGTCCATCTAAGTTAGACCTGCTCAATAGTAGATCTAAACTTAGTCGGATATAACTTATCTGGCTGTTGCAATATAAATGTGGATATTCAGCAGCATAGCGTGTGGCTAAATTTCCAACTTAGCTGGATATTTTCTTTTAATTGTAAAAAAGTGGGGTTTTACCCATGAAAACAGCAGCAAGGATGCACGTCAAAAGAACCTAATAAACAAAACTAATCATGTTTTTCTTGGCTTCTTCTCCCAAACCACCTAACAATTTCTTGAAAATAAATATGTATATGGATTTGTAAACCGTTAATCAAAGTAAATCCACAGCAGCCTTGCCAGTCTTCTAGTTCTCATGATTGGCCAGCTCATTGGTTTAATTGAATATCTCTCTTTATTTTTATTTTTTAAGTTTTCATCCTCCTTCAAGGGGGGCCAGGAACAATGATTTTCATCCAGTTGTTGTCCCCATACTGAATGCAGCCTACAAGGGAAGTAAAAAAAACCCCAAAAAACCCAGCACAAACATACAGAAAGAAATTAGGAAAATCTTTTTTTCTTCCCTCCATGAGAAAAACATGCATCCATACTAATGAAGGAACTTTTCAGAACAGGAAACAAACAAAATTCAGTTCATGTCCAATGAGCTGGATTATTCCATTCCATTACTGGGAATCCAGAAATTGAGTTTCAGAATGTTCTTGGTGAGTTCCCTCCACAGTGATCCCATTAGGGAGAGTGTAGACCCAGTGATAATAGTCTTAATCTCCTCCAGGAAGATAGTAGACAACATGATAGTTGTATATATTTCTCCCCCTCGTCTTTACTTTTATGTCATCATCTGCTGCCTTCTGATGGATGGTGTCTGATAAACTTTGGAGAGCTGGAATCTTTAACCAATTTTTTCTCCACCACCACCACCACCACCACCCACCACAGTCATGTATCCTGGTTTTCTTAGGCAAAGTTCATGATATGCAGTAGTATATACAGATATTGGAGTCCAAATAACCCTGGACTTCCTGTTCACTATTGTCTGAACTTGGGAAGCTCTGGTTAGCTGGCTACCTGGAAGCATCATACTTGGGATAGTCCACAATTGGTTCTTTACCTCTTCAGGCAGAAACAATTTCAGAGGGTGCAATAAATATTTCAATGCCCACTGGGGAACAATATTCCTGTGGTAGAGAGAGAGGTGTAAGAGACGCATTTCAAGTGTGGAAAATGCTTGCCTTGTTTGTTCTTTGGAGCCCTCAACAGGAGCTTCAAGGCCAAACGTAGTTGCAGCTTGCTCCCTTGGATGCCCATCTTCATGGTCTCTGAGTGCCCAGTTCTTGTTCAGCCCTGGAGTGATGGTGATCTGCTGTCTTCTCTGAATCCAAAAGCATCTAAGACACTCTCTAGACTGGGTCCAGCTGGATGAATAGGGCAGGTGGCAGGAAACACAGTGAAGAAAACTCCTCAAATAGATTTCTGCTGTAAAGGTAGCTCTATAGTACCATGGATTGAGGCCTCTGCAATTCATGGCAATCAGCATACTCAGTAGCACTTTTGCATCTTCTGACAGGGATAATTATAGTTTACTCCTCAGGTAATATGTCTGTTGAAGTCTGTGAGTGTTGTGAATGTGGACCCTTAGGCCGAGGGGGAGTTGGCATTACTTGCAGGGAGAAGCCCTGCAGGTCCCCACCATCAGCAGGCAGAGCTGGCAGAAGCAGAGGTCCAACCGGAGCTTCACCAGTAACAGCCCACGTTCCCCTTAGGTTGAACCCTCAGGTGCCGGGGATGGTTGGTCTTAGGTGAGGGCCTCTATTGAGGTGAAGATCCATCCGGACGAAGTTATTGAAGGCCAGCGCAGAAAAGGAAGCAGTGTCAGGAAAAGCAGCAGTCACAACAGGCAGCAGTCAACAGAGTCAGGCTGTGGTCAGAGGCAGGCAGAGTTGTTGCAGAGTCATGGTCCAGGCAATTGTCTAGGCAGGCAGTGGTCAGGGCAGGTGGAGGTTAAGCAGCGCTGAGGTCCAATCCGAGGTCAAACCAGAAGTCCAGTCCAAAACAATGCCAGATGTCCAGTCTGAGGTCAAGCCAGAAGTCCAATCCAAAGAGACAAGGAATGCGGAGGAGGAAGAATGAGGGACCACCGGGGCAAGATGAGACAGTGAAAATAAAGGAAGGAAAGACTGACCATGAAGACACAAACTCAGGAGACAACCAGACTCCCAAAGAAGCAAGAACAAGACACAGGAGTACAAAGGAAACGCAAACAGCAGGAAGCAGGAACTCAGGAAAAGCACTTCTCCAGGAGGAGTCAACCTGTTGCCAAGGCAAGGACCAAGTGCAGCAGTGGCCTTCAAATAGTCCCCAGTGGTGATGTCATCAATGGACGCCATTTGCCTGTTCGTGCCAGTGGCTGTTTAAGAAAGGGCAAAGTCGGACACACGTGCCTAGGGAGGGCCTGGACCAACCTTAGCATCTGAGACTGGTCAAACATGCCGGTCAGCCGTGGGCAAGGAGAAGGCATCAGCAGCGCCTAGGCAGAGCAGCCAAAGTGGGAGCAGCGTGGCGATCGGCTGTGTCTCTCCCTGGAGGTTTCCACCAGTACTTGGTAGCATTAGCATGGAGCTCAGGGCTGGAGGGGAAGATGGCACTCTTACTGTGGGTGGCAGCATGTGCCGGAGGACGGACCCCTTCTTGTGGGTTGTAGTGCACTTGCTTGGGCCGGGCCAGAGGTGAGAGCAGTTGTCCGTGGAGATAGCCTATCGACCACCGATCATAACAGTACCCACCTTCTTAAGCCTCCCTCCAGAGGCTTCGAGTTTTCAGGTGTACCAGACATGGGGATCCCTTCAGACCACTAGGGATCTCTTGGTTCAGTGGGTAGGTTCTACAACCAAATGATTGGTTTCGTCTCCTAGTTCATGCAATTCTGGGGACTGAACCAGAACCGCCGGTAAAGAAATGGTCACCTCTGGGTTATTTTGACAAAGAATAGGCTCCATTATTGGGTTAAAGACAGGCAGGGTCAAACAGAAAATAAGGTTTCTTTTCCCTTTCTTGTTGCAGAAGGGCATACAAGTTTCATATTTCTTTATCTTTCTCAGAAACTAATGACTTGAATTTTTTCATAGCTTGGTCGTGTTCCTTTTCCAGGTTTTTGTATTCCAATCTTGACTCAACTGGTCTTTCAATTGTGCGAAAACTACTTTAAGAATATTTTCCCAGAGGCATTGTGGGGCAGTTTAAGTCCCACGAGTCTCCCTGCTGGGGGTGAGAATGTTCAGAAACGTGGCAGCCACAATCAGTGAGCTGCGGAGTTCCTCAGTCCTCAAACAAGATCCTATGCACCCTGGTCCCCAATGAATGAGTTCCATCATGGACCAGCCAAATTGTGATTGGTGCCTCCGCAGCCATGGCAGGCCTAGGATGACTGGACTCATGGCTCTTGGAAGAATGTGGAAGGTGATGAGTTCCGTGTATGCAGGTCCTGCTCTTAGTGTGAGCGGTACCGTGGTACAAGTCACCAACTCGGGAAGGGGATCTCCGTGGACGGAGGAAAGAACCAAAGGTGGTGTCAAGAGAATCGTGGGGATTCAGTACTGGTTGACAAGCTCCTGTTGCACAAAATTCCCCCCAGTGCCAGATGTGACCACTGCAGAACGACCAGAGAACAGTGCTGCAAATAGAAATGGAGTAAGAAAATCTGGGAAAATAGGTTAGCAAAGATACAAATGGAAGAAAAATAAGCAAATTCCAGAAAATGGGGCACTATACTTAATTTTAAGATATGTTAATGATAGGAGGAAGTGCAAAAGTAGCATTGTGAGTCTCCGGGGTGAAGGGGAAGAATATGTAGAGGCTGATAAAGAAAAAGCAGAATTGCTTAACAAATATTTCTGTTTTGTGTTCATGGAGGATGGGTCAGGAGCAGGACGACAGAAAACAAACACAAATAGAATTTGAATGAGGTAAACTTGAAATGATTTTCAGAAAAGTGTATTCATGAGGAGCTAACTAATCTAAACATAGACAAAGCAATGGGGCTAGATGGGATACATCCGTGGATATTAAGGGAACTTAGAGAAGTTTTGTCAGTGTCACTGGCTGACCTTTTCCGTGCTTCTTTAGAGAGAGGAGTAGTTCCGGAGGACTGGAGACAGGTAGATGCATGGCCAGATTTAGGTATAGGCTACATGAGTAAGTGCGTAGGGTGCCAAATTCTGAAGGTGCACCAAACCTGGGATTCCCCCTTTCTACTCTAATTTCTAGGGACAAATCTCCCACCCTCAGTCTTTGGCCTATAGACGCCATAATCATAAATCCGGCCTGGGTAGATGTGGTTCCTCTGCACAAAAGTGAAAGTAAGGAAGAGGCTGAGAACTACAGGCCAGTTATTCAGATCTCTGAGATGAATAAATTGATGGAATCACTGCTAAAATAAAGGATAAAACAGTTTCTAGAATCCAGTTGATTACGACATCTGAGGCAGTATGTTTAGAGGCAGTTCTTATCAGGCAAATCTGATTAATTTCTTTGACTGGGTGACTAGAGAGCTGGATCACAGATGTAGTGTATTTGGATTTCAGTAAGGCCTTTGACATAGTTCCACATAGATGAATTAGACATAAAATGAGCACCCTTGGATTATGCCCTAAAGTGACTGATTGGGTTAGAAACTGGTTGAGCGTGTGGTGACAAAGGGGAGTGGGAAATGGATTCCACTCCAAGGAGAGGGATGTTACTAATAGCGTGTGACAGGGATCAGTCCTTAACCCGATCATTTTCAAAATTTTCATAAACGATATTATGAAAGGACTATTGGGAAAGGTTTTCCTTTTTGTGGATGATACCAAAATCTGCAACAAGTACGGAAGGTATGGAAATATGAAGTGAGATCTAGTTAAGCTTGAGGAATAGTCTAGAGTTTGCAAGCAACAATGTAATGCTAAAAAATGCAAGGTTATTTATTTATTTATGAACTTTTAATATACCGATATTCGTAGGTCACATCATACCGGTTTACAATAAACTCATGGAGAAAAGGAAATAGAAATTACAAATAACTGGGAAGGGGGAAGGGGAGCAGAGGAGGGAAAGGGAGAGAGTGGGGGTAGGGAGAAAGCCAGAGCATGAGGAGCGTGAAAAGCAAAAGTAGGAGAGAAAGAGATAAACGTAGATAGGAACTGGAATAACAGTATTAACATAATCCTTACATTTCAATAAATTACATAATTAACATTTTCTTATGAAAAATAATTGTTGGAGGGTGGTGTGGCAAGACGTGGTGTGGCGGGAGCAAGTGAGTTTAGGTTTGGTTGGTATCAGGGTAGGCCTGCAGGAAGAGCCATGTTTTGATGCCTTTTTTGAAGTTGAGTAGGGAGGGTTCAAGGCGGAGAGAGGTGGGGAGTGAGTTCCACAGGGTGGGTCCTACAATGGTAAATGCTCTATCTCTGGTGATGGAGAGATGAGCAGTTTTGAGCGGTGCGGTGTGGAGGGTGCCAGCTAAGGCAAAAACCCAAGGGATTTGTACAGATTCAGAATAAGGCAAAAACCCAAGGGATTTGTACAGATTCAGAATAAGGCTTGAAGTTCTGTGCACAACACAAGAGCGGGATCTGTGGGTAATCATATCTGAAAATCTTAAAATAGTCTAACAGAGAGACAAGGAAACAACAAAATCCAGAAAGTTGCTTGAGTACATAGGGAAAGGAATATCAAGTAGGAAATAAGAAGTGATAATGCTTCTGTTGAGACCTCAGTTGGTGTACTGTATGTCCAATTCTGGAGACCTCACTTTCAAAAGGATATAAACCAAATAGAGTCAATCCAGAGGGCAACTACTAAAATAGTCAATGATTTTCATCATAAAGTATATAGGGACAGACTTAAAGATTTAAACATGTATATTTTCACATGTATATTTTCACTTTCGAATAACAGAAAGACTAGGGGGCATTCCATGAAGTTAGCAAGTAGCACATTTAAGACTAATCGGAGAAAATTATTTTTCACTCAACTCACAATAAAGCTCTGGAATTTGTTGCCAGAGGAGGTGGTTAGTGCAGTTAGTGTAGCTGGGTTCAAAAAAGGTTTGGATAAGTTCTTGGAGGAGAAGTCCATTAATGGCTATTAATCAATTTTACTTAGGGAATAGCCACTGCTATTAATTGCATCAGTAGCATGGGATCTTCTTAGTGTTTGGGTAATTGCCAGGTTCTTGTGGCCTGGTTTTGGCCTCTGTTGGAAACAGGATGCTGGGCTTGATGGACCCTTGGTCTGACCCAGCATGGCAATTTCTTATGTTCTTATGTTCTTACCCTGGAGGAAAGGTGGCAAAGGGTTGATATAATACAGATATTTAAATATTTCCAAGGAATAAGTGCACAGGAGGAAGGCCTCTTTCAATGTAAATGAGGCGCCGGTATAGCGGTCATTTGCCGCTGTGCTGGGGAACTGTGTACCGGCAGTCAGCCGGTGTATGCAAGTTGCTTCTGCTCTGGAGGAGCAGCAACTTAAAAACAACCTTCCCCCAAAGGTAGTTAACATTTAGGGGGTGGGGAAGAGAGGGGAAGGGAGGTTAGGGTAGGTGGTAGGAAAATTCCCTCCGAGACCATCCCTTAATTGGAGCGGACTGGGAGGGAACTGGGGAAGGCTGCAATGTGTCGCCATGCGAAACTTGCAAAATTCTACCCCCGCTTGCGCACGCCGCCCCCGATTTTATAACATATGCGTGCCTGCATGCGCATGCTTTAAAATCACGCGTCCATGGACGCACGCACGTATTTTTTAAAAATCTACCCCATAGCTTTCGAAAATTAGAGGTAACATTGCTCAAGATAGAGGCTAAGAAAATAAAATGACCTGAGGGTAAGTGTAGAGTATCCCTTTGACCTGACTTGAGATATGGCAGCCTCATGGGATGACCTCTGGTAGAAGTGGCCTGGACCTGGGAGGTGGCTGGTGACAGCGATGGGTGGCTGATTACTGCCTAGTCTATTTACCTCACTGCACTTGGGAACCAATTTGACCCAGGGAGAAACTGATCTGGTGGAGGAATTTAAAAGAAGAGGCTGTCATAGCCTTGGTACAGAGCTGTTGACTGGGCCCAGATTTGAGGGGCTGAAGACTTGATGTCGTATTGGGGCCCGGTCATGTTGCAGGATGCTGTGGGAGAATGCTCACCCCTCTCCTGCACCGTTAGAGAAGTTGCAGGCAGCATTTGAGAGCCATGGCCCCTGTGTCACAGAGCAGGCTGCTGAGCGGAGGGGGAAAACTGCTGCTTCTCAACCACAGTGGCAGTAAGAAAGGCACAGTGGGCATGGGCATGCTAACCAAGGCATCTGGGGTGGGGCTGGGGGCTTTATTAAGCCCTCGGTGCTAAGAAAAGGGCTTATGCTGCAGCAGGGAGAGGGGTGGTGGAGCGATCAGTGAGAATCAATGTTGCTGCCACTGCCGTTCCTTCCTGACTACAGTGGCGGCCTGGGGAGAACTTTCATCACCATGGTTTTAAAAAAAGTGGCTGCAGGAAGTGTCCAGGAGCCTTGGGAAAGCCCCTGGTGCTGAAAATGAATGTAGGCCAAACCTAGCAGCAACATCGTAATGATGTCACTTCCGGGTCACTGCACGGCAAAAATTAAATATGTATTAAAATAAATGAAAGCTGAGAGAACTTTAAAAGTGGTAGGAGCCCTAAAAAAGGCCCTCGCCCTACCACATAGGAAATATAATGGAAAGGCAGATTTGGCCCCAGTAATATTGCTAGAGTTTTGGGGACGAATAATGTAAGATGGGGCAAAACAAGTGGCAGAATGCTCTGAGCAAGCCTATGTTATCGCTAACTCCATTCCAGATGGTTTAAAGGTCACTAAATTCTTAATCCCTCTACATTTTTGACTTTTATTATGGATCTTTTTTAAAAAATCTCCTTTAATATTTGTTTTTTGTATGTATTATATAGTCTCCTTGACTTTGTTACTGCAATGTATTTGAATTTGTTTTATGCCTTTGTAAACCGTTGTGATGTAATTACGAACGACGGTATATAAAATCGTTTAAATAAATAAATAAAATAAATAAGTGATCCAGTCTGAGTTTTTCCCAACAGTTTCAGTATGGCATAAGCTGTTTCAAAGCCTTTGCTATGGGGACCTATTCTGCTTTGTGGCAGGAACAAGAAAACAACAAGGTGATTTGGCCAGCATAAGGGCATCAGGGATGCACTTTAACCAGCTCTCCTGAGGATTTTATGACCACCTTAGTCAATTTTAATGACATTAAAAATTATTATTAGGGATAATCACCAATTGTAGAAGGGGGTGATAAGAGTTATGGAGTGCCTTATGAGAAACTCCAGAGTACATCATTGGCACCATATGTTTTGTTCTTAAACTAAAACCACCGTGTTTGTCTTACTAAATATTTTGACATCAGCAGAATACGGATACCATAGGAATAAAAGCTTCTTACAGTTTTAGACTGTTTGAATGTGTGGTTTGGAACTGCAAAAGGCAGAAGTGCTGTGCACAGGCTCCCTCCAGTGTGCAGCAAAATAGTAAAAAATTATTCTGATATTGAAGGAACAATTAAAGATTCATGTGTATGATTGGGTTATGTATGAATAAGAGATCTTTTAAATGGGAAAATTCTTTATAGTGAAAAACAAGGTAAGATTCAGAGTAGTTAATAATATAAAACTAGACTGCAGGCAATGTTTTTTCAGCTTTTATAGATGAGCATTAGTATGACTGGAAATCAGAAGAAAAAATGGTTAAGAGTTGAATGATTGATTGATTTATTTATTTATTTATTTATTTATTTAAACGTTTTATATACCGTCATTAAGTTATTCACCATCATAACGGTTTACAATAGGGCACCTATATCAAAGGAAAATATATCTCATAATTTACATGGGTGGTGCCATTAGAATTCGGTAACAAACAAGAGTTTATATCAAAAGACATTACTTGTGGGTGAGTGTTAAGTAGAGTTTCATTCTGAAGGTTGACTATAGTTAAAAATAGGTTGAACTAATTCCATTAGGAGCTGGAATATAGTCATTGGGTGCTTTATGCCGCTTATCTTTAAATTCATTTATTTAATTTATTTAATTGTCTGCTTCGTTCTCCTTCTTGAAAGCTTGTTTGAAAAGCCAGGTTTTGAGTTGCGTTTTGAAAAATTTATGATTGCTCTGTAGTCTGAGGTCAAGGGGCATGGAGTTCCATAATGTGGGACCAGCTAGAGATAATGCACGTTCCCTCACCTGGGTGAGTCTTGCTGTTTTTACAGATGGAATGTCTGTAATTATTTCAGCAAATACTTGTACTACAAATCATTTCTCATTCAGAGAAATATAATTGAGACTAAAGTCATCCTTAATCATATAAAGAAGAAATCTTCATGTGTTTTCCCAGAAATTAATTCTGATGATAGAGCCAAGGGCAGCGCCAAATAGTCAGATTTAGCTGGATATGTTAGGCTTTTTAGTCCTGTCTGGCTATCTGACAGGGGAGATTTAACAAGCCACAATAGGGCTATAACACGCATTAAACAGAGTATATTGTGTAATAAATTCTATATAGCTCGCGATATAGCCCTATCACAGCGATATCATGTGATATTTGCAATATTGCGTAAATTTTAGGCCAGAAACCTGCCCTTATTATAATGAGCTACTTTGCATGGAATTTGCATGCATGAATTAACAAATCCATGCAAAGCAGCTCATGCATACCTAATCCTGTATAAATAAAATAATGAGGCTAACTTAGTGATTTTTCTAAAACTTTAATCTACTGCGGGAGCATCGAGACCATAATGCGGGTCCCGATGCTTCTGTGGTAGATTTAAAGGGCCGTACCACACAACACATCAGCAAATTCAAAAAGTCACCGGGGATCTTAGTAGACATCTCACCCTGTGGTCGCCAATCAAGGAAGCCCGCAAAAAAATGTAAAAAAAGCAATTAAAACGGAGCATGCGATGACGACTTCCCTGGTCACCCACCTCTTGAAATACTCACCCCCCCCTTCCAAATAGTGAACTCTTACCCTTGCTCCCCTTCCCATAAAAAAACTAGGCCAGCAGAGTCACCCCTCAACCTACCAATCCCCAAATGGAAAATGGTACCAACTGGGCCCTTAGTACTGGGTCCAGTCAGTGTCATTTTACAAAAGGGTGCCGATCAGACCTTACCCCTGTCATGATCAGAAGGGGGATCCAGTCTTCATCTGAGCATTGGAGTTTCTTGAGAGGAGGGTCTTTGAGCTTCCTGTGGTAATGGGTGTTCTTTGAGCAGCCAGGGGGTTTCATTGGGATCTGTTCGGGCGCCAAAGTGGGCGAGTGTCTCCGGGGGATGTGATCTCTGGCAGTAGTGTGGAGAGGAGGGAATTGGTAAGGATGTCTTTGAGGTACAGCTTATTAGGGGGCCAATTTTAATGGGAAGGGTGGGGAGATGGAATCCCTCTGGCTAACTGGCCCACACTGAAAGGGTCAATTATCTTGGAGAATTTTGATAAGCATCTGAATGTGTGAGCTATGATGCCTTCCCCCCCCCCCCCCCCCCCCATGGATGCTAGCTAAACTTTAGTGCCATCCTTATCAAGTGGGCTATTATCATGCGTATTACATTTTTAGTGTTCAAAAGTAAAATAAAAAAATACATATGAGAATTTTAATGCGCAGGTGCAAAATTATAAAATGATATAATAAAATAACCGCTACATTGTATTGTCTATTCTCTTCCCATCCTTACTGTAGATATTATTTATACGTGCACTGTGAGGTGTTGGCTATTCCCTCAGCTTGTTCCCAACAGCTTTGTCTTTTCACTTGAGGTGCTGTCTCTGGAAACCGAAGCTTTTCTGCTTCATTACCCTTGCAGAGAGTGGCCTCCAGACTGCTCCGCTTGCCACAAGCCAGAGGGCAAGTCTGTAATGAGTGACTTTTTAGCTCTTAGATGTTCCAGAAGCAGGAAGCAAGAGGAGATCATCTTTCTGGCAGGGCAGGAGGGCTGATTGTCTTTTAGCATTCATGGCTGAATTGATGACAGCAGTTCTCAGGTGTTAAAAGGCTTTGCTGTGAAAAGACAGAAATTGGAATGAACATCCAAACCAATTATTTCTCGTTATAGTAGCACATGACAACAGAATTAAGGAAAGTTCACATTCTTTCCATGGTTCCTGAATATTTTTTTTTTTTTTTTTTACATGGATGGATGTTGTTTATTCCACAAGTAAACAAGAAGGTTCCACTTGTGGATGCATTAATTCTTTAGCCCATGCATTACTCATAACCAGGCACATAAACATTGGTCCCTGATACCTGTATATCCCAAATTAACACATAATTTATTCTTAGTTATTCTCTACATGTTTCACGTATCATAACGAGTTACTGTTGTCTTTACATATATATTTTATACTATTCTATTTATTATTTATTTTATTTCAAGTTAGTTATTTACACCATTATCTATTTTATTACATGTTATTTACTATATAGATTCTCGTCATTTGATGAGTCACTGTTGTTTATTTAATATTTATTCTCATGTTCTGAAACTCCGTTTATTGTAACGCCTCACCGCGATTGTTTTGTTTTATGTAAACCGACCTGATTTGATATTTGTATCGAGAACGTCGGTATATAAAAATGCTAAATAAATAAATAAATAAGGTTAGTAAGAGATGCCACAACTACAGTTCTACATAATGCAAAATAATTTGCTGTTTGAGCTAACCATGCTTTTTATTAAAAGCAACCCATGAAGCAATTAGACAATCACTAAAACCTTAAAAAAAGGAAACAATGACAATCCCACCAATGTACTTTCTCAGATTTATTTTCTAAATATTGGCAAAATTAATTATTTATTTAAACCAGACTTAACATTCTCAGACAGGCTTAAAGTCTGTGGGGCTTACCTTTGTAATAGATGTGTAACTTTTCATCATCAAATAATTCTGCAGTTACCATATTAAGAAATAATACTTTCAATTAGGTGCTAGATAAATAAAAGGCGCAGTTACCATATGAAGAAATAATACTTTCAACTAGGTGCTAGATAAATAAAAGGCACAGTTACCATATTAAGAAATAATACTTTCAACTAGGTGCTAGATAAATAAAAGGCATCTTTTAAAGCTATAAAGCAGGCAGTTGTTAAACACCTGATTGTTTCATCATGTTATATGAATAGGAGTAAACAAATGCAAAGACATGGAATATACTGTCTCCCTGCACTACAGCATAGCCACCTAAAGATAGCTTTATGGGTACTGCCCTCTCTGGGATTGTCTTCAGTGTTTGAGTAGTGTGCTTGATGCTTTGAGACCATGGAGGTGAATGGATTAACTTTGGAAACAATGTGAAGAAAAAGGCCGTTATTCAAAAAGGACTTTTTGCCTATAGAAAAATCTTTATTAAATAAGCCCCATCGAGATCTATGGACTATAGTAAGGTACAATTATCTGGTTACTGTAGGTGACTTAGCTCTAATATCCTGCAGTGAAAATGGACCAATATCATCCTATGGACAGGAGCAAATGCTATGCAAAAATACTAAATGGTATATTTTCAGTGGTAATCACACCAAAAAAAAGTCCAATAAGGTGCAGACTTACAAAATAATTCTCAAAATAGACATCTGATCACACTATACTATAATTTTTACTATTGCAAGCATTTGGCATCACTCAAAGAAAGCAGAAAACACTTGAAAACATGGCTATTTAAACAAGCTTACAACAATGAGAAAGGAGAATAGTATACAGGGATAAAGAAAAAAAAACCCAAAAACGATCTGCAGAACACTCATGCACACTACCCCAAACTACATGCGTATATATTCTACTTTTATTTTTAAATATGTTTGCTCTCAATTTTAAAAATATGATACAATAAAGAATGGACATGATAGAACATGATAACACTTACAATTATGAGTAATTATAAATGAGCTATGTTACCGTAAAGTCTTGGCACTTGTTTAGTGATAGATTTTATCTGTTTTCCAATATTAATATTGGTGCCTTCCTGTAAACCGTTATGATGGTATCTAACTTAATGACGGTATAGAAAAGTTTTTAAATAAATAAATTAAATAAATAAAGCATTAAATAACATTTCTTCTTTGCTTAATAAGGACCCTCATAACACCCCAGGGATGCTTAGAATTTCAGTACTTTCACTGCTTATGAGTCATAAATAATCAGTCCTGGAACTATACAGTTTCATGTTGGGCATCGATCATGGGAAGTAATCATTCTTCTTTTTGTCTTTTATGAGCATTTAAAAAAAACAAAACCATTTTGAGTCTGTTTAGTTCCAGGAGCGATGATAATTTATGACCATAAGCAGTGAAAATGCTGAAATTCTAAGCATCCCTGGGGTGTTATGAGGGTGCTTATTAAGCAAAGAAGAAATGCTTTTTAATGTTTTCCTTGAGTGACGCCAATGATAGTTGGTAAAACGTTTGCTGGGTGATATCACTCTCCTTTTAAAGTTTGCTGGGTGATATCGCTCTCCTTTTAAAGTTTGCTGGGTGATTCGATCTCCAAGGGAGTAGTGGGCTTGAAGAAGTAGAGAGAGGCTCCAAGGTAAGAAGTAGAGTTGGGGTTTAGGGCAGGGGGTATTGGGTTGGTAGGGAGAAGTGCTAGGGTGTTTGTAATTTTATTCTGAAAGAAGAGTGCTAGTTCATTAGCCTTGGATTGAGCCTGTTCATCTGGGATGGTAGGGGCAGAGGGTTTTGTGAGTTGGGATACGTAGGAGAATAGAGCCCTGGCATCATATTGTATATCGTGGATCCTGCTGGCATAAAAATCTTTTTTTGTCTGTAGAAGCGACGTCTTGTAGCGATGGAGGGTGCGTTTGTAATTGGATAGTGTTGTGATGTTAGAGTTCTTACGCCATGTGCATTCCTTGTGTCTGAGGTCTAGCTTCATCCGTTTGAGTTCTGGGGAGAACCAGGGTTGTTTCATATTTTGTGACCAGTTGATGATTTTCGTCGTTTTAGGGCAGAGTTTATTGGCTATTGACTCCGTGATACTGCACCAGGAAAGAAGGGCTGAGTCAGGGTTGGAGATATCCAGGTTAGAGAGGTCCTTGGATAGGTATTCACTAAGAGTGTCGGAGGCACATGGTTTGCGGAAGTGGATGGTAGAGTGTGGTTGAGGCTTAAAAGGGTTTAGTTGAGTCGTGAGGGTTGTTGATATCAGGGAGTGGTCTGACCAGGGGACAGGGGTGCAGTCAGGGATGTTATTGTATGACAAGTTTGAGTTTATGAAATTGAGGTCGAGCGTGTGTCCTGCTTTGTGGGTTGGTTTATTGATGATTTGTTCAAAGCCCATGGCGCTGAGTGTGGAGAGGAAGGTTTCACAGTTGGGAGAGAGTGGCGAAGCGTCAACATGTAGATTGAAGTCCCCCAGTATCATGGCCGGTGAGTCTGTATTGATGTGTTTAGCAATGGTTTCTATGAGGGGGGATGCATCGGTGTCAAGTAATCCTGGTGGAGCGTAAACTAGAAGAATTTGAATATGTTTTGATTTGAACAGACCTAGTTCCAGTTGTTTTGAGGAGGACTTGATTGGTTGCTGGTTAAGGTGGAGTTCTTTCTTGGTGGCTAGGAGAAGTCCGCCTCCTCTTTTTTTGTGTCTTGGGATTGAAAAGAAGTCGTAAAGGTGTATCGGAAGTTGGTTTATCAGGGGAGTGTCAGAACCTTTTAACCAAGTTTCTGTGATAGCACAGACGTCAGGTTTGGAATCCAGCAGATAGTCATTGAGGATGTGTGTTTTTTTTGTGAGGGACTGAGCGTTGAAGAGTGTTAGAGTAAATATCATGAGTCCTAATAGCTGGGTGAGGGGTGAGGTCATGGTTGGGATGAGTGATCTCTTAGGGGCGGATTTTAAGAGCCCTGCTCGCCTAAATCCGCCCAAATCCGGGTGGATTTAGGCGAGCAGGGCCCTGCGCGCCAGTGAGCCTATTTTACATAGGCCTACCGGCGCGCGCAGAGCCCCGGGACTCGCGTAAGTCCCGGGGTTTTCGGAGGGGGGCGTGTCGGGGGCGGGGCCAAGCGCCGCGCCGTTTTCGGGGCGTGTTGGCAGCGTTTTGGGGGCGGGCCCGGGGGCGTGGTTACGGCCCGGGGCGGTCCGGGGGCGTGGCCGCGCCCTCCGTACCCGCCCCCAGGTCGCGTCCCGGCGTGCTAGCGGCCCGCTGGTGCGCGGGGATTTACGCCTCCCTCTGGGAGGCGTAAATCCCCCGACAAAGGTAAGGATGGGGTTTAGACAGGGCCGGGCAGGTGGGTTAGGTAGGGGAAGGGAGGGGAAGGTGAGGGGAGGGCAAAAGAAAGTTCCCTCTGAGGCCGTTCCGATTTCGGAGCGGCCTCGGAGGGAATGGAGGTAGGCTGCGCGGCTCGGCGCGCGCTGGCTATACAGAATCCATAGCCTTGTGCGCGCCGATCCCAGATTTTAGCAGATACGTGCGGCTCCGCACGTATCTACTAAAATCCAGCGTACTTTTGCTTGCGCCTGATGCGCCAGCAAAAGTAGGCCAAATCGCGTGGTTTGAAAATCTACCCCAAAGTGTGGCTCATGGTTCGTTGTAGAAGCCTCAAGTGATGAGAGAGGTGATGATGAATGATAGGGATGGGGTATGTTTGCATAGTGCTTCTACGGATTGTGCCGCAACAGGAGGGTTGTAGTGTTTATGAACTGAAGAAGGTGGTCTTTGAGTCTCTTGTTATGAGTTGGTCTTAAAAGTGATTGTTGAAGATTGGTTGAGAGAGCTGGGAATTGCTTGTGTATAGAGAGTTATGGAAGAGGCTGAGTGAGTCACTGAGTGGAGAACTGCAGGATGAATGCTGTCCGAAGTTTGGTGGTGCCGAATGACAAGGTGGAGGCTGAAGAGTGCTAGGAGAGGTAAGGAGGTGATGCTGTGTTGTTGTAAGGGTGTGGTGACCGGCATGTAGGTTAATCTTGGGGGCTCACCAAGGGGCGCACTAAGGGCAGGCCCCTTAGGTTGTGTTCCTTTGGGTGCGCGACGCCAATGGCGTCGCGGCAAATTTAAAGGGGCCTGAGTCGGCTCCTGATAGGCCGGCAGCGATCATGTGGGCGCGGCGACACTCACCGCTGTTTCCTGCTCTCTTCAATAGCCTCGGGAGTTTTCTTTTTTAATTTCCTTTCGCTCAGGGATTGCTTTGTTCTGTGCGGTTCACCCTCGGAGGTGAACGGGCTCTTGCCCCGAATGGGCTGCGCCGACCGCGCGAGCCCCAGCGGAGGAGAGGCGAGGCGAGGTGAGGCAAGGCCTATTGCTGGGGTGAGCGGGTGGCGAAGATATATTTTATGTATATTTTATCTGTTGTTATTTGATATAAACCCGTGTGATGCTACCACGAATGTCGATATATATATAAAAAATAAATAAAATAAAATTTTAATTGTGTATGTTATGATTGTAAACTGCTGCCACCAATAGTCAGTGGTGTAGAAGTGTTTTCAAATAAAGAAATACATAGATAAAGAAATAAAGACATACATAAGAAAGACTGCAAGGGGAGCATTGAGAGGGACTGCAGGGGGAATGAAGGGAGAGAGTGCATAGGGAGTGGCAAAGAAGATTGCAGTGGAAAGTTTGAGACAGAAGGCCAGGACAGTAGTGTTGAGGATTGCAGAGAGAGCATTGAAAGAGACACAGGTGTGGGGGCATGGGGCAGCAGCAAGAGACACTGCAGGGGGGAGTTAGAAATCTTGTATTTAAAGAGGTACTGTTGAATTCAAGATATTGATTATCAAGCAAAGGTCTACCACTTTAGAAGAGATTTGCAAAGCTGTAACACAGAGCAGTCACCAGTGCCTTTACATGGTCTCCCATAGGAGTTCTAGGTATGGAAAAATATAGTTATTACAGAGCCTTAAGAATTTGAATCTCAAAATCAGCATAAATATTAAGTAGGGTACTCATAATACATAATCTCTTGCACCATAAATGATATGCACGAGTTGAATATTAATCATCTGTCCTTGAATAAAAATATAGAAACATGTAAAATCCTGTAAATTTTTACATGCAATTTTGGAGGGAGTCAACTTTTAATGCAGGTTTTGTATATCCATAGAAATTCTCTCATGCAGGGGTTCCCAACCTTTTTGGGAGCGTGGATGCCTTTTTAATCTCTAAATATTTTGCAGACCCCCTCTTAATTTCTTTTCATTTTTACCTGCAGCTCTATGCCATATATAGAAAAGTTATAAATGTAATAAATAAATAATTATATGCACACCAGGCTCATTCATAATATATAAAATATTAAATAATATTTACTAATATAAATGGAATACATATAATTGCAAAGCACAGAAGTCAATCTGGAAGAATGTACTTATATCTAATAACTTGCAGCTGGTTCTGGAGCAACTAGGGGAATGGACTGGTCAAGAGAGAGAGAGAGAGCGAGAGAGAGATACTTGTAAAGGGAAAGAGAGTGAGAGAGACTGACCAGGATGGACTGGTGCAGAGAGAAAGACTGGCAAGAAAGAGTAGTGGAGGGAAAGAGAGTGAGAGATTGATGGGGATGGACTGGTGGAAGGAGAGACTGGTGGGGCGAGAGACTGGTAGAAATGTACTGAGAGAGAGAGACCAACCGGTGTGGATGGACTGGTGAAGAGAGATAAACTAGTGGAAGGAGATAAAGGGATGGACTGGTGAAGGGAAGAGAGAGAAAGATTGGTGGGGATTGACTAGTAGAGAAGGAGAAAGACTGGTGGGGATGGAGAGGAGAGAGGCTTGTAGGATGGACAGGTGAAGGGAGAGAGGAGCTCTGGTTGTGATGAACTATGAAGAAGAGACAGTGTGAGACAGGTGGGGAAAGGGGAAGGAGGGATGTTTGAGACAGGGCCACATCACTAAAAGGGAGATGTGGGGAGGAGAGGTTTGATGCACATATCCCTCCCCAGTCCTCCCTAACATGGTATTTTATTATTATTATTATTATTATTATTATTATTATTTTAAAGAAAATAATCTGTGACAGGGAAACCACCCTATCAGTTCGATCTAGGTGGGGTCCAATGGATCTCTCCATACCTGCCTGTTACCAAATTCCATACATGCATCGATAGGACACCCCCATTATTTTGCACCATTGTCACAAAGTGCGGGGCATGTATGTCAGTGGCATCTCCAAACAGAAGAACCTTCAAACCAGCAAAGAAGTCCCTGGCCAGTTTCAACCATCTAAGAAAACTACCATCAAAATTCTTCAAGTGCGTTAATCAAAAACTCTTCTATATAGTAATGGACCAGAATCCCAATATAAAACCTGCACTTCAAGTTCTACAGTACCCTACATTTGTTGAAATTCCTCCAACAAAGGGTGCAGAGCAGAACAGAACAAGGGTATTGTTTCTTAACATTCACCATAAATAAATAATAATCAAATTCTCATTAACAGCAACAAACTCCCTCCACTACCAGGAACAATTTATAATAAAAATGCCTGCCAAAAATGTACTTGGGACCTATAGGAAGCCTGCCATACCATAACACCCTATCTACCAGACTTCAAAACAGTAATAATCCTACCTATGAAAAGACAATACTGCAAATATTACAACAGGCCTTAAACACCAATACACCTCCTGTTAGGAAAACTGAACAAGTCCAGCTGCTGTATATAGGTCTCCTATGTAGAAATTACATGTTAGCAGAATACATCACCTAAGTCACACATGCAAAACAGACAGACCCTTGCCAAATACAAAATAAAGAGACCATAAAGTACAAATATAAATGTGCAGACAAAAGCTGAACTGGAAATGCATTGCAATAATGGAACACCAAAAACATTGCATTCCTCATAAAACATCAATCAAGAAATATAAAATATAAATAATAGTAAAACCATACTAATAAAAAGTATATCTCAAAACAATTGATATATAGAATGTCCAATAATTAAAAACTCAAATTATTTTTAAATTTCCCAAACACCAATAAAGTATTTCAACACATCAAATAATTGTTATGACTGTCGGCCGCAGCTGTCTGCGGCCGACCCAACTCACGTCATGTCATGCCTGGCTCTCCACTCCTAGTGAACTCGCGGCCGTGGCCAGCCACTACCGCTATGTTCCTCTTGGCTCTCTGTGCTACACATGGTGGCTGGGATGCCGCCGACCTACTTTCCTACTCCGGGCCTCCTTAGGCGCGTGTGGGCGCCATCTGTACTCCCTTTAAAGGGCCAATGGCGGGAACTCCAGGATCGTCCTCGGCTGATGACATCACTAGCCTGAAATATTTAAGCACCTCCTTTGGCCTACGCTAACTGACTTGGTAACGAGTTCCCTGAGCTCCTCTGGTGCTTGTTCCTGTTCTCTGGACCTGTGGTTCCTGCCTCGGATCTGCTCTCTCTTGGCGGACTGAATCTGGGACCCACGCCTAGGGGGCCCTGCTCGGCGCTTCCATTCCTGAAGCCCTGCCTCCATGCTTCCCTGCTCCTCGGGGCAGCCCCTACGCTACTACACTAGAGATCCTGTCTCTATGCTTTCCCGCTCCTCGGGGTAGCCTCAGCATTACCATACCAGAGATCTTGTCTCTACGCTTCCCTGCTCCTCGGGGTAGCCTCAGGGTCATTATACCAGAGACCCTGTCTACGCGCTCCCTCGGGGCCTGCCCTGCGCTTCTCTGCATCGGAGATCCTCTCTCCAGACCTGCCCAGCACTGTGATATCATTGAACTGACTCCCTCTGTCCTTGCTCCTCGGGGCACCCCGCAGGACTGCTGCAGTGCAGGCGCCTGCAATCATGTGGCTGTGAAGCAGGCAGTTTGTCTACACTTCCTCTCTCCTGGGCCACAGCCGTGGTCCTGTTGCGTGTGCTTCCAGTCTACCTCGCCTCCCGACAGTGGGAACCTGTGGGGCCCAATCCTTAGGTAGCGTCAACCCCCACCTCGGGCCAAGGGTCCATGAAACCTATAATACCTAACAGATTGCCAAGTCGCTGGACCCGGCAGAGGTATCAGCTATACAGGCCATTCCTGGCCTAGTACAAAAGATCATTGAGCAACAAAAGTTCCTGGAAACACTAGCAGCAGCTATTGACAATTTGAGCACTCGATTGGATGCCGCCATGACTGTAACCACGTCTCCCAAGCTCAACACTTCTACCTCCTTGCCGGTTCCTCGGCCAACTGTTCCGTTGCCGGCACCTCCTCGCTTCTCTGGAAAACCCCTGATGTGTAGAGGTTTCCTGAACCAATGTAACATGCATTTCTGCCTGCAACCAGCTTATTTCCCTGACATGATTACCAAGACCATGTACATCCTTTCTCTCTCAGATGGCAAGGCCTGGGTTTAAAAAATCTTTGGATAATTTCCTAGAGGAAAAATCCATAAACTGCTATTAATCAGTAAGGAATAGTAGCTTGAGATCTATTTAATGTTTGGGTACTTGCCAGGTTCTTGTGACTTGGATTAGCCATTGTTGAAAACAAGATGCTGGGCTTGATGGACTTTTGGTCTGACCCAGTAAGGCATATCTTATGTTCTTATATTCTACATATCGACCTGGGCTTCACCCCTCTGGGAGCATGCTGACCCGGTCCTTCGAGACCTGCCCAGGTTTCTTGCATTATTTTGTTCTGTTTTCAATGAACCTGGCAGAAAATCCGCTTCCGGATTCATGCTTCTCCATCTCCGTCATGGCACCGGGTCCTTGGCAGATTACGTCATAGAATTCTGGACTCTGGCGTCAGAACTCCATTGGGATCCTGAGTGTCTCCGATCCATTTTTCTTGAGGGACTGAGCTCTCAAGTCAAAGATGAGTTTGCTGCTTGTGAATTGCCTGCATCTTTGGACTCCTTAATAGATCTTGCCAGGCAGATTGACCACTGTCTCCAGGAGCACTCACAGGTGATCCAAGCTTCCAAAGATCTATGCCAAGTTCATCCCGCATTCAATGCTCTTCTTCCCCCAGGCTGGACTTGGCTCAAAACAAGGCTGAGGAAGAACCTATGCAAATGGGCCGGAGCAAGCTTTTGCCCAAGGAATGCCACTGCCGCCAACAATCAGGCCTCTGTTTATATTGTGGCAAATCTGGACACGCTTTAGCCACATGCCCTGTCTGTCCGGAAAACTCCCAGGCCTAGGCTCAGCAGGAAGACTGCTCCTAGGCCTGACTTCACCTTCTCCTCCATTGACTCTGCCTGTCTCTATCAAGTTGGACAATCAAGAGTTTCATACCCTGGCTATTGTGGACTCTGCTGCTGGTGGAAATTTTATTTTAAAACAATCCACTCCCCAGTACCTCTACTCCTTTCGTCCATCCACGGAGAGCCACTGCCTGGTCAGGTTACCCATACCGCAGTTTCTAGTCTGCTCCGCACTGGGTCCCTGCATGTGAAGTCCATCTCATTCCACATTCTGGACAATCCATACATCCTGTGGTCTTAGGCCTGCCATGGATACAACAGCACACCCCCCAGTTTGACTGGGCCACCTTACATCTTTCTTGCTGGGGTCCCTCCTGCCACGCCAAATGTCTGGAGCCTGTCTCGCCTCTGCCTTGCATTAGCACTTTTCTTTTACCTCCTGGTCTTCCTCCTCAATACTCAGCCTATGCAAATATGTTCTCCAAAAAGGCCACGGACACTCTGCCTCCACATCGTACCTACAATTGCGCACTCAACTTGTTACCCAACACTGAGCCTCCATGAGGCAGAATTTACCCATTATTGCGCACATAGACTCAGACCATGTCGGTGTACATCTGCGAAAACCTGGCTAAGGGGTTTATTCGACCCTCCAAGTCTCCCGCCTGAGTGGGTTTTTTCTTTGGGGGGAAAAAAGATGGATCGCTATGTCCCTGCATCAACTACTGGGGTTTGAACGAGATCACCCTGAAAGACCACTATCCTCTACCTTTAATTTCTGAACTTTTTGCAGGCTCCAGGGAGCTAAAATCTTCTCCAAATTGGATCTCAGAGGAGCCTATAATTTAGTTTGGATCCACAAAGGAGATGAATGGAAGACAGCTTTTAATACTTGAGACGGCCACTTTGAATACCTTGTGATGCCGTTTGACATTTGCAACGCTCCAACTATCTTCCAGAATTTAATGAACAAAGTCTTCAGGGATATGTTATACCAATGTGTTGTGATGTATCTCGACGACATTTTAGTGTTCTCCCAAGACCTACTGAGCCACCACCATGATGTCTCTCACATCCTCCAGCATCTCCGAGGCAACCAGCTCTATGCCAAATAGTGTTCTTTCGAGCAGGAAACTGTCCCCTTTCTTGGCTACATAGTCTCCAGTCAAGGTTTCAGAATGGACCCCCAGAAGTTGAAAAGCATTCAAGACTGGTCTCAGCCTATGGGCCTTTAGTCCTTACAAAGATTCCTTGGCTTTGCCAATTACTACGTGTCCTTCATCCATCATTACTCCACTTTGACCACACCTCTCACGGCCATGACTCGCAAGGGGGCTAATCCATCTCATTAGTCACCTGAAGCTATGACCGCCTTCCAGAACCTCAAGACCGCCTTTTTCTGTGAGCTGTGTCTCCGTCATTCGGATCCCAGAGGTCCATTCATTGTCGAGGTTGATGCCTCTGATGTAGCAGTAGGGATAGTTCTCAGCCAGTACTCGACTACTCATACCCTACATCCATGCTCCTTTTTTTCCAGACGCTTTTCCCCTGCAGAGTGGAAGTACGCTATAGGGGATAAGGAGTTGCTGGCTATTAAGCTAGCCTTTGAGGAATGGCGTCCCTGGCTTGAGGGAGTCCAGCATCAGATCACAGTGTATACCGACCACAAAAACCTTGAGTACTTACACCATGCTCAACGCTTGAATCATTGTCAGGCCCACTGGGCCCTCTTTTTTTACCCATTTTAATTTCCTGCTGCGCTACCGACCAGTCAACAAGAATTGCCGGGCCAATACCCTCTCCAGGTTATTCGTTCCAGAGGATGTTCCAGATGCTCCACGGCATATAATTGACCCTGCTAAGGTCATCCTGACTGCCACCTTTCCGGTCCCACCTGGGAAGATGGTGGTTCCTCGCCAACTACGCCGGAGGGTCCTCCATTACGCTCATGACTCCCTTACCGCAAGACACCCTGGAAAGTCCAGGACCCTGGCCACTCTCCTGCAGTTTTATTGGTGGCCTACCATGAAGAAGGATGCACAAGCCTATGTGGAGTTTTGTCCCACTTGCGCATGCCACAAGCCTCCAGTGTGATGCCCGTGGGGACTCTTGCAACCTCTGCCTATCCCTAGCGAGCCGTGGACCCATCTCGCCACTGATTTTATTGTGGCCCTTCCTCCCTCTGGGGGCAACAACACCATTTTTGTCACTATTGACCGCATTTCCAAAATGGCCCACTTCATGGCACTGCCTGGTCTTCCATCAGCACCTCAACTCACGCAATTGTTTATCCACCATGTGTTCCGGCTCTACAGTCTTACTAAACACATCCTTTCAGACCGCAGAGTCCAGTTTACTGCCCAATTCTGGAGGTCCCTCTGCAAAAAGTTCAAAGTCTCTCTAGATTTCACCTCCGCTAATCACCTTCAAGCCAATTGGCAAGCAGAGAGAACTAACAGGACCCTTAAACAATTATTCAGGCCTACATTAACCTCTGGCAAAATGATTGGTCTGACCTCCTTCCCTGGGCTGAGTTCGCCTTGAATTCACATCTGTCTTCATCTACCAGTTCATCATCTTTTCAGGTAGTCTATGGACGTCAGCCTCTTCCTCCACTACCGCTTCCATTGTCTGTTCCTTCACCAGCGGCCCAGTCAACCACCCAGGAGTTACATCAATTCTGGAACACGGCTAAAACGTTCTTTGATGTTCATCAACGTGAAGCTCCCCGGTTTAAACTGGGTGACAAGGTGTGGCTCAGCACCCGGTTTATCCATCTCAAGCTTCCTTTGTCTCGCTTTGCTCCCAGGTACATCGGTCCCTTCCCGGTGCTCCGCCATTTGGGTCCAGTCACCTACAAATTCCAGCTCCCCTCCTCTTCAAGATTCACAAAGCCTTCCATGTATCCTTACTAAAACCTTTAGTACTGTCTGGATTCTCCAGGAAGCCACTGGATCCTCAACCATTGTCTTCTGAAGGGGATGTGACATATCAAGTCCAAGATGTCCTTGATGTGTGGAAACGTGGAAAGAAACGGGAGTATCTCCTATCTTGGGAAGGCTTCGGACCAGAAGAGAACAGCTGGGAGCCTGCCACCAATATTCTTGATAAGGATCTCATCAAGCAGTTTCATGCCACACATCCTTTGAAACCCAAACCCCCGGGGGTTACTGTTAAGACCATCGGCCTCGGCTGTCCATGGCTTACCCAACTCACATCATGTCATGCCTGGCTCTCCACTCCTGGTGAACTGTGGCCAGGGCCAGCCACTACTGCTACGTTCCTCTTGGCACTCCATGCTCCATGTGGCAGCTGGGATGCTGCCGACCTACGCTCCTAATCTGGGCCTTCTTAGGTGTGTGCGCGCACATCTGTCCTCCCTTTAAAGGGCCAATGGCGGGAACTCCAGGGTCATCTCCAGCTGATGAAATCACTAGCCTGAGATATTTACGCACCTCCTTTGGTCTATGCTAACCGACTTGGCAACGAGTTCCCTGAGCTACTCTGGTGCTTGTTCCTGTTCTCCGGACCTGTAGTTCCTGCCTCAGATCTCTGCTCCCTCTTGGTGAACTCTGACTCTGGGTACCCACTCCTCGGGGGCTCTGCTAGGTGCTTCCATTCCTGGAGCCCTGCCTCCATGCTTCCCCGCTCTTCGGAGTAGCCCCGGCACTACTACATCAGAGATCCTGTCTCTACTCTTCCCCACTCCTTGCAATAGCCTCAGCATTACTATACAGGAGATCCTGTCTCTACGCTTCCCCGCTCCTCGGGGTAGTCTCAGCATTACTACACCAGAGATCTTGTCTCTACACTTTCCTGCTCCTTGTGGTAGCCTCAGCATCATTATACCAGAGACCCAGTCTACGCGCTCCCTGTTCCTTGGGGCCTGCCCTGCGCGTCTCTGCATCGGTGATCCTTCCTCTGGTATATCCTCTTTCCAGACCTGCCCAGCACTGCGATATCATTGAACTGACTCTCTCCATCCCCACTCCTCGGGGCACTCTGCAGTACTGCTGCAGTGCAGGCACCTGCAATCATGTGGCTGTGATGCAGGCAGTTCGTCTACACCTCCTCTTTCCTTGGCCACAGCCTTGGTCCTGTTGCCTATGCTTCCAGTCTACCTCGTCTTCTGACGGTGGAGACCTGTGGGGCCCAACTCCTCAGGTAGCATCAACCCCACCTTGGGCCAAGTGTCCACAAAACCTACAAACCTAACAATAATAGCCAACAATTAAAACTAATAAGGTTTAAAAAATCCCCCCACTCTCCATACCTGGGAACCTTTGATGTCCAGTCACTTGGAGATTGGACACAATTATTTATTTATTTAAAATATTTATATATCACTTATAAAAGTTTTACTAAATGGTTTACAATAAAAAAATTTATAATAAAAAGATAATCAACATAACAAAAAACAATAACACACTACAAATAATCAAACAAAAATCAGAACAGTTAAAAATAATTAAAAATAACAGTGACTGAGAGCAAGCATGGTATGTTGCTTGCTGGAGCATGCTCAGAGAGGCTCAGTCAAAGTTCTAGAAACTTTGGCATATGTTTTCCATGGCAGGCTCCATCGGCTCTAACCCATGTGTGAGGACTGCCATCCTTATTGCCTCAGAGAAAAACTGACACCCAAAATACAAATAGATGATCAAGAACATCAGTGAGACTATAAAAGAAAACATCTTTTGATATCATAGAAATAAAATCAGATACAATATCATTAGGGACCTTCATTTTCATTTTTTATTTTATTTTTTTTCCAGGAATTCACCATTATAAGAAAAATTCAAATCAACTACACGAACCCTCCAAATCTTAAAGAACGCGGTAGCTAGAATCCTAACTGGTCATAAAAAAATGGACCACATCACCCCCGTCCTAAAATCACTTCACTGGCTGCCTATAGACAAACGGATAGAGTTCAAAGTACTATCCATTCTTCACAAAACTATATATGGGAAGGAAGTCAAATGGCTGAATGACATAATCCACGTACACATGCCACTGCGTAACACAAGATCGGCAAATAAGGCCTTATTAGCAATTCCCACATTAGCAGCAGCCAAACTCACTATGGTATAGGAGAGAGCAATCTCACTGGCAGGCCCGACCCTATGGAATACACTACCCGAAAACCTAAGGCTCCAGAGCAATATAAAACTTTTTTTAAAACTCCTCAAAACTTTGCAATTCCAACAAACCTATAGGGACGGCAAAGGATAAACTACACGAACACATTTACCACCTAACACACTCTCCATCCTCAGCCCTTTGAACAAGCCAGGTTTCTACTGTATATATTAAATAAGTTCTAAAGTTCCTAGTGATCTATTTTTTCTTGAAGAGCCATTTCTCTTTCCCCCTTAGTAGGAAAACAGATTATCATATCCTCCCCCTACCTCCTCCTCCACCTCGCCTTCTCTAATACACTCACAATGATCCTTTTGACAGTCATTACATAATAAGTTATATTATATTGTTATTTGCTGTTTGTTTTATTGTTTTATTACTATTTTCACACTTTGTAAACTTCCAAGGTCTCCTAGCTATAAACCACTGTATTGATCACAAACTGCGATCATCTATATGTTCTTTCGCTACATATGTAAAACGTAATATGTATTGTTGTTTCATTTGTAAACCATTGTGAAGGCCAGTACCAAAGAATGGTAGAGGTGTGCATTCGTTTTCGACGTATTGGCAATCCGCAACTTATATGTCCCTATTCGTTATATTCGTGGGGAAGCGAAACGTATTGTGACTCCCCATGAATATAACGTATCATCCGTTTCATCCGTTTGGCAGCATGCGCTTTTCTTCGCTGCCATTTGCAATTGGAGGACACCATTTGGGTGTATCCAGATCCAAAAACCAGCCCTTTCCTGTGAGTCATCAGAGTGGGTCGGACAGGTTGGCACGGATACCGGAATGCAGTGTATCAGTGATAACATTTTGTGAAATGCACTGAATGCAGCCAATCCTGATGACCCAGTACTATATATACTTAAGCACGCGGCATGCCACGCACTTTCTTTGCAGGGGTGGTCTGGGAAGGTGGTCTCTGCGGAAGGTGGCTGCACTCAGAGCTAGTCTGAGTTCAGAAATCTATATTGAATTGCTAGCTAGGCTAGTTACTTAAGAGAAAAAGATATTTCTTTATTTTGCTGCAGCCCTGTTTGTTTTTAAGCAGTTTATTTAGGTGACCTGAGATGGTCTCTCTGTGCCAGGGAGAGAAGCTGCTAGCAGTGCCATTTTGTTTAATTCACCCTCTGTGCTAGGCTGCAAGCAAGCACCATTTGGGTGTTGTGGCTGGGAGAGACATATTCAATTTTTAGCTAGTTTGCTAGAATTTCCATTGGAAAATATATTTCATCAATTTTCCTGCTGTGCCAACAAGTCCAGCTTTTTTAAACTGAGTTTGTTTAATTCAACTCACTCAGTCTCTCTGTGCACTGGGCTTCAGTGGGCTGGCAGTTTAGCAGATTGAACTTTATTATTGGGACAGTCTGTGCAGTGAAATCCCCAGTCTGCCTCTTTTGTGCTTACAAGCAAGCTGTGTGTGTGTACACACCACACACGTTACATTAGTGCAGGGGTCGGGAACCCATGGCTCGCGAGCCAGATATGGCTCTTTTGAGGGCTGCATCTGGCTCGCAGACAAGTGTCGCCATACTTCGCGGTTCCCCGCTGACCCAGCTGCTCCCCGGTCCTCCGCCGCCCGGGCTTAAAATGCTGTCAGCCCGGGCGGAACGCGGCAGGACAGCTGGAGTCAGCGGCACCGGCATGCTCTCTTCTTCTCCCCCCCCCCCCCCCCCGCGGCCCGGAAGAGGAAGTGGAGAGCATCGGGTGCCTGCGCGGGAAGAAGAGACCACACTAGAGTGGTCTCTTCTTCCGCGCAGGCACCCGATGCTCACCACTTCCTCTTCCGGGCCGCGGGGGGGAGGAGAAGAGAGCACGCCGACTGGAGTCATCCGGGTGCCTGCGCGGGAGTCATCGGGTGTCAGCCGGGTGCCAGTGCTGGAGTCATCGGGTGCCTGCGCGGGTCTTCCCGCGCAGGCACCCGATGCTCTCCACTTCCTCTTCCGGGCCGCAGGAAGAAGAGAGCACGCCGGTGCTCTCTTCTTCCCGCGGCCCGGAAGAGGAAGTGGAGAGCATCGGGTGCCTGCGCGGGAAGACCCGCGCAGGCACGCTAGTGTCCGACGGGAAGAAGACTGCAGCGCGGCTCGGAGGAAAATGAAAATCTTCAACCGCGGCCGATGGGACTCCGCCTTCGCCTCCGCGAGGGCTGAAAATGAAGGAGGTTAGCGTTGGGAGGTGGCTGCTGCTGCCGCGAGTTCCCGGGGGGGGGGGGAGGGGGAGAGAGAGAGTGAATGAATGAGCGAGCAAGCATGTGTGTTTGAGATCCTGTGTGTGTGAGTGAGAGATTGCATGTATGTGAATGATTGAGAGCCTGTATATGTGAAAGAGAGTATGTCTGTGATTGAGATCCTGCCTGTGAGAGAGAGAGCATGAATGTAAGTTTACCATTGGGAACCTGTATGTGTAAGTTTGTAATTGAAAACCTGTTTGTTTGAAAGAGTATGTGTGTATGATTGAGATCCTTTGTGTGTGAGAGAGATCATGTGTATGTATGATTAAGAGCCTGTGTGTATAAGTAAGAGAGAGATCATGTGTGTCTGTGTCTGATTGACAGCTGGTTTAGGTGATGGAGCATGTGAGTATGTGATTGAGAGCCTGTGTTAAATGAGAGAGAGAGACCATGTGTGTCTGTGTGTGATTGAGAGCTGATTTAGGTGAGGGAGCATGTGAGTATGTGATTGAGAGCCTGTGTGTAAATGAGAGAAAGAGAGGACATGTTTGTAAGCATGTGAATGAGAGTCTGTGTGTGAGAGAAAAAGACAGCATGTATTTATGTGATTGAAAGCCTGTGTGTGTAAGCGTGAAAAGATAGACAGCATGTGTGTAAATGTGTAATTAAGAGCCTATATAAGTGAGAGAGAAAAAACATTTGTATATGTGAGTGACTGAGAGCATGTGTGTATAGGTGTGTCATTGAGAGCCAGTGTGAGAGAGAGCGCTGGTATGTGACTGAGAGAGGAGAAAGTTCCAAGCAAACCACCCCACCTCCTGCTAATTCAGAACAATCTCAGGACACCTGGATATCAAACGTTCCCAGGTATGCAGAGCAAAAAAATTTTTGTATCCTTATATTTTTCATTACTGGATCTTTGTGTCTGCTATTTTGAAATATTTTGTTGGTATCTGGAAATGTTTTATATGAGTTTTTAATTATTGGATATTCCACTCATCAGCTGTTTCGAAATATGTTCTTTTTGTTAGTACAGTTTTACTGCTGATGATTTTATATTTCTTGATTTGTTTTATAAGGATGTGTGATGTTCTTTTTTCCTTTGTTACACTGCATACAGAGACTCTGGCTTGTTGCAGTTTCCAATTCAGTTTTTGTCTGCATGCTTCTTGTTATGCGTTTTGGTCTCTTTATTCTATGTTAGGTGAGGGACAGCACGTGATTCAGGTGAGGTTTTCTGCTGGCGTGTAGTTTCTGTGTAGGACTCTATAGCAGCCTGACTTGGTCCGTTTTCCTAATAGGAGATGTATTGGTGTCTTAAGGCCTGGTGTAATATTTTCAGAGACTTATTGTACTTTAAAAGTGTGATCTTACATAAAATGCACACATTTACTTGTATTTAGTTTTAAACATATTGTATGGCTCTCATGGAATTACATTTTAAAATATGTGGCGTTTATGGCTCTCTCAGCCAAAAAGGTTCCTGACCCCTGCATTAGTGCATAGCAAGGCACTGTTACAGGGGGCAGCCAGTAGGCACTAGGCAGTGACATTAAATCCATAATTTATTTATTTATTTGAAACTTTTTATATACTGGTATTAGTATGCATACATCATACCGGTTCACATTGTAACTAAAGGCAGAAATTACAATCAACAGGGAGGGGAAAACAAGGAGATTATACAAAGAGTAGGGGGCATAGAAATTAAAGCATTAAAACTGTAACGAGCTATTTACAGGACTATATACAAGTTTAAGCAGGTTACTTACAAGAGTAAAAGCAGGGGGCATAGAAATTAGAGCATTGAAACTGTAACGTGCTATTTACAGGAAAATATACAAATTTATGCGGGTTACTTACAGGAAAAGTATAAGAGAGGGTTCAATAGGGCAGGGTTGGTAGGGGAGGGGGAGGGGTGAGGAGAAATTAGTTAGGGTAGAGGGGGGGGGTAAAGGGGGGGAGGAGGTGAAGGTTAGTCAGGGTGGGCTTGTCGGAAGAGCCATGTTTTAAGTTTTTTTCTGAACTTGGAGTAACATGGCTCCAGCCTGAGTGTGGTGGGGAGGGCGTTCCATTGTTTAGGGCCTGCAATGGATAGGGCGCGGTCCCTAGTAGAGGTGAGGTGGGCTTTTTTTAAGGGGGGAATGGAGAGGGTGCCTTTATTGACAGTTCGGGTGGGTCGTTCAGTGCGTATGGGACAAAAGGGTTCATCTAGCCAGTTAGAGTTGTATGAGTGGATGGATTTGTGTACTATGGTTAAGATTTTAAAAAGAATTCAGGATGCGATGGGGAGCCAGTGGAGTTCTTTTATAGGAGTGATGTGATCAGCTTTCCGTGAGTTGGTAATGACCCTAGCGATAGCATTTTGGAACATTTGTAAGGGTTTGGTAGTGGAGGAGGGAAGACCAAGGAGGAGGGCGTTACAGTAGTCGAGCTTTGATGAAAGGGTAGCTTGGATGACGGTCCGGAAATCATGATAGTGGAGGAGGGGTCTGAGTTTCTTCAGGATATTGAGCTTGAAGAAACCTTCTTTGAGGATGGTGTTGATCTGTTTTTTTAGATTGAGTTGTTGATCTAGGGAAAGCTAGATGTGGTCGAGTGATTGGGACTGGTAGAGGAGGCACTTCAAAAGGCACTAGTGCCAGTCCCCCAATAAAGTTAAAAAGGGACCTGTTGAAATCTAAACTCTTTGGAGGGTCAGGCAGTTCCATCCAGAAAAAAATGAAATCTGACCATGATGCATCGCCATTGCCACCACCTGTTTCTGACCCTGTAGTTTTGGAGGTGAGGGAAGGGGAGGCTGAGTCATGCCAGACAAAATATCGACACCCAAAAGCAGCAGGGGGACAGAAGCCTCGACTAAGACTTAGCATTGACAATGTAGCGCAGTCACTGTTTGCTTCTGATTCAGATGAAGAATCATCTTGTGTGGGATTCTCATCAGAAATGGAAGAAGTAATAGCTGACGAAGCTTTAGGAGGATCAGTTAGTCCTGTCTTAGCCTTCACTTCAGTGCAGCAGGGGAGAGATGAAACTGATGATGAGGAGGAAAAGCAGTCAGCGCAGGCACAGAGGGTTACTGAGGCCCATGGCATTGCTTCGCAGGGTGCACCCACTACTTCAGCTCCAGTGCCAGCATCCACGCCCAAGGCTTTAGAGAAGGGAGGATAATGAAAGACATCTGCGATCTGAAGCCACTTTAAAGTGACGGATGACCCGCGTTTTGCTCGGTATAATTACTGTGGCAGGGCTATTAGCAGAGGCAAGCAAATGGGACATCTATCTAATTTTGGCATGACGCATCATATGAAGAGGCAACACCCAACAATAGTACTGCCATCTGGGGATGGTGGCAGTACCAGTCAGGGGACCCCTTCCAAGCAGCGTAAAGTGGTTCAAAAGCTGCAGAGTCAGCCCACGCCGTCATCACCTTCTAGCAGTCAGGTGGCAGGCCAGCAACTCCATGACTTGTGGCAGAAGCGACAACCCACCATGGAGGAAATGGGATGGAGTGTGGTAATGCTATTCCGGGGTAGGAGGCAGGCAGCCTCAAAAGTTGTAACCAGGAGCATTGGGGAAATGATTGCCCTTGATGACCAGCCCTTGCAGTTAGTGGAGAATGTGGGTTTCAAGCATTTTCTGAAGGTCGTAGTTCCAAATTACAAAGTCCTCTCCAGAACCACGTTTAGCAGAAAGGTCATCCCCAGCCTGTAAAAGCAGTGACGCAGTCGCATGCAAGCGCTGCTAGCTAAGGCAGAGGGGAGAGTGCATTTCACCTGCGATATCTGGACTGCCATTAATGCTGCATACTCTTACCTCTCCCTGACAGCACACTGGTGGGACCTGGCTGAGGCAGGGGCAGGCAGCAGCTCTATTACTGAACAAGTATCAGGGTAGAGGTGTGCTTTACTGCACACTCACCTGACGGACCAGGCCCATACCGCAGCCAATATTCTAGCATGCATCAGACAGATGCTGGAGGGCTGGCAACTACACCACCAAGACAGGAATCCTCAGGCAGGGTTCTTTGTCACAGACAATGGTACAAACATGGTTAAGGCAATAAACGACAGGCGCTTTAAGAACATCCAATGTTTTGCACACATTCTGCACCTGGTAGTGAAATCAGCTCTGGGGTTGGATTCCAATGACAAAGAGAATGAATACCTGCATAGGTTAATACAGAAGTGTAGGAACATAGCAGCACACTTCCACAGAAGTGTGAAGGTGGGGCAGGTTCTCCGACAAAAGCAGACTGATTTGAGATGCCTCACAAGCATCTCTTTCAAGACATTGCCACCCAGTGGAATTCCACCCTTATGCTCGAGAGGTTAGTGGAGCTGCAGACACCCCTTCATGAACTTTCTGGTGCAATGGATAGGTGTGCAGAATCCCCTAGGGCATCATGATTGGTTAGTCATGAGTCAGCTGGTAAAAATCCTGCAGCCCTTCAAGGATGTCACGGAGGAGCTGAGTTCCAGAAGTGCCACCTTGGCTCACATCATCCCTATAGTTAATTTCCTTGATGAACATTTGGAGGCCTTTAAACAGGAAGAGGGAATGACAGTTGAGGTGCTGCATTGTCTGGACGTTTTGCAGCAGCAGGTGGAAGAGATATTAAAGCCTTTAACAGAACAGAACACATACATGCTCGCCACAGTCTGTGATCCCCGTGTGAAAGGGAAACTTACCCTACAGTACGATTGTTTCTTATTGGTGAAGGACCTGCTGTTAGCAAAAGTCCGTGAACAGGAGCGCCATAGGTAGAGACAGATTAGGCGTGAAGCAGAGGTGGAAACAAGGGCACTTCAGAGAGTTGTGCTAGCCCAAGCAGGAGCAGCACTCTGTCAGCTACAGATAGTACCTCCTTCTCCTCCTTCACTTCAGAATGCCAAAGGCATGTTGCCCATAAAGATTCATCTGTTGTGCGATGGGCGAGAGAGAAAGCAGCTGGCATGAGTGACTCCAAACCCACCCAAGCAAAGGAGACACCAGAACAGCTGTCAGTGACACGGTATCTCTTAGAGCCGACAGAGAACATGCAGATAGATCCGCTGGCATATTGGGCACACAAGTCCACTGTCTGGCCACACCTAGCCAAAGTGGCTCAGCGATATCTGTCATGTCCACCAACCAGTGTGCCCAGTGAACGTGTCTTTTCAATGACAGGGGATATCATGAGCCCTCACCACTCAAGGCTGGCACCAGAGTTGATGGAAATGCTAGAGGTTTTGAAAGTAAACCTGCCTTTGCTTGGGTTTCCACATTTTCCCTGTGAATGGCAAGATGAATAAAAGCAATTGAAAGCCTTGCAGCAGCTTAAACTGCCTCCTATGCTCCAGATAATATAAGTACCTCAGCACATGTACCTGACCTGAAATGCTGTGCCTGTCTGTCCACTGTTCAGGCCATACGTCCCTACTAGGGCCTAACCTCAAATGCTGTGCCTGACCATCCACTGTCCAGGCCGTACGTCCCTACAAGGGCCTGACCTCAAACGCTATGCCTGACCATCCACTGACCAGGCTGTATGTCCCTACAAGGGCCTAACCTCAAACGCTGTGCCTGACTGTCTACTGTCGAGGCATACGTCCCTACAACGGCCTGACCTCTAACGCTGTGCCTGTCCGCCCACATTTGGAATGTAACAACATAAAAAGCTGACTTACGATGTTTGGACCTTGCCTATTTCATATGCTCAATATTTTTCATGACCTTGCCAACAGTAATGTTTCAAGTACTATTGAAAACTGGTGGTATTTGCACTCCAGTTCATCCTCTGTGTTCCCATTATTTACAGAGGCACTGTGTAAACCACAAAGTCAACATAGGTTGATATTGTAGATTTTAATTTGAGTAGCGGTTTTCTTATTTCTGAGAGCTCTTCATGTACCTTTGTCATCAGCTGAAGTGCATAAGTACAGTTAATAGCTTCTGGGTATTCAAAAATAATCTCCAGCTCAGTTCTTGCTTCACAAATGGCAGTCTCTATTGCTCTAAAAGAGTCCTCTGTTGAATTATCTTTCAGAAATGAAAAAGATGCCATTTTCTTCTGGCAGTGAACCAGTTCAGGAAGAAGTGACAGGTCAAACCAAAACATACCAGCACAAAGGAAATCCTCTCTTGCTGTGCCTGTCTGTCCAGGCCTTATGTCCCTAGGTGAGATTGACTCTGTCTTGTATTGCTGTGCCTGTTCGTCCAGGCCTTATGTCCTTACAAGGATTGGACCTCGATTGCTTTGCCTGTCTGTCCAGGCCTTATGTCCCTAGGTTGGATTGACTCTGTCCTGTATTGCTGTGCCTGTTTGTCCAGGCCTTATGTCCTTACAAGGGTTTGACCTCTGTCCTCTATTGCTGTGCCTGTACACACAGGGCTTATGATTCTAGGTGGGATTGACTCTGTCCTGTATTGCTGTGCCTGTTCGTCCAGACCTTATGTCTCTACAAGGGTTGGACCTCGATTGCTGTGCCTGTCCTTCCAGGCGTTATGTCCCTAGGTGGGCTTGACTCTGTCCTGTATTGCTGTGCCTGTTCGTCCAGGCCTTATGTCCCTACAAAGGTTTGACCTCGATTGCTTTGCCTGTTCATCCAGGCCTTATGTCCATACGTGGGCTTGACCTCTTTCCTCGACTGCTGTGCCTGTTCGTCCAGGTTTTATGTCCTTATGTGGGCTTGACCTCTGTCCTCGACTGCTGTGCCTGTTCGTCCAGGCCTTATGTCACTACAAGGGTTTGACCTCGACTGCTGTGCCTGTTCGTCCAGGCCTTATGTCCCTACAAGGGTTTGATCTCGATTGCTTTGCCTGTTCATCCAGGCCTTATGTCCATACGTGGGCTTGACCTCTTTCCTCGACTGCTGTGCCTGTTCGTCCAGGTTTTATGTCCCTATGTGGGCTTGACCTCTGTCCTTGACTGCTGTGCCTGTTCGTCCAGGCCTTATGTCCCTACAAGGGTTTGACCTAGATTGCTTTGCCTGTCCGTCCAGGCTTTATGTCCCTACAAGGGTTTGACCTCGATTGCTTTGCCTGTTCATCCAGGCCTTATGTCCATATGTGGGCTTGACCTCTTTTCTCAACTGCTGTGCCTGTTCGTCCAAGCCTTATGTCCCTATAAGGGTTTGACCTTGATTGCATTGCCTGTTCGTCCAGGCCTTATGTCCATGCGTGGGCTTGACCTCTGTCCTCGGCTGCTGTGCCTATTTGTCCAGGCCTTATGTCCTTATGTGGGCTTGACCTCTGTCCTTGATTGCTGTGTTTGTTCATCCAGGCCTTATCTCCATATGTGGGCTTGACCTCTGTCCTGTATTGCTGTGCCTGTTCATCCAGGCCTTATGTCCCCTACAAGGGCTTGACCTTGATTGCTTTGCCTGTTTGTCCAGGCCTTATGTCCATATGTGGGCTTGACCTCTTTCCTCGACTGCTGTGCCTGTTCGTCCAGGCCTTATGTCCCTACAAGGGTTTGACCTCAATTGCTTTGCCTGTTCGTCCAGGCCTTATGTCCATAGGTGGGCTTGACCTCTTTCCTCGACTGCTGTGCCTGTTTCCAGGATTTATGTCCCTATGTGGGCTTGACCTCGATTGCTGTGCCTGTCCATCCCTATGTGGGCCTGTCCATCCAGGTCTTATGTCCCTACAAGGGTTTGACCTCGATTGCTTTGCCTGTTCGTCCAGGCCTTATGTCCATACGTGAGCTTGACCTCTTTCCTCGACTGCTGTGCCTGTTCGTCCAGGCCTTATGTCCATATGTGGGCTTGACCTCGATTGCTGTGCTGTCCATCCAGGCCTTATGACCCTACAAGGGTTAGACCTCGATTGCTGTGCCTGTTCGTCCAGGCCTTATGTCCAGTCCTAACGGCTGAACCCTCGTTGCAAAGGGAAACCTCAGTCTCTGGCAATTAAAACTAGTAATCCTTTACAGCATGGATCCTTAAATAAAACACATCAGTTTTCTTTAGTTTCAGGGCAGAGAAGAGAACTTCTTCCATCTTGCTTATGAAGTCATGATCTGTTTTCAAATGCTTAAATCCTAACAATTTGTACCATTATACACTCTAGGGGCCAATCCATTCCAGGGAGCCCTTTCCTGCTCAAAGAAAGGGAACTCTCCCCAGTGTTGCAGCTGATCTCTTAGTTCCTGTTGACTCATGTTCAGACCGAGAAAAGATCTCCAAGGTACTTAGATTGTGGTAAACACAGTGAGACCCTGCTCCACGTCGCCACGCTTTGAAGGCTCATGCTCCACTCTAGGGGGCCAACCCATTCCAAGGAATCCCTTTCCTGTTCAAAGAAAGGGAACTCTCCCCGGTGTTGCAGCCGATCTCTTAGTACCTGTTGACACATGTTGAACCGCTGTTCACATGGCACCCTGCTCCAGATCGCCACGCTTTGAAGGCTCATGCTCCACTCTAGGGGCCAACCCATTCCAAGGGCCAAAAGTAACAGATAAGTATGATAAAAAAAAAAGTGCGAAAGCTTGCTGGGCAGACTGAATGGGCCGTTTGGTCTTCTTCTGCCGTCATTTCTATGTTTCTCTCCTCTGTCAAACTCTTCCTTCTCCCTTTCAATTTTTCTAGTCGCACAGCTTCATCCCCATTCCCCACCGGAAGCAGGGTGATGTGCATGGGCTGCAGAAGTGATGATGATATTATTGTTCATATCCCAGGGGCCCGTTAGATGCAGAATTAGTAACATAGCTATATATCCAGCAGAAATTCCATGGTGACCTCATGTCCCTTTTACGTGAACACCATCTCATTAGCTGCAAATACTCCAACAGGAAACACGTTTAAACACCCTGTATGCTAAACATAGGCAAGTTAGTTGGCAGGTGCCTGGCACTCAAATACCAAGTTGTACTTGGAAGGTTTATTTTAATTTCGTTAAAAGTCTACTGGAAACACTGAATGCTTCAGTAACAGCTTCATTTTAACTCAATTTTTCAGCCTTAAGGGTTTGCATAAAGTGCCACATTAAGTGAAAGCTTAATGCACTGAATAAAGAATCGAATAACTAAATAATATTGCCACAATAATCCTGGGCTGACAAAGTGGGTATCAAATGATTTTTTTTTTAATTCCATTAATGCATCACAGCGAAATTCTTTCTCTCACTTCCACACTTCAGTCACGTTTTGTTTCAGATCTTTTCCCATCTTTACTGTGTAGTGTAAGAATCCTTCAGGAGCACTCAAACATTTCTCTCTCTCTCATCTCTCTATATGATGGTACATTCAAAATAAAGTAGGGTTCATCTTAAAAAGCTAATGAAGGGGGCAGCAGGGCTTGCAAAGAAGGCTAGATATATTCCTTTGAAACTACAAACTCCTCCCCTCTCTCCACTCTTCCTCTCCTCACACTTTCAGATCTGTTTATGTTTTGCAGGCAGAGGAGGGGTGGGAAGAGGGTATGATGGGAGCTGCAGAGTCAGCCTCACTTCATCCTGGGTCAGTTTTCTGTAGAGGTTCATACTGAAACCCAGCTCATGATGTGACAGGCCTAGCCCTGTCCCATCGTGTGAAGTATAAAAAATAGATTCAAGTTGAGGTCAACTGAATATCTTGTGACCACGGTGCCCAACTATTTTATGAGCCTGTTGGGCTGTATACCTGCTTGGCAAGTTTTATGTTTTGCTCTTCCTCACATTTGCCAGTGATGGGAAATGGATTACTTCCACTACAAATATATATGTATATGTATAAAGGTATATATACATATACATAAAACAAATCAGGCAGTCAATCTGTTAGTGTTCAGGAAAAATATTTAAATAAACATCTAAATATGAATACTCATAATAATTTAAACATAGCACAAAAAATGTCTGAAAAAAATTGCATTATATTCCTAATATCTTAAACCCCAAATTTCAAATAGAATCCTTAAACAGTCCTCACTCTCTCTCTCTCTATATATATATATAATTACAAATGAACACAAAAGTTCTTGAATCCTGGAAGTCTATTTTTTAAAAGTAATACTTAGAGATCTAAATTCATATTTTTTTTTAAATCAAGGAAATATTATTCAGGACTGAATCCCTCAAAATAGTGTGGCCATGTAAACTTACTTATCAGTCTATTTGGGTGTGGATCCAAATAAAAACCTTTTAATTCTCATTTTTAAAATATGCCACATCCATGCCACGTTATATAAACTTTAAACAGCTTTCATTTCCTGCTATTTGTGTCCTTTCATGATTTCCGCTCCTGGTTTCCGCTCCTGATTTCCGCTCCTGGTTGTAGAGATCCTGGTTTAAATACTTTTTGTTTTACTATACGTGCTTTCCTGTAAAAGGTTATATAATGACGGTATATAAAAGATTTTAAATAAATAAATAAATCCTTATTTGCTGCTCAGGAACCTCTGTAAAGTGGGGAGAAAGACCCTTGTCTGAGAAATTAGAGAAACATTACGGTATATATAGGCAAAACCAAAGATCTCTTTACTCTCAGTGGGCAGAACGATTCCAGCTACTGCTATACATTTAGGGGCGGATTTTCAGAGCCCTGCTCGCCTAAATCCGCCCAAAACCGGGCGGATTTAGGCGAGCAGGGCCCTGCGCGCCGGTGAGCCTATTTTACATAGGCCTACCAGCGCGCGCAGAGCCCCGGGACTCGCGTAAGTCCCGGGGTTCTCCGAGGGGGGCGTGTCGGGGGCGTGTCGGGGTGGGCCCGGTCGTCACGGCGTTTCGGGGGCGTGTCGGCAGCGTTTTGGGGGCGGGTACGGGGCGTGGCTATGGCCCGGGGCGGTCCGGGGGCGTGGCCGCGCCCTCCGTACCCGCCCCCAGGTCGCGGCCCGGCGCGCAGGAGGCCCGCTCGCGCGCGGGGATTTACTTCTCCCTCCGGGAGGCGTAAATCCCCGGAGAAAGGTAAGGGGGGGTGTAGACAGGACCAGGCGGGTGGGTTAGGTAGAGGAAGGGAGAGGAAGGTGAGGGGAGGGCGTTAAAGGATTCCCTCCAAGGCCGCTCCGATTTCGGAGCGGCCTTGGAGGGAACGGGGGTAGGCTGCGCGGCTTGGCGCGCGCCGGCTATACAAAATCGATAGTCTTGCGCGCGCCGATCCAGGTTTTTAGCATATACGCGCGGCTCCGCGCGTATCTACTAAAATCCAGCGTACTTTTGTTTGCGCCTGGAGCGCAAACAAAAGTAGGCCTATTCGCGGAGTCTGAAAATCCGCCCCTTAGCGCTTCATGTGGTCTATTTGTACAAGAAAGAAAAGAAACATAGCTGTGCTTTCTCAGATAAACACCTTTAAAACATGACAGCAGAGAACCATCATTTTTATTTTTACATAATTCTACTGGATGTAATCAGGGGTCTTCTGTTTCTGTGTCAGTTAAGTACTGGGCAGAGAATGAGCTGCAACTGGCACAAGAGGCCCAGATCCATCCCAGTTTGTAAGGCGGGATTTTAATACTTGCATGTGTTTATGGTGACCTCCAAATTTTCCCCTTACTAGTATGGCCATGGTGATCTGAACACACCTGGCGTGCCAGTAATGTACAGTCAGTGGTCTCAATAGACCCTGCCCATTTTAGCGAGAACAGTGTAGACAGGCGTGTTTAAGGAGGTTTGGCACTTACCAGTGGGCGGTGCCACAGATTTGATAAAACTGCTTTGCCCATGTGACAGATTCAGAAGGAAAAGGAATACTAGGGGAGTCAGTCAAGAGAAGCCAGTGTGAAAATTACAGTCTGAGGGTACCACTGCCCCATGGAGTGATGCTATTGAGGTCTTTCCTTTGAAAGGAAAACTACCAGATGTGTCCAAAAGAGAGAAATTCTTGACCAAGGAAAAAGCCTGGGACCTGTGGCGTAGCTTCAGGTGGACATGGTCCACTCACTTTTAGCTCAAGCCCACCTTCTTAGCGCTGCCCGGTGACTCGAGAAGAGAGGCCCTGTTGCAAGGCCCCCAAAAACAGGTCCGGTGCTGCCAGGTGTGCACATCCAGTGGAGCAGCAGCCAAAGAGGGGAAGTGGCCCAGGAGGCCGCAGATGACTCCCATCCCACTGGCAGTCAAGAAGAGGGTCAGGCTTGAGAGGCAGCCAATAGACTCATCCTGCCGGCAGCTGAGAAGAGAACCCTACTAGGAGAAAGCCTTTTTGCCTGCTCCACCACGTGTGCCAGCCCTACAGAATTCAAAACTCTTGTGGCTAGCACATGCTCTATGCTGATCTCGCAATGCACGAGATCAGCATAGAGGAAGTGATAGCCACAATGGTTATGAATAGCACAGGGGCCAGAACACAAGGAGAAGCATCACAACGGGCTCCCCCTTCTGCTCCCGATGGGAGACTGCCTTGGTTTTGTGATTGTGTGTTTTTGGGAATGAATGAGAGGCAAAATGATAAAGGGGATGGAACAGCTCCACTATGAAGGCAGGCTAAAAAGGTTAGGGCTGTTCAGCTTGGAGAAAAGATAACTGAGGAGGGATATGATAGAGGTCTTTAAAATCACGAGAGGTCTAGAATAGGTAAATGTAAATTGATTATTTACTCTTTCGAATAATAGAAAGATTAGGGGGCACTCCATGAGTTAGCAAGAAGCACATTTAAAATTAATCAGAGAAAATTCTTTTTCACTTAACGTACAATTAAGCTCTGGAATTTTCTCCCAAATGATATGGCTAGTGAAGTTAATGTAGCTGAGTTTAAAAAAGGTTTGGATACGTTCTTGGAGAAGAAGTCCATTAACTGCTATTAATCAAGCTGATTTAGGGAATAACCACCGCTATTAATGGCATCAATAGCATGGGATCTACTTAGTGTTTGGGTACTTGCCAGGAACTTGTAGCCTGGATTGGCCACTGTTGGAAACAGGATGCTGGGCTTGATGGACCCTTGGTCTGACCCAGTATGGCATTTCTTAAGTTCTTATGTTCTTGGCCTGCCTGGGGTGTGTTTATGTGAATGGGAACCTGCCTGGTGTGTGTGTGTGTGTGTGTGTGTGTGTGTGTGAATGGCAAGCTGCCTGGTGGGGGGGGGGGGGTGTTTGAATGGGAGCCTGCCTGGGGTAAGATAGGGTGGGGTGGGGTGTGAATGGGAGGCTGCCTGGGTATGTGTGTGTGTGTGTGTGTGAGAGAGAGAAAGATCATGTGGGAGTGAGACCCTGTGTGTTTGTGAGGGAGCATATGTATGTGGAAGTGGGAGCCTGTGTGTAAGAGAGAGCATGAGAGTAGGAGCCTTTGTGTGTGTGGGAGTGGCAGCCTGCTTGTGAGAGTGAAAGCCTTTGTGTGTGTGTGTGTGTGTGTATGTGTGAGCCTGCATGAGGGAGAAAGCATGTGACAGCCTGTGTGTTTATATGAGAGAGAATGTAAGCATGAGAGCTTGTGTGTGTCTGAGAGGGGGAATGGGAGCCTGGGTATGAGAGAAAGCGTGTGAGAGTGAGAACCTGCATGTGAGAGTGGGAGCCTGAGTGAGACAGAATGAGAGTGAGCCTGTGTGATTATGAGAGAGAGCATGCAAGAGTGGGAATCTGTGTGATAGAAAATGTGTGTGTGAGAGAGTGCATGTATGAGTCTGTGTGTATTTGTATGAAGGAGGAAGGAAAGAAGTCAAGAGGAGAGAGAAGAAACGGAAAGAATAAAAGAGACCATGAACATGAATTAGTAAAAGACAGATAAGGGGAATAAAGAGACTGGGACCAACGAATTAGAAAAATAGGATCAGACTACAAAGGTAAAAAAAAAATTATTTCGACTTTCAGTGATTGAAATATGCTATTTTTGGGAATGTGCATTTCTTATATATTATTTGTATTTTGCTGTTTCTTCAGTATGCCAGTGTTGAAAGAGTCTGGTTTCCATTTCAGTTTTGTCTACATGTCTGTTTCTAATTTGTAGTCCCTTATTCTGTATTGGATAAGGGTCAGTCTCTGTGTTGCGCATGTGTGACAGAAGTGTAGCATTTTGGCTAGCGTATGGTTTCTCTGTGGGGATTTGAAGGAGTTCGGCTTGTTCTGTTTGCCCAGACATTTGCTGGGACTGGAGGACGAGACTCAGAAGGTGTGGCAAGCACGTATGCATTTTGTATCAGGTCTCACTTGCAGCTGCTGCTGTAAGGAGTCCAGAACTACAACACCTCTGCTCCCGTTCCCGCTTGCTTATGGAAAGCCTCTAACTCTTCCTTCAGACGTTTTACTATAGGGATGAGCCCACCCAGCGAGGTACTTCTTAACTCAGATCCTCCATGGCATCCTGAAGGGTTTCAGGATTTATCTCAGCTACATCATCATCACTATCCAATCATGATGCCCCAGGAGACGATCCAAACCCATCTCTGTTTCCAGAGGCAGATCATGAAGGAGTTTCTATTCCTCCACCGACCTGTGCAGCATCAGATGGTGAGTGCCGATCTCTTGAATCAGGTGCCGCTTATGAAGCATCCCGAATTCTTCCTGCTTCTCACAGAGCAAGCTGCCCTGGCCACACTTCAATAGAAAGGTTCCACTGTTTGCCTGAACCTCTCTGTCAGGTCCTTGAGAATTGGATTCCTGTGGTTCCTGGGCCCCAGCCTCATTGCCAGGTGCAGCAAGTGTGCAAAGCAATGCAAAGCCCCATCTTTCTTTCTTTCTTTCTTACCTGCACCCTCCAAAGTTAGGAGCGGGGGCACAATGTTGCATACATAAAGATAAAAGCACTGAAAGAACATAAAAAACAGTATAATCCGATTAAATATACCAAGGGACAATAGCCTGGCAAACAGAATCAAATCCATTGCTGAAAAGAATTGCTGACTCTACAAGGTAATGCAGAGCATAGAGTTGCCCTTATCATATTTTCCCTACTGTCACAAAGAAATCTGCACGAAGACTCCTGCCCTTCTGGTCTAACTGCCAACGCTTGAGCATCTTTCTTATGGTTGATAGATTATTGCATGAGGTATGAGGGCTGTCCATCACTTGGGTATGCAGCACAGCACACCTCATTCCCCGCTGGAGTTGTTGTCTGCCCCTGCCTCAGTCAGGTCCCACCAGTGTGTCATCAGGGAGAGATAATTCATGTGTTTGTGCTCGTCCAGTTATTGCTGGTGAAATGCACACTGCTCTCTTCTGCCATAACCAGCTGTACCTGAAGGCGACTACAACACTGATTGTACAGGATGGGGATAACCTGCCTGCTAAAGGTAGTCCTGGAGGGCTATTTGGGGTTGATACATGCAGTAGATGCGTAAAGCCCATGTTATCTATTCCCTGCAGGAGATACCACCTGCCTCTTGCCCTGGAACAGTGATGTGGAGCACCACCCCATTTCCTCTATGGTGGGCTGCTGCTGTGGGCTTAGGGCAAGGGGCTGCTGGCCTTCCATCTGACTCATGGGAGTGGCTGTGGGATAGCTTGGAGAAAAGGCTTTTCCTTTTGAGCACCTTTCCTCTGACATTTGCTTTGAGTGGCAGAGAGGGTCCTGAGGCTAGCACTGCCACCCTGCCCTGATGCCAATGCTAGTTGGTTCTGCTTCTGCAGGTGATGCCTCATAGTAGCATTTCTCAGATACCCCAGTATCTTTCCTCGACTGATGGCCTTACTGCAGTGAATATACTGAGTAAGACATGGGTCTTGCCCTCACTTTAAAGTGATTCTAGACCAATCACGTCTCTGCATCCTTGGGGGCTTCTGCTGGTACTGGAGTTGTGGTTGGGGGTAGACTATGAGAAAAAGGCCTGGAGTATCGCTCATGCTCACTGCCTCTACTGCCTGCTGTTCCTGAGTGTTGCTTTCAATACCATCAGTATCATCTATCTCCCCAATCATCACTGGATGCTAAGACACTATTAAATGTCCCAATTTTTCTTTAGCTACTAGTTCTTCGATTTCTGATTCAGGGAATCACAGATAAGATTCTTCCTCAGAAAAAAGGTTTGGATAAGTTCCTGGAGGAGAAGTCCATTATTTATTTATTTTAAATCTTTTCTATACCGTCGTTTGGAGGATACCGTCACAACGGTTTACATCAAGGCACATAAAATTAATGATACTGGGATTTGAACATTTACAAGGGTACCATAAGGTTCGGTAACATAGTTAGTGATCAATAATGTTAAATGTAATTAATCATGTCCATGTCTCTATCTCGGTTTTTATTACAGAATTAACTTTAAAGATTGTGACTGGCCTTTAAGGACTGCACACTTACAGGTCTATCCTGTAAAGTGCGTCCGCGGTTTCCCCGTCCCTAACCGGCTCTCTACTCACTTTCCGGCCGCGTTAGCCCTTCCTGCGATCCCGAATCCCCTTTAACCTACTCCTACCGCGTCCTAAATTCCCCGGGCAACCCCTTCCGCACGCGGCATGTATATTGCATGCAAACGAGTGAATTAGCTATTCCCTAGCATCCCGTAACCCGCGCCCCGACTATCGCTAGTTTTCCCTGCCGTTTTGTCGCGCGTTTAACCTGCTAACTTACCGCCTACCCTTACCCCTGCGGTAGAGGCAGGGGTAAGGGTAGGCGGCAAGCTTTCCCCCAGCCCCCGCTCACCTGCCCCGGCCGCGATCATGGGTGCCGGTCTCCGTGGCAGCCCCAGTCCTCTCCCCTCCTCCCGAAGCAAAAAAAAAAAAAAAAAGTGAAAAAAACATTGCAGCTCCCTCTGATGTCTGGAGGGGGCTGCAAAAAGTAAGTCCTGACCGCCAGCCCCCCTCCCCCCCTCCCGAAGCAGGGCGCGAAAAGCAGCCTTGCTCCGGGAGGAGGGGAGAAGGGGCTGGCAGTACGAAGCGGCAAAGCGACTTACTTTTTGCAGCCCCCTCCTGCCATCGGACGACCTCTCCTGCCTCCAGCTGCTCGCGAAGATGGACGCCTGCAAAAAGTAAGTTGCTTCCATACACCTCACTAAGACCATTGCTGACGTTTGGTGTCAGCAATGGTCTTAGTGAGGTGTATGGAAGACCTAGTAGAAGTGTATTACAGTAATCGGTGCTCGCAAATATTAATGCTTGTAGTACCGATCAAAAGTTGGCCATTGTCAGAAGTGGTTGAAGCCTCCTGAGGACCATGAGTTTAGCGTATCCTTCTCTTACTTTTAGAGATATGTGTTGTTTTAAGCTTAGTTCAGGGTCAATTATTACTCCTAGATTCCGTACTTTTTCTGCAAGTTTTATTTGTTGATTGTTTTTTTAGTGTGATTGGACTATGTTTGATTTCGGTATTTTTTCTCTCTAAATGTAAGAATTCTGTCTTCTCTATATTAATTACTAATTCCATTTGGTTTAGTAGCTGTTTGATGATATCTAGATACATGTTTGCTAAGTTTAATGTTTTCTCAATTGTATCGTCAATGGGTAAAATTAATTGGATATCATCAGCGTATATATAGTGTGTGATTCCCAGACCAGCTAGCAGGTGGCATAGTGGTAGTAAGTATATGTTGAAGAGTGTTGCGGAGAGGGCAGATCCTTGGGGTACTCCCGTTTGAAGGTTTATTTTTTTTGATATAGCATCTTTAATTTGTACCTGAAAATATCTGTCATTAAGATATGATTTAAACCACTTGATAGTTTTGTTGTTTAAGCCTATTTCTTCTAGTCTATTTAAGAGTATATCATGATTTACAGTGTCAAATGCTGCTGACAGGTCAAGCATCACTAGAATGTAATGTTTACCGTTATCAAATCCCCTCATGATGTTATCTGTAAGTGCAAGCAGAAGCGTCTCTGTGCTATAGTGTTTTCGAATGCCATGTTGTGATGGATAAAGGATGTTATTGTTGTCTAGGTGTTCTGCTAGTTGCCTTTGTATAGTTTTTTCTATTAACTTTGCGATTAAGGGTAGGTTTGACACTGGTCTGTAGTTACTTAGGTTCAGTGGGTCACTGTTTTTCTTTTTTAAAATAGGTTTTACAATAGCTCCTTTTAGTGCGTCAGGCATGGATCCTTCTTCTAGGGATAGATTAACGATCTTTGCCAGTGTTGGTGATACAGTGTTCACTACTTTTTTTATGTCTGCAGTTGTAATTGTGTCAAGTGCATGGGGTGCAGGATTAAGTTTTTTTAGCATAGTTTCAGTTTCCATTTCTGATACTTCATTGAAGGTTGACCATTGCATAACATCTCTTTCCTTCATTTTAATTACTTGTTTTGCTGTATTTGGAATTTTTGTTTTTAGATTTTTTATGTTATCGCTAAAAAACATTGCAATCTCGTTGCATCTATTTTCTGGAAGGTCTTGTGGAGATTCGGAACTGTCATTTGTGAGGTTTCTTACTATGGAAAATAATGCCCTTGGGTTGTTTGCATGTTTTTCTATTTTAAAGCTATAGAACTGTTTTTTTGTGTTGAGAATTATTTGTTTATAATATGCTAAGTGTTTTCTGTATTTTGTTAGGTTTTCGGTAGTTTTATTTTTTTTCCATTCTTTTTCTTTTTTCCTTAGTTGCCTTTTGACTTCTTGTATCTTTTCATTATGCCAAGGGTTAGTTTGTTGGCTATCTTTGATATTGATATATGTTATTGGATTTATTTCTTCGGCCAGTTTTCTAGTTGTTTGCATCCATGTTGTAGTAGCAGAGCAGCAGTTAGTGAAATCTAATTTTGTTAGATTTTCTTCTAGTTTGTCTTTCAGGGTTTCTAAGTCATGCGGTGGGCGGTATTTAAATTTAATGGGGGTCTTTTTTCCTTGAGTTTGTGGCTGTTAATCAAGTTTACTTAGGGAATAGCCACTGCTATTAATTGCATCAGTAGCATGGGATCTTCTTAGTGTTTGGGTACTTGCCAGGTTCTTGTAGCCTGGTTTGGCCTCTGTTGGAAACAGGATGCTGGGCTTTATGGACCCTTGGTATGACCCTGCATGGCAATTTCTTATGTTCTTAATCTGGAAATTTCATTCATATCTGGTTGGCACATAAATTATACCCAACAAGTATGGTAATGTGCTCTCAATACATTTTCAAACTAGAAATTAAAAGTTAATTACATATAGTAACAATTGCTTCCTGTCTATAGAGATGCATGAAAGAAAACTGAAAGATGGCCGTGACATAGATCCATTGCATGTATTACAGACCTTAAAACCTAAACTATTGGAAATGGAAGAGCAGGATGACATGATACTTTAAGCATTGAGATATGTGACTGGAATGCAGACCCCCCAGGGCATAATCCTCTCTGGCACTGACTTAGGCTCTTTAGTAAGGTGAAATCCCTGAGAACCTTAGGCCAATGATTCTCTCAACTATAGAATTCATGAGGGTTGATCTCAGGGGGACCCCTGTAACCACCATGTAAGATTTATGAGTAAAACGAATGTTTGCATGTGCAAGACCAGATAAGGAACGATAAGAGAATTTCAAATTGCCCAGTATTGTTCTTTAATTGTAAATTATGTTATGTGAGTCTTAGTGGGTAGCAGCTAGATGCCTTTCTAATCATCCTGTGCCATATGACGTAACTTATATTATTTTTAAACTATAAATCATGGCATAATCTACAGCATAGCAGATTTTTGTACATTTTTGACATAGTCCTTATTATTTATGCAATAAGTTGATTTGAATGGATTAGGTATTCCTCTCTCAAGAATAATGCTCCTTGCTCCACAGCTGAATGAGCTGCATAATAAGGAAAACAAATCTCTAAACGGTATTTTTATTTTAATTCATCAAAATGTATAATCTTACAGTAGAAAAATAGACATGCTGTGGCATCAATATCATTTTTCTTTTTAATGTTTTCTTAAGGATGATCCATAATATAAGTACACTTCAGTTCAGAACTGAAAAGGAATTACATGTCTGAACTGGTAATTTGGAGGATAACTCTGTTATAAAGCTATTTCATTACTCGTGCAAAGTAGTCTAAAGCCGGAGCTGCCATAAAAGGGCACTCTCATGTGACTGAACCAGGTGTAAAAATCAGTGCTACTTCCCAGTGATTTCACCTCACAGTATGATGCGTCTGTCAAGAAGAGCATTGTCTTATTTATATTTTGAGTTATGGCTTTTCAAAAATAGAAATAATGATAATCAAAAAAATATCGTTTGTAGCATTTAATGCAAGTGGAACAAGAGTTGGAAAATGCAAACTGATTTCTACTGGTGTGAATGCGTGTGTGTGTTGGGGTGGGGGGAGGTTTGGGCATTGATATTCTTGGGCGAGAGGTGAGAGGGCGACCCATCTGGACCACGATACGATGATTTCCAGCAACCTGGAAGCTGAAGGAGGCAAGTTTGAAGCCGCAGTCATTAGGGAATTGGAAAGGGAGAAGGAGAAAAATCACGCAGAGGCGCCACTGACTGGGGAGGGCGGGAGGATGCAATTGTGATCGCTGCTAGGGAGAAGAGAGTGGGGTGGTTCCAGGCAATGGTGCTTCCTGACCCACCGAGAAGGAGGTGATTCCAGGCAGTGGTTATTCAGGGAGTGGGAGGAAGCAGCCACAGGTAGTAATGATTCATCTCAGTGGGGAAGCAGTGGCTGCCAAATATATAGTAACAGAGTGTAACGGATCCTCTGGTTCCATTACCAGTAAGCACTGGGTAACTCCTTTTCTCAGTTACCCCATCATTCATCAAGAAAGTTAATAACATATGTGTTTATGGGAATTTGTATAGGTATTATTGCATGGCATGGCACAGTAAATGTAGCACACACTGAGAGTGAGTGAGTGAGAGAGAGAGAGAGAGAGAGAATCTCTCTACAAGGGGCTCATAGTAGTTAAGTATTTATATCTCTATAGGAGGGCCCCCTGAGAGGTCGAGGTGAGGTGTTAGTGGTGGTTTAGGGGCCAGTTTTGCATGCAGAATGAGATGTACAAACAGCACAGTACACCTCGATGAAGATTTGAGGTCACTTGGAGTGAGGAAAGTCTCGCAAAGATGAAATTTCTACTGTGTTCTCTCACCCTAGCTTTTGGAGACTTTCCTCACTCCAAATGACGTCAAATGTTCACTAAGATGTACTGTGCTGTTCGTACGTCTCATTCTACATGCGAAACTGGCCCCTAAACCCTAAACCACCACCAACACCTCACTTCGACCTATAAGGTGGCCCACCTATAGAAATATAAATAGGTGCACACAGGGAGGCCCTCCCCAGAGGTTCTCTCTCTCACTCCCTCTCTCCCTCCCCAGCACGTTAACACCATAATGCATTCTGATAAATGATCCTATTAGCATGGTAAAGAATAGTGGGGGCAATGTGAGTTACTTTTGAAGTTATTGGAGGTGTTGGGAGCTTTTGCCTATTTTGGATTTTTGGCCTACTCTTCGGCAGTCCTGGATTTGTCAATAGGCACCCACTATGTTTGTGCCTAGGGCGGCAAACATTTAGGGGCAGCAGGCCGGTTAAGATTTGCTGCCTTCCAGGTCTGCTGAATCTCATTCAGCAGAGAACAATTTCCTGCTGCCCTGTAAAGGACCCTTACCGGGAGGGGGCTCATGAAAGCACCAAAAGTGCCTGGAAGCAGCAAAATCCTAAATCTGTCCCTGCTCTTAGGACTCCAGCAAACTCTGCTTGGAATTTGTGGGTTAGATCGGGATTCTGCCCTGCTTAGCCACTCTCTGGTGGGTAGGGTATCAGCCCAGGATATTTTGGGGCTTCGAAAGACTTTAGTTGTAGGAAACCTGGTGATACCCTGTGTACCTCCTGGATTCAGGGCATGGGGAGCCCTGGGTCTGGGGCCACCCAGGTTGGGGGAAGACCCTGCCCCTCTACACCCTCAACAAGGACAGAGAGAGGTGGTGACCTGGTGCCAGGACCTTCCGGTGTTTTCCTCTGTTTTGGGAAGAAGATTTTTGTAAGAAGACCTGAGGAGACGTTTTGCCTCTCCTTTTCCTGCCCATCGGAAGGAACAACTAGAGAAGCTGTTTCAGAGAGGGTCCCTCCCATTAGGGATTCATTTGAGATAAAGAGAGTACTGAATATCAACTAACTGTGAGTAAAGAACCAGTAAAGTCATTGAGGACACCCATCAGGAGTCTTCACCCTGGGGAGAGAGAAGTTTTGGTATTTTCTGTGCAGAGACAGTACTTTTACCAAGTTTTGGGCAGTGGCACTGGGTGAAAATATTACCAGTCAGTAGGGATGTGAATCGTTTTTTGACGATTTAAAAAAATCGTCAGATATTTTTTAAATCGTCAAAAATCATTAGAGTCGCGATACAATAGAAATTTCCCCGATTTATCGTGAAAAATCGTAAATCGGGGGAGGGCGGGAAAACCGGCACACCAAAACATCCCCTAAACCCACCCGACCCTTTAAAACAAATCCCCCACCCTCCCGAACCCCCCCAAAATGTTTTAAATTACCTGGTGGTCCAGTGGGGGGGTCCCGGTGCGATCTCCCGCTCTTGGGCCATCGGCGCCATTTTGGCTGCCACTAATATAAATGGCGCCGATGGCCCGATAAAAAAACCCCCACCCGACCCTTTAAAATTACCCCCTTAGCCTCCCCCACTCTCCCGACCCCCCCCCAAAACCTTTTACACATACCTGGTGGTCCAGGGGGGGCCGCGGGACCGATCTCCCGTTCCCACGCTATCAGCTGCGCTAAAAAATGGTGCCGATGGCCCTTTGCCCTTACCATGTGACAGGGCAAAGGTAGCGCCGGCGCCATTTTGAATATTGGCAATACGGCCGGAGGGCAGAAGATCACTCCCGGACCCCCGCTGGACCCCCAGGGACTTTTGGCCAGCTTGGGGGGGCCTCCTGACCCCCACAAGACTTGCCAAAAGTCCAGCGGGGGTCCGGGAGCGACCTCCTGCACTCCGGCCGTATTGCCAGTATTCAAAATGGCGCTGGCGCTACCTTTGCCCTCACTATGTCATACAGGCATGACTTTTTAAATCAGTCCAGCTTTAAGTGTTAATAGGTTCTGATGGCAACTTTTAGTTCCATTATTATATTATTTGTCTTGCTATATGGCCCTCTAGAATCAGAGTGAGAGTAATTGCAAAGCTCTTCTAGATACTGATGATGATTTCATGTGCACAGATTCCAATGACACTTCTTCAAGAGTCTGCAGAAAAGATCAAGGAGATCCCTAATGTATCTTGTAGGGATGTGCAGCCAAAAAAATTTCATTGCATTCGTGATACGTATTCGTCGGGGGTCATTTCTGTTGCATTCGGACGTATGGAGAATCCGATACGTCGATATATGAATTCGTTTTCCGGTTCCTATTAAGTCAATGGGGTAAGGATTTCCAGCCTATTTTTGGCTGCAGAATTGGAGTTTTCTTATCAATTCTGAAGAAACTTCTGGGGAGCAATCATCGGAACGAGAAAAGAGCTCCAAGGTACTTAGACTGTGGCAAAGTGGCACCAAAGTGGCATGAATAGCCTAAGGCACTGGAAAGGTGCAAAGGGGTACCAGAAGTGGCAAGAATGCTTTAACAGAGGCACAAAGCAGCAGTGAGAATGTAAAAAACACACCACAGCTTCAAAAGAGAGCACCGATAGCAGATGCATGAACCATCGAAGGCAGCACGACAGGCAAAGCTGCAAGACAAGTGGCATTCACATCCAACAGCACAATGAAGGGGGAACATATCAAGCAGATAGACTAGCACCAACACACTGAGGAACCATGAGAGTGGCAAGAACACCACAAGGAGTTATGTGAGTCATCTGGTATCTGGCAGCAAAGCAGAGTGGCAGAAAGCTGATAGGGGCAAGACAGGCTGGCAGATTGGAGGTAGTCTGGTCCCTGTGGTTTTGATAGGGGAAAGACAGGCTGGCCCAGGAGAGAGTTCCCTTTCCTTTGTGCAGGAAAGGACTCCCTAGAACGGGTTCACCCCTAGAGTGGGGTGTTTCCGTTGGCGTCTAGTGAATACCGTTGGCGTCTAGTGTATACCGTTGGCGTCTAGTGAATTCCATTGGCGTCTAGTGAATACCGACTGTACTTACGCACTTCAGATGATGACAAAGGAACTTGAAGAGCTCTCAGAAATAAGAATACTGCTACTCAAGTCCAAATCTGCAATATCAACTTATGTTGACTTTGTACAGTACAGTGCTTCTGTAAACAATGGGAACACAGAGGATGAACTAGAGTACAACTACCACCAGTTTTCTATAGCACTAGAAACATTAATGTAGCAACAAAGAAACAGCTTGGGAAAATGGCCCATATTATGAAGGTCATGAAAACTATATCCTAGTTCCAAGCTGGACAGACAGGCACAGCGTTAGAGGTCGAGCCCTGGTAGGGACATAAAGCCTGGATGAACAGACACAGCAATCGAGGTCAAACACTTGTAGGAACACAAGGCCTGGATGAACAGGCACATCAATCGAGGTCAAACACTTGAAGGAACACAAGGCCCGGACTGACAGGCAAAGCAGTCCAGGACAGAGGTCAATCCCACCTAGGGACATAAGGCCTGGATGAACAGGCACAGCAATCGAGGTCAAACACTTGAAGGAAAACAAGGCCTGGACTGACAGGCAAAGCAGTCGAGGACAGAGGTCAATCCCACCTAGGGACATAAGGCCTGGATGAACAGGCACAGCAATTGAAGTCAAACACTTGTAGGAACACAAGGCCCGGACTGACAGGCAAAGCAGTCGAGGTCAAACACTTGTAGGAACACAAGGCCTGGACAGTTGACGGTAAGGCACAGCGTTTCATGTCAGGTACATGTGCTGCAGTGCTTATATTATCTGGAGCATAGGAGGCAATTGGAGCTGCTGCAAGGCTTTGAATTGCTTTTATTCATCTTGCTATTCACAGGGAAAATTTGGAAACCCAAGCAAAGGCAGGATTACTTTCAAAAACACTAACATTTCCATCAACTCTGGTGCCAGCCTTGAGCGGTGAGGGCTCATGATATCCCCTGTCATTGAAAAGACACGTTCACTGGGCACACTGGTTGGTGGACATGGCAGATATCGCTGAGCCACTTTGGCTAGGTGTGGCCAGACAGTGGACTTGTGTGCCCAATATGCCAGCGGATCTGTCTGCATTTTCTCTATCGGCTCTGAGAGATACCATGCCACTGACAGCTGTGCTGCTGTCTCCTGTGCTTGGGCAGGCTCAGAGTCATTCAATCCAGCTGCTTTCTCTCTCGCCCGTTGCACAACTGATGAATCTTTATGGGCAACATGCCTTGGGCGTTCTGAAGTGGAGGAGGAGGTACTATCTGTTGCTGACACAGTGCTGCTCCTGCTTGGGCTAGCAGCACAACTCTCTGACGTGCCTGCTGTTTCCACCTCTGCTTCAAGCCTAATTTGTCTCCGCCTATGGCGCTCCTGTTCACGGACCTTTGCTAACAGCAGCTCCTTCACAAATGACAGACAATTGGACTGTAGGGCGAGTTTACCTTTCACATGGGGATCACAGACAGAGGCAAGCATGTATGTGCGGTCGTCTGTTAAAGGCCTTAATCTGTCTTTCACCTGCTGCTGCAAAACTTCCGGACACTGCAGCACCTCAGCAGTCATTCAATCTTCCTGTTTAAAGGCCTCCAAATGTTCATCCAGGAAATTAACTATAGGGATGATGTCAGCCAAGGTGGCACTTCTGGAACTCAGCTCGTCCGTGACATCCTTGAAGGGCTGCAGGATTTTTACCAGCTGACTCATGACTAACCAATCATGATGCCCTAGGGGATTCTGCACACCTATGTCCATTGTACCAGAAAGTTCATGAAGGGGTGTCTGCATCTCCAGTAACCTCTCCAGCATCATAAAAGTGGAATTCCACCGGGTGGCAATGTCTTGAATGAAACGCTTGTGAGGCATATCCAAATCAGTCTGCTTTTGTCAGAGAACCTGCCTCGCCTTGACACTTCTGTGGAAGTGTGCTGCTATGTTCCTGCACTTCTGTATTAACCTACGCAGGTATTCATTCTCTTTGTCATTGGACTCCAAGCCCAGAGCTGACTTCACTACCAGGTGCAGAGTGTGTGCAAAACATCGGATGTTCTTAAACCGCCTATCGGTTATTGCCTTAACCATGTTTGCACCATTGTCTGTGACAAAGAACCCTGCCTGCGTTTTCCTGTCTTGCTGGTGTAGTTGCCAGCCCTCCAGCATCTGTCTGATGCATGCTAAAATACTGGCTGCGGTATGGGCCTGGTCCGTCAGGTGGGTGTGCAGTAAAGCCCACCTCCACCCTGATACTTCTTCAGTAATAGAGCTGCTGGCTGCCCCTGCCTCAGCCATGTCCCACCAGTGTGCTGTAGAGATGTGCTTCGTTTTTAGGAATCGGATCGGGCTTCGGTCGACCGATTCGTTTAAAAGTTTAGTTTTTCGCGTGTGATTTGGTTTTTTTTACGAACAGAGTTAGTGCGCACTAACGGGGTTAGTGCGCCCAAAGTTCCCGTTAGTGCGCACTAACTAATGCTAGTGCGCACTACCAAAAATTGCAACTTTTAAGTAAAACGTATCAATTTTTAAGGAGTTCGTTAGCTAAATGTACGGTTCTGGGCTCCCACTGGTTCGCACCACCTGGAAAACAGCCAATGGGAATGTAGAATCAGTATTTTAACTCATCCGTAGTTAGTGCGCACTACCGCTGGATAGTGCGCACTACCGCTGGTTAGTGCGCACAAACGCGGATTAGTGCGCGCTCTCTTGAGCATGCTCTGTGAGGTCCCCAGAGGCCATTTTGCTGCACGCACTAATAATTATTTTCTTACTACGTGCTGTCTGACAGAGGAGAGCAGCAGCAGACTGCAGTGCCATTCAGGATTGGAATCAGAAGCTGAGTGCTTGAGCTGTAGTGTGCAGTATCATCAACAACTTTACCAGTGTAAGTGTATAATATAATAAATATATAAGATTTTGTTTTAGTTTTTATACAGTATTACTTTACTATTGGTTAGTTGGTTAAGTTAAATAGTTAATGCACTTTTTTTTCGGTGAAATAGCATAAAATAATATAAAAATAATATTAAATGAAGTTACTTACATTAGGGGAAATTAAAAGTTTAACACACAAAAGTACTTCATTTAATTTTATGCTAATTTAGTGAAAAAAAAGTTTAACAGAGATTGTCAGTGTCACACAGACAGCTCCCTCCCTGCCTGCATTACGTAGTGAGAGGCTGGCTGGCTTCACAGACAGGGGGGGGGGAGCTCAGCTGCCTGACCCTCACTCCTCCCCTCCCCCCATGTCCCTGCCACTGAACTGAATAGCGTACTGTCTGTCACTGTGAGGGTGAGGGCCGAGACAGCTCCCTCCCTGCCTGCATTACGTAGTGAGAGGCCGGCTGGCTTCACAGACAGGGGGGGGGGAGCTCAGCTGCCTGACCCTCACTCCTCCCCTCCCCCCATGTCCCTGCCACTGAACTGAATAGCGTACTGTCTGTCACTGTGAGGGTGAGGGCCGAGACAGCTCCCTCCCTGCCTGCATTACGTAGTGAGAGGCTGGCTGGCTTCACAGACAGGGGGGGGGGGGAGCTCAGCTGCCTGACCCTCACTCCTCCCCTCCCCCCATGTCCCTGCCACTGAACTGAATAGCGTACTGTCACTGTGAGGGTGAGGGCTGAGACAGCTCCCTCCCTGCCTGCATTACGTAGTGAGAGGCTGGCTGGCTTCACAGACAGGGGGGGGGGGGAGCTCAGCTGCCTGACCCTCACTCCTCCCCTCCCCCCATGTCCCTGCCACTGAACTGAATAGCGTACTGTCACTGTGAGGGTGAGGGCTGAGACAGCTCCCTCCCTGCCTGCATTACGTAGTGAGAGGCTGGCTGGCTTCACAGACAGGGGGGGGGGGAGCTCAGCTGCCTGACCCTCACTCCTCCCCTCCCCCCATGTCCCTGCCACTGAACTGAATAGCGTACTGTCACTGTGAGGGTGAGGGCCGAGACAGCTCCCTCCCTGCCTGCATTACATAGTGAGAGGCTGGCTGGCTTCACAGACAGGGGGGGGGGAGCTCAGCTGCCTGACCCTCACTCCTCCCCTCCCCCCATGTCCCTGCCACTGAACTGAATAGCGTACTGTCTGTCACTGTGAGGGTGAGGGCCGAGACAGCTCCCTCCCTGCCTGCATTACGTAGTGAGAGGCTGGCTGGCTTCACAGACAGGGGGGGGGGAGCTCAGCTGCCTGACCCTCACTCCTCCCCTCCCCCCATGTCCCTGCCACTGAACTGAATAGCGTACTGTCACTGTGAGGGTGAGGGCTGAGACAGCTCCCTCCCTGCCTGCATTACGTAGTGAGAGGCTGGCTGGCTTCACAGACAGGGGGGGGGGAGCTCAGCTGCCTGACCCTCACTCCTCCCCTCCCCCCATGTCCCTGCCACTGAACTGAATAGCGTACTGTCACTGTGAGGGTGAGGGCTGAGACAGCTCCCTCCCTGCCTGCATTACGTAGTGAGAGGCTGGCTGGCTTCACAGACAGGGGGGGGGGGGAGCTCAGCTGCCTGACCCTCACTCCTCCCCTCCCCCCATGTCCCTGCCACTGAACTGAATAGCGTACTGTCTGTCACTGTGAGGGTGAGGGCCGAGACAGCTCCCTCCCTGCCTGCATTACGTAGTGAGAGGCTGGCTGGCTTCACAGACAGGGGGGGGGGAGCTCAGCTGCCTGACCCTCACTCCTCCCCTCCCCCCATGTCCCTGCCACTGAACTGAATAGCGTACTGTCACTGTGAGGGTGAGGGCTGAGACAGCTCCCTCCCTGCCTGCATTACATAGTGAGAGGCTGGCTGGCTTCACAGACAGGGGGGGGGGAGCTCAGCTGCCTGACCCTCACTCCTCCCCTCCCCCCATGTCCCTGCCACTGAACTGAATAGCGTACTGTCACTGTGAGGGTGAGGGCTGAGACAGCTCCCTCCCTGCCTGCATTACGTAGTGAGAGGCTGGCTGGCTTCACAGACAGGGGGGGGGGAGCTCAGCTGCCTGACCCTCACTCCTCCCCTCCCCCCATGTCCCTGCCACTGAACTGAATAGCGTACTGTCACTGTGAGGGTGAGGGCTGAGACAGCTCCCTCCCTGCCTGCATTACGTAGTGAGAGGCTGGCTGGCTTCACAGACAGGGGGGGGGGGGAGCTCAGCTGCCTGACCCTCACTCCTCCCCTCCCCCCATGTCCCTGCCACTGAACTGAATAGCGTACTGTCTGTCACTGTGAGGGTGAGGGCTGAGACAGCTCCCTCCCTGCTTGCATTACGTAGTGAGAGGCTGGCTGGCTTCACAGACAGGGGGGGGGGGGAGCTCAGCTGCCTGACCCTCACTCCTCCCCTCCCCCCATGTCCCTGCCACTGAACTGAATAGTGTACTGTCACTGTGAGCGTGAGGGCTGAGACAGCTCCCTCCCTGCCTGCATTACGTAGTGAGAGGCTGGCTGGCTTCACAGACAGGGGGGGGGGAGCTCAGCTGCCTGACCCTCACTCCTCCCCTCCCCCCATGTCCCTGCCACTGAACTGAATAGTGTACTGTCACTGTGAGGGTGAGGGCTGAGGGCTGGCTTCACAGTCAGGGGGGAGCTGCCTAGCCCCTCCCTGCATTAGTGTGTGAGCTTCTGAACAAACAGCTGTCCTATAGCACATACTTTTTTTCATCTTCTTTTTTATTTTCTCATGGTAGGATGGAACGTGAAAGGGAGTCCGGTGAGGACAGGGGGAGGGAGTCTGACTCCTCCCCACCGTCCTCCTCCAAGGTGGCAGCAAGGTCCAGGAAGCCCCGCTTTACCCAGGGCGACGTGGACCTCCTGGCCCGGCTCATGCTCCTGGATGAGAGGAACCTGTACACCCCCCCAGGCAGCAGGCCTAACCTGCAAAGGGAGACTGCTGCCTGGGCCTCTCTCCAGGAGGAGTTTTGCCGGCGGGCCTCCTACCCTCGTGAGGTGGAAGACCTCAAAAAGAAAGGTGAGAAATAATAATGTTGATCATATTATTCAATTATAAATTATGTATATTATTTTGTCATTGAAAATTAAATAGAGTATGATAGTAATACTAGCTACAGTAGCAGCTACTAGTAGCATACAGTGAGTTATATAATTATAATGTAATAATTAACTACTATAAGTAATAAAAGTTATAATGTTAAGTAAATATATTTTAAAAAAACAGAAATACTAGTAGCTAGCTACTAGCTAGCTAGCTACTAGTGTACCACCCTTACCCTATACTATACTAGTATTAATACTTAATAACTAGACTACAAAGGAAATAAAATTATCTGTGGTATATTATTGATATTTATATTTATCTTTTTGAAATGGTGGTATTTGGGATTTTTTTGAAAGCCACATTGAAATATAAATAAAATAGTATTTATGTATAACTAACTTTTGTATGTTGCATAAAAAATAATCTAGTAGGTCAAGGCAAAACATGGGCATGTTGTAAAAATTAATCAATGTTATTCTTTTTCCTGTATATTCCTCTAATTTTCAGGTCGCCATCTGCGATTGCACGAGGGTAGGTGGCTCGAGGAGGTCCGACGAACCTTGCCCCGTTCCGTGCCTGGTAAGTTGTTTTCAGAATACTACACAAGAACAACACACATTACACAACTATTCAATTAATTGTAATGGAATTTGTGTTAAAAATGTTTCTTTACTATAACAGTGAATGAATCATTGTGTCTGATCTCATTCTTGTTTTTAAAATTCTAACTGTTGTTCTCTGAATTTTGATTTGTCTTGTACAGAACAACACCCAGGTAGGGACGAGGCGGGGCTTCCTGGGCCTAGTGGGAGGCAGAGCTGTCACCAGAGGAGGACGGAGGCAGCAACAACAAGTGGTCTAGGTAGGAAATAATATATCTTGGCACAGCCAGTACAGTAGTATATATTATCTGAGGCTGAAAAACAAAATCTTTTTTTTTTTATATCAGTCAGTTATAGTGGCTGGGGATTGGGAATGGGGGGATGTGTGTATTTATTTATTTGTATATATTAAATGACCCTGAGTGGCTATGATAGTAAACTAAAGAATTGAAGGTGAAAAAAAAGAAGAGGTTTGTAGTGTATCTCCTACCATCATATTCTGTGTAACCTGAGATTGACTATTATTTCTCCTTCCAATCCTTCAAATTATGTATTCTCTCTAATCTATGTTGATAGATTTGATATCCCTCCACTCTCCCCCTCACTCCTTCTCCCCTGCAATGGACTCCTCATTTTTCTATAATCCTCAAGGTCAATAAACTAAATAAGGGGTAGATTATTTTATAAACTTGCTCACACGCATCCAGTAGTATTTGCTTTTTTATTTGTCATATCTGACTATGTAATGTATGTATAATGTATAGTTCTGTGTCTCATGTTGAATTATTATTTATTTTAATTTCTTTATAGGACCAGAAAAAGCTGCCAGGAGCCAGCGGCCCACCACTGCCACCAGCACCACCACCAGCACCACCACCAGCACCACCACCAGCGCCAGCGCCAGTGCCAGCACCAGCACCAGCACTGCCGTACTTCCTCCAGGATCTCCTCCAACATGTAAGTGCTGCTGTGCACAATATTCAAAGTTGGAGGAGATCCTGCAGGAAGTACGGCAGTTCAAGGCGAAATATGATGCCGACTTCATGATGTTGCAGCAGAGGGTCGGAGAGGTGCAGGCCAGTGTGAGCAATGTGGAGAGGAGGTTGTTAGCCCTGGAGGAGGCCCCTCAGGAGCAGAGGGAAATGGCTTCTCCTCCTCATGAGATGCCTCATGAGGAGGAGGTGCCAGTTCCCTCTGCTTCAGAGGAGGTTTCTCCAGTGGCGACACCCTCCTCTCCACATGAGCCTGACCCTGCTGCAACATCATGAAGTCAAGGCATCATATTTCGCCTTGACCTGGGCTGCTGGCCTGGGTTTTTTTTTTGTTTTGTTTTTTTTTTTAAATGTGTGTACTGTGGTGGTGGTGTGAAATATAAATGTTAAAATAAATTTGTTTATATTGTAAATGTTTGCTTGTTCTTTTTTATATATTATTTTATTAGTCATTTAACTAATAATTATTATTCCAAAATAATATAGTATGGTACTACTAAATTACAAAGAGCAGACATGTACGGATGTATGTCTATTATAATCCAACACATTTCATTGTTTTAGTAGTAGTAACTAAGTTAGTCATACACTTCCATACAACATTCAGTCTGGCTGAATTAGCACAAGTTGTATACTTGTGAGCAGTAGCGCCAACGTCAAGGCTTCAACCGTGGCTACTGACCATTCACACATCTTTCAACCTGGCCAATACAATATTGTGCACTGTGTGCAGTGTGTGCAGCACTCAAGCTACTGCAATGACTCACACGTCAATGCCAAAAATTGCTCCATGACCAAGACAGCCATTTGAAGCAAAAAATGTAATGCTTGTGATACTAAAGTAGGAGTAAGGACTAGGAGAAAGCAGACTCATGAACAAAAAATCCTTCAGAAATGTACAACTTCTGGGTGCTCAGTTTTCTCTTTTTATTACACTCAAGGGTGTCTGTATATATTTGGTTAATCAATATATTGTTACAGTAGTGGATATAACAGACAGTAACAGTTTATATCCAACTAGTAGCTAGTAGTAGTAGCAGCTACTAGTTGGATATAAACTGGATATCCAAGTAGTAGCTAGTACTTGGATATCCAGTAGCTAGTAGCTAGCTACTACTAGTACAGCCACTAGCTACTTAGTTAGAGTATCAACCTCTCTGTGCACTGTAAGTGCAATTTAATATTGTATTGGCCTGAAATTCTTTCATACTTCATTCACACAATCATGCTGTCGGAGATGGACGCTGAGGCAGAAGAACCCAGCGAGGACTTGCCTGCCTCAGAGGTGGACATTGGGGGAAAGGAGCCTGGGAGTGAGAAGCCTGTGTTGGAGACGCAGCAGGACAGAGTGTTCATGTCTTGTGACTCCCAGACTGGCTTCTCCTGTGGGCCACAAGAGGCAGCAGCGGCAATGTTGTGGCCGCTGCTGCCTCTTGTGGCCGGGCGCCCCAGCAAGCGATGCGGGGAGCACAGCTGCATAGAGCCAAGCCTCTCTTCCACCCCTTGACCTTGGATCTCGGCCCTCGACAAGAGACTCACTCCTCCCAGTCACAGGGAAAGTTCGGATACCCAAGCTGTGGAAAGTTCGTTTTGATAAAAACCAATTGCTCGACTAAGTCTGGAGACAAACGTGCACGGTGTGGACTCACTATGTTCCCTGTCATTGAAAATACTCTTTCACTTTGCACACTTGTTGGCGGGCAGGAAAGAAAGTGCTGTGCTAGTATTGCAAGATCAGGCCACATTGAAGCTTTCTGTGCCCAATATCTCAAGGGATCTGAGTCCATGCTCTGAATTGGCTCAGACAGAAAACTCTTAACATGCAGTTCTGAAACATTCTCCTGCAGGTAGGACTCAGTAGTAACTCTTCTGCCAACAGCTGATGCGATTGCTTGTGACATGGCAGGCAGTTCATTAAATGTGGAATGACTCATATTTTGATGTGTTATGGAAGGGGTAGGGGAGCAGCTGATCATACTAGTACTTGAGCAGGATGGAGTTGGAGACTGAGAGGATGATACTAAATCTTTTTCATCGTTAGCAGTGGAACAGACCCTGTTAGACATTATGTTTTCAACCATTGTAATCAACTTTTTTTTCCAATGTGTAAGAGCATTGTTCTTGAGAGCAATACTGCCTTTCACACGTGGGTCACACATCGTGGCTAACATATAGCAATCCCTTTGCATGAGAGGTTTCAATCTTTTTTCAACTTGCTCTTTTAAGCATTTAACAAGCATTAACACTTCCTTAGAGAAATCTGGATGATGCAGAAATTCCTCTAATACCTCCTCCAGATAGTTTATTACAGGGATGACACCACCCAAAGTGGCATTAGCTGAACTCAATGCATCAGTATATACTTTGAAAGGCTTGAGGACATGCACCATGTGTGCAATGTTTGTCCAGTCCTGACATCCAAGAGGATTTTCCAATCCAATTTCAGTTGCCATTGCCAAATCATGAAGAGGTGTCTGCTGTTCAGACAACCTCTCCAACATAAGATAGGTGGAATTCCATCTGGTAGGCACATCCTGAAGAAGGTTGTGCAAAGGTGCGCCAACTGCTATTTGCCTCTTTCTGAGTTGCTTCCCACTTTTTACACTACGATTGAAATGCCCAGCTATTTTGCGACACTTTTCAATCAACCGCTTCAGGAGTTGACTACTACAACTAGTAGTACCACCTTCCTTGCCACTAAGCCCCAAAGCATCCCTCACTATCAGATGCAGGGTATGTGCAAAGCATCGGATGCCGTTGAATCTACCATCAGCCAGAGCCTTAATAATATTGGAACCATTGTCAGTAATGAAAAATCCATTTAAGCATTCCATATCACTGCTTCTAAGGAGCCCATTCCATTTTTCCATCATCCCCTGAATTGCGTGTAAGATATTTTCGGAAGTATGTCTCTTGTCTAGCACTTGAGCATGCAGTAAAGCCCAATGGTATCCTGGCGAAACCTTTTTGGAGCTGCTGCCACTGCCACTGCCAATGCTGCTAGTGCTTACAGGTATTAATGCCTCATCCAGCTGCCACCAATGTGCTGTTAGAGATAAATATGCATGCATTGCATTCATACTAGTCCAAACATCAGTGGTGAGATGGATGCTCCTCCCCTTTGCCCTTGCCATCATAATCTGCATTTCAGCACGACATTTTCTGTATAGGGAAGGAAGCACCTGACGGCTAAATGTACTTCTTGAAGGAAGTTTGTAGTAAGGGGCGAAATAATGGAGCATCCGCTTAAATCCCTCATTTTCTACAATCTGCAGCAGCTGATCATCCAAAGCAATCATTAGAGCAATATGTCGTGTACCCACTTTAGACATTGCCTGCTTCCTGCTCTGTGACATTGCAGAAGAACACCACCCCATCTGCTCCATGGTAGCTTGCCGCTGCTGCTGGGGATGAGGAAGAGGAGACTGCTGCTTCTGCAGATGCACACAATCTGTATCTTCTTTATCTTTAGTACTACTACTACTTTCCTTCTGTGGCTGCTTCCCTGTTGCTTTACTTGAAGCCTGGGCAAGCACAGTGGGACCAGCTTCTTCTGCAAGCAACAGTGCTCTATGTTCTCTTTCAAGGTGATATTTCATGTTGCTGTTAGTAAGATGTCCAATAATTCTTCCACGGCTCACCATCTTTTTACAATGGATACATTGTCCAAATCTCTGGTCAGCCACAACATGATAATGATTCCAAATCTTTGATGTCCTTGTACTGTTCCTTACTCTAGGCTGGATACTTGTCATTTTCATACTAGTAGTAGAAATAGTAGTAGTAGTAGTAGTCACACGTGGATGTTCAAATGGTGTAGGGGACAGGGTACCAGCAATACTGCTGGCACTGGCAGTAGTTGTTTGTTTTGCAATCTGACTAACATTGTCATTGCTTCTGTTCTCCTCCTCCTCCTTCTCCTCAGAATGTTTACTAGCCAAAAACTCCTGATCATCCTCCTCCTCCTCCTCCTCCTCAATATCTGATTCATCATCATCATCCAATACTTTCTGTAGCACCATTTTTTCTTCTAATCTTTTCACCTTTCCCTCAAATTTTGCTCGTTCCTTCCCTTGCAACAAGTTTCCTTGCACTTCTACATCCTCTTTCTTCTCAAAAAATCGCAGTTTTTTCCTAGGGACTGGCAGACAGCTCTTTCCAGTCACTAGCAACACGTTTTTTTCCAGAGGGTACTGGTAGGGGCATTATGATTCTGTGGTCAAAGAAATATATAATAAATATAGTACATTAAACAAGTTAATAAATTAGTTTGGTATTCATTTTTAAAACTTTATTGAGCTAATAGCATTAGCTAGCTAGCTATTGCTAAGGCTACCCCCAGACCACAGGACAAAGAAGGATATAGTGATTATTTATTAGTCAGTGAGTGACACTGACAATTGATAATTTGATATAGTATACTTACTAATATATTATATTGCAATTTATACCATGCATTGGCCAGAGCATCAAACTGCAGCAGACTGAGACTGAAACTAGGCTGCAATACTTCAGTTCACTCATTACACTAGCCTCCTAGGACTGGCTAGTGGCTAGGCTTTTCTGCATTGAGGTTAGAGAAGTCCTATTCCTATTTTTTCATATCCTTTTCAGGCCTATTCTGTTCTTTGAACTAAAATAACTTCTCCCTCCCACTTTAAGTCTTACCCACAGATCTCACACACACAGGAGCAGAAGCCTCAAGCCAAGCACAAGATACATAATATAGGATATTGCACAGACTATTGGCCAATTATAGGTTTAGTAGTAGAATTGATTTGATAGTAGTGACTCACTGGCTTTAATAGCTAGCCAATATAGCCAGTGACACTAGGCTAATAGCCAAGCTAGCTATTAGCCTAGTGTCACTGGCTAGGGCTAGCTAGCTATAAACACTATTAGTGATAAATCTGGTAGATTACACATACATCTATATAATATTGATAAATATAATATTATATAATTTTATATCTTTATAAATCTATTAAAACTCTACTGCTGCAATGTTCAGAAAGCAATCAACGCACCTACCTTAGTACCTTCACCTTGTCCTTTATAAGCAAGCCCTGCTGCTGGACTGGAGTGCTGGTGCCTGCCTATGCCTAGGCTAGGAATGCTGCGAACGAAGAGCTCACTCAAGAAACAGAAAAAAGAGTAGAGCTCAGCTCAGCTCACTGGTTGTGGCTATTGGCTATTTTGGCTAGTGGCTTGGCTGCTACCAGTAGCTAGCTATATGCTACTGTGGCTAGTGGCAATGGCTGGCTACTGGCTGGCTGCTAGTATCATAGGCTGATACTAGTATCAGCTAGCTAAGCCAGCTAGCAGCTAGTACCCCTTAATAACAATAAAGGCTGTATAATATTAACTAACTATCAAATCAACAGCTGCAGCTAGCTATAAACTGATTGACTGATGTTTTCTCCTCAAACCCACAAAACAAAAGCAACACATAAGCAGAGCACCCCTTATTATATAGCTATTATTGCTACCTATTGACTAAAAGTAGGAGGGAAAATAAACCTATTAATTTAAGTGGCCAATTCAAAAATGATGCAAATGAATATTGGGGCGGATTTTCAGAGCCCTGCTCGCGTAAATCCGCCCAAAACCGGGCGGATTTACGCGAGCAGGGCCCTGCGCGCCGGGAAGCCTATTTTACATAGGCCTCCCGGCGCGCGCAGAGCCCCGGGACTCGCGTAAGTCCCGGGGTTCTCGGAGGGGGGCGTGTCGGGGGGCGGGCCCGGTCGTCGCGGCGTTTCGGGGGCGTGTCGGCAGCGTTTTGGGGGCGGGTACGGGGGCGTGGCTACTGCCCGGGGGCGTGGCCGCGCCCTCCGTACCCGCCCCCAGGTCGCGGCCCGGCGCGCAGGAGTCCCGCTCGCGCGCGGGGATTTACGCCTCCCTCCGGGAGGCGTAAATCCCCCGACAAAGGTAGGATGGGGGTTTAGACAGGGCCGGGCGGGTGGGTTAGGTAGGGGAAGGGAGGGGAAGGTGAGGGGAGGGCAAAGGAAAGTTCCCTTCTAGGCCGCTCCGATTTCGGAGCGGCCTAGGAGGGAACGGGGGTAGGCTGCGCGGCTCGGCGCGCGCAGGCTATACGAAATCGATAGCCTTGCGCGCGCCGATCCAGGATTTTAGCCGATACGCGCGACTACGCGCGTATCTACTAAAATCCAGCGTACTTTTGCTTGAGTCTGATGCGCAAGCAAAAGTAGGCTGTTCGCGCGCCTCTTAAAATCTACCCCATTATGCATAATATATCAAACAAATTCTAGTCACATGATTGATGACATAATCACAATATCCACAGACACACTACTACAGTAGGATTAGAACTTCAAGCTAATAGCTCTATCCCCCATTCCCATTCCCCATCCCCCATATAAAACAATCTGTAAAAAACAGCACCTTGGCTGTTGGTAACCTTGGTAATGAATAAAAAAACAAGAAGACACCCAATAGGAATACATATTCAACCTTCAATTTTAAAAAAAGTGTCAATTTAGTATCAATTTACGTTAGTGCGCACTAACATATATCACTGCGCACTGCCATGTACCTAGTGCGCACTAATAATCTGTTAGTGCGCAGTACGGTGAGGCGCCATGTACTGCGCACTACGTCCAGCGACTGCGCGCTAACGGATAGTCCATGCGCACTAACATCCGTTAGTGCGCAGTAATAAAAAACCGACTTTAACCCGAAAATTCGTGGAATTTTGATTCTTTTTCCCAACTTCCCCAACAATGACGAATTAGACAATGTCGTTGGCATTGGCTAAATCGTCAGAGAGAGGTAAGAGTGTGCAGCACTCATGGCAGTCCAGATACCGCAGGTGAAATGCACTCTTCCATCTGCCTTAGCTAGCAGTGCTTGCATGCGACTGCAACACAGCTTGTACAGACTGGGGATGACCTTTCTACTAAATGTGGTTCTGCACGGGATTTTGGAATTTGGAAGTATGACCTTCAAAAAACGCTTGAAACCCACATTCTGCACTAGCTGCAAGGGCTGGTCATCAAGGGCAATCATTTCCCCAGTGGTCCTGGTTACAACTTTTGAGGCTGCCTGCCTCCTACCCCAGGATAGCGGTACCGCACTCCACCCCATTTCCTCCATGGCGGATTGTCGCTTCCGCCACATGTCAGGGGGTTGCTGGCCTGCCGCCTGACTGCTAGAAGGGTATGAAGGCGTGGGCTGACTCTGCTGCTTTCCTACCACTGCACACTGGTTGGAAGGGGTCCCCCGACTGGAACTGCCACCATCCCCAGATGGCAGTAATCTTGTTGGGTGTTGCCTCTTCATATGATGGTTCATGCCAAAGTTAGATAGATGTCCCATTTGCTTGCCTCTGCTAATATCCCTGGCACAGTAATTACACCGAGCATAACGCGGGTCTTCTGTCACTTTAAAGAGTTTCCAGATCGGAGATGTCTTTCATGATCCTCCCTTCTCTAACACCTTGGGGGTGGATGCTGGCACTGGAGTTGAGGTAGTGGGTGCACCCTGAGAAGCAATGCCAGAGGGGGCATCAGTCACCCTCTGTGCCTGTACTGACTGCTCTACCTCCTCCTCGTTATCACTGTCATCTCTCCCCTGCTGCACATTTCTGGAGGCTAAGACAGGACTAACTGATTCTACCGAAGATTCGTCAGCTATTACTTCTTCCGTTTCTGATGAGAATCCCACACAAGAAGATTCTTCATCTGAATCAGAGGCAAACAGTGACTGCGCTACCTTGTGAATGCTAAGTGTTAGTCGAGACTTCTGTCCCCCTGATGCTTTTGGGTGTCTACATTTTGTCTGGCATGACTCTGCCTCCCCTTCCCTCACCTCCAAAACCACAGGGCCAGAAACAAGTGGTGGCGATGTATCATGGTCAGATTTCATTTTTTTGGCATGGAACTGCCATCCCCTACAAAGATTTTAGATTGCGACAGTTGCCTTTTTAGCTGTACTGGTGGCGTTGCACTAGTGTCTTTTGAGGTGCCTCCTCTGCCAGTCCCAATCACTCGATTACATCTCTCTTTCCCTGATATTATGGATTTAATGTGACTGAGTAGTAACACTGCCCACTGTCACGGTGCCTGGCTGTGCACTAATGTGTGTGGCGTGCACACAGAAGCTGCTTGCTTGTAAGCACAAAAGAGGCAGACTCCCTGGGCACTTGACTGCACAGACCCACCCAATAGTTAGGCTCAGTCTGTTAAAACTACCCACTACCCACTGTCACGGTGCCTGGCTGTGCACTATTGTGTGTGGCGTGCACACAGAAGCTGCTTGCTTGTAAGCACAAAAGAGGCAGACTCCCGGGGCACTTGACTGCACAGACCCACCCGATAGTTAGGATCAGTCTGTTAAAACTACCCACTGCCCACTGTCACGGTGCCTGGCTGTACACTAATGTGTGTGGTGTGCATACAGAAGCTGTTTGCTTGTAAACACAAAAGAGGCAGACTCCCTGGGCACTTGACTACACAGACCCTACCAAATACTTAGGATCAGTCTGTTAAAAGTACCCACTGTCACGGTGCCTGGCTGTGCACTAATGTGTGTGGCATGCACACAGAAGCTGCTTGCTTGTAAGCACAGAATAGTCAGACTCCCTGGGCACTTGACTGCACAGACCCTACCAAATACTTAGGATCAGTCTGTTAAAAGTACCTACTGTCACGGTGCCTGGCTGTGCACTAATGTGTGTGGCGTGCACACAGAAGCTGCTTGCTTGTAAGCACAAAAGAGGCCAGAAGCTAGAAATAAGCTAGGAGCAGTGTATACCTAAGTAAAAAAGTTGAATAGTTCAGCTCAGTTACTCACCTTGGAGAGGTGTTGAGGTAGTGTGATTGGGTTTGAATAGGGACCAACATTTGTTAATCAAGGGAGCAGTGAGTCACTCAGGCTGACTAACTGCAGTTAGATTGTTTGTATTTCTCAACCCACCCACCCCTAGCTCATCCCTTAATTTATAGGCAGGTGCCACTTTCAGAAAAAAAAAAAAATCAACAAAAACTTTATTGAGAATCCGATCAGACCCCGGTAGGCCACTACCAGACACATAGTGAATTCACTAATACATTTAAAGGACGTTAGACACATTCCTACTCCCATAGCAACCTAAAACGTAACTAGGAACTGATCAAAATTGAGATGAAGGCAGCAGTCCAGCAGCAAGAGGGGGGCTTCCCAGTCTTTTGCATCGAGTGTCACATGTATGATTTTTTACCCGCCGGTGAGAAGTTGTACATGTGCATGCGATGCAAAGAGCTCCTGGCTCTCAGAGAATGAGTCCGATCTCTGGAGGCACGAGTGGCAGACCTGGAGGAGCTGAGGCAGACAGAGAGGTATAAAGATGAGACCTTCAGGGACATAGTCAAGTCCCAACTTCAGAATGGCAGCCCTGGTGCTGCCTTGGAGGAAGAAGGTCTCATGATGGGAGAGCACCAACCAGGTGCAGCAGGAAAGGATCCTGTAGCAAGGACCTGCTCTCCAGGTGATGCATTGTCCTTTCGCACTGAGGATATCTCCCCAAGGCCTACTGCCCAGGAGGGAAGGGTCAGGTCGTCCGTCATAGTTGGTGATTCGATTATTAGGAATGTAGATAGCTGGGTGGCTGGTGGGCGTGAGGATCGCCTGGTAACATGCCTACCTGGTGCGAAGGTGGAGGACCTCACGCGTCACCTAGATAGGATTTTAGACAGGGCAGGGGAGGAGCCGGCTGTCGTGGTACATGTGGGCACCAACGACATAGGAAAATGTGGGAGGGAGGTTCTGTAAGCCAAATTTAGGCTCTTAGGTAGAAAGCTTAAATCCAGAACCTCCAGGGTAGCATTCTCTGAAATGGTCTCTGTTCCACGCGCAGGTCACCAGAGGCAGGCAGAGCTTGGTTGAGATGATGGTGCAAGGAAGAGGGATTCAGTTTTGTTAGGAACTGGGGAACCTTTTGGGGAAGGGGGAGTCTCTTCCGAAGGGATGGGCTCCACCTTAACCAGGGTGGAACCAGACTGCTGGCGCTAACCTTTAAAAAGGAGATAGAGCAGCTTTTAAACTAGAACAAAGGGGAAAGCCGACAGTCGCTCAGCAGCGCATGGTTCGGAGAGAGGTATCTTTAAAGGATACTAATGATGCATTAGAATTAGGGCATCCCGACAGTGAGGTTCCAATAATTAGAAAAGCAGTCCAAGTGCCTGTAACTAAAAACTCACCTGAGCTAAAAAATTCAAACTTATCCCTATCAATTAAAAAGCAGAATGAAAATACAAACAAAAAACAAACTTTGAAATGTTTGTATGCTAATGCCAGAAGTCTAAGGAGTAAGATGGGAGAATTAGAATGTATAGTAGTGAATGATGACATAGACTTAATTGGCATCTCAGAGACATGGTGGAAAGAGGATAATCAATGGGACAGTGCTATACCGTGGTACAAATTATATCGCAATGACAGAGAGGAGCACTCGGGAGGAGGTGTGGCGCTTTATGTCCGGGATGGCATAGAGTCCAACAGGATAAACATCCTGCATGAGACTAAATACAAAAGAACATAAGAACATAAGAAAATGCCATACTGGGTCAGACCAAGGGTCCATCAAGCCCAGCATCCTGTTTCCAACAGTGGTCAATCCAGGCCATAAGAACATGGCAAGTACCCAAAAATTAAGTATATTCCATGTTACCATTGCTAATGGCAGTGGCTATTCTCTAAGTGAACTTAATAGCAGGTAATGGACTTCTCCTCCAAGAACTTATCCAATCCTTTTTTAAACACAGCTATACTAACTGCACTAATCACATCCTCTGGCAACAAATTCCAGAGTTTAATTGTGCGTTGAGTAAAAAAGAACTTTCTCCGATTAGTTTTAAATGTGCCCCATGCTAACTTCATGGAGTGATCCCTAGTCTTTCTACAATCCGAAAGAGTAAATAACCAATTCACATTTACACGTTCTAGACCTCTCATGATTTTAAACATCTCTATCATATCCCCCCTCAGTCGTCTCTTCTCCAAGCTGAAAAGTCCTAACCTCTTCAGTCTTTCCTCATAGGGGAGCTGTTCCATTCCCCTTATCATTTTGGTAGCCCTTCTCTGTACCTTCTCCATCACAATTATATCTTTTTTGAGATACGGCGACCAGAATTGTACACAGTATTCAAGGTGCGGTCTCACCATGGAGCGATACAGAGGCATTATGACATTTTCCGTTTTATTCACCATTCCTTTTCTAATAATTCCCAACATTCTGTTTGCTTTTTTGACTGCCGCAGCACACTGAACCGCTTTCAATGTGTTATCCACTATGACACCTAGATCTCTTTCTTGGGTAGTAGCACCTAATATGGAACCCAACATTGTGTAATTATAGCATGGGTTATTTTTCCCTATATGCATCACCTTGCACTTATCCACATTAAATTTCATCTGCCATTTGGATGCCCAATTTTCCAGTCTCACAACGTCTTCCTGCAATTTATCACAATCTGCTTGTGATTTAACTACTCTGAACAATTTTGTGTCATCTGCAAATTTGATTATCTCACTCGTATTTCTTTCCAGATCATTTATAAATATATTGAAAAGTAAGGGTCCCAATACAGATCCCTGAGGCACTCCACTGTCCACTCCCTTCCACTGAGAAAATTGACCATTTAATCCCACTCTCTGTTTTCTGTCTTTTAGCCAGTTTGTAATCCACGAAAGGACATCGCCACCTATCCCATGACTTTTTACTTTTCCTAGAAGCTTCTCATGAGGAACTTTGTCAAACGCCTTCTGAAAATCCAAGTATACTATATCTACTGGTTCACCTTTATCCACATGTTTATTAACTCCTTCAAAAAAGTGAAGCAGATTTGTGAGGCAAGACTTGCCCTGGGTAAAGCCATGCTGACTTTGTTCCATTAAACCATGTCTTTCTATATGTTCTGTGATTTTGATGTTTAGAACACTTTCCACTATTTTTCCTGGCACTGAAGTCAGGCTAACCGGTCTGTAGTTTCCCGGATCGCCTCTGGAGCCCTTTTTAAATATTGGGGTTACATTTGCTATCCTCCAGTCTTCAGGTACAATGGATGATTTTAATGATAGGTTACAAATTTTTACTAATAGGTCTGAAATTTCATTTTTTAGTTCCTTCAGAACTCTGGGGTGTATACCATCCGGTCCAGGTGATTTACTGCTCTTTAGTTTGTCAATCAGGTCTACCACATCTTCTAGGTTCACCGTGATTTGATTGTCCATCTGAATCAATACCCATGAAAACCTTCTCCATTACTGGTACCTCCGCAACATCCTCTTCAGTAAACACCGAAGCAAAGAAATCATTTAATCTTTCTGCGATGGCCTTAACTTCTCTAAGAGTCCCTTTAACTCCTCGGTCATCTAATGGTCCAACTGACTCCCTTAGAGGTTTCTTGCTTTGGATATATTTTAAAAAGTTTTTATTATGAGTTTTTGCCTCTATGGCCAACTTCATTTCAAATTCTCTCTTCGCCTGTCTTATCAATGTTTTACACTTAACTTGACAATGCTTATGTTTTATCCTATTTTCTTCAGATGGATCCTTCTTCCAATTCGTGAAGGATGTTTGTTTTGGCTAAAATAGCCTCTTTCACCTCACCTTTTAACCATGACAGTAATCGTTTTGCCTTCTTTCCAGCTTTCTTAATGCATGGAATACATATGGACTGTGCCTCTAGGATTGTATTTTTAAACAATGCCTAAGCCTGTTGAACACTTTTAACCTTTGCAACTGCACATTTCATTTTTTTTCTATTTTCCTCATTTTATCAAAGTTTCCCTTTTGAAAGTTTAGTGTTAGAGCTGCATATTTACTTATTGTCCCCCTTCCAGTTATTAGTTGAAATTTGATCATGTTATGATCACTGTTGCCAAGGCCCCACCACCGTTACCTCTCTCACCAAGTCCTGCTTTCCACTAAGAATTAAATCTAAAATAGCTCCCTCTCTTGTTGGTTACTGAACCAATTGCTCCTTGAAGCAATCATTTATTACATCCAGGAACTTTATGTCTCTAGCAAGTCCTGATGTTACATTTACCCAGTCAATATTGGGGTAATTGAAATCTCCCATTATTATTGCACTGCCAAATTGGTTAGCTTCCCTGATATCCAGGTGGACAATAGTATACTCCTATCACTATACTCTTACCCAATACACATGGGATTTCTACCCATATAGATTCTATTGAGCATTTAGTCTCTTGTATGATCTTTATCTTGTTGGACTGTATACCCTCCCCGACTGAAAGTGCCACACCCCCACCAAGTTGATCCTCACTATCATTGCGATATAATTTGTACCCTGATATAGCACTGTCCCATTGGTTATCCTCCTTCCACCAAGTCTCTGTGATGTCAATTATGTCAATCTCATCATTTGCTGCTATACACTCTAACTCTCCCATCTTAGACTCCTGGCATTGGCATACAGACATTTCAAAGTGTGTTTTTTGTTTGTTTTAACAACCTGCTTTTCAGTTGTTTGGGATAATGCGGAAATCATTAGCTTTGGTGAATTTTTACATATAGGCATATGGACTATGCTTGCTTTTAATGGAACCTCTCTGTTGGGATGCCCTAACTCTCCTGTTTCATTAGTATCCTTCAAGGATACATTTCTCCGAACCATGCACTGCAGGGTGGCATTTCAGAGAATGCCACCCTGGAGGCTCTGGATTTCTGCTTCCTACTTAAAATCCTAAATTTGGCTTCCAGAACCTTTCTCCCACATGTCGTTGGTGCCCACATGTACCATGACAGCCGGCTCCTCCCCAGCACTGTCTATAATCCTATCTAGGTGACGCGTGAGGTCTGCCCCCTTTGCACCAGGCAGGCAAGTTACCAGGTGGTCCTCACATCCACCAGCCACCCTGCTATCTACATTTCTAATAATCGAATCACCAACTATGATGGCCGGCCTAACCCTTCCCTCCTGGGCAGTAGCCCTGGGAGACTTGTCCTCAGTGCAAGAGGACAATACATCACCTGAAGAGCAGGTCTTTGCCACTGGATCACTTCCAGCTACACCAGGGTGATGCTCTCCTACTGGGAGACCTTTCTGATCCAAGGCAGCACTGGGGCTGCCAGACTGGTTTTGGAACTTGGCTACTATGTCCCTGAAGGTCTCATCAATGTACCTCTCTGTCTCCCTCAGCTCCTCCAAGTCTGTTACTCTAGCCTCCAGAGATCGGACTTGTTCCCTGAGAGCCAGGAGCTCTTTGCACCGAGTGCACAAATACAATCTCTCACCGGTGGGTAATAAATCATACATGTGACACTCAAGGCAAAAGACTGGAAAGCCCCTTTCTTGCTGCTGGACTGCTACCTTCATATTAGTTTTATTGAGTTCCTAGTTAAGTTTAGGATACTAAACTTATCCCCCCTCAGCCATCTCTTCTCGAAGCTGAAAAGTCCTAACCTCTTTAGTCTTTCCTCATAGGGGTGTTGTTCCATTCCCCTTATTATTTTGGTTGCCCTTCTCTGTACTTTCTTCATCACAACTATATCTTTTTTGAGATGCGGTGACCAGAATTGTACACAGTATTCAAGGTGCGGTCTCATCATGGAGCGATACAGAGGCATTATGACATTTTCCGTTTTATTCACCATTCCCTTTCTAATAATTCCCAGCATTCTGTTGCTTTTTTGACTGCCGCAGCACACTGCACCGACAATTTCAATGTGTTATCCTCTATGACAACTAGATCTCTTTCTTGGGTTGTAGCACCTAATATGGAACCCAACATTGTGTAATTATAGCATGGGTTATTTTTCCCTATATGCATCACATTGCACTTATCCACATTAAATTTCATCTGCCATTTGGATGCCCAATTTTCTAGTCTCACAAGGTCTTCCTGCAATTTATCACAATCTGCTTGTGATTTAACTACTCTGAACAATTTTGAGTCATCTGCAAATTTGATTACCTCACTCGTCGTATTTCTTTCCAGATCATTTATAAATATATTGAAAAGTAAGGGTCCCAATACAGATCCCTGAGGCACTCCACTGTCCACTCCCTTCCACTGAGAAAATTGTCAATTTAATCCTACTCTGTTTCCTGTCTTTTAGCAGTTTGCAATCCACGAAAGGACATCACCACCTATCCCATGACTTCCTACTTTTCCTAGAAGCCTCTCATGAGGAACTTTGTCAAATGCCTTCTGAAAATCCAAGTATACTACATCTACCGGTTCATCTTTATCCACATGTTTATTAACTCCTTCAAAAAAGTGAAGCAGATTTGTGAGGCAGGATCTGCCTTTGGTAAAGCCATGCTGACTTTGCTCCATTAAATCATTTATTTATTTTATTTATTTAACATCTTTTCTATACCGACATTAAAATACACATCATATCGGTTTACATCACAACAAAAGATAGAAATTACAATGAACAGGGGCGAGGGGGAAGGGCAATGAGTACAGAGAACAAGAGAATATGGGGCTCCGTGGGGAGCCTGGGAACTAAACCAAAGGGAAGGAGAAATAAGAAAAAAAGAAATAATAGGAACATATTTACATATTAGAATAAGGATAGGAGAATGAACTTATTTACAATGAAAAGGGCAGGGGGCAGGGGAGGGGAGAGAAGGCTAGTCTGGGAAAGCCTGGTGGAAGAGTCATGTTTTAAGCATTTTTCTGAATTTAAGTGGGCATGGCTCAAGGCGGAGATGGGAGGGCAGTGTGTTCCAGTGAGTTGGACCGGCAATTGATAGGGCACGGTCCCTTGTGGAAGCAAGGCGGGCTTTCTTAAGGGGAGGGACTTGAAGGGTGCAGGTGAGGTTTGCTCTAGTAGAGCGGGCAGATTGTGTGGTCTGGAAAGGTTCGCTGAGCCATGAGGAGTTATATTTGTAAATATATTTGTAAATAGCTTTATGTATGATGGTGACGCTTTTGAAAAGGATACGGAAGGAGACAGGGAGCCAGTGCAGATCCTTAAGGACTGGGGTTATGTGTTCTGTTTTACCTGTGTTGCTGAGGAGTCTTGCCGTAGCATTTTGCAGGATCTGTAGGGGTTTGATGGTGGCGTGGAGGAGTCCAAGGTTTAGGGAGTTACAGTAGTCCAGCTTAGATGAAAGGGTGGCTTGGACGACAGTTTTAAGATCATGTGTGTGAAGTAGGGGGTTTGAGCTTTTTGATGATATTAAGTTTGTAAAAACCTCCTTTAAGGACGGAGCTGATGTGATTTTTTAGGTTTAGGAGAGGGTCAATCAGGACACCAAGGTTTTGGACTGATGGCTGTGAGGTTAAGGAGATGGTCTCCGGGTCATTGGTGGAGAGAAGCTTAAAGGTTTGCTGGTTATGGATAAGGAGGAGCTCAGTTTTTGAAGAGTTGAAGGTGTCTTTCTATATGTTCTGTGATTTTGGTATTTAGAACACTTTCCAGTATTTTTCCTGGCACTGAAGTCAGGCTAACTGGTCTGTAGTTTCCCGGATCACCCTTTGAGCCCTTTTTAAATATTGGTGTTACATTAGCCACCCTCCAGTCTTCAGGTACAATGGATGATTTTAATGATAGGTTACAAATTTTTACTAATAGGTCTGAAATTTCATTTTTGAGTTCCTTCAGAACCCTGGGGTGTATACCATCCGGTCCTGGTGATTTACTACTCTTCAGTTTGTCAATCAAGCCTTGCTGAGTGTTGTGACACAGTGACAAGTAGGGAGGAGGAGTGAAGGAGTAGTCTTTTCTCCACAATGTCCACAGGCAAAGAGCTGAGGGCATAGAGGATTGCTGCTGCTGCAGGGGAGCAGGCATACTTCCTCAGACTGGCTGCCACTCCTCTACTGGTATGGCTTGGGTGTCAGTATAATACGTGTAAGGTAAGGATGACCTTACAGGTAGCATCTGGATCCTGAAGACAGCCCACTACAGGGATGGCAGTCAGTCAGCTTGTGGACATTGTGGAGAAAAGACTACTCTCTCACTCCTCCTCCCTATTTCTCACACGCAGCTGACACTCTGTGACAACACTCAGCAAGTGCACAGCGATGTGGAAGGGAAAGTTAGGTTAGTGTAGAAGTGAAGCGCCTAAAGTGCAATGCAAACCCTGTCCCCTAGATTGTACAGCAGATATGGGCACAGCACCCCTATGGGTGGCTGTTGACCTTCATGGGGCTGAAGGAAGGTAGCCCTACCCTGGCAGCGTATACAGAGCACAGACTGAGTGTCAAGAGATGCAGGCTGGGGTGCCAATCTCTATGTGACATGTGCATGATATGATCAACAGAGAGAAAGCAAAGCAGACCAGTGAGAACAAAAAGGCGCCTTCTAATATGACCTCTGTGACACCTCTGGCACCTGCCAAGCAAACCAAGCCTCCACCCCCGCCCCAACACACACACACACACACACACACCTCTGTACCGGATATATCACTACATGCTGTCTGTAAAGCAACATGATGCAAACCACTCATCTGAAGGAAGCCTACAGCGACAGCCTTATTTATTTATTTCTCATTTCGTATATACCGCTCAACAAGCCCCACATTAAACGGACAATTTCTTAACAGCCACTACCTCCCTCCATAAAGTAGCAAGCCTCTGTGGCAGCCTAAGGTCTGGGAAGGCTGCCCATCCCCTAATAACTCTATTCTTACGTGGACTCTAAGTACGAGGAGGTAAAGCATCATTGTCGGTGGGGGGAGGGGGGCACCGTGGGCACGACAAGGAAATGTAAAATATGACATACAAGGAAGACTGCATATTTGCTGTGTTACACTGCCAACCTGCACATCTCTGCCTCTCGGTGAACACTGGGTATAAACTGTGAGCGAACTTGGGGAAATGTTAGAGTACAACGCGTGAGGCCATTCCTACCACAGCCCATACGCTGGCCGGTCAGGGGCGCCCGTTCTGGAGAGGGCGAGCACTCGATCACTGCTGTCCAAAAGCAGGGTGTGTGCTAAATTCATGTATGCACACACACTGCCTGCTGAGGTGTATGGATTGCGGTGGCAAGGGAGGGAACTCCCAGCGCAGCAGTAGCAGCACCCCCGCACCCGGCGATTCACACAGGCAAACACAGCACGACAGTCACGCAGTCACACACCCACACACTCAAGTTTGGAGTATGGACGACCAGCTGCACTTCCTGCACCTACACATGCGCAATGCATATGTTCCTGCGATGATTGCCATCTAGCAACATTGAGGTCTGTGCCTGCTTGTCACTAACTGCTAATGATGGAGTCTGCGTCATTCCTCCTGAAATATTATCTATAGCTAGGCACATAAACACATCTGTCAGATGCGTACATAACAGCTACTTACTGAAAGCTACTGACATGGGCCCCTGAAGGGCTGAGATGCCACTAAAAGCACGTCTGGCAAGAGAGTAACACAGATCATGTGAAATACATGAGAGCTCTGGAGAGCAGTAGGCCTATACATTCACCACTGTGTCCCGTTAACTTGTAGGCTCATTACCTCTTCAGCTGACCACAGTTTCTGGAGCCATAATGCTATACACAGAGCAGTTCATTGACAGTGTAGGAGCACACCTGCCCTGCTCACCACTAACTGTAGAAGTGACAGACACCACATGATGCACAGCCTAGAGGATAGCAGCTGTTCCTGATTCCCCAGACTTTCTGACACACATGTGGACCAGCTAGGGCCTGCAACCATGCAAGGATGGAAACACGTGCAGTGACGTTGCAAATGGACCTATCTGCAAGCTGTTTGGCACAGGAGTGCTTTAAGGGTGTTCACAGATCGCTGTAGGACTGTAAGACATAGTAGGTATAGGTAAAAGGTAAAGACTATGCATATTTTCTGAGTACATACATATGTGCACTCAGCTGTACCACATGACTACCTGTGATGCATAACGCACAAGGGCCTTGCAGCAATGTCATCTCCAAATCTGAGTAAGGGTACGTATGACGGCACAGCTGAATGATGTAGATTCAAACACACATTACCGTTGGCCTGTATGACGTGAACCTTGGCTCAGGAGAGATGCGTGTGTTGTAAGACTGCTTAGAAACTATACTGTGACGGTGACATCTCAGAGGTGATTGGAAAATACAAGTGAAGGCAGGACACCATCTGATTCCCAATCCTGCCTTCACAATGCCCCATGTGCATCCGGGTGTAGGCTCCCTGAGAAGCAAACGCGACCTACATGATATCGCAAAAGCCAAGGCCCTCACCTTTTGCACGTTATCATTTATAAATAGCATACCTAGGTGTAGGAGGGTGCATCTGTGTCGGGGTGCATGCAACCACCAAGAGGAATACTAGCTTGGAAGGAGCCATGCGCATTGTGGGAACGGCACTAGGTAGCACAGACAATTTCTCCAAGGCTGCTACTACAGCACTGTGATGTGTCCATTACTGTTGCCAACTAGCTCCAATTTTCTGGACATATAAATCCAGTCCTGGTTTGGAAGTCATTACATGCAGGCATTTAATCAGACTTTGCTATAGGTTTTGCAAGCCTAACCAAGACTATCAAGTCGTGCATGCATGGCAGTAAGACCAGGACTGGATCTGCATGCACATGGAATTGCTAGTCTGCAGTTGTTCTTCAACTGGTGAGGCAGTGGAGTCAGCTCTGTGCGGGCATGGCCCCGTGACAGTCAGCAGATCTAGTACAGGGGCATCACTTCACATGCACAGGTTTTAGCATTTTGGAATGAGGGTGTAACATGGGAAATCTGTCAGTGAAAGCTTAAACTGTCTACCTGTACCTTTCAGATGTCCATTTTAAGCTTCAGAGCTATTTGACATTTACAGCATTTCTAGAGCTGTAGCTCTCCATGCTTGAGGACCAGCTGGGGTGGCATCACATTTGTGGCACTATGTCATCCATATGTGAGGGGTCGGTCGGGGGGGGGGGGGGGGGGGGGGGGGGGTCCGCTGGGGAGGACTGGCAAGGCACACCGCGCTAGTTAGGCCACAAAGTGTCATGCCGCATGTGCCTCTTTTATTGTCACTATCAGGCAGAACACGTGGAGGCAGCCACATGTGTTTGATGTCATCTTAACTATCACAGCAAAAAAGCGGAGAAATGTCCTGCACTCAGAATATAGTCAAAGTGAAAAGGAGAGTGCAGAACAGGTTATAGTCCTTACAGATTCAAGGATATTTCAGTTCTTTATTCCAATGACAACTCCTCTGTTTAGAAAATGAGTTCAAAGTAGTGCATTTAAAAAGCTATCCCCCGACACTGACCCCGTGTTTTGCCACAAAGGCTGCGTCGGAAGGAATTCGAGCACTTTTAAACTAACAACCTTCCATATACAGGGAGTGCATATGGAAGATAGTAAACAGAAGAGTTGTCATTGGAATAAAGAATTGAATTATCCTTGACTCTGTAAGGACTATAATCTGTTCTGCGCTCTCCTTTTCATCTTTACTTTCACAACAGCTTTTCAAGTACAGTCTACTGCTCAATTGTCAAGACAAATCCTGAGTAGGCATACGTGTTTTCTGTCACACAGTCATCTACACAGTGAAGGAGTTGCAGAAAGAAAGAGGATAGCGAGGAGGGCAGCACTTAACAGAATTCTGGCCTCCCTCCCTTAGGAGGAGTCGTGCCTCTGCCTGCGCTGCTGCTACTTCCCTGGGAAGGCTTGGAACAGGCCTTGGCTGTTCTCTAGGTTGTTGTTGTTCTGCTTGTTGTCATCCGCGGCGAGCCTGCCGATGCATCCAGAATGCCTGGTAGGTGAGGCCTATCAGGCAAAGTAGCATTCAATAAGGTTTTGGCGAATCTGGCTGCCACGCAGCGTGGTGTCCTGGGCTCGTGCAGGGAGACAATGGGGAATCTGGGGTGAGATCCCAGCATCTCTCCTTTGGTACTCCGTGGCATTTATTTATTTAAAAATGTTTGTATACCGCATAGAGCAGGGGTCGGGAACCTTTTTGGCTGAGAGAGCCATGAACACCACATATTTTAAAATGTAATTCCGTGAGAGCCATGCAAGACCTACCAAATTAATTTACTACAACCCCCTACTCTCCTGACCCCCCCCCCAAGACCTGCCAAATTAATTTACTACAACCCCCACCCTCCTGACCCCCCCAAGACCTGCCAAAAGTCCCTCGTGGTCCAGCAGGGGTCCAGGGCTCACAGACAAATCTTTAATAAAAAAGTAAAAATCTAACAAAACCCTCCACCCTCCTGATGCCCCCCCAATACCTCCTAAATTAATTTACTACAACCCCCCACCCTCCTGACCCCCCCAAGACCTGCCAAAAGTCCCTGGTGGTCCAGCGGGGGTCCAGGAGCGGTCCGGGAGCGATCTCCTGGACTTGGGCTGTCGGCTGCCAATAGTCAAAATGGCGCCGACGGCCCTTTGCCCTCACTTTGTCACTGGGGTCGACCAATGGCGGCGGTAGCCCCTGTGACATAGTAAGGGCAAAGGGCCGTCGGCGCCATTTTGACTACTGGCAGCCGACAGCCCAAGTCCAGGAGATCGCTCCCGGACCGCTCCTGGACCCCTGCTGGACCACCAGGGACTTTTGGCAGGTCTTGGGGGGGGGGGGGTCAGGATGGTGGGGGGTTGTAGTAAATTAATTTTGGAGGTCTTGGGGGGTGTCAGGAGGGTGGGGGGTTTTATTAGATTTTTACTTTTTTATTAAAGATTTGTCTGCGAGCCAGATGCAGCCATCAAAAGAGCCACATCTGGCTTGCGAGCCATTGGTTCCCGACCCCTGGCATAGAGCAAGATGATGGAAGATGTAGCAGAGCAGCATGATATCAGCAACTTTGGGTGGGGGGCATACATTAAAACTCCATCTGTCTTGTCCAAACAGCGAAAGCGACTTTTGAGAAGTCTGAAGGCGCGTTCAATGACACGGTGAATAGCACATAAGCCCTCGTTGTACCTTATCTCTGCCAGTGTGTTGGAAATGGCTACAGGGGTGAGAAGCCAGTGCCTGCAACTGTACCAGAATCTCCTGTGGCAATGACAGATTTAAGGTAGTAATCATAACATTGTCACTTGCAGATGTGAGTGGCAAACCCCAACATCCAATAACAATGTATAAGATAGCCTGTACTTTTGGTGAGCCTTAAATGCCGATTTATGTAGCATAAGTGCCTATCACATTGTTGTGGGGCAGTATATGTGCAGCCTAGCTATAGCCAAAAGGAGATCAGCTGTGGCTAGTGCAACAATTGCGTGCTAGGCACTCGCAACCCAGCAAAGGCTACTGGTGTGTAGCGGCCTGCCAACCTTGAGGTGATACATAAAGGCTGCCACACCTGTGTTAACTGCAAAAGCGTTACCTCATAGTGTGAACGCGAATGTCCATGGCAGCTCTGCAGTCTGTCCTCCATAGAAACCCATTTGTGTGTCCACACACAGGGAATATGCCACGCCACCAACATGCACAGGACACTGCTTGTAGTACAAGTGTGTCAGGCTATACAGAAACTGTGGGCGTCAATCGTGAGGATGCCTCAGTAATGGCCCACACGTGATCATGCTGTGCCAGCAGTGTGAACAGTTCAAGCTTGTGATTCACCAGTGAAATTGTAATAGCTCCCAAGGGGAGGATAGGAATGGGGACATTTTGCAAATGAAGACATTGAAAGTGTATAGTGCCTGCTCACGTAGCAAGCTTTAGGGCCAGTGCATTGTTTGTCGTCACAAAATTTCCAGGCCTCTGAAGCATGGGGAGAAAAGGCCATGGCTTGGGCCAATGGCCTGTAAATATGACTGTACAAGGCTCTTGTTATGGCAATGATCCTTTCCTCCCCCCGGTGTATACCGTTTGCCACAAAACACATAGGCAGAGATGTGATTGTGAAAGAAGCATGTGTCTTACCTACGAGCCAACCGTCACCATACAGGCCATCCTCAAAATTTTCAAAGAGGCCCGATTGCCTAAGTATAAAGGAATCATGTGTGGCTCCCAGGAACCTGGCCACCATGGTCCAGAATGTGCATTTGAGCGTCGCAGACCACTTGCACGTTGATGGAGTGGAAGAGCTTTCTGCTGCGGTACATCTCCTCCCTCTCATAGGGTGGAACGATGGCCACGTGAGTGCAGTCGATAGCTCCGAGAACATTAGGAAAGTTTGTGATGGCATAAAAGTCTCTCTTCAAGTCCATCAAGTCCTGCCTGTCGTGAGGAAATGTTATGTAGCGAGGATTGCAGACAGTGACTACTTCAATGACCTGGTTCAGACAGCTTGAAAAAGTGGTTTGGGACATTCCCCCCATGACCCCTACTGTTGTTTGGAAGGAGCAGAGTTTGGTGAGGCCAGGCACAGTGTTGGACCTTTTGATGACTGGATCCAGATCCCCTCAGATTTCTTCATATAATAACAGGATAGCCCGAGAGCTGAGCCAATACCTGCTAACCACAAAGTCCTCTGGCATGCCCAGCAAGGATGTTCGTGAAGGAAAGATATGCTCCCTGTATTTCGTGCCCCGTGGCCGCTTGCGTGCCTGCTACTGGCCGTAGGACCCGTGGCTCTGCTTGTGCTGCTGCTACTTCCCTAGAAGGGCTTGGAACAGGCCTTGGCTGTTCTTGAGGTTGTTGTTGTTCTGCTTGCTGTCATCTGCGGTGAGCACGCCGATGCATCCAGTATGCCGTGACAATTATGCTTGCCACAAACAATATGGCTTTAGGAAGGTAGACGATCCATTGGCTCCAGGCCTCCCTGCCTCAGCCCGTTGTTGCAGATTCCCGTTTCCACTCCTTCCAGTTGGGTACTGGGAATTTCACTGGTTCAATCACCCATCGTTGCAGTCACATTGTAGAACTTGCTCGATTTTTCCACTCGTCTCGGCCCTGCTGTTTGCACGCTTTTTCACACGGGTGCCGCCCTCCTGCAATGCTTTGCACACACCTAGCCTCATGCTAAAATGAGCATCACTCATGTTCCGCTGTAGGTCCTCACAGGCGGTGCATCATGAGCCTCCCCAATGGCTTCAGACGCACACAATGAATGGTCTTCTTCTTCATGTACTGTTTTCTCCCAAGGTGGGAAAAGTAGCCATTTTACATTTCTTCATAGTTTAACATTGTAGCAATTAAGAAAGTGATACAGTTGCAAAAATTACAGTTCTCTAGGGCAACAACATATAATTCCACATTTTCATTCCTAGGTGCCATTTTATGTAACCCTTTTCTGGGAAAGTACTGATTCCAAAGGGCAATAACAGAACTTCTTTACATGGGCTAGCTCCTCAGTCCTCTCCCCAACTCTTTCATTTCCCATGGGGGGGGGTTCTTTTCTTTGGAGGGGGGGGGGGAAGGATAATCTTCTGGGCCTAGGCGCTGGAAAACATCTGTGTTTGTTGCCCATGTTCTTCGGGACAGGCACCTGGACAAAACAGGCAGGACTCCAAACAGGCAGGGTGAGCAAAATAATATTCACTGATAATGATTATAGAAAAATCAATAAAGTGAATAAATAAAATGTCCAAAGTTTAACTGATGTATCTTTCTGTGGTCGAAGTCCCTTCATTCTGAAACTTGGAACTGGTTCTCCATCCATGGTTCGGAATGAATGTCTATCACAAGGTGGCTGGGATACCCTAACCAGGGTGGACATCTCCTTTCCTACAGTACCTGATATCCAGAAGGGTACTCCGATCTTCACATGCCAGTGTTCCATGTTCCAGGGTGGAAACTCTGATTGGGGGGGGGGGTCCTCCAGATGGTCTTCTTCTCCGTTCTCCTCTTCAAAAGAATAATTCTTGACTTCCCTGGGGGAAGGTCTGGTTCTGGAACAGCTATTTCAGTCCTGATCTGGGCAAGGAAGGGGGCAGCAAAAACATTTCCTTCCCAAAAGATAGAAAAAAAAAACCTTAATCTAGCCAAAAGTACTGTATCTTTCCTACAGGTCTCTGCAACCTCCTCTTGTTGGGACAAAGGAGTATAGAGACCCTTCCTGCACCCCTGGAGAGGGGAATTCAGCCTCCCAGAAGGTGAAGGTGAAAAACAGTAAAAATCCCAATTCTCAGATCCAGAAATAGAAAAAACACACACTCTCTAAATCCCTCTTCGCTCCAGTCTATGACCAAGTCTGGCAGGGCAGTGCCTCTCCCTTCTTTGCTAAGCTGCGGCTTGACTTTGGGGAGCACACTGAGCACACATCTTTTCTTCTGAAAAGCAAAACTGCACTGCCTCCTAGTCCCCCGGTCTAACCCCCAGCTCCCCAATGCCTAACAGACCTGCAAACCTCTGAGGGAGGTGCGGTATTGAATGGCATGGCCGGTAATACCGATGACTAAAATAAGGGATGAGGACTAGGGCCACCTGGTGGAGACCTCTTCCTCTCTACACTTTCATCATGGACAAACAATGGGAAAAACCCTTTGATACATCAGACCCATAGACTGGAAAGAAATCAGGAAAAGACAGACAATCAGAAAGGAGGAAAAGTAACACACGGCCAACACAATCAAGAGGTTTTATTTTCACTGTTTACATTTATGTAGTGCTGTACTTTAGAGTTTACTTAGTGAGTCCAAACAGGTTACCACTATGTTGTTTGCCTCCACATCCATGCTCGCTAATAACGCTGAAGGGACGTGAGCATTTATTTTAAGGGACACCAAGGAGAGCCATTCTGCTCTCTGCCACCTTAGCAGCACTCTGGCGGCAGTGAGGCGTTCTGCTTTAAGCTGGAGATTCACAGAGAGAGGAGGAGTCACCATGGGACCCTGAGCTCATATCTGTCTCTTGACCCCCGCACTGGCAGACTGCAGCTGCTGTATCTTTTACTGCGATACCTGAGCTGGCAGAGGGCAGGGGGGGGGGGGGGGGTCGAAGTGTTTATAGTGGAGTGGTGAAATGGCCAGCATGTGGCCTGGATGGAATGGAGATGACAAGGTTTTTTCTGTTGTTGTTGTTGTGTTTCTTTTTTTTGTCTCAGTGTTGTCAGTCCTAGTTTCAATGTTTATGGCCACATCCTTTAAAAAAAAACCAAAACCTTGCCCTAAATATTTCTTAATTAATCATGTGCCTTTCCTGCCATTTTTTAAGTGAGTCTAGTGAAAGGTGGAAGCTCTGTATGCAACATTATTGGCCATATTTGAAACTCTACCTAAAGGGTAATGTCTCAATAAAATCTCTACTATTAATGCAGATTTTGTTTATTCAGCAACTCAGCTGAAGATATCTCCAAAACCGATTTCTGCAAAAATATTTATCCCACAAATATCTTGAAACTGTTATGATTTCACCTGTTTCACAGCCTTATCCTACCTTCTTGACACCTCCCTACCAGCAGAGGCCCTTAGTTAGCTTCTCTACAAGTGTTGCCAGGCTCCTTCTTACTGCCCTGGCCATTCCCAAAGTCTCAGCCAATGTAACCCTGCCCTGCCAAAAGCTTCCTGTCTTCTCATGGTGTCACTTCTGGCTCCATGACCTGACTCCTGTTGTCTTGCTTTGTCTTGTGGCCTATGGGCCTTCTGTCATGTGCCTTGCCTTGAGGCCTTCGGGCCTACTCTGTTTGCTGTTTTGGGCGTATGTGTTCTTTGTTCAGTGTTCCCTTGTCTGCCTTGTCTAGTCTACTCCTGCCCCAGTCTGCCTTGTTTGGTCCTGCCTTGCCTATACCAGAGTTTGTCTGGTCTTTTCCAGTATCCTGTCCAGTCTTGCCCTTGCCTTGACTGATCTTTGTCTAGTTCCAGGGGCAAGCCTTGTATCCAGCCTTGCTTTGTCCTACTTGCCAATCTAGCCCTGCCTTGCCTCAGCCACAGTCTCCAGCCTGTGTTGTCCAAGCTTTGCCTGCGTGGACTCACCACTAGGATGTACTGCCACCTCAGAGACTTCTGGCCTCCAGGGGAGGGGGCTAGCAGCTAGGCTGAAGACTGTCCCTTTTCTTGTTCCAAATTCTGCCTTGCCATCCCATGCTGCTCCCCAGGTGAGTGTCTCTGGCTCAGGGAGCCTTAACAGAACGGACCCAGGGAGCCATAACAGAAACCATTTGATCACACTAGAAGACCATGTGCTCCAAAATATCTGGATCTTACTGATTTTAATTGCTGAGTTATTCCACAAGCATGCTTCTAGGGACACATTAGACAATGGTTTGAACATTTTGTGAACTCTCTGCTGCCTATTCCATAACTTCAATTGCTTTTCGCTTCCCTGATATAGAGCTATCTTAATGTACAGATTGGATTAAAGAAGTCTGAAATGTAATTCTCAGCCAGTAAATACAGCCTTCGGTACTTGGTGGCTAAAGGAACTGTTGCATTCCCCGCTGTGCCTCAGTGCCCCTATTCCCCTTCTTGCCAATACACAGCATATCGCATTTCTCCATATCTGATGATAAATGATAAAGGGGTTTAGCACTAAGCATTTTTCCCATAGACACAAAATAGAAGAAAACCATTAGTACATTTTGGCAGATAGTGTGGTGACCGTAATGGATAACAAACAAAGCAAATGTGACCCCCAACTAGAGGCTTCACCTTCTTTTAATACAGCCTTAGTGATCTGTGACAGGCTAAGAACTTGGTAATACAATTTAAAGAGTCATTTTCAGCATTTTGTACATGGGGTGACCGGGTGTTGTCTGGAAAGTCCTCCCAAATCTGAATGATCGCTAGTTATTTAGGGAAAGTGGAACTTCAATAATAATACGAGAAAAAGGGCTGGCTGGAAAACGGACAACTCAAATTTGTATTCGTCTCATTCATGGAAGTTTGAACTCTTAAAAGTTGCATTTGGAATGAAGCATTAGCATTAAAAGAGCACCAAAAATGAACACAAGCACTAAGCACTAAAATATGCATCATAAATTTGGATTAAAGGACACTGGAGGTTTTTTGACCTACGAGCCGTTTAGATTGTCATGCCTGTAACCTCAGCTCTGAAGTCTTTTTCCTCCTAATTTTTCTATGAATACACTCCATTTTATCAAAAAAGAAAAAAGCTCTAGTGGGCTGTTTTGACTGTGTTGTGAAAAAATCCTCCCCACCCTTAGACTGGTGCATTTTATATTGAAATCCCTGCGTGTACTTTACATGAGCACAAAGTGCCTGCACTCCCTCAACCCACCTGAATTTACGCAGACCTGCAGAGAGTATTAAAATCGCCCCCTTTAAGTAGAATGTCTCAGGCCTTCCTCAGAGACATTACTTTGTGAGACTTTTTATTTTTTACTAGTTGTACCCGGCCACGCGTTGCTGTGGCTCAGTCTGGTTAAATGTAAAAGAAAGAAAAGAGAAAGCGCACGTTTCTAATATGTTTAATTTCACAATGCGCATTTGCTCTGCTCTGGCCGTCCCAACTCCCTCCCCCCCTTCCCCGGCGGTGGACGGACTGGCTCGGCGACTCTTGTACCCTTTCCTCCTCCTGTGTGTAAGTGTCCGGCAGTCCCTATTCCCTCCCCCCTTCCCCAGCGGCAGAGGAAGGGGCTGAGCCGTTTCTCGGAGCAGCGACTCATCTGCCCTTTTCCTCCTCCCCTCTGTAACACCCAGCACGTAGCGCAATGGTCCACACATGCTCGGTAGAGCTGCTCTCTACTGCGCATTTGCAGTCCGTCGGTCAGAGCCCATTTATATTGTAGATAGCGTGTGTTGCTTTTACGTCCAACAGATGGTGCTGTTTTTCCAAAAAAGCATGTTTTTACCTGTCACAGGTGTGACATCTATATAATATAGGTATATAAAAACACGCACGTATTCAAATGCAATGTTGTGTCAAAATTTCAAAGCAATCGGTGAAGAACGTCCGGAGATTTAAGATTTTGAACAAACGAACATTTACATTTTTATTTATATAGATTTTACACTGGTCTTTCACGGTCACACAAAAACATTTAGTCCATAAATCCAGTGCTATTTGAGGAGGCAAGGAACTAAGAATATGCAGTTAATTTCACTATATTTTTCCAAGTAAGGAGAGCGCTAGCTTTTTCCACTTATTTTTCTGTAGAAAGCATTCTGAACTGTTTCTCCTCTGGGCTCAGTATTACATCGTTTGCAGCACGTGCCATTCGGGCCAGGTAAGCCCAAATAGTTTCAGCTTCAGCCTTAATGGCAGCATTCTGCTCGCTGCTAAGAGAGAATGCTTGCTTAGTGGGGCTGGGCATCTCAGTTTAACCTGAATTAATTTTATAGCCTGATACATGACCATATTCTTTTGCAAGAGCTGCAAAATGAGGTAATGCTGTCCTCCTCATGCCCTTTAATAAGAACAAGATGTCATTGGCGTAGAGTGCCACTCTTAATTTATATAGTAGATTGAATACTGCGTGACTATATATGTGATACTGTTACCTTTCATATCATAATAAAAATAAACTGTTCATTCATATTTCCTATAAGCATTTGATAGAGAATGTTACCATTCTGTGTAGAAAATATCTTTGCACCGTTAAGCAGTTTCCTCAGTCCTCTTATTTAGAAGTTGAGATTTCTCTTTGAAAGCTTGTGTTGAACTGCTCTTTCGGTCTTCTGTGGCTATTTAAGTAACCAGGCACAGACAGCAAAAGTGATGCTATTTGTACTAGTGCTCTGCTCCTTTTGCTACCTGCCCAGGTCATCCGTCTACACCGCAGCGGGCCCTCCGCAGCAGGGCAATCCTGGCTCATTGGGCTGAGGTGCCTGCTTCTGATGCTCATTTAGATGTGTGGTGCGGCCATGCAGCATTACAGAGGGGTCTCCTGGGGGTCCTCATACACCGTGGACTACGAGGCTCTCAGTAAGCTGTGTGCTGCTCATACACCCCCCCCCCCCCCCCGTGGTATTCTCAGGGTGCCAGCTGAAGCAAAGCGTCTGCAGGCCCGGGGTGCCAGCAAAAACATTCAGTGTCAGAGGCGGGAATGGAGGGGGTCTCCAGGGAACACAATGAGGGGATCAGAGAGAGAGAGAGAGAATTGTGGAGGGGAGAAGAATGGGGTGGAGGGTAGTCGAGAGAGAGTGGTTGGGATAGAATGCAGGGGGGAGAGAATGTAGACAGCCTGGTGGAATGCAGAATAATGCAGAATTTTAAAAATACTGTATGTAGACATTTGCAGTTTTTGATCCAGAATTCCCTAAGGAGTACAGTGTGCTTTCTTTACTTACTGATAGAGAAGGAGACTGAATGATTTCCTGGGAATGGCAGAATATTAAGTAAAATACATGAAATGAAATATCACCAGTACCAGTGCTGGCATGGACTAGCTTTTACTGCAGTGTTTGTTTATGGGTGTAGACACACTCTTATTTTATTTATTTATTTTTAAACCACTATTGAACAAAAAAAAAGTGGAATAATTGTAGTTGTTCAGCTTAGTTAACTTTGGTCCACAGATGCAGAACATAGCTGGTCCTTTTCATGTGAACATAGTGCATAGGTAAGAAAAGTCTACTGAAGAAAGTGAAAAAGCTGATAATTAATCAAGCCTGTGATATGCATAGAGGGGGAGTGGTGCAGGGGGAATAACAGAAACAATATGTAATTGACTATAACACTTTGAAAATATGTGGGAAAGATGCTCTACAATAAATCTACTTTGAATGATGCAGCATTTATATATGAATATGCACTATTTTGACACCATACTTAAAGGTGAATTTTAAAAGGCCTATCCGTGCCACAGCCAGGCAAGACCGGCCAGCGCACGCAGCCTGTATTTTGAAAAGCGTGCGAGTATGCGCATATCTCCTGGTACGTGTACAAATTTGTTTTTACAAAAACGGGGCGGGGTGTTGGCAGAGTCTGAGCGGGGCATGGTTGGGGCATGGTTGGAACATTAGGCGGGACATGGGAGTTCTGGGTCTGTAACCTGAAGTATGTACGTAAGTATTTATGCTCACAAGCGGGTGCCGTGGACCTTTACTTCCGTTATGGATGACATGTAATTTTTAACTTAAAAAAATCAGGGCTAGTAGTCAGCAGGGATTAAGGATTGGGGCTGATAGCGTGAAAGGGAGGAAGGTTAATTAGGGGGGTTAGGAAGTCCTAGCCTTTGCCTGGGTGAACTGGGGAATGAACTGGGGAAAATGCTAATTGTGACGGCACGCTTATCTAATGAAATCCCACTTGCACGGTAGAGCCAGCATTAGCACACACAAGCGTGTGTCCATACAAAATTGCACGCACATATACACGTGTACAGCCAATTTTATATCAATTGCGCATATATGTGTGTATGTTATAAAATGGACTCGTTCATTTGCGCCGATGTGGCTTTTTAAAAGTTACCATCCCTGTGAGTAGCTGTGTGAAATGTAAATCCTTGCTCTGCTTTAATGATGCAGTCCTTACCTTTTCATCCTAAAAATAAAACATGCAACTAGACCTCGGCCCTACCTGACAATCACCTATGCTGCCTCCAACACGAAGTAGTGCGGCATCATCCTAGCAGTGCATTATGGGAGTTTGGGCTATAGGAGCTTGAGATGGCCGCCTTCCTGTCACCTATGGCATTGCTTTTTAAATGCAAATTTTCTGATGCCTTGTTTAATAAAAAAGAATTCTAATAAAATATATGAGAGATCTAAAAGAAGTACGGATTTTTTAAGATTTATTTTTAATTATTTTGCAATTTATGGCGAAACGGAGGATCTAAACAGCATTGATAGTTTAGAAATAATCTAAGGCTGTGAGGATGGCATTAATACAGGATAAAGAGCCAAAATTCCAGAGAAGAGCCAGATATGAGGGCATCAGACTCACTTTGATCCGCAGAGCTGAAAATCCTTCAGTTGTACAATGGAATATGACAGCCTGATCAGACAGTCTTTCAAATCAGATCTGAAGGCAGATAAATTCTGCACCCTTAAGACAAAGGGAAAACAAAGACTTTCCGCTCGGGCAGTAGAAGAACAAAATAATGTGTAAAAAAACCCAAACAAAACAACCGAACACACACATGTATAGTGATGCAAAGGCTTTCTGTAGATTACGGTAAACTCAAAAAGATGTGCGTTCAAGATCAGACATGTAGTGCAGCACCCTAGCTGCATATCTTGGTCCCAAAGAAATCTGGAGTCTTGATAGGTTGTGATACTTTTTATTGACCCAATATATTTTGACACCAAGATCAGATATCAGTGCAATCGCTGATACAACAGCGGAGAGGCTTTTATTTGCCCACAAGCACAAAAGGTTGTGTTTGAATGATTTTTAATAATATTTTTTCTTCCTTTTTGTTTCTTGTTGGCTGTCATGGAAAGATTTAAAAAAAACCCAAAACAAAACAAAACTTAGCAATTCAGATTCCTTAATGAGTACGAAATATTTAAGAATGAACAGTTCATAAGGGTAAAGAGGTGGGCTATGAAGTTCATGATGCAGGTACTGTGCTAATTATCTAATGGGTTTTTTCCCCCGGGGGTGGGTGTTTGGCAGACCTGAGATTATTATACATGAGGACATGATGATGATAATAGCACAACAGAAATGATTGGCTGTAGAAAAGAGAACACTTGGCTTCCTCCAGCCTTTCAGTAACTTCCACCCTTTTGTCTTCAACACAGGACTTGGTGCCTACAGAAGCAATACTAATCCCGTCGCTTTTCTTCTTTTGTGCCTCTTTTTTTTACTTTTGTACCTGAGTCTGTAGCCTATGCAGGAAACGTAATAATGTTTATTTGCAAAAACAAAATAATTTTAAAATTGGTATACAAAGGTGGCTGTTTTTTCTATAACAGTGCTTAATTGCACCTCTTTTTAATAACTTATGCTGATACATTAGTTTAGCTTCCATTATGCCTGTTGTGATCCTTACGGTTCCCCTGCTTACCTGCTCCCTTAGAGTGAAATGCTTATTTATTTATTTGATGTATATTCCGCCTTTTGGCACTTCATAGCGGATTACATTCAGGTACTGTAAATATTTCCCTATCCCCAGAGGGCTTTCAATATAAGGGGTACATGTACAAAGCTGTGATACAGCATTTATTGCATGAGACACTCATATCATGATGATATTGTGTGATATTCATGATATCTCGTGTTTTTCCACCAAAGATCCACTCCTATTGAAATTAGCTGCTTTGCTGCATTTGCATGCATAATATTTACAAATGCATACAAAGCAGTTAATAGAAAGAAAAAGTCACATTCTATTCATGGTTTTAAAATGTGGAAAATACCCTCATACCAGGGCTAGTGCACATTTCCGCCCACCGGCGTCTTTTACTTTTATGTACTACCGCCAATTTGGCTGCCCTATTAAATTGCAATCATGGGGTAACCACTTTTTGTTTAAACCATGATATACTGCCGCATTTCTTAGCAGTTTAATTCATTTCTCTTTTGGTTTTCATTTCCCAATCTTATCTTTACAAAAAAATTTTTTATGAAAGGTTTTCTTCTTTTATATTTTTTTTAATAACTTATTTGCTTTTTCAACCACAGTTTTGGTCTAAAAAACTCTTGTACTCTCTATCGCTTCTCATTTTCAAATTGAAAAGTGCTAAGAAAGAATTTTTATCTCGCACTTATCTTATTCATTTTCATGAGAGTCAGAGTTCCAGTGTTCCGCCTGCTCGTAAGAGCCAAAGTATAACGTGCTCCACAAAAAGCCCGACACCGTTGGTGTTTCAAGTTTTCTTCTTCGTCAGGGGCTTGACAACTGAATGGACACTGGAAAAAAGGAAGCAAATAGTTGTAACACGTTATTTCTTAAAAAATATATATCAATCCCTTCATTTGGGAACTGAAACTTACGGCGTTTCCTGAATTAGATTCACGCGGCGAATAGTGATCCGCCATTTTTACTCTAGCTTTTAAAGGCCTGATTGGATTCTAAAACAACCAATCAAAACGCTCGTTCTTCGAAAACAGACTACGGCGGCCATCTTAATGGCCCTTTAACTCAGCATTTTGACAATATTTAAATTTTGATTATTCCTTTAGAAAAATGTATGCGAAAATAGTAGAATCTAGATTGGAGGCAGATCAATTCGAAGTTCTTAAATCAATGATCGCCAATCAATAGTATCATTCATTCCTTGCGGGGATTCTGAACCCAATTTAAAAATCCATTTCTGTTCCTTATAATTAAGGACTGATCGAGCATCTCCTTTCCTAATGTTCACCTGTATCATATCCAAAATTGTCCATTGTAAATCAACAAAATTGTGTCCTTGAGTGATGCAATGTTTAACCATCGGAGCATCTATATTCCCTGTATTTAGTCTACTTCTATGTTCTCTTAATCTAATTTTAACTGGCCGCGATGTGCGACCCACATACAACATAGGGCAGTTACATTGTATCACATATACTACTTGTTGGGAATCACAGCTACTTACAGATTTCCGTTTATATGTGATATTTGTACAGGGATTAGTCCAAGAATTTCCAGTAATTGACTGTGCACACATATCACATTTTCCACATGTGGTATGTGTCCCTATTACTCCTGGGACCACTGAGGGTAATGCTGCTTTTACCAGTGAGTTTTTGATGTTAGATCCCCTCTGAAATGAAATCAATGGATGTTCTTGAAATATAGGGTATAGCTGAAGTATATGCCAGTGTGCATGTATACTTTTAACTACTTCTCCTACTCCATCGGTATATTGTACCACATATACATCTTGAGAAATAGACTTTTTATTTTGATATGTTAACAATGATTCTCTTGTTGAGTAACGCGCTCTTTTGTAGGCTGTCTTTATAACTTTGAGGGGATATCCCCTCTCAAAAAACCTCTTAGCTAAAGCATACGCTTCACTTTTAAAGACTGGCAATGAGGAGCAGATTCGTCGAAGTCGAAAAAATTGTCCGACAGGCAGACCGTTCTTAAATGCTCTTGGATGAAAACTTTGGTATCTTAATAGATTATTTCGATCTATTTCCTTACGGAAGAGAGTTGTATCAATCGTAATGCCATTTTTAACGATAAGTATATCCAAAAAAGGAATTTGTTTATCTGATATTGATGATGTAAATTTTAAATTTTCATCTATTTCATTCAACCATTGTAAGAACTGTTGTAATTGGGACGAATCTGATTTCCAAAAGAAAAAAAGGTCATCAATGTAACGCATCCACTCATGTACTTCTGAAAAAAATGATGATTTGTAAATAATTTGTGTCTCCAATCGATTCATTACTAAATTCGCCACTGTGGGTGCCACTGAGGAGCCCATGGCAATTCCATGTATTTGAAGAAAAAATTGATCTTTGAAAAGAAAATAATTATGTTTCAATACCATAGACAGTAATTGGAGGAGAAAAGAAGATGGTATCCGATGTGTTAATGTTGATAGTGTTTCCTGTACAACATCAATCGCTACTGTGTGAGAAACATTTGTGTATAAAGATATAACATCCATTGAGACCAGTTGAACTGAAGATGTTGGTAAAACCACCTCAGATAATTTTTTTAAAACCTGGGTGGTATCTTGAACGTATGATTTTGTTTCTTTAACAAATGGTTGTAGAAACTTATCCAGAAAAATCGCCAAAGGCTCTAAAAGGGACCCATTGCTTGAAATAATGGGTCGTAGAGGCGGATTTGTTAGAGTCTTGTGAACTTTCGGGACTCCATATAGTATTGGTATTCGTGGATATTGTACGAAAAGAAACCGTCGTTCTTTTTTCGTTAAAAATGGTGTCTTTGTTTCTATAAGGATAGATTCTATTAAGTCCTGTAACTTTGTGGTGGGATCTTCATCTAACCGTTGATAATATTTCACATCGTTTAATTGATCCTGAAGATTTTGTATATACTCATTGGTATCTTGAACCACAGTACTTCCGCCTTTATCGGCCGGCTTTATTGTTATCTCTAGATTATTCGAAAGAGATTTCATAGCTTTTTTCAATCGTGTGGGAAAATTCACGAAAGTATCAGAACGTAATTCTGCTATCTTATTCAGATCTCTAAGAACTAAATCTCGAAATGTTGCTATATGGTGGTCCAGGGGACCTGGCGGTACCCATTTTGATCGAGGACGAACGATGGAAATGTCATCTGATGGTATTTGGTTGTCACTACAAAAAAGTTTAATTTGTAACTTTCTAATAAAGCGATGTAACGCTATTTGATTATCAAATATATCAAAGGTACAGTAAGGTACAAAAGTAAGACCAAGGTCTAAGACTTGTTGTTCATCTTGTGTTAAAACTGTATGTGAAATATTGACAGTATTACTCTGATAACTGTCTTTACTAATTGAATTTATGTTACATCTGGTTTGGATTTTGACCTGGTCTGTGGACCTTCCCAATCTTGATATGCCTGAGTGACCGGATCTTTTCCTTGAAATCGAGTTTTTCTCCGTTGCCATCGGCCCCGACCTCTCTTGCCTCGACCAAAAAAAGTCGGTGTACCTGATGATGTTGAACTCTGTTTATAGGATTTTTGGGCACCATCATTATCAGAACCTCCCGATCCGTCTGAACCACTGCTGCCTGAATCTTCAAAGGCAACTCGACGAGGTTTTGGTTTCTCCGTTTTATTTAACCACTTGTATACGTTGTTGGTTGAATAATCATCTTCGTCTCGTTTTATCTTTTCAATTTTTGCCTGTTTTAACATGAAATGAAAATCTTCCAGAGTTTTAGTATGTTTTTTAATTATTTCATCTAGATGTTCTAAAGAATAATCTTCTTTAATAGAGACTTTTAATGCCTCTATTCCAGCCATGGTTTCTTGAACTGATGTTTTAGTCCATTCCACGATCAATACCATTAGATCGATTGAACATTTGTTCAGAATGGAAATCCATTTTCCCATAAATGCCTGATCGTCTTGAAAAAGAAATGGCGCTTTGGTCATTCGTAATCCTCTTGGGATAATCTGCTGTTTCAAATACTGAACCATCATGGCCGAATGAAGCTCCGATCTTATTAATTTTTTATTTAATTCTAAGTATTGATTTTCAAAATCAGAAACTGTTTGAACCATTTGTGTTGTATCTTCCCCCAATAAAGAGAATCATTGTTAACATATCAAAATAAAAAGTCTATTTCTCAAGATGTATATGTGGTACAATATACCGATGGAGTAGGAGAAGTAGTTAAAAGTATACATGCACACTGGCATATACTTCAGCTATACCCTATATTTCAAGAACATCCATTGATTTCATTTCAGAGGGGATCTAACATCAAAAACTCACTGGTAAAAGCAGCATTACCCTCAGTGGTCCCAGGAGTAATAGGGACACATACCACATGTGGAAAATGTGATATGTGTGCACAGTCAATTACTGGAAATTCTTGGACTAATCCCTGTACAAATATCACATATAAACGGAAATCTGTAAGTAGCTGTGATTCCCAACAAGTAGTATATGTGATACAATGTAACTGCCCTATGTTGTATGTGGGTCGCACACCGCAGCCAGTTAAAATTAGATTAAGAGAACATAGAAGTAGACTAAATACAGGGAATATAGATGCTCCGATGGTTAAACATTGCATCACTCAAGGACACAATTTTGTTGATTTACAATGGACAATTTTGGATATGATACAGGTGAACATTAGGAAAGGAGATGCTCGATCAGTCCTTAATTATAAGGAACAGAAATGGATTTTTAAATTGGGTTCAGAATCCCCGCAAGGAATGAATGATACTATTGATTGGCGATCATTGATTTAAGAACTTCGAATTGATCTGCCTCCAATCTAGATTCTACTATTTTCGCACACATTTTTCTAAAGGAATAATCAAAATTTAAATATTGTCAAAATGCTGAGTTAAAGGGCCATTAAGATGGCCGCCGTAGTCTGTTTTCGAAGAACGAGCGTTTTGATTGGTTGTTTTAGAATCCAATCAGGCCTTTAAAAGCTAGAGTAAAAATGGCGGATCACTATTCGCCGCGTGAATCTAATTCAGGAAACGCCGTAAGTTTCAGTTCCCAAATGAAGGGATTGATATATATTTTTTAAGAAATAACGTGTTACAACTATTTGCTTCCTTTTTTCCAGTGTCCATTCAGTTGTCAAGCCCCTGACGAAGAAGAAAACTTGAAACACCAACGGTGTCGGGCTTTTTGTGGAGCACGTTATACTTTGGCTCTTACGAGCAGGCGGAACACTGGAACTCTGACTCTCATGAAAATGAATAAGATAAGTGCGAGATAAAAATTCTTTCTTAGCACTTTTCAATTTGAAAATGAGAAGCGATAGAGAGTACAAGAGTTTTTTAGACCAAAACTGTGGTTGAAAAAGCAAATAAGTTATTAAAAAAATATAAAAGAAGAAAACCTTTCATAAAAAATTTTTTTGTAAAGATAAGATTGGGAAATGAAAACCAAAGAGAAATGAATTAAACTGCTAAGAAATGCGGCAGTATATCATGGTTTAAACAAAAAGTGGTTACCCCATGATTGCAATTTAATAGGGCAGCCAAATTGGCGGTAGTACATAAAAGTAAAAGACGCCGGTGGGCGGAAATGTGCACTAGCCCTGGTATGAGGGTATTTTCCACATTTTAAAACCATGAATAGAATGTGACTTTTTCTTTCTATTGTTGTTATTTAGTCACATTGTTGCCAGTTTTTTCTAATATTGAGTACAAAGCAGTTAAGACATGGGTAATCCTATGCGATAAAATTAACAAGGCTTGCCTCAAAAAAAGCAAGCTGCAATATTTGAATGAATTTGAGGAGTTGTAAACTGATTCCAGGGACATCGGGATGCTAAATTGCATTCTGATGTCTCTGGGATGCTCCTTAAAGGGGCCATGTGGACCAAACCCCCCTTCATCCATGAGCAAAAAACCCCTAGGGGATGCTGGAAGACCCCTGCCCGTCCCGTCCCCCCCTCGCCATCTGTAAAAGTGGCGCTGCCTTAAAAAAGTGTAAACAAAAGATTTTAAAAGTCATGCAGCGATACCCCACTCCATTCCCAAATCATTTGCTACATATTGCTCCCCAACGCAAATACCCCTTATTCAAACCAACCCCGCCCACCTCCCCACCCCTCTCCAGTATTGGTTCCTCCCAACCTCAGCTCCCCCACCATACAATATAATCCCTGGTAGTCTTGAGGCTCCACCCCCAACTCCTTTAGGTAGAAGTGGCACCCTGATGCCTAGAGACCCCATTCTCATCTCTGCCCCCCCCCAATAACCTAAAAGACTACCCCCTCTTGGTTCAGTGATGGTCTCTGAACTGGTTGAAGCCATTTTCCAAAATGCTGCTGGGTGGCCTTTGCCCCAGGATGTCACTTATATCAAGAGGGTTGTGGTGGGGCTACTGGACTACCGGGGATTACGTTGCATGTGCAGGGCCAGGGGGGTGGGGTATTGGTTTGAATCAGGAGATATTTGGTTTGGTTTGGTATATAACAAAGGGTAGGGGGTTTGGGAAAGGAGGCAGGGCATCACTGTGTGACTTTAAATCTATTGCTTACGCCCTTTTAAGGCTGCGCTTTTTTTGCTCATTGGGGAGGAGTGTTTTTTTCGGGCTGCGTGACCCTTTAACCTGATGGCGACCCCGGGCGAAGTGGGCTGCCAGTGCATTTTTTCCCCCTTTTCGCTACAGTATGTTTTATTGTGGGTTTTAGCCATTATACAAAATATCACTGCAAAAACACTGCGGTATGATCCTGGAGAGGGAAATTATTGTGGGAAACATCCCCTTGATATTTCAAAATATTAACAAATATGTGGCAAAATATTGTGGCTCGATAAATGACACTCTAAGGAGGTAATTTTCAAAGGAGTTACAAGTGTAAATGTATCACACTTTCAAAGCAATTTTCAAAAGCCCATTAGGTGCTTAAAGTGCATTTATGCAGGTAAATCCTATGGACAAGTCGATGGACAATTTTCAAAAGCCAGCTTACGTGAGTACAGTGCATTTACACAAGTAAATCCTAATTTTAAGCAGGTAAATCCTTTTGAAAATGACTTCACAAGTTTGTATCTGAGGCAATGAAGTCATCCTATCCCAGAACTGACTTTGTGAAAAATGACTGATTTATACTTTACTGACTTGTGTGGGAAATACCAGCGTTAGTAGTGTGAAAATTACCATCTCTGTGGGACATGTGCACTGCTTGCCTGGCCCACAGAGCTCCTTTGCAACTGAAGCAGTTGCATAACTAGCATTCCTTTCCAAATGCATGTCCCAAGTTGTGAAAGGCCTTTCAAGATCAGATCCTAAGGCAACAAGCCACTTTTAGGATTTATTCAGGTACATAGGGGCCAATGTGCTAAAATACACTTGTGCTTATGCAAGCATTAACCCTACTAAAAGGGCTGTGCAATCTAGTTTACGTACATTAATGCTGTACCATTTGGAAATTAGCATGCAAGAATTTTCACGCAAAAACGTATGCTAATGAAGTAATGAGATGCACAGCTATGCAAAACAGCTAATTACCTATTAGTGCATTAAAAATAACCCACATTAAAGCTTGCAAAAATTAACACAGGCCCGTTAATGCAAAAATTAACCTTAGTGTTCACTTTTACACACTAACTTTGAGGCCAATGTACTAAAGTGTATTGCTATCTGCTGTTAATGCATGTTAATTATCTCATATTAATGGCTCATACCAATGACTTTGAAAAGACTTGGGAGCAGCCTGTGGCTTAGGAATGTGCTGGAGAAGAGAGGCATCTAGAGTCCGGCTGGTTCTTCAGGCAAACTTTTACTATTTATACAAAAATAAACAGAGAAAAGGCTATCTCAGCAGTAATGAAACAAAAGCAGTAGCAGCTATACATTACATACACACACAGTTGTGGCTTAGTCTCTGCTTCCAATGTCTTCCGGGGGGCCTGTCTGTGCCCTCCTGGCTTAGCCAGTTATCCCGCATGTAAGGGAAACCCCCTGGGACAAGGATCACCTTCTAGCGTATGTTTTAAAGTGGATCGGGCCAGATACCTGAAGCCATCTGTACATTACCTTACAGGCATAAAAATATTAAAAATTAAGTTTGTGCTAATGTACTAGTGTTAAAACTAATGCTTTTATACAGACATTATCACATAAACTTAATTACATCTCTATGAGGTGTAGTGAATGCCGAAAGCTTAACAGGTTTGTGTTCAGTTTTGTTTACTTTCTGAGTGTTATTAGTGAATGAGTTGTTTTTCTTAGAATTTTGTGTTAAAACTCTTGCAAGCTAATTAATGCAGATTAAAAACACTGTTATCATACATAAACTAGATGTGTGTGCTAATAGCTTGTGAAAGCATTAGTGCACTTTAGTACATTGGCATCTGAAACACTTGTAAATTAATGCAAAACTCATTTGTATGCCATTTTCATGGGCGTTTACCTTGAGCTATATAATGCACAATAATGATCATTAATGATCCCAGAGAGAGAGATGGAGTGTGGGTGTGTGTGGCTGTAGATGTATAGAAATATTCTTTATGGAAAAGCATTAAGAATTGCAAGCCCTTTCAATAGTGTGGTCATCTGTGGTCAGTTTCTTGTTTTGGGTTTTTTTTTATACTGTAAAAGCTAATATGGACCAATCCTATCAGAGTTTGTGGGGCTCTGGCATACATGACTGGGCCCATGAATGCAAAGGAATTGAAAGGAAGTTGTTTAATATTTTGGGTAAAGTGGCAACAGTAAAATAAGAGCACTGACAAAGAGGGAATTCCTGTCCATGCATGCATTTTTATAGTGTTGAACAATAATGAAATTGTAGCACAGAGTCAGTAATAGGAAGAAAAAAGGTGCATATTGGATATCTAGGTTACACTCTACAAAGGATTTAGCTTATCAGGAGGAGCTAGGCTGCTCTGGCTGGTCGCCCCATTTTCTCCAGTTATGCCAGCAGGAAAGTAAGACTGCTTTTCATCAGGAGACCATCACTGTCATTTAATTATTTATCATCCACATCTCATTAGAATACGGAATTGCATATGTGGGGTTGGGATCTCCATTAAATTGTGTGGCTTTTCAGTAAATTGATGAAACCAAGTTTAAATTGGGTTTTATTTTTCTTTGTTCAGGTGAGGACTACTAGACCGAAGGCAATGGGAACAGTTTCCATCATTTGTATTACCCCTAAATAATATAAAATATGTGACTTTGAAATCTATCACCTGCTATTTAGGATTCAAGGGACTTTATTGGTCAAGTACACCACTGTGAGGGAGAGAGAATTAAAAAGAAAAAACAGAAGCAGAAAATGAAGCTGATTTTATTTATTTAATTTTTTTGATTCTGAAACAATTTATAGAAAATGAGGAGGATGGTTTTGGCAGACCTTGATAAATAGGTCCTACGACATTGCCCTCTCCTCTCCCATTCCCACCTTATTAACAGTTCTACAGGCAAAACACCAAATATTATCTTCACTGCTTTAACTTCAAGCAGGGAAATTTTCCTCTTTTTGACTCTCGGTCAGTTATTATAACAAGCCAAGGGTGCATGGAAGAGAACAGAAGTGAAATGTGGTTTATCCTAAAAGTATTTGTATGTACTGTGTACCTCTGGAGCATCCTTGAATTTATAGCCGATCTTTTATTTTATATTTCAGAGGCCCTCAAATCCAACAGCAAAAAACCCCCCAGTCATGTTATAATATGACTTCGAAATGCGCAATCTTTTCCACACCTGGAGAATGCAGTCCTTCCTGAGCTGTAGGATGTCGATCCTGAATGCTCCATACTTTGGCTGAAAAAAAAACAAAGTGGCTCAGCATTTGGCGCTGAAGTTAACCCTGTCGGCTTATTTACAAAGCCACGCCATTGCCTGTAATACTGAAAAGAGTTTTGTATTTTTTTTACTGAAGGCTAGTACTGCAGTTTTACTGTTTGAATAATACGTGGCTGTAATTCAATTTGCAGATGGTAAAGAAGGCAGAATATAAATCAAATAAATAAATACAATTGACCTGAGGGGAGGACAGACTTTGCCATGCAGTTCACTGAGATTCACAACAATTAAACACCAGCACCCTGTAACTTGCTTGGCTGAGGCTGATGCAGGGGCTACTTACAGCACTAGAGTCAGACCCTGCTCTGTTTAAACAGTGCCCATCATTAAGGGCTTCATTTACTAAGTATTTTGCCCTTAAGCACAAAATAGGAAGAAAGGTTTTAGTAAATCAGGCCCTATGTCTGAATCTCTGCAGCAGGACTTATACAGGCCCAATTTACTAAGCATTTTCCCCTTAGACAGGAGAGAACTTTTAGCAAATGGGCCTCTACTAACTTCAGCTCATGCCAGCCCTGTTCTGCATTGCGTAGGGCATTCATGACCCCCCCACTTCCTAAATAAGCCCCAAACTATTTGGGGGGAGAAGTTGCATGCACACTGAGCACTTCTTACAATGACCTCACCTCTCATCACAACTACTGCAAGGCAATTACTATGTGGGTTGACTATTTAGTAAGATACAAATCTGATTTATTCTGAAAGTTGATGTGCAGTGGGTAGTTCTAGTATTCCCCACTTGGAAAATAAAAAGTTTGAAGCTTTGTTGCTGGTGATATATTTTTATTGACCAGACAAAAAAAGTTGATGCACTGGTTGTGCTGTTTCAGGCCCCACCAGACCCTTTCATTATGCCTGAAGCAGGGCTCTCTGTGCTCTGAAAGCTCAGATACTGCAACAGCCTTTTTAGAACTTTTTTCTTTAAAAAAAAAAAAGGCTTATGTATTGTTCTGACTGTGCACACATTATCTCCAGGACCATTTAAATTACTGCACCCCAATATTCAGGATAGGTGCATCTTTATACAAACTAGAACCTGAAGGGGAAAAAAAAGTGCTCATTGCAATTGCTCTGCAGTTCTTTTGTTATTTGTTTTGTTGGTCGAACAGAGATATCACAGTCGACAAGGGTTAATGTGCAAAAGCAGCGCTATTTGTAATATCCAGGACAGTATTTCCCTGCTCTTATTGCTGACAAATTGCGGGGCTGTTGTACAGAGTGTGTAAGGTTTTACAACCGCCAGTTATTTCTCCCAGACCAGCCACAGCTGTGCACCTGCAAAGGGTTTTCTTCCTACCCCAGCCTCAGTCAGGAGGGTCACTCAGTTGTATTCCTCCATTGCATTTCTTTACCTCCCCAGTCTGCACGTGCAATAGAAACCTCCGAAGGGGACATTTCAGGGAATGCAGGCGTCCTCCCGCGCCCAGGTGAACAATTATGACAGCCAGTGCTGCAAGCGGCTGGGCTTGCGGGAGATGCAAACATCCTCCGACAGATGAGACTACACCGAGGGCTTGCTGGTTTTGTTTTTTTTTAATACATATTTTTTTGTCTTTATTGTTGATGATATCTCATTGCAAAAAAACATCAGCATGGGCAGGTGAGTCCAGAAACTGCACCAAAACCTGCACGGACAAATAAAATAGTGATGGGACCCTACAAAAATAAAAAGGGAAGTCTGTGTGCAGAAAGAACCCTGAACTAATAATATATAGGATTTGAACTTGGCAGCGGGAACGGATCTTTAGACAGCTGAGGGGAAAAAAAATAAAATCTTATTTAAACAGTGCATGTCTGAGAAAGCATTTTGTGTCTTTGGGACGGGGGCGTTTGTTTACAGGGTGCCCTGCTGGAAGGAGCGCTTTGTACCTGCAATGAACGAAGGGAGCGCTCTCTGAGCGCGTCCGCCCCCTCGGCCCTCTTCCCTTGCCCGGGGGTCGCCACCGCGTTGCCTCCAGGGGGGGGAGGGGGGGGGGTTAGTGGCCGGCGACAACTGGGAGCGCTTCCCGGCCTCGCTCTTGCCTTTTTAGGTTATGAGGTGGCTCGGGGTGTGTGTGTGTGTGTGTTTAGGCTAAGGTGATTGACGGCTCCACGCCGGCCCCAATTAGCACCCTATTATTTATTAGCCTCCGCTTTCGGATTGTGCGCTAACTTCACAACTATTTCAACCACGGAAACCGCGGCTATCGAGTGTCCCTTTCGGATCCAGCGGGGCTGGCCCTGCAGTGCAAGGCGCGGAAGGGGGGGTGGAGGGCGAGCCTGTGCAGGTCTGTCACAAGCCAGCCCCCAAAGAATAAAAGAGAGAGAGAGAGAGAGAGGGTGAGGACTTTCGGGGTGGAAGAAATGCTGCATCGTTCTTACCAATTCTTTGCTGGGTGCAGGACGGGGAGGAGGGCAGAACCGAGGGGAAAAAATAATATATATATATATTTTTTTTTCCGAAGGCGATCTGTTTATCTAACTCTTCTACTTGTACAAATAGCAAGATCCAATTACACACAACCAGCAACTGTTAAGGATGATAATTCCCCCCCCCCCCTCTCCACCACCTCCACTGGCAGCCCCTCCCCCCTCTCTGACACCACAAGCTGCAAGGGCAAAACCAAAGCAGCCACATTGCCTGCCACTGGCACTTTACAGCCCAAACCCACGGGCCCGTGGCTTTTGCAGCGCGTGAGGAAAGGGCAAGAGAGAGAGAGAGAGTGACAGCACTTACAGGCCGGGGAGCCCCGGCTATTTCCCGGCCCTTCTGACAGGGAAGCGGATCCAGGACTTGGCCGGGATCTGAAATAGAACTTCAAAGGTAAAGTGAGAGGGGGGCGGCCAGCAAGGAGCCGGACCCGAGGAGAAACACGAGATCGGCCTCAAGATTTATGGCCGGCGGGCCTGGGATATTTTAAACATACTGAGCAAAACAGGAGGCCTGAGAAATGCTAGGACCGAAGGACGCGGGGGAACCGGGCGAAGGCTGCCCTTCTCCCCATCGCTGCTCTTGTTGGCGCAGTCTGCTGGGGGGGGGGGGGGGGCCTGGGAGACACCGCAGAGACTTCACGTAAAGGCAAAGGGAAAGGAGCTGAGCCCTAAATTGTACCCTCTCCCGAGGTCTCTTCAAACGAGAATAAATCATTAGATTACAAAAAAAATAAATAACAACAACAAATTCGCACTTTCCAACTTTCAACTACTCGTTTTCAAGATAAATACTTTCTAAGTGGAGGGTGAAAGAACAGCAGACGAGCACAGGAGAAATCCTTCCCTGGGTGCTCTTAGGGTGCTGGGATTATAGGTTTCCGCTGTGATAGGTGGAGGGTTCAGAGCCGCCTGCCTGACTCGGGGGCCTTGCTATGGAAATGAAGGAGGGATTCCAGGACCCGGAGACTTCCAGCAGGGGGCGCCGGACTGGTTTCTGGATAAAGGATAGAAAAAGTCACTTTCCTGTTCCCTCTCCAAAAACTGCTGGCAAACCGAACTGCAGACTTTGAACGTTTCAAGTAGGATCCCTAAGGTAGGGGGGGGGTTAGGCAACTCCAGCCCTGAAGTGTCCCAGCCAGGTCTGGTTTTTCAGGATATTCCCAAGGAATGTGCGTGAGGTACAGTTGCATACGCTGCCTCCAGGGTACGCAGATATACTGTACTTCATGCTTATTCATTGTGGATGCCCTGAAAAACAGATCTGTTTGTGGCACTCCAGGGACCGGAGTTACTTACCCATGTACAGGACCGGATTGAGCCAGGTGGGGGCCCATGGGCAGGCCAGAGATGTACCCCCAGGAGAAAGATGCGGCCCCCCCCCCCCCCGCACCTCCCATCCCCCAGCCTTGGCAGGAGAGGGTAGATTTCAGCCCAGCACTCCTCGCTCTTAGCGGCAGCCACTGCTTAGCCCCCCCCCCCCCCCCCCCGGCCCCTGGATCTGCAGCGGGAGCAGCCAATGCTGAGGGGCGGTGCCTGCTTGCTTGGCCCCGCCTCCTGCCCCCCTCCTCCCCCCTTCCTTGCTTCTTGGGTAAAGGGTTAAAGCCACAAACCTCCAGTGCCTGCCAAAGACAGGTGGCCCGGGCAGCTGCCCTGCTGGCCTGTCCTTTAATCGGGCCCTGCCCTTGTCCTAAAGCATTGGCCAGACCCAGCATAGCAACATACACGTGACCATTTCAAACAGTATATATTCCCTTTTTCTCATAAAATTGTAACTGTTTTCATCCGTATTTAACACAGTTCACGGGTTTTTCAGACACGTAAATCTTGTCATGGGAAATTTGCAGCATCTCTGAAACTGCCTTCTTTGTTCCTTCTGAATATTAATGCTACAAGTTTAGCAATTATTTTGCATTTAGAGAAACTCTCTTCCTATCAACGCAAAATAATTGACTACAACTTTGTCTATTTTATGATAGATTGCCGCACAGGACCTATTCATTGTAAAGTACAATTTGCTGCAGGTAACTACATTTATTATTCTAGTCTATGAGTAATAATACTTTGCAATTTTCTCTTAAAGATTCATTTATCCTTAGTGGGTTGTTTTTGGTTTTTTTTTTGGAGGGGGGGGGGGGGGGTTCGGGAGAACACAGGGCGAATGAAAATAAGACATTTTTTTTCATGCAGATTTTACTTCCATTCAACACGTCTTTTATTGTTTTCCTCAAACAACTAAAGTGACAAAAGGGCTGGCAGCACACGGACAGAGAGACGTACGCCCAGGCGACTGAGCCTCTATTGTCCACGCAGTGTATTCCACGCAGATTTCCTTTCTCTCCGACGGCCTGCAGTTGTTCCTCTTGAAGGCTGTGTTGGCTCGCTGTAGGGTTTCGTCTTTCAACATAAAATGTTTCTTGTAAAAAAAAAAAAAAAAAAAAAAAGAATAATCCAATGCAATTGACGGGAAGTGCCACCTTGGCTGTCTTGTTTCTGGAGTCTGAACAGTTGTCCTTACAACAGCTGCATTTCTGCGAGTCCAAGGGCAGGTGGCCACAGATAGCCATTTGCTGCTCATATAACCAAGCAAAACTGCTCCTCCGGTTTCTGTCTTGCAATAGTCCAAGGATAAATGTCTTTTTTTTTCATTGCTGTTTTCGTCTCTTTAGTTCCCCGACTCAATTTTATTTTCTTCTCCCATAGTCTTCGAAGGAAAACAAAATATAGAAATCCTATTATAAAGTCCAGAACTATCTTGAAAAGGGATAGTGCCATTGCAAGAAATCATAATTCACACAGGCATTAAAAAAAATAAAATATTCACAACACCAGAAAAAAAATTCGCCTTTTTTTTTTGGTTTTTTTTTTTTTTCTTAAGGTCTCTGATTTGTTTTTACGCTGGGGAAAAAGAAACGTTTCCCTCATCCTAAGCAGTCTGACACAAGTCGATTTCAGGAAGTTCGTTAAATAATAATAATAATAATAATAATATTAATAATAGTACTATAAAAAGAATATCAACAATGTCTTTAGATCTGTCAGGTCAAAGGAAATTATTTTTCTTCTTAAAATTCCAAGTAGTTGGAAGTCTCTCTTTCCTTGCTTGTCTCTGGCCTTAGGAGGCGATCATTTTGGCCCTTGCTGTTTCTGGTCTGTAAGGGGGGGCTGGAGACCAGTTTTTTATTTTTATTTTTTTTTGTTAGCAGGTCAGCTCAGGATGGGTCCACCACAGAAGGAATAACGGCGAGCTGCAAACCAAGATCAGAAGCCATTACAAACCAACGCCATTTCAGCTCCGCGCGTCTGAACGTCGCCAATTCTACAAGGTAGAGAGAGAAGGGGGAGAGAGGTCTACAGGGGCGGCCCGCGAAGGGGTGGGGAGGAAGAGGAGGAAGATGTCGGAGGTGCACAAGTCTAAAACCAGTACAGATCCTTGCTTTTATCCTGAGGCTGCAAACCAGAGAACGGGAAAAAAAAAAAAAGAGAAAAGGTACAAGAAGTTTAAGGACAGGGAACGTAAACAAACAGGGCTTGCCTGCAAGAAATAGAAAAACAGTGAAACTTAAAGGGTGAAATAAGAGTTTCACAGCAACGTGATGCACAAAAATTATTCATTCCCGTTTAGGAACAAGGTTGAGTCTACTTTATTCTCTAACACGTAACCGCGTTTATCTTCAACTGTAGAGGGCGCATATATATATATTTTTATAAATAACAGCAATCTAACAACAACAATTTATATCTCATACATAGGATTTGTATTTTATTTCTAAGACAAAACAAGTATTTGAGAGACGTTAGCGTCTTCTGTTCAGCAACTTTCTTCTCTTTTGATTGCCCAGCAAACGTTTCTGACCACCGGCAGAAATAATTTGCCGCTGCTGCTAAAAGCCATACAAACCGTGCAGGGATGGAGATAAACAGGTGATTTCTGACCGCAGGTTTGGAAAAAAAAAAACTGCGATAGAAAAGATGGTGATTCTTTACTGCAAAGAAGGAGGGATTAAGAAAGAAAACATTTAGGAACAGGAACAGTCGACACGAAAGGCCCAGAGAGACAGGGGAGGGGCGAGATTTCTTTCCAAAAAAAATTAGGGCATTGCATTGCAGGCTCAGAGCTAAACTGTTCACACCTACTATTTATCAGCGCGCGTGCAAACTAATTGCATGCCGCGCTATTTCAACACCGCGGGAGGCCGGTGCCGGGGTTATTTATAGGGCCAGCATCAGCAACAGCCTTGCAGGTTAGGGATCGGCTGGGAAAAAAAATCAGGTTCGTGCCGCCGAATGCTAGCAGGTCTCTCTCTTTTAAGGTCGATGCCTAAACAAGTGTAAATAATAAGCCACCTGCTGTTCTCGCCGATAGGGTAGTTCTGCTGTTTTCAAGATAAGCTCACTTTCTTTTTTTTTTTTTTCCCTCATATTGCGTTTTGGTTACTTAGGGCATCACATGGTTTTAAAATCATATTTTCATTTAAATTAGAAATGACAAAAATAGCATGCCCCAATCTCCCCGCCCCGTCCAGTATCAAAAGAAAGGAACAAGCCTCATCCACAGTTGTAAGTGCATGGAAGCAATGCAAAATCCTAATCCAGCCCTTCCACAGGTTGTCTCACAGAGATAGAAGGGGAATGTTGAACATTAAAACAGCCCTCTCCCTCTCCTTTGAAACACCTGGCAAGATGAATTTCCTCTCTTGCTATGCAACCAAAATTAGTACGAAAAATATTAAATAGTTTATTTTCAAAAAGAGATGAAAGGGCCTGTGCTATAAACTAGTGAACAGTTCAGGAATTCCTTACCATGCACTTAGAGAGAGTTCAGGTAAGTGTAAGCTAAGCATGCAAACATTGGCACGGGGACATGCAGATTATGGGTTATTGTGGTGAGCTCATTCTCCCTGCTATTTAGCCAGCAACGCACTAACTGAAAGCTGTTTAATAGCTCCCTTGGACTGGTTGGTGTTAACTAATAACCGGAGCCTTTTACTTACCAAGGGAAAGCTAAATAGCACAATCAGGCTAAACTGAGCATGTTCCTGAGAAGGCCCAGTCAATAAAGAGCCTTAAAAAATTAAGGCCATGGATAAGAGATGACCCTGTACAACTGTATCCTTAGGAACTTGGGGGAGAATAAATGTGACCCCACTTCTCTTTGCCAAAACAAAGCACAGCTAAGACATTTTGTGCACAAATTCATGCACAGGAATTGTCTTCTTATATGGCACATGGCAGGGGCTCTTCAAGCATTGCTCCTCATCTCACAATACATAAAGCACTGGGGTGCCCATACTGGTGTGGATTTTAAGGATCATTACTGGGATTTGTCTGGCTATGAAGCACTGCTGGCATTTAACCATCTGTCCATGGCAGTCATTTTTGTGGCTAGTCACAAAAGCAGGATGCCTCCTTATGGGGTTCTCCCTGCAGGGCAAGTGACTAGCCTGTGGGCCCTCCAATTCTCCCCCCCACCCACTAAATATTCAAAGAAAGCTTTCACAGGGCACCATTAGGACAGGGAAGACACACAGAGAGAGAGAGAGATGGGGGTGAAAGAAGAGACACACTGAAGACATAAAAAATAAATGTGCTTTTCTTTACGCAAGACAAATGTATTTACAAGCAATAGATTACCAGAGGGCAGAGGTCTTTGCTGTTATTGACATTGTTACTGTGCCCAAAGTCCAAACATTCTGGAACTCAAAAGCTTTATTCCACTTTGTTTTTGTGTCACTCATTTCTATGAGCTTTGAGGCAATAGTAGACTGTGTGGTGCAGCCGTTGCAATGTCTACACTACAGGCTGGTCATAATGGTCAGATGCCAGTGTCCTGCTAAGTCAGGGCAGTCAGATTCCTCCCTAGGTCTCCACTTTGAATTCTTCCTTCTGTCCACACCCATGACCTCTCATACCACTAAGATCCTTATTGATACATGAAACAGATGGTTCTACACATGAGCTCATGCCAGTTTTCCCACTCTCCTGGAACTCTCTCTCCTCTCCTTTGAGCTACTTAGCTAGAGTGTAGTTGGACTTCCCTTTGCATCCTCTATGTACCAGGCCTACTTGTTTACCCCTTGGAAGTCAACAGGAGTAGGCAAGGAAAAAAAAAAAGAGAACTAAGTATGCTTAGTTTAGGATGCCCTCACTACTTAGCCAATCCATTTTCGGTTTTCTGTGCATGGTTATTGTGTTGGCAATTTACTTCTCATACTTTTCACCAAGAGAGCAGTACATTTTTTCCATCGCTGGGCAAGTGGCTTTTTAGCATTTTTTTTGCAAGCCCATGCTACAATCTGTTTTGCACCCGTTTTATTGCTTAGAACCCTAAATGTTTTTATATTATAAATTCTGTGTCAGAGTAAGTGGTTCCTCCAATTTTGTGTCTATGGTGAAAATAAATTCTTCAAGACCAGATTCAAAATTTTTTCTGACCAGACATAGCCCCTAAATAGAGAAATTTAACCCATCATTTAGGAGGAAATACTCATTCCATTGGGAGGTTTTAGCATTATCTAGCCCACTTAATCACAGCCATCAGTAAAGCTGTTGATTGTCCCTTATTAAATAGGGCACTACGAATTTTCCTGCAGACATGAAAACAAGCTCAGAGAGCAGCAGCAAACTCCGTAGCCAAATTTACCATCAACAAAGATAAGAATCAATCTTTTACTCAATTAGACCAGCCGCTGGTGATGTATCTACAAAAGTTATATGTTACATAGGACTCTTAATTATTTAGGGATTCGCCAGTCCTCTGGATGATAATTCTAAATGTATGTTCTTGAACAAAGGCATAACTACTTATGTTCTTTCTTCTTAATAAAGTGACCATCAAATCTCTACAAATTGCCTCTAAAATATTTTGGTTATGATACAAATGATTATGATACACATGGTTTTGAAATGACTTCTAAATCATTCAAGCGAAAAGCGGGTATTTCATTTCTTATAATTTCACTGCTGTAGTTTGAAAAGCATTTAACAGGATGGTTATTCTCCGTATCAAACAATGCTAGGACTAGAGGGCATTCCATGAAACTAACTAGTAGCAGATTTAAATCAAAATTTAAAAAGAGGTTTTGTTTTTTTCAGTCAGAGGTTGATTGAGTAATGCAATTTGTTGCCAGAGTAAATGGTCAAGACTAGTAGTGCAGTTGAGTTTAAGAAAACGTTTGGACAAGTTTCTGAAAGAGAAGTCCATCATCACTTCTTAGTCAGGTATACTTGGATGTTTCCTCTTATTTATTTATCCATTCATTCATTCAGTTTTATATGCCACGATAGAGAATGGATTTTTCTATTAGGATTAGACTGACCACTGTCAGAGCCAGGCTCCTGGGCTCCGTGAACCGTTGGCCTGTCTCAGCATGGCACTTCTTATGCTCTTATATGAGGTCCCTGTTATCAGGAAACTGGTGCCTTCACCCTATACTCTAAAAGAGATATTGGTTTTCACCAGCACAAATAAAGGGTCTTTGTATGTAGAACCCGCAGGTCATGTAGTTAGTGCAAGGTCTAATTTATAAGAGGGCAATGTGCCTTGCTGAGAGTATTCAAACCTGGGAAGAATGATACAAAATAGTTGAATAAAGGAAAGATAAAGCAGAACAGGCTGTCTGATAAGGATGATCGCCTAAAGACAGGTCCAGGGGAACAAGGTGATTTAGTCCTGGTTTAACTTCATGGTATACATCAACTTGTAGTCCTGTTTTTTTTTTTCCTTAGGGAACCCCGCAGGGAAATAGGCATTACATTTGCATGCATACATTGGGGGGGGGGGGGGGGGAGAAACTAGGATTGGCTCACCCTGCTCCCATGGATACGGAGCTCTACGATCATTCTATACATATTACATAATGAAATTTACAAAAAGAAAGAACACCAGAGGAAAGGCTTGTTCCAGGTTCATAATTTACTGTCATGCAAAGACGGAACAAATCGGATCATGTCTCGTAAAATGTTCTCAGCTTTAAAAATTTTGCTTTGTTTCTATTGTCCTTGTTGTTTTGTTTTGTTTTGTTTTTTTTGCAGAGTTTGAAGGCTGCCATGTAAAACTGCCCCACATCGGGACAGTTGTAGGCTTCTATGTAATTCGAGATCGGAAACCTGCACTGCTAAGGCTAATGCCAGCGCAAGGTAAACTGTTTTTAAATAGTGCCCCAATAGCAATACACATCATTAATAATTGCCATCTCTTTTCTGAATCACTGCAGGGTTAATTTTTAGCAGCCAGGTGTATACCGCATCATTGCTGTTCTGCTCTATTCGGGGTATTCACTGTGCCCGATATTAATGTGCTTCCTATACGGCCGTTTAATGCCTTTACCAAAAAGTCTTAGATCTAACAGTCAGAGCAATGAAGAAACCCCTTGTTGAACTAGGTCAGAAATATATAGCTGTCAGAGGGATCTGCAGCTGTATGTGAATCCTTACTGTTTTCCCAGAAGAGGTGAGCTGAGCATTCTGCAACAAATGAGCGAGTCAGTTCATGTGGAGGAAGGTTAAAGCAGGGCCAATGCGTTCAGTCGAAATAGCAGTCGGTGCCCAAAATATACGTAAGCAACATCTTCTGTCAGCTTGAGGAAAGTACAGGAAGGAAAGAAACATGGCTGTTCTGGAAGCAACATTTTTTTTTTTTAATTGGACAATGCTGAGAGTAGATCAGTAGGATGATTGCACCCAGACTTGATTACACATTTAGAACCACGGGGTACAGTTTTGGATTTCCACTGCTCATCTTGTCATTTATGAAGTGTCATGCACAAACATATTGCCCTCGGCTACAAAGTTTCAAAACATATGTCATAACGCATGAAAGACTTCCAACCTCTTGATTCTCTGTTGGTGAAGCATGTGTCCATGGGAGGTGAGCCAATAACTCTTCCCTATATATATATATGGTAGGGAAGAATTATTGCATTCCAATAGTGTCATATTTGTGATGCCTTTTAAATCCAGGAACCACCAAATGATAGGAGCATCATTCAGCAAACCGTCCACATCCCTTTCTACTGGAGGGTGCCACCCACATTCACCCCACAACAATTTAGACTGGTGTAAGGGAGGAACAGAATGCTAGCATTAGTTACAAAGTGAAATACCGGATCCTCCTTTCCCCGTCACTTCAGTTTGGATGTTCACTTGCATTATTTGTCGCTGTAAAGTCCATCATTCATCAATCAGTTAGAGACATTACATGCCATCCTCTTGTCTCAAAAAAACATTAATCATCAAAAAAAGCTGGGATCTATACCGGCCCATTTTATTGATATTCTGTTAGCTAATACCAAAGTCAAGCCATTAGTGAATCAACAGGTTGGAGTATGCCCCAAGGAGAAAGAGTTACAAGAGTTTCAGGTACAGATGTTACCTGCTCAAATACAAATTCTAAGAAGAAGGCTTTCCCTTATTTCCCAGGATTTTTAGAGTCTAAAGAACACCCTTTGAGACAGGTGACCTGTCCACTGTATAACTGCGAAAATGTATTTGGCTTTCTTCATCAAGCATGTATTAAGCCATCTGAAAATTGGGTCTCGTTTACAAAGTGTAGGAGTTGAGAAGTGTGGGTCGCGTGGAATGGCACGGGAAACTTGCCCCCTCCTTACCTGCATCCACACTGAGACCCAGGCTCTGCCCCATGTCCCCAGCAGGTCCTGGGAAAGGCCCGGGCGTTGTCCATGCAGAGCTGACAGACTCACTTTTGCCAAGGTCACACTGCGCTGTGGCAGGGGTGGGGACAGTGGCCGGGGTGAGCCGGTGAGGCCGAACCGAGGTTGGGACAAGCAAAGAGCTGTAGCGAGGATCGAAGTGGGCGCCGTAAACTTCGTGCATGCTGGGCCGAGGGTAGGCTGAGCTCTGGGCACTGATGGCTCCCCCTAGGGAGTACGGGTGGTGGTGGTGATGGTGATGGGCGTGATGCCAGGGCTCCGGAGGCCCCTGGTGCAGGTGACCGTGGAGAGATGCCGTGGAGTAAGGATCGGCCCCGAAAGGGAGCTCCGTGTGCGGACCACCGAGAGGACTGCTCAGACTACTGCTGAGGGAGGCGGCGACTGCCGAGGGCTGATAAGTGCTATTCCAAAACGAGGGAGGGAAGCTTCTCTGGCTCATGGGAAACGAGTCCTCTGAGGAAAGAAAAGTGAAAAAAATCAGTCAGTGGGGGGAAAAAAATACAATGAAATCTAAGTCAAACAAGAAATATCTAAATAGTAGGGATGTGAATCGTGTCCTCGATCGTCTTAACGATCGATTTCGGCTGGGAGGGGGAGGGAATCGTATTGTTGCCGTTTGGGGGGGGTAAAATATCGTGAAAAATCGTTAAAAATCGTTAAAAATCGAAAAATCGAAAAACCGGCACATTAAAACCCCCTAAAACCCACCCCCGACCCTTTAAATTAAATCCCCCACCCTCCCGAACCCCCCCCAAATAACTTAAATAACCTGCGGGTCCAGCGGCGGTCCGGAATGGCAGCGGTCCGGAACGGGCTCCTGCTCCTGAATCTTGTCGTCTTCAGCCGGCGCCATTTTCCAAAATGGTGCCGAAAAATGGCGGCGGCCATAGACGAAAAAGATTGGACGGCAGGAGGTCCTTCCGGACCCCCGCTGGACTTTTGGCAAGTCTCGTGGGGGTCAGGAGGCCCCCCACAAGCTGGCCAAAAGTTCCTGGAGGTCCAGCGGGGGTCAGGGAGCGATTTCCCGCCGCGAATCGTTTTCGTACGGAAAATGGCGCCGGCAGGAGATCGACTGCAGGAGGTCGTTCAGCGAGGGTTCCGGCGCCTCGCTGAACGACCTCCTGCAGTCGATCTCCTGCCGGCGCCATTTTCCGTACGAAAACGATTCGCGGCGGGAAATCGCTCCCTGACCCCCGCTGGACCTCCAGGAACTTTTGGCCAGCTTGTGGGGGGCCTCCTGACCCCCACGAGACTTGCCAAAAGTCCAGCGGGGGTCCGGAAGGACCTCCTGCCGTCCAATCTTTTTCGTCTATGGCCGCCGCCATTTTGGAAAATGGCGCCGGCTGAAGACGACAAGATTCAGGAGCAGGAGCCCGTTCCGGACCGCTGCCGTTCCGGACCGCCGCTGGACCCGCAGGTTATTTAAGTTATTGGGGGGGGGGGGTTCGGGAGGGTGGGGGATTTAATTTAAAGGGTCGGGGGTGGGTTTTAGGGGGTTTTAGTGTGCCGGCTCACGATTCTAACGATTTATAACGATAAATCGTTAGAATCTGTATTGTATTGTGTTCCATAACGGTTTAAGACGATATTAAAATTATCGGACGATAATTTTAATCGTCCTAAAACGATTCACATCCCTACTAAATAGCATTTCCCCTCTGCTATATCGTGAGGAAAATAAATCCCAGCTTCTACCCGATCTAAGCAATGTAGTTAGACGCTAGCACAAAAAAATCAATGGCATGACCAATTTACCTTTAAGATTATTCTACAACGTGACGTTTTGCTAATTATATAAACGTAACCATTCTAACTCATCTGAAATGTCAATAATTTACAGTAGAATAAAATGTAGAAGAATCTACTGCGCTTGAAATTCTAAGACGGAAACCCAAGTTATATAATTATATTGCTTTCTTGAAACAATAATATCACGCAGTGATATACTTTGTAGCCGAGGGCAATATTTTTGTGCATGAAGGTGAACCGATATATATATATATTTTTTTTTTTAAAGGTTGCGAAACCAACACAAAATTGTCATTTTGTGGTTGCTACTTTCTTGGGGCCTTCTTTTGCTGATCTGACGTCACTGAGATGTTATATTCACCCTTCCCATACACTGACCGGCCGCAAGCAACTTCTGAACTGCTCTTTCGTCAGCCTGCTGCCTCCATAGCAAGAAGCCTCGAGGTGCACATCGTGCTCACCCTGCGCTGGGTCGCATTGTGGAGCCCCCCCCCCCCCCCTCCAATGTGTGCAGCGCTCAGATCCACATAAACTGAGCCACAGTGACTGAATATCGTACAAAACATTCCTGATCGGTGCCCTGGGCTGCCCGAAAGGCTTCTTTTCTGTCACCTAGCGTCCTCCCCCCCCCCGGTACAAAACTGCTGCTGCATGTCTCACCACCGGGGAAAGGCCTGCCGGGCTAGCCCGGTCCTATCTGCCCCCAATGGGTTCATTCATATCAGTCAGGCCCTGAAATCCTTGCACTGGGAAGTGACACTAAAGGGGATGTCGTTTAGAATCGTTCCTAAAACCTCCGGAGTCACAGCTTTAGAAAGGAGTTTGCGGGAATCATCGCTCAGCAGGATCCCCGAGGACTAGAATTAGCCACATCCCAGGCTAAGAGCCTTTGCAAGCAAGTCCCAGGCCAGGCCGACGGCACAGCCCCCCCCCCTTCATTCACTGGTACTCGGACAAGGCATGTGAATAAGGGGGCATTAGAGCTGGGCTTTCTTTTTTAGATCTGATTCCCAGGGGCAGGATATGAAAAAAGCGGTCCCAAACTAGAGCCCCATAACACACACAAAAAAATCATAATATATTAATAAGCAACCAGAGAAAACAGCGTCCGAGAAAAGTCCTGCTCCTCCTCCCGACGGTGCAGCTGACTTTTCTTTTCTTTTTTATTGTACGATGGGTCTCCCTGCGCCCACTCACCTCGCCAGGAGCCGCTGCTCCTGGAAACCTTGGCCCCGGAGCTGCTGCCACCGCCGCCGCTGCCGCCGCCGGGCGCGTAGCTGCTGGGCTGGCTCAGGGCCCGGCTGAAGTGCTCGTCCACCACGGCGCTGATGTCCCCGTGGAAGTAGGTGAAGAGCACGCACCTGGAGTTGATGTACTCGGCCTCGGGGGGGCGCTCCTTCTCCGGGCCGCCGCCGCCGCCCTCCTCCTCCTCCTTGATGCTGGCCGGGGCCTGGCTGGAGAAGGAGCCGCCGCTCTCGGGGGCTTCCTGCATTTTCGAGTAGAAGGCAAGTTTCTGGGCAGGGCGAGAAAAAAAAAAAGAGACAAGACAAACCCGTCAGCGGCCGTGCTCTGCGCAAGGCCATGCCCTGTGCCATCCACCCTTCAAGTGCCCATGAGATTCCCCTGCTATAAATACACTTTTTTTTTTTGTTTTTGTTTAAAGTTGTGCACCGTGCAAAGGGCCGGACACGATCTGGTGGAGTAAGGTGCAATCTCCCGCTCGTTTCAAAACTCGGGAAACGCAAGAGCAAAATTCCTTCCGTGCAAGTACCTTTCTCTTTTGCTGTTCTTTAATGACTCAATTTGGTGCATCAGATATTGCTCAACCTACTATAGTTAGTACCTTGACATCTTGCTATAAATTAAAAGTACAGGCAGCTCAACTTGTACATCCAGAGGGGAAGCACTGACCGGCGAAGGTTGCGCTTCAGAATTCAACTTTCTCTCTTTGGAAATGTTGAGTTCCATCCCCATCCTTCCTCGGCGGAATGTTTTGAGGTTCAGCCGTTTCAGCTTGAGAGGCTGCCTGCCAGGGTTTATCCTCCTCAAGTTTCGGATTCTTCATTGGACTTACGGGACCATGCATGCCCCAATCTAAGGAGGAGCGCGGTGACATTAACGTGGAAGATCACAGCCACCAGGGACCTCTGCCAGACCGCTTAGTCGGTCAAAGTGCTCGGTACTCAGAAAGCAAAGTCAGCACTGCCCGTTGAAACATCTGATGGATTTTATTTATTTTTTTTTTTTTCTGTGACATTTTGGAAGTTTCATCGAGGGAGGCAGGAACTCCCCCCAAGCCCCGGAAACCCGTCCTCACCTTTGAATCCAGGAACTTTTCCCATGCATGTGCTCATTCTGAAAAACGAGATCATCCTGTGGGAATTCGGCACATGTCTTCCACCAATCATGTTTTACACAATAAATGCAAAACAAACGAACTATTTTTCCCAAGTAGATATTTCATCAACAAAAGTGATTATCCGTGGGCAACTTCTAATATATTGTGAAGTCTGACTCGTGGTTAATCTACATTTTTAATCGTTTCTTTTTAAATTTCACAATTATATCATTTGCAAATATATATTGTATTCAATTGGATTTGTAATGAAATCCTTACAGCATTTCCTCAAAATCTATCTACGTTAAATTTAATAATAGTTTCATGAAAACTTTTTTTTCCTCGCCTTCTTTTAACTGCAGTTACATTCTCTCAGTTTCGTTACTGGCCTCGGTTGCTATATTCTCCTTATCCTGCTTGCTCTAAGCGCTCTCCACCTGTTTGCAGCTGCCATCGGAAAGCGTTTCCTTACAAATTAATAAGTGGATTCGGATAAACTGTTAAAGATTTTTCAAACATAACATAGTCACTTGAAAAGGTGTTTTGATCCGGCTTGGAATAAAGGAAAATGAAACGAGCTCTTGCAAAATAAGTGTAGAACAAACGAAAAAATAAAATAAAGGACCAGACGAGAAAGCATTTTTTTTTTTTACTTTTCTTATAGCACTGGGGCACATTTCTGTGCATAGAAGGTAAAAACCCAGTGTAGGAAAAGTCAGAGCTAAATCCAAATGTTATTCTGAAATAGCCTCTTCTTCAGTTCAGGGATGCGCTATTTTCTTGGATCTTTTTTTTTTCCTAATTAGAATTTCTACTGCTAAGAGCAAGGAGAGGGGCAGATCGCACAAGAAAGAGAGAATCCATCTCTCTTCAGGCACCCCCGCTGCTCAGTCTCACTTCTTTACCCGTGAAATAAGAACTCCTCACTAGCATTACCCCGAGTTTCCCCACAAGATCTGCTTTATATTCTTGACGCCATTCATCAGAACAACTGAATCCTAGAAAAACAATAATATTGCCAAAAATAAAATAAAATGAAAGGTATATGGCTGTAACTATATATTCTTTAAGTATTATAGCTATCATCCGATCAACAGAAATCTCTGCTAGGGATTTGTACTTCCTCTAACCCTTTTGATAAATTGCTTACACAAGGAAAATGAACAGAAACAGGTGCAGGGTGAGAGTTTCACAAAACAAAAGTATATATCAGGGTAAACGATTTTATTCTCGGATGTGTGTATAGACTGCACGATTTCCGACCAGTCTGCTCTGTTTTCAACTCGTTACCTCCTTGACAGTTATCATTCCACCTTGCATCCAAGTTTACAATCATAACGCATTAACAGGAAAGTACTCTGATGCATTAACACCAGCAAACTGGAAGCCAGGCCAGTACAGCTTGTACCAATACAGTTACAGAAAAGCCGTGAAAATTCCTGAACTTGAAAGTCTTCTGCTATTTGCAGTTACTCAGCTACCAAGGAACACCCCTTAGAGACACGCGAGTTTCCGGAAAGACAAGAAAGCCTGTAAAATTAGACAGCAGCGTAGTTTCTATTTGACACCCCCATTTAACATTAACAAGATAGTTTGCTAGGCTGCCACAAGCTACATAATATCCCTTTACATATTTCTATAATCTTTTTCTGCAGATACATCTTTTTTTTTTTTCCATTTCTCATGACATAAAGGGACGCAGAAGACATTACAAGAAAACAGCAAACGAAATTGTGCTCTAAGTCCAGCATCTTTTCTGAAGGCAGTCAGATGATGCTCTTACGAACTCTTAATTCTTTAACCTCGGGAAAAGTTATCCCACATTAGCATTACAGATACACCGCTTGCCACCTCCTTATAACAAATGCAAACACATACCTGATGATAAGGGCTATAAGCGGCTGCAAAATAAGATTGGGGAGGACCGTATACTTGGTACATAACATCCAAACAGCTCATGGCTGAAGTCAGCTGATACTTGTTATTTGGGTTTATCAAATGTTGATCAGCAACTTGCAGTCATTCTTCATGGGCGGGTCTTGAGGGGAGGTTTAAAATATCCTAATCATTGGCACGAATAGCGGAGATTTTGCAGCCATGCATTACAACTCTTTTGCACCGTGTCCCTCCGTCCCGGTCAACGACAGCCCGGCCCTCCGCCTTTCCACCCAGGTTGCACACAAGCTGGCGGCTTGCAGCCCGGAGGATTTTTAAAAGCCACGCACGGGCGTGGTGACGCTTCACAGGAGCGAGGGTGTGTCTGCCTGCAGTGTGCGGCTCGCGCCCGCCGCCGGGGGCTCGAGGCGGACTCGCCGCTGACTGCCGCGTGGCTCGGAAAGGCCGGGGGTGGCGGCGGCTCGCGCTGTCCAGGGCGTGAGCGCGCGCGCGCACGCTCCCTCTGCCGAGGTGTTGCCGATCTGCCTGCGCTTGCCCGGCACCGCTCTCCTCCGAGCCAGCGCCGGACGCTTCGGACGAGCCTCTCTTGGCTCCTTTGCTAATGCATCATAAATGACCAAACGGTCCGTCGTTGGAAAAGCATCGGGTGTCAACTGTGTTTTGGGTGACAGCTAAATGTGAAAATGTGAGCTAAGAGTTGGGTCACCTGAGCGAGTGACACGACTATTAAAAAAAAATTAAAAATGTAACCCAACCCGGTGGTGTCTAGGAATAAACGCAAAGCTTGAGCATTGGGTAAATCTCTCCGTGGTGGGAGCAGCAGTAGTGCCTCAGCGGAAAGGCAGCAATAGGATTGCCAGGCAGTTGTGGGAGGCAGGGGATGGATCGAAGAGCACGGAGGATTGTCTTAAATCGTCATTGAAGAAAGCAGAACAAAAATGAGTAATCAAATTCCGTTCAAATAATGATATTTCATTTAGGTATGAGGTTTTGAAGATCTATTCACATTAGGGAGTATTTTGTTTTGGAAAACAAGAATACCTCCTTTTTAAAGAAATTTATTGGGAGTCACGTTTCTTGCAAGTGGAAAGGTTTTAGTTTTGAGACTTGCTTTGTGCAAAAAGAAATGTTATAATCCATTCTGCTGTTTCTTTCCTACATGTGTTTCATTCCTGAAGCAAATATATTGCTGAGGTTGTGAAAGTGCCTCATTATGGGCCAGATGTAAAAAGCAAGCATTTTCCCATAGATACAAAAAGGGAGAAAAGCCAGGGACAGTAATTTTCAAATCGGCATGGGGATGCACATTGGCATGTGTGCATCAGCACATGCCCAGGGACTCGGCCATTTTATAACTTGCTTGCGTATACGTGCGTATGTTATAAAATAGGCTAGCCATGTGCACACTTGCGCCTAATTTTAAGTGGGTGTACGCATGGGCATGCAAATCCCACTTCACCTGGTAAATGGGGGGATTTTCAAAGGGGCACATGCTCATGCCTTTGCCAGTTTCACCAGTTCTTCCACCAGTTCTCCCAGTTAAGAGCTAGGTCCCCCCCCCTAATTTAATAGCTTTCACTTCCTCCTGTTAGTGCAGATCCTTAAAATCCCTCAGATATGGCTAGTTCTCTCTTTTTTTTTTTTAAAGCTTACATCTCTTCCATAGCAGAAAAACTTATGTGGCACCAGACCTGGCATGTAAGTATTTTTGTGCATATCTCTTGACCCTGCCCTGGAATGCCCATGCCATGCCCATTCTCTGCCCAGATTCCACGCCTTTTTGAATCAGAGTGAGATGTGCGTGCTGTCAGAGATATACGCGTATCTGGGCAACTTTTAAAATAAGGTGGGTGCACGTAAGCCTGACTTGTGCGCACATCCCCAAAATGATGTTTGCACTTGCTGAATCTAGGGGAAACAACGGAAGAGAAGGTATTGCAAGAGAGTAGCCATAATAAAAATCACATACCTTCCATTTGGAAAATGTAAGCAGAACTATCCCAGAAATTGTCAATAACAAAGTGATGTGCTTTCTACTGTTTTGCACTTACTCTGCAGAACTAAATTACATCTGAAGTTTGCCTTGAGCCTAATTTCCCTAAGAAAATTAAGACATGACTCTTTGAACTGTTTTTCCGTAGTTATGTGATTAAATTCTTATTTTGTAAGATTCTGCCAGGCTACTTGTGTTTTTTATTTTTGTGTTTTTATGAATTATGTTGTTTATGATTTATAATTGATTGAATGAAGGCTCATGGTACCAGATCCTTGCCCTGAAATGGGATTAGCTGGAAGTCCAAAGGTGCAGGATGAAACTCCTAAATAAAAAAAAAAATCCACAACAAGATCAAAATGTTCATATTGGGAAAACATAATATATAAATGATGGTGATGTTTTGCAAACGTGCCTCGGTATATAAGAAACCCTTAAATAAATAAATAAATAAATAAATATAATAAACCTATTAAATTAGGACACCTCCTTTGTTTCTACACAAAGTACTGCTACAGCAGTTGTTTTTCACAGAAAGTTTTTGCAATATGCAAACCAGTAGATTTTGAACACCAGGGATTTTGAAACCATGACATTTTACTTGCATTTTATTTTTGGGCTGATACATTTGAACATTAGAAATAAAGCAAATTTGTAATGTATTCAACTGCTTTATTTTCAAGATGGACTGAAAAAAATAAAGTAACAAACTTTCACTTGAGTTTCAGGTATCTTATTATTATAATGCGAAACCCTGCTAATGAGAAAATACCCAGACAGTAGGTGGAATTTCAAATCAAGATCCTTCACTGAAAAATCATAATCTGTGTTTTGATTTGAATGCTTTCTGCACAGAGATAATCTAACCTTCAATTTCTTAAAGAAAAGGAAAAAATATTCTCAGTAATTATTGGCAATAACCATGCTAAACATTTGCATTGCTTTGGTCTGTTTCAGTTGCCAGATGTGAGGAGAAAGTTATGCATTAATGTGTTTGTTGTTTCATAAAATTGGTAAAGTATAGACTAATAGGTGAATTTTCAAAAGAGTTATGCATTTTCAAAAGCCATTTATGTGTATAAAGTGCATGTACATGAGTAAATCCTATGGACAATTCAATGGCATATATTTTAGTAATTTTCAAAAGGCTACTTATATGCATAAAGTACATTTATATGTGTAAAACCCATTTTTAAGGGCTTGATTTTAAAAAGCATTGCATAAAATTGGGTAGAAGTAAAATTGGGTTTTACACATGTAAATGTACTTACTCGAGTAAGTGGGCTTTTGAAAATTGCTATGATAGTATATTACATTTATGCATGTAACACCTTTGAAAATTACCCCAGACCCTTTAAACTTCTAATAATTGGCTCTTTTAAAAAATGTTTTAATGGACAATGTCATTCCTAACAGAAGTAAACTTACGCGGCAGGGGATATGGGTGCATACCCAGGCACGTAAGTATTTACACACATCTCTTGGTCGAAATGCCCATCTCTTGCCCAGACCACAACCAATATATATATAAGGTGTGTCAAAGCAAGTAGATTATCAATAGGCACAAGATTTTGGGCAAGATTCTCTATTGGAGTGTCCTGTTCTCCACTCATTTGGTGGTGGTTGACCAGACCACATGCATGCTCTGCCCCTTTTTGAAAATGTTTGAGATGTGCATGCGGTGGGAGCTATGCACTAGGGATGTGCAGAGGGATGCCATACGTTGCATTCGGGATTCATATTCGTCAGGGGGCAGATACATTGCATTTGGCAACGGGGCCCCCGATAAGTTTATACGTTAATTCTTACTCTATGACCATGGATGGATACATAAAGTAACATAAACCAAAACACATAGAGCACTGAATGAGAGTCAAAACAATGCAGTCTATTTTGGAAGTTGAAGAAGTCAAAAAGCAAACAACACAGCAAACCCTCTAATAACCCATGGTTAGCTGCAGTGCCATGTAAGGTAGATTATTCATGACTATACATTGTAAGATGCAGTAATCAAACAGTGGCAGCTTCTTATGCTGTGGTACAAAATCTAAAAAAAAAAAATACGACAAGAATGAAAAAAATATTTTTATTGATATTTTCCAACAATATGATATGATGATGGGCATTGAAAACATTAGTGTTACATTTCTTTTTAAGGTTTAGTTATAATGTTCAGTTATAGTGTTGTAATACTGATGGAATGAAGTCACTGGGACACAGCTCTGAAGACCTTCCTTGATAGCTGTGAATAATAAAAGATAAATGAAGCAGTTGACTTAAAATGGATACATGGATGTTATCAGGGCCTACGTTAAATATGCTGGAGTCCAGGTAAGATGCTAAGGAATAGGATCATCACCTCATCCTGAATGTTTTCTTTCCTTCCCCTCCTCGATCGTGGTTCTCTTCGTGCTCTTCCTACCCACCATAGCCTCCTCTTGGGTCCTCCTATTCTCCTTCCAGCCTAAGCCCTGGTTCTTTTCCTCGCTTCTCCTCCTCCCCTATAGCTCTTTGCTGAATCCACTTCCTCATCCTTCTACTTCCCTGTCCCCTAGGCTTCCCAAATTTGTTCTGGTGACCCCAGAGCCAGTCAGATTTTTATGCTATCCATCATGAAGAAAATGCACAGTACATTGGATACTTAGTATATACAAATTTATTTTCTACATATTTATTGTGGATACCTAAAAATGTGACTGGCTGTGGGATCATCAGGACAGCTTTGGGAAGCCCTATCCTAGTTCTTCTCAACGCCCAATCCCCAGCCTTTAATTCTTCCCCCATTCTGTCTTTTTTATATCCTGATTTCCCTTCCTTATCCCCATTCCTTCACACTATGTCCATAACAGCCTCCAGTTTTGCCTTAACATCAAACCTTCTCTTGATCTCTGCTGTCTGGTGCTGGAGACACACCAGACAGTTTTGTGGCATGTTTCACATGGCAGATCCCACGAGACCACAGGGCCTTGTATGGTTCCATGCAAAATCGGTCCTTTTCATGCAGGATACTGATGATGGGCAGATATGAAGCAGCAGTGATGGATATGCTGCTCTAGTTCTGCTAGGTATCTGCTGCAACAACTAGATAAAGGGGGTGAGAGTCAGGGTAAAGTTCAGGGCTGGGGTGGGCAAGAGGACAGAGAGAGAAGCCTGGGCCCTTTTTCTTTTCAAGGATGGAAGACCCCATAAAGCATCACTCTTACATCTCCTACAGTGAGGTCCCTTGTGATGTTGGGGCCCAGGGCAATTGCCCGGCTTGCCACCCTCCAATGCTGGCATTGGGTATTGTCACATTTTTCCAGATTCATTATGATTTATTAGCTTACATACGGGGGAAATTTAAGACCTGTGCACACAGGAGCACATGCATGAGTGTTTGCGTATATGCGTGCTTGTTATAAAATTGGCCATATGCGCATACGTGTGCACACAATTTTACACTGGCGTGTGCATCTGCGTGCAAATGCCACCTCGATCGTGTAAGTGTGTGTGTGTGTGATTTTAGTAGATATGCGTGCCAATGCAATTACCTGTTTACCCAGTTTGTTCCCAGTTTGCCCCAGTAAAGGAGAGGGCTTCCTAAACCCCCTAGGTAATTTGCCTCCCTTTTACTCTATTAGCCCCAGCCCTTAAAACACCGCTGACTAGCCTACTTTTTTTTGTTTCATGACTTACATGCCGTCCATAGCAGAAGTAAAGTTACGTGGCTAGGGACCCTGGCGTGCAGTGGTGTGCGTAAATACGCGTTGGTTTCATTCATATTTCTTGGAATGCCTATGCTCTGTCCATGCCCCACCCAGACCATGCCCCACCCCTTTTAGAAAAAAAATGTTTACTCACGTACTGGGAGGTATGCGCGTACCCAGGCGCCTCTTAAAATCTGCGTGGCATGCACTGGGCCAATATACGTGCATATCTCCCGGCTTTGGAGTGCTTAGGGTTTTTAAAATTCACCCATTAGCTTTTTATTGTATTCCTTTCAACCCTTGTTATTACTTCTCTCAAAATATTCATTGGTTTAAATAATATTGTTTTATTATTTCAATTTTATTAATGATATATTGTATGTTTCATTATTTTTATACTATACATCAAATGATTAGCTTTGTTACTAGCCTAGATGTCCTAAGGGAAAGACGGTCTACTTAATTAATAAACTAAACTAAATATTTTGCCCTTTTATAGGTGAATTTTCAAAGGAGTATGCACTTAACACGGGTAAATTCCTATGGGCAATTCAATGGCAAGTAATATAGCAATTTTGAAAAGCCCGCTTACATAGGTAAAGTGCATTTAGACATGTAAAATCCACTTTTAAGGGCTTGATTTTAAAAAGCATTTGCACACGCAAAACTGGGTTTTACTTCAGTAAATGTACTTTTGAAAATTGCTACAATGGGGTGGATGACTGAGGAGTTGGATTAGAATGCTCTCCTTTTCTTTGGTGCTAAATTTTACTTTTTGGCTATTCTTCGAGATTTCCTATGCCGCATACGAAGCGTAAAGCCAGGCTCCGAGAGAGCTTGGTGGTTTCAGATACTATGGACTCCAATCGGCCACAAATAGAGAGCTTCTTCTCCTCTACGCCAATTATGCTGGGAGTGAGGGCCGCTGAGGTTGGAGACGTGGAGCGATCACCTCCCCCCATGGCCGATGAGATCTCGCTTAGCCCCGGCGTGCCAGAGATGCTGTTCCCACCCCATTGATTGAATGCAGCGAGAACTGCTGCAATTCAATCAATTCAAAAAATTCATTCCCAAATGCTAGGCTTCACTCTATTCACACTAACTCTGTTCAACGCCCAATCAATCACAAAAAAAATTCACCTTCTCAATGACCACCTGACGGACAAAAACCCTGACATTTGCGCCATTACTGAAACATGGCTGAAACCTACAGACACAGTTTTACTAAACCAGCTCCCCAACCACCTTTACGACATACATTCAATCCCCAGAATCAAAAAAAGGGGTGGAGGTCTCCTGCTAGCTACTAAAAAGGGACTAGGACTCTCACTGCAACTATCCACCAAAATAAGTAACATAGAACTTGCCCTATTCAATTCGGACCATCTCCAAATCGCTTTGGTTTACTCACCACCAGGAACCTTAGACACAGATCCCTCACCATTAATTGAATTTACAGCTAAACATTTCAAGCAGGACAAACCAGCTATCTTGATGGGAGATTTCAACCTCCATGTAAACATCTCCCGTCTATCCCATAACTGTGACATCTTACTTACAGCCCTCAATCACTTAGGCTTCAGCCAGATCGTCAAAGGACCCACACACAAAGCGGGACACACACTAGACCTGATTTTTATCAACGATGGTCTATCCTCGGCCACTACCCCAACTTGCGTCCCTGTCCCATGGTCAGACCATCACATCATCTCTGCCAAACTTCAAACCAATGACCAGCCTCGTCCTATCTACCCGGCAACCACAATACAATACAGGAAACCTTGCCCCACAGCCCTACTTAGCAAACTGCTCACCAAAGAGCTTGACCGACTGGATCTCACTGATGCTCCCTCAGCTATTAACTCTTGGCTCAAGATAACAAGTGAGGTCGCAGACCTATCCTGCCCCACCATCACTAAATCCTTGAAACCACCTTAAGCTAATAGGCATCCGTGGTACACTCCGGAACTTAAAATCATCAAACAAGAACTTCGGAAAAAAGAAATCAGATGGTGCAAGTCTCCTTCCTCCGTCACAACGTTAAACTACAAAGCCCACCTCAACACATATAGGATGGCCATCCTTAAAGACAAAAAAGACTTTTTTGCAAAAAAAATTCACAACTTCTCATTCGACCCCAAAGCCTTATTCTCATTTGTAACATCTCTTACAAAACCTTCGTCACCGATCATCCCTGACGAGCAAGCATCCAACAAAGCTATGGAATTAGCCATCTACTTCGATAAGAAGATAACCAACCTCCCAGGGCCGGTGCAAGGGTATTAGGCGCCCTAGGCAAAACGTCAGCTATGCCGCCCCCCCCCACCCCTGCCTCCACACACAATTAACTTACATTGTGCATTAATGAAAATAACGAAGTCTGTATTTATAACAGAACACTTATTTGACATTTTTATGCCATGTAAACCATTGAGATGATTTGTCTTATCGACGGTATAGAAACTTTTATAAATAAATAAATAAAATAAACATAAACCAAAGCTATACTTGTTGCTCAAACAAAAAAAGCAGACACATCACATAATATTAAATAATTAAACTGGCAGTCAATCAAGAAAAATAAACTTAAAAAGCCATCTTTACTTACCCCCTCCAGCAGCTCTCTTACTCCTCTTCCATGCAGGCTGTATTACACACCAGAAGCAGCAGTAGTGGCTAAGCTCTATACTCATGGTCCTCTTCCTTAGTGCCCATGTCTCTCACACACACACCATATCAGTCATGCCCCCATGACCAGTTTCTGTCTCTCACACACCAATCATCTCCCAAACAGTCTTTGACACACACACCAGTCACCTTCCTGAACAGTTTCTCTCATGCCATACACACACAGGCTTCCCACTCCCGTGTTCCACTTACATATATGGGCTTCTCACTCTCATAATCACTTTCTCTTTCTCACACACACTCACCAGTCTCTCACTCTCATGCTTGTTCTCTCCACATGCACAGGCTTCTCATTCCCATAATCACTTTCTTTCTCTCACACACATACACAAACACAAACACCAGTCACCTGATCTCTCTCATGCATACACACACACAGGCTTCCCACTCCCATGTTCTCTTTCAGATATACAGGCTTCTCACTCCCATGCTGTATCTCACACACTCCCAGCTTTCTCACTCCCATGCTCACTCTTCACATGCACAGGCTTCTCATTCCCATAATCACTTTCTTTCTCTCTCTCACATACACACAAACACACACCAGTCACCTGTTCTGTCTTACATATACAGACTTCTCCCTCCCATGCTGTGTCTCACACACACCCAGGTTCTCACTCCCATGCTCACTCTCTTCACATGCACAGACTTCTCATTCCCATAATCACTTTTTCTCTGTTACACACACACACACACACACACACACACACACACACACACACACACACACACATACACCAGTCTCTCTCTCATTTCCATGCTCTCTCTCCAGGTGCACAGGCTTCTCATTCCCTGAATCACATTCTCTCTCTCTCACATTCACATACACACCAGTCACACTGTCACCTTACCAACCAGTCTCTCTCTCCTACATGCACACACACACACAGGCTTCCCACTCCCATGCTCTCTCTCACATAATCAGGCTTCTCACTCCAATGCTTTCTTTCACATACATCCCCACAACACCAGGCTTCTTACTCCCATGCTTTCTCACATACCCAGAGCTCTCACTTCCATGCTTTTTCTCTCTTTCACACACACACACACACATCAGTCACATCCCTGACTGTCTCACACATCAGTTATCTCCTTGAGCAGTCACTTTCATTGTCTCTCACAAATACACATACATCAGCTCTCTGACCAGTTTCTCTCAATCACACACACATGCTCTAGATCAGGGGTCGGAAACCTTTTTGGCTGAGAGAGCCATGAACGCCACATATTTTAAAATGTAATTCCATGAGAGCCATACTAACTACAACCCCCCACCCTCCTGACTCCCCCAAGACCTGCCAAATTAATTTACTACAACCCTTCATCCTCCTAACCCCCCCCCCCCAAGACCTGCCAAAAGTCCCTGGTGGTCCAGCGGGGGTCCGGGAGCGATCTCCTGGACTTGGGCTGTCGGCTGCCAGTAGTCAAAATGGCGCCGATGGCCCTTTGCCCTCACTATGTCACTGGGGTCGACCAATGGCGGTGGTAGCCCCTGTGACATAGTAAGGGCAAAGGGCCGTCGACGCCATTTTGACTACTGGCAGCCGACAGCCCAAGTCCAGGAGATAGCTCCTGGACCGCTCCTGGACCCCCGCTGGACCACCAGGGACTTTTGGCAGGTCTTAGGGGGGTCAGGAGGGTGGGGGTTGAAGTAAATTAATTTTGGAGGTCTTGGGGGGGTGTCAGGAGGGTGGGGGATTTTGTTAGATTTTTACTTTTTTATTAAAGATTTGTCTGCGAGCCAGATGCAGCCATCAAAAGAGCCATATCTGGCTCCCGAGCCATAGGTTCCTGACCCCTGCTCTAGATCAAATACATTCTCTCACTTACACACAGGCTCTCAATCACACACACATTCTCTCACTTACACACAGGCTCTCAATCACACACACATTCTCTCACTTACACACAGGCTCTCAATCACACACAGGCAGGCTGGCTGCTTCTCTCTCTTTCTCTCACTCACTTCCTCCCCCCCCAGCACAAATGGTAGCTGCAGCAGCCTCCTCCTCCAGCCCCCGCAGGCCAAAAAGGAAGAATCCCATCGGCCGCGGGAGGCTCATGCTGCTGTCTGCTTTCCTGATTACCGGCTGCTTCAATTGCTCGGGGGCCGATGCTGCTGTCGCCGCTATTTTTTTCATGCGGCACCGCTCTTTCTCCTTCCCGCGCATCACTTCCTGTTCCGGGTCAGGGGGGGGCGGGAGGAAGAAAAGGGCAGCCGCGGATGCCACAGCTTTTTTTTTTTTTTTTTGCACTGCTGCCGTTCCCGCTGGGCTTGAACGTGTTGATAGCCCGGCGGCAATGGCAGCAGGGAAGAAAGAGCAGCGGGAGAGACCGGGAGCGCGCGAACCGCTGGGGGAGGTCAGATGGGTCTTTTGGGGCGGGCTGCCGGCAGCGGCTTCGGGGGGGGGCGGCGGCTTCTTAATGCAGCTCTTTTCATTTTACTGGGGCAGCGGCTGAGCGTGGCTCTCTTAATTTTACCGGGGCAGTGCCGCCCCCGGGAAGCTGGCGCCCTAGGCGACCGCCTAGTTCGCCTAGTGCTTCCGCCGGCCCTGCAACCTCCTTAAGCCTATAGCTACATTACAGCCGACAGCACTGCTTTCTAGCTCTTCAACACCCACCAAGAAGTTCAACTTAACATCTTTCGAGACCCCATCATCAATGGAAATGGAAATCATACTTAAAAAGCTCAAACCTTCCTCTCATCCTTTGGACGCAATACCCTCAAATCTTCTACTCTCTATTCCAAACACCATCTCCAAAGCGTTAGCAGACATCATTAACTGCTCTCTAACCAAAGGAAAGGTTCCAGATCAACTTAAAATAGCTATCTTAAAACCCTTACTAAAAAAACCTAACCTTTCGACGGCTGACCCTGCAAACTTCCGTCCAATCGCTAACCTCCCCTTGATCTCAAGAGTGATGGAAAGATTCGTAAACAAACAACTGTCTGAGTACCTGGAAGAGAACAACATACTCTCCCCTTTCCAGTTCGGATTCAGGAAATTGCAAAATACGGAAGCTTTACTATCATCGTTATCCGACACCATACTTCTCAATCTTGAAAGAAAACAACCTTACCTTCTTGCCCTTCTCGACCTATCCGCCGCATTTGACACGGTTAATCATTCCATCCTACTGGAACGGCTATCTGATATAGGAATCCAAGGAGAAGCACATAGCTGGTTCCAATCATTCCTGGAGAACAGATTCTACAAGGTCAGGATCAATAACAAAGAATCACTCCCAATCAAATCAAACCGAGGAGTCCCGCAAGGATCATCCCTCTCCCCCACACTTTTTAACATTTATCTGCTACCACTCTGCCATCTACTCTCCAGCCTCAAACTAAAGCATTACATTTTCGCGGACGACGTACAAATTCTTCTTCCTATTACTGAATCCCTGCAAAAAACCTGGGCACACTGGAACAATTGCTTACAGTCTATCAATATTCTACTTTCCAGCTTGAACCTTATCCTCAATTCAAATAAAACTGAAATCCTCATCATCTCGCCTGACGAAAACCACACTCTCATCAACTCCCAAAGCGCATCCCAATTTACAAAATCTTCCATTAACCACTCCACCTCCGTCAGAGACCTGGGGGTGCAACTCGACAATCTATTCAACTTAAAATCCTTCGTCCTCAACACTACTAAAGAATGTTTTTTCAAATTTCAAGTGCTCAAAAATCTGAAACCCCTCCTGCATTTCAGCGACTTCCGGTTAGTAGTAGAGATGTGAATCGTGTGATCGATCGTCTTAACGATCGATTTCGGCTGGGAGGGGGAGAGAATCGGATCGTCGCAGTTTGGGTTTTTTAAATATCGTGTAAATCGTGTAAATCGAAAACCGGCACACTAAAACATCCCTAAAACCCACCCCGACCCTTTAAAATAAATCCCCCACCCTCCCGAACCCCCCCCAAAATGCCTTAAATTACCTGGGGTCCAGTAGGGGGGAGGGGGAGGGGAAGGGGGAGGGCGGGAAAACCAGCACACTAAAACAACCCTAAAACCCACCCCAACCCTTTAAAATAAATCCCCCACCCTCCCGAACCCCCACAAAATGCCTTAAATTACCTGGGGTCCAGAGGAAGGGTCCCGGTGTGATCTTTTACTCTCGGACCTCCGTTGCGTTGTAGAAATGGCGCCGGCGCTACCTTTGCCTTGTCATATGACAGGTCAAAGGTAGCGCCGGCGCCATTTTATTTTTTGTCCCCTGACGTCAGGAGTGTAGGAGATCGCTCCCGGACCCCCGCTGGACCCCCAGGGACTTTTGGCCAGCTTGGGGGGGCCTCCTGATCCCCACAAGACTTGCCAAAAGTCCAGCAGGGGTCCGGGAATGACTTCCTGCACGCGAATCGTTTTTCCGTACGGAAAATGGCGCCGGCCAATATTTTTTGTGGTCACAATCAGCAGGGTGCCTGTGGAAGAGCCCTTTGTTTCTCTTGAACACTGGCTTTGCTTTGTAGCTTGCTTCAGGCGTGTATGTGCTCTCTGGATCAGTACAGCTTGGGTTCAGAATGTCTTCTCCAGATCTGCAATCTTCATGGGCCCATATTCTCTTGGCATAGTAGCACAGGTCTGGCACAATACTGTAGTTCAGGGTCAGACTTGGGTGTATGCAGCGGGAACACTCAAGCCTCTGGGAGAAACACTTGTGAAGTAGAAAAAGATTGCCTGAAAGGAATAGTTTATTTGGGAATCTGGGATGGAAAGTAAACATGGTTGCATGGCTGTATTTTAGGGCTTCTGCTGGTGTGACCAGACTCAAAGGCAGAGATGAAGGGCAACAGACTCAGATTGACTAATACAGGTTACTGGCTATCTAGGTAACACTTACAGCCTCTCACCTTTCTGAGAAGAGTCAAGTGACACAGGAAGGGAATGTTAACCCCTTGCTGTATGGTTTGGAGGATGGCCTTTTGTTATTGGTCTTCTAACAACTCTTTGGTTAAACATGGAATAAGTAATGAAAACTGTGATGTTGGCTGAATAATTCCAATGTGCAGTACTATGTTTTATGGATTATTTTTGACCTTGAATTTTTCAAATATAGAGTGGTTCCATAAGTGTCTATGTATAGATCTCTATCTATCTATCTATCTTTCTATCTATCTATCTATTTGGGAATTTATGTGTTGTAAGAAATACAAGTACAACAGATATAAGTATTTTTAACCTCCATCTTTCTTCCTTGTACACTGTAGAATTTGATTACAGCCAATCTCAGAATATCAGCAATGCATTTGATATGCTCCTGTGCCGACTAATCCAGCAAACAAGATATTTTTATAAAGTTCAATGAAAAGAAGACTTTTATGCTCTTGATGTAAATGCAAGTGAAAGCAACATAACTGACACTCCATTATACAATAGCTTCCAAAATGTTTTGTGTTTATTTAAAATATAAATGCTTTGATGTCAACCTTGCTATTAGTAGCCTTTAAGTTCTTTCTGGAAGCCTCTTTTCTTGTCCTCTGCCTTGTGCTACATTGTGAAGAAAGGAACATCTTGTTTTTTAATGAAAGCATCTGTCCCATATCAAAAACATAAATGATGTCCATTGTATTCAGTAAAAGACTTTCAACAAATATTGCAGATTGCTTTTCTATTCTTAGTCAGTGCTGTCAGTCTAATAGATTACATGCAACAACCTTGAATCAGAAGCCAGTGTCAGTTTTGGTTGTTGCTTTGGAATTAATTATTGAGTTTTCCTTATTGCTTGATTTTAAAAAAAATTATATCTTTATTTTACATCTAAATAAGTTGCAGTAGGCAAGCTTCTGAAGTACATGTTTTTTATTATTCTTAATATTCCGCCTGTTAAACATTCATCATTATGCTGCATTTATTATAGAATATTAAAATGCAGCACTATACAGTATACCTTTATGAGAAACAAAATATCCCTGTTTCAAGTACCAAATACATAAAAGCTCTCTGGTTGGAGTGTTTAAATTCTGCTTGTCCACACCTGTTTGTCCACTTCTGCTACTTACTTACTGTTTCTCTTGCTCTTTCTGTGATGTGAAGTTGTAAAATAATGTGCATGCAGAAATACTTGTTTTGTAAATTTTATAAGTGTAAATGTACAAAATTTATAAATATTTGAAGGGTTCCATTTTCGTACTTTTATCTCTATGCATAAATACTAAATGGGGGAAAAAGTTTTTGAAAAAAGGCAGCCCTCAATGTTCGACTCACTTGCTTCCTGTATCCCAAAGAAGCAGAGCTCCAGACTTGGCTTACTGTGGGGCTAATTTAATAAACTGCATTAAAATGTTGCATTAATGTGCCATTTTAATGCAGGTTATTCTCCACAGGATTTATTAAACCGTGGTACCTGAGATCCTGGGAGCAGAAGGATGATATTTGCGGTGGCATCATGTGTGCGTTCCCTGCCCCCTTGGGCCATGATCCTTAAAGGGGCAGCTAGTCCTGAGTTTCTATCCCTCCAGTACCAAACATCCAAGAAAACCTCACTGCTTCTGCCCTCTCTAGACCCCTAAAATAGAGAATATGCTGTTAACCCCATTCCTGGCACAAAACCCACACCCACCCAACACCTAGAAAAAGAGGCAACTGCAGATTTCCTGTGTGGGAAAAGAGGAGACTCAGGTCAGTAGGTACCATTTTTGAATGTTGGCAACAGCAGGGTTGCAGCAGTTTGTCCTTGCTTGTGTCCTATGGACTTGAGGCTACCTTTGAATAAGAAGGAGGTCTAGGTAGGTAGGCGGAGCCTCTTGTTTAGAAGTCAGGTAAAGGGTGGGGTTTGTGTCTGGGGAGGGCTGTCAGAGCTACCGGCATATTTTTTGCTGGAGGGGTAAGGGTTATGCCAAGCTGGGCAGATCTTTCCTTTGGGGGTTATTTAATGTCAGGCTTGATAGGAGCTTAGGGCTAGCTGTCCTTTTAAGGAGCATTTGGGGGTGGAGGGAGAAAGCAATGGTAGGTATACTTAATTTTCCCAATTTAACTCAGATTTGGTGGGGAATTAGTAATTTTAATATTAATGAGTGGTTTTGCATGTATTTGCATGTGATGCAAGTCAATATTTTTTTTCTTGCATTGTGCAAGGAATTTTTTGTGATTTTGATAACACTTATGCCAGTGTTAGCAATAACATGCATTAACATGGTTTTAATGTGTTACACAAACACTGAATTTAGTGCATGTTGCTGCATTATCACAGCTATTATCCCAACTTAGATGCCAATATTCAAAAACGTTTAGAATGGCTAGCTTATCAAATTTAAGTTATGCTGGATATTCAGTAGGATTAAAGTCCCATTGAATATCCCCAAATAAAGGTATCCAGCTACCTTTTGCAAGATAACTTTCAAACCCAACTGGCTATCTTTGAATACTGCTGATTGGGCTTAAAGTTATCTGGCTGCATATGGCTGGTAGGGGTGTGCATTCGGATTGACCGCATTAGTAAAACGCAACTCATATTTTTTTTTTACTTAAAAAATTGATTCGACATAAACGATCGGATTTCCCACATATCGAACATAGATATGTTCGATATGTGGGAAATCGCGATTGTTGAGCCAAAATAAAAATATAAACCCCCTCACCCTCCTTAATCCCCCCCCCCCCGACTTACCACAACTCCCTGGTGATGGAGCGAGGAGTGAGGACGCCATTTCTGCAATCCTTGGCGAGAAGCATGTGACGTCGGCGGCAGGAGGCCCCCCCAAGCTGGCCAAAAGTTCTTTTTGGGCCGAACGAGCCGTCCGGCGCGAACGAGCCGGGAATCACGTGACGCCGCGTCACTCGACGTGCCACCGACGTCACATGCTTCTCGCCAAGGATTGCAGAAATGACGTCCTCACTCCTCGCTCGATCACCAGGGAGTTGTGGTAAGTCTGGGGGGGGATTAAGGAGGGTGAGGGGGTTTAATTTTTTTTTTTGCACATATGTACATATACCCAACTCATTGGATTTTTTTTATGTCCATATTGGCCGCAAGTGGGACCCCCTTTCGGACATAAAAAATATGAACATAAAATTTTGCTCTGCACATCCCTAATGGCTGGATAATTTAAGGTTTTATTGGCTATTTTCAAAATAATATAGCTGGTTAAGTGGCACCAGTCTTTTAAAAAAATGAGGCACCCAGGACTATTTTCCCAATTCCCAGCTCTCCCCCCCCCTCTCAATGTAGAAAATATACACCCTGCCAGGCTGAGTCCCCCTCCCACCCCATCAGACTTCTCAAAGTCTGTTAAAAAAGAAAAGTTAGCTGAGTCGCTCTGTCAGAGCAACAGTGGAAGCTTCCAGGATTGCAGGGTACCACAATCCCGGCATAGAAAGGTGTATCTAAAGGAACTGGGCCGGTTGGAGGGTTAGGGTTGGGAGGGTTAGGGTGGGGAGAGTGAGGGGGTGGCATTGATTTTACTGGTTGTCTAACTGGAGAGGGGGAGGGAAACTTGACCCTTTTAGGGCATATTGTTTCTACATTGAATGGGGAGTTTGGTAATCGGGCTGATAGGCCCAGGCATCACTTGAGAGCCCTAGGTCTCCACTATTTCAAATTGTCCCCAGCTTGGGTCCTATGTTAGAAATTTCACTAGAGAGAGTGAATTTGCAGACTATCCCTGCGGGCACTTCCACTGAGGCTTGTCTGGATTGCTCAGTGGTTTCCCATAAAAGTCAGCCCTGTTTGTGAGTTGGTGTGGCATTCTGAATTGGTGTTTGGTATTTTGAGTTGTGGGTTTAGAGTTCTCCCCCTCTTTAGGCCCCACAAATGATACAGGGAAAGTGGCTTTTGTTTTTGAAGTTTGGAATGTGGAGTTGGAAGAGTAATGCAGTGGCTGATCCTTAGTTTAGTCTTCACAGTCTATTCCAAGGGAAGAGACTCTGCCCTGTGCCAATACCCCAGGGTCTGGAAGGGATTGTCTTGGAGAAGTGAAGAAGAGCTTGAAAGAAGTTTGAGAACAATTGTTTGGTTTTTTTTGAGAGCATTGCTTTTTGGATCCTATGCCTGCCAAAGAGGATTTTCTCCTCTACCTTGGGAGGTCATGAAGGTGCAGAAACTCCTTCTGCCCAGCTAAGAAGGGACAGCAGTGATCTGACAGAGAAGAAGAAATAAGTATTTTTTTAGAGAGTTTTGTCGCAATTGTTTTGGGAGGAATTCTTTTGACCAGCAGTTCCTGCCAACTGAGAAGGAGTTTTGGATTTTGACACTTTTTTGTACTTTCTCCATCAGAAGTCCTATGTTCCATCAGAGAAAGAGATAAGACGATCCCAACCCTAGCAGGAGCCCATTCTGTCATCCAGGAGTGTTAGGTCTTTTTCTAGTGTTTGCCACTTAAGGGACACTGACTCAACTGATAGAAAAGGCACCCTTGGACTGTTTATTTCTGAGAGAAGATAATTGGAGAACTTGTTGTGAATTGGATCAAGTATTTTTGGTTCTAGTAAATTTCTGTCAAGCATTTTCATTCAAGTTGAGAGGTACCATAAAGCAAGAACTTCCCAAGCGTGACAACTGCAGATCAAAGAAGTTTAAAGGAAATGAGATGCTGTGTGTGAATACCCACTCCCGTGAGCCTAAGGCCCCAGAGCTTTATTCTCCTCCCCACTGGAATGGATCCCAGCACCGTGAGGAAAGTGGATTGTGATTGTGGTGAGAAAATGGAGTTTGGTGAGAAAAGGGGCAGTGGGGACAACAGTGTACCCCCTGCATTCCAGGAGGTCTTCCAAGAAAGGGTTACATTAAAGATTAGTCCCTGTGGAGGGAAGACTGCCAAGCATCCTCTGCAAGGACATACCCTTGCCACCTACCCTTCTTGTAAGGCTGACTCTAATTTCTATCTGTGCAACATGGACACAGGAGTTTTGTTACTCAAAAGACCCCACAATGGGGACTGTCACATTACTGCTGTTACGGTCCAGGGCCGTGCCCCGGTCCCTCCACCTACCTCGGGGGCGGCCCGGGCCGTTTCGGGGCTTCCTCGGGCCTGCAGGCCCTCCAGCATGTCTCTCCCTCCTCGGGAGAGATGCCGACGGTCCGGCGCAGCTGGCCCCGCCCCCTGACGTGCGCGCGCGGGGAGGAGCTCCTCTTAAAGGGGCCAGCGCGGGAAAACCCTCTGTTCTGCTGTGGATGACGTCAGACGCCCTCAGGGTATAAGTACCCTGCATCTAGATCACTCCAGTGCCTTGCTACAAGGTTCCTGGTCTTCGGCCTGCTGTTGCTGCGTTCCTGGTTTGCTCTTCATCCCGCTTCTGCTCTGCCCTCCTTGCTGGATTGATTCTTCTGGACTCCGACCCCTGGACTGGCTTTGGACCGCTCTCTGGACTTCGACCTCTGGTTTGGCTTTGGACCGCTCTCTGGACACCGACCCCTGGACTGGCTGCGGACCGCTCTTTGGACTCAGACTCCTGGACCGACTTTTAGATTACCTACGACCTGCTGGAGGCGCCAGCTGTCTGGAACCCATGACCTGCAGGAGGCGCCTGCATCCGACCATCTTCCACCTTCAGGGAGTCGCCTAAGTCCCAGTGGCCGTGTCCCTACGGGCTCCTCCTGGGGGGACTTCGGCTTCCAGGGTGAATCTCCAAAAGTCCCAGTGGCTGGACTCCTAAGGGCTCCTCCCGGGGGAATGCCGGTCTCCAGGGTGAAGATTCTTCTATCACCAGGGTCCAACATCGTCAGTCCTCCCAGTGGGTACCGAGTCCTTGGTCACATAGGACTCCACCGTAGTCCAGTATCTCAGCTTGCTCTGAGCCTCCAAACCGCCTCCTGGTTGGGAACTTGCTGTGGACCCCTACAGCACTCCATCCTCTGTCCCAACCGGCTCAAGGGTCCACGAACACAACAACTGCCACTATACTGACCTCAAAAAAGGTGCAGGGTCTGCTTGGGACTCAGTTTGAGTAACTGAAGCAACCACATAAATTGCTTACTAGCCTTATTGAAATCCTAAAACAAGACCTGCAAAAACCAACTGCTCATAATATATGCAAAGCTAATAAACTTACACCTCAATGGACCAAATACATAGACACACTTCCAGTTCCTACCTCACAGAACATGCTCATTCCACATTCTTGATTTCCCAAATGGCTCTATATCAGTGTAAATGGTCAAATGTACTGTGACAAATACACTGTTTAGAAAAAGGTCCACTCGCAGTCGCAATCAGAAGATTAGCTCATGAAAAGGCTACCCATTCTATCTGATTGTTTAACCCATTAGAGCTCTCTGTGAACCACGTGAAAATAAATCGCTGTTCCAACCAACACAGTTTAAGGGAAATATTGCCCCCTCTACCAGAATATACTTGGTAAATCACGAAACATTTAAGGTCTTCTATCGAAAGTGACATTTGCAACCAATGATTAACTGAGGAAGCACCCTCCTTCTTTGACCAAATGCCGTTCTTATGCTCATTGATCCTAGTTTTAATCATTCTTTTTGTCTGTCCAATATACAAATAATTACATGGACCAACAATCACATCAATTACTCAGTAAACATAATGCATGGATGCAGACAGAACAACTTCCACAGGTGGTCTATCCACATTCTTTCTCTATTATTATACATTCCCGGTTACACTGAATGAGACGAGAACTCAAATGTATCCCTCTTTTTACAGCAAAAATAGGGTGCTAACTAAATGATGACAAAGACGATAGCATGAGCCAATAATTCAAAATAATGCTCTTAATAGTCGATGTCCTAGATGAATATGGCAAAGATTATACTATACGCATAAGGGGATCTGTACTTGTTTTCACTAATGAATTCTCTCTATTTGCACATAGAGCTCTTTTATAAGCTTTATTTTACCACAAATCACATATACCCTCTGGCTAGAAACCTATTTATGAGGCCCTGAGCCTACTTCTTATATTCGGCCACCAAGGAGCATAACCTCTGAAATCTCAAAAATTGGCCAATGGGAATATTTTCTCTCAAGGCACGAGGATGGAAACTCGTATTATGAAGTCTGATACACCATAGTAGTTATATTTCCTTCCTGTTTATATATGAAAATATCCAAAAATGAGAAAGTGAACCTATGTGGTTGGACTGCAAATATTAGGTAGGAAGCTACTGTGTCTATCCATCCACTGAATTGCTTCAATATCTCCTCACTCGCTGTCCAGTTTCAAAATAAATTATCTATATACCTTTTCCAGAAAATAATTTGTGAAAAGAAATCAGACATGTGTACTAAACTCTTCTCAAATTCAGCCACATATAAACAGGAAACCGTAGGGGCCATAGGGACAGCCTTTACTTTTTCCTAAGTAGAACAGGATTTACACTCACATGGCAGTGATGATCACTCACATCACTGATTCCTTTCCCAATCCATACTCATATGGGAGAAATGAATGGATATCACCAGAGGTCAACGAGTTGATATTGAATCCCAGGATAAAGTTTGTGGCCTAAGCTTGATTTTTTTTTTTTTCGTTTATATGCCATATGAAAGAGCATGCAATATTGCCCTCTGAATAGCAGGGACATTTCTGAGCAGCAACACTTTTTTTTTTTAATAGTTTCTAGGGGGTTAATTATTTTCCCTTCTGGGAAAATTGTTCTTTTTTGTCATATACATCACACAAAAACACTTAAAAAATAATGTCCAGAGGACAGTTCTGTATATACTACCTGAATAAACTACTAGTAGTTAAAAATGAGGATGTACAAAATAGTGTATGTAGCTTTAACCGCATTAAAGAGCGATATTTCTGTGAGCATGTTTAGGTCAGGGGAGTAAAACAGCACATGTGCAGCTGATTTTCAACTGGTCACCAACACTAGTAGCAGATGCAAAGTATATGGATGTTAGTAGCTTCTATTTGAATATTTGCACAAAGTGTTCACATTAAATGCACCCATGTAATTTTCAACCAGGTCAATGGACTAACATATCTACTCCTATCCAAGCTACAAAAATCTTGTGATCCCAGTCTTCAGTTACAACAGATGGTTTACAAGTTAATTAGACATGTATTTGAAAGCAGGCTTCCTACAGAAAAGGAAAAAACAATGTTGATATTTGAATATCCTTACATGCAAGTTATTTATATGGTTCCCACATTACATAAGTCCCATGAGAATCCACCTGGTAGATCCAAGGAGGCCGATACTTAGCACTACTTAAGCCGGATAAGTGCTAAGTGTCGGCTGCTGAATATCTGGCTATGTTCAGTATCTGCCACTTAGCCAGATATGTAGATAGCTGGATATCTTGGGGTTGGGCAAAGGACAGATCGGGTGGGATAGGAGAGGAAAAGACGTTTATATTTAGAGCATCAAAACATTGTCTGAGGGGTCTCCTTGGAGCTGTTTCCATTTACATATCTTGGCCTTGAAGGTTAATCCTTCCCCCATCAAGGAATCCAAGCCAGAATTTAGAAGAGTGAGTCAGAGACTCAGCCCTGGTATTGAGTGGTGCTTTCACAGGAATGAGATGTATGATAGCCCCACAAATCCCTGAAGAGACCTTAAAACCTTCCCGAGAAGGAATAAAAGATTACACCTAAAAGTGGATGATACATTGTAGCTATGTGGAAAATTCATTGAGATTACCGGTACTCCAAGGGTAATCTAAATTTATAGTTGACGAGGATGATGGCATCAATGCAATAAAATGAGGATAATTTGCTAGTACTAGTAATATTCACTATTTCTGATGAGGAAATGCCATTTGCCAGTCCTGATTCCCACTGCACTTGTGTCCTAGTCCAGATAATGGAAATATTGACTGCCTTTGTATTCTAATAGCAATTCTGTTCTCTGACCATTCTTATAAGACTCTCAAATTTGTCATTGGCTACACAAGTGGCCAATGAATCAGGCCACTTGTGTAGAGACTGTGGGAGATCCCAGTGCTGGAGAAACACCAATGTCAGATTCTTCGAGCAAACCATGATTTCTGTCTGCTGCTTAGAATGAATGGATGGGAAGGGGATTGATTGTTCAATGTTTTTCTTTCACAAACTCACTTCTTATTTCATACAAACATTTCATTTAGTTATGTTACTAGTTAAAAGGATGGGGAGGGAACTTTTAATTTGATCAAAAGTATGTTTTCATCAATTCAATCCAGGAATCATGAGCCTTGATTTTAAATTGTAATCAGAAGGCTAGAATGAAAATGTGAAAACAAATCCCAAAATAAGTAAGCTGAATCACTTCTTTTTAGACCAGCCCATTCCTTTTTCTGAACATAAGAATATAAGAACATAAGAAATTGCCATGCTGGGTCAGACCAAGGGTCCATCAAGCCCAGTACCTTGTTTCCAACAGAGGCCAAACCAGGCCACAAGAACCTGGCAATTACCCAAACACTAAGAAGATCCCATGCTACTGATGCAATTAATAGCAGTGGCTATTCCCTAAGTAAACTTGATTAATAGCCGTTAATGGACTTCTCCTTCAAGAACTTATCCAAAATTTTTTTGAACCCAGCTACACTAACTGCACTAACCACATCCTCTGGCAACAAATTCCAGAGCTTTATTGTGTGTTGAGTGAAAAAGAATTTTCTCTGATTAGTCCTAAATGTGCTACTTGCTAACTTCATAGAATGCCCCCTAGTCCTTCTATTATTCGAAAGTGTAAATAACCGAGTCACATCTACTCGTTCAAGATCTCTCTTGATTTAAAGACCTCTATCATATCCCCCCTCAGCCATCTCTTCTCCAAGCTGAACAGCCCTAACCTCTTCAGCCTTTCCTCATAGGGGAGCTGTTCCATCCCCTTTATCATTTTGGTTGCCCTTCTCTGTACCTTCTCCATCGTAACTATATCTTTTTTGAGATGCGGCGACCAGAATTGTACACAGTATTCAAGGTGTGGTCTCACCATGGAGCGATATAGAGGCATTATGACATTTTCCATTTTATTAACCATTCCCTTCCTAATAATTCCTAATATTCTGTTTGCTTTTTTTGACTGCTGCAGCACACTGAGCCGACAATTTTAAAGTATTATCCACTATGATGCCTAGATCTTTTTCCTGGGTGGAAGCTCCTTATATGGAACCTAACCGTGTAACTACAGCAAGGGTTATTTTTCCCTATATACAACACCTTGCACTTTTCCACATTAAATTTCATCTGCCATTTGGATGCCCAATCTTCCAGTCTTGCAAGGTCCTCCTGTAATGTATCACAGTCTGTGATTTAACTACTCTGAAAATTTTGTATCATCTGCAAATTTGATAACCTCACTCGTCGTATTCCTTTCCAGATCATTTATATATATATATATTGAAAAGCACCGGTCCAAGTACAGATCCATGAGGCACTCCACTGTTTACCCTTTTCCACTGAGAAAATTGTCCATTTAATCCTACTCTCTGTTTTCGGTCTTTTAACCAGTTTGTAATCCACGAAAGGACATTGCCACCTATCCCATGACTTTTTAGTTTTCGTAGAAGCCTCTCATGAGGGACTTTGTCAAACGCCTTCTGAAAATCCAAATACATTACATCTACCGGTTCACCTTTATCCACATGTTTATTAACCCATTCAAAAAAATGAAGCAGATTTGTTAGGCAAGGCTTCCCTTGGGTAAATCCATGTTGACTGTGTTCCATTAAATCATGTCTTTCTATATGCTTTACGGTTTTGATCTTGAGAATAGTTTCCACTATTTTTCCCGGCACTGAAGTTAGGCTCACTGTTCTATAGTTACCCGGATCACCCCTGGAGCCTTTTTTAAATATTTGGGTTACATTGGCCACCCTCCAGTCTTCAGGTACAATGGATGATTTTAATGATACATTACAAATTTTAACTAATAGATCAGAAATTTCATTTTTGAGTTCCTTCAGTACCCTAGGATGCATACTATCCGGTCCAGGTGATTTGCTACTGTTTAGTTTGTCAATCTGGACTACTACATCTTCCAGGTTCACAGTGATTTCGTTCAGTTGATCTGACTCATCACCCCTGAAAACCATCTCTGGAACTGGTATCTCCCCAACATCCTCATTAATAAACACGGAAGCAAAGAATTCATTTAGTCTTTCTGCAATGGCCTTATCTTTCCTAAGAGCCCCTTTAACCCCTCGGTCATCTAATGGTCCAACCGACTTCCTCACAGGTTTCTTGCTTTGGATATATTTTAAAAAGTTTTTATTATGAGTTTTTGCCTCTAATGCCAACTTCATTTCAAATTTTCTCTTCGCCTGTCTTATCAATGTTTTACACTTAGCTTGACAATGCTTAGTATTGTGCACTTGCAGTTGGCAGTGTACACCTTGTCACTTGACTAGTGCAAAATTTTGAAATTAGGCTCCATTCTATTTTCAGTGTTCCTAGAATTATTTTCCTAAAAAAAAATCATGATTATGGTGATGACCTTACAGAAGCTGGCAGTATTGATTGACGGACTCAATAATATTTCAAGAATTCCCTCCTCCTGGAGACAATGCATCCAGAAATGATGCTAAAATTCTGCTTTAGTATAACATTGTCCTTGCCATCAGCTTCCTTTTGCTACTAATTCAAGGAATTCAAAGATATAGATGCTGGCACCAAGTTCTGCTTTCTGTGTGTTTTCAATTCATATGCCACTTGACTCACATTTACATAGAATAATTGTAAACAGGCAGCAGTAAGACATTAATACTGAGGGTCATTTGTGACCTTCAGCAGCCAGGACACTCCTTTCCAACTTAGCCCAGGAAAATAAGGTTGAAAAGACGAAACGATGCAAGAACTTTTCTTTTCATACTTGTTTTCCTCTCCATTAAAACTCTTGAAAGTCCTCCTCTTTCAAAAGGTTAACTTCTACTGCTAGCTATTTCAGTCACAAGATTGTTTATACAGAAATGGAATCCATGACAGGTAACATCCTCTTGAAACTTCTTCTTGTCATTGAGTTGAAAGCACAGAAATGAACAGTTACCATAATTCGTAGCCTAATGATGTAATAGCTGCGGATGGGATAAGTTCATCTCATGAAATAAAGAGCAGCTTTCATGACAATGCCACAAGGAATCATGGGTATGACTAGCAGAATCATTGATGTGAATGACAGTACACACAGGGCTATGAGGGACTACTGTGCAGAGCTGAAATTTGTAGACAGAAAGTGGGAGCTATGGAGGAGGTGAGCTGGGTGAGGCCAGGGCAAGGTTTGACCTGTGCAACGGTGCAGGACCAAGGCCAAGTGTGAACACACACACGCACACTAAGGGCCGGGGGGAGGCCATGAATAATCCATGTAGCTATTGGCTGTGTTTTGTTTCCTCACCAGAGCCAGAACTGATATACACTGCTTTCTCAGGTCCCAGAAAAAAGTTGACAGAATGCCTTTCTAGGTTGTTCTGCCAGAAATTGAGCCCTCAGCGATCAAAATGATAAAGGAAATGGAACAGCTCCCCTATGAGGAAAGACTAAAGAGGTTAGGACTTTTCAGCTTGGAGAAGAGACGGCTGAGGTGGGATATGATAGAGGTGTTTAAAATCATGAGAGGTCTAGAACAGGTAGATGTGAATCAGTTATTTATCTTTCAGATAATAGAAAGACTAGGGGGCACTCCATGAAGTTAGCATGTAGCACATTTAAGACTAATCGGAGAAAGTTCTTTTTCACTCAACGCACAATTAAACTCTGGAATTTGTTGCCAGAGGATGTGGTTAGTGCAGTTAGGGTAGCTGTGTTTAAAAAAGGATTGGATAAGTTCTTGCAGGAGAAGTCCATTACCTGCTATTAATTAAGTTGACAGAAAATAGCCACTGCTATTACTAGCAACAGTGGCATGGAATAGACTTAGTTTTTGGGTACTTGCCAGGTTCCTATGGCCTGGATTGGCCACTGTTGGAAACAGGATGCTGGGCTTGATGGACCCTTGGTCTGACCCAGTATGGCATGTTCTTATGTTCTTAGCAATGAGCACAAAAAGGGGTTAAATTAGCATAATTTTGAAAGTGCCATTCATGAAGACCAGGGTTGAAGTCTTGACAATTGGGATTACTACTCACAACTTTCAAACCTGTGCTAATTCAGCACCTTTTTTCGTGTCTATCCTTTGCTCTGCAATGTCTGCTTCAATATCACCCCTTCCCCTTCTGTTCCCTGCAATACAGAAGAAGAAGTGGGGGAAGGAGGAACAAGAGAGGAGGGGCTGGATGTTGCGTTTGGTGTGTGCGAGCTGAATGCGAGTTCCCACAAGAAGAAGATTGTTCACTGACACACAGATGCTCAGTCTCCCATAAACACATGCTGACTCAATCACGCACACATGCAAGCTTGCGCTGAGATGCACACAGGCTCACGGATACACCCATACGCATGCTCATGCTGAGATTCACTCTCCTTCACTACTACCCTTAAAAAAATTGCTAAGCAGACTGGATAGCCCACTTGGGTCTTTTTCCACCAATATTTACTATGGTCCTATGTCGCGCACAAGCTCATACTGACTCGCACAGACCTGCTGACATACACGCACACTCGCTCTGACTCTCACACATGCTCACTGATATACATTTAGTCATTCTCATACTCAGTAACATACTCACACACACTCTCACGCATGGTGACACGCATGCACACACACACTCACATAAGTGAAAAGAAAAAAAAGTTTCAACTTTGGTGGTTAGGGAGGGATCCAGGCAGTGGCCACGGCCCCAGAAGAACAGGTCTGGGTGGGAGGCCTTTCGATGCTCTGGGATAGTTAAGGGAAAATCATCCTTGGCATGGGGGGAAAGGGATGGGCTGCAAGGCTCTGACATTGTGTTTTAAATAACTTAGTTGTGGCTGCAGCGAACAGAAAAAAGACTTGCACCAGAAGCAGAGGGAAAAGCAACAGAGCCGGTGAATGGTGGCGGGAAATGTGTTTTCTGCTGCTGCTGAAGGTGGGAGTGGGGCAGGAGCGTGACCGCGTCAGAACTGCTGCTGGAAGGGAGGCCATACCAGAGGGCCGCCACTGTGATGGTACGGAGGAGCGGCTGCCGCTGAAATGGGCCAAGAGAAATGCTACCATGGGAAATAGCTGCAGGCATGAAGCAGGGTCTGACATGATGTCAGAGGGACGGCAGAGCCTTTCTTCCTACTAGAGGCAGGATTTTTTCCTCTGTGCCTGCCTCCCCCCGAATAACTGCCACCCTAGGCACAGGCCCAGTGTGCCCTAGTGACAAATCTAGGCCTGCCAGGGTTAGGGAAGACCGGCCCATCCGAGGTGGTGACCCGCTGCATGGGAGCTCTGTTGTTATTTTACTTTTGGGGGGAACCAAAGAAGTTTATTTCCAAGATCTGAGAGGAAGTGTTTTTCTGCACCCCTTCCTGCCCCCCGGCAGTGGACCTGTGAAACCTGCAGTTCCGTCGAGGATCCCTTCCACCAATGATCCCATCAAGATTGAGGACATCTAACTGCATGAGTAAGGAATCATCTTTGAAAGAGAGGACACCCTTTTGGAATCTTCACAAAATGCTAGGGAGTGAGACAGATTTTTGCCATCTGGGAAGGGTTTCCCTGCCCACTCAAGGGGACCACTGCTCAGCCTAATCCAGGAGGGTGGGTTGGATTCCTGGCCTTGTTAAGAGACTCTTGCACAGATAGAGAACATAGAATTGTAAAATCAAGAGAGAGAGGGAGAAAGAACTGTGGAGCTGGAGATTCATGTTTGTTGTGCCACTAATGCAGAGCTGTGTGCCCTGTGTAGTAAAGTATTATATATTTATTATTTATTTATTTAGTGAGTTTTCTATACCGTCATTCGGAAATGTCAAAATAACGCCATAATAACGGTTTACAAAATAGGGGGCGGATTTTAAGAGCCCTGCTCGCCTAAATCCGCCCAAAACCGGGCGGATTTAGGCGAGCAGGGCCCTGCGCGCCGGGAAGCCTATTTTACATAGGCCTACCGGCGCGCGCAGAGCCCCGGGACTCGCGTAAGTCCCGGGGTTCTCTGAGGGGGGCGTGTCGGGGGCAGGCCCGGTCGTCGCGGCGTTTCGGGGGCGTGTCGGCAGCGTTTTGGGGGCGGGTCCGGGGGCATGGCTACGGCCCGGGGCGGTCCGGGGGCGTGGCCGCGCCCTCCGTACCCGCCCCCAGGTCGCGGCCCGGCGCGCAGGAGGCCCGCTCACGCGCGGGGATTTACTTCTCCCTCCGGGAGGCGTAAATCCCCGGAGAAAGGTAAGGGGGGGGGTGTAGACAGGGCCAGGCGGGTGGGTTAGGTAGAGGAAGGGAGGGGAAGGTGAGGGGAGGGCGTTAAAGGATTCGGGGGCGTGTCCACGCCCTCCGTACCCGCCCCCAGGTTGCGGCCCGGCGCGCAAGAGGCCCGCTGGCGCGCGGGGATTTACGCCTCCCTCTGGGAGGCGTAAATCCCCCGACAAAGGTAAGGGGGGGGTTTAGACAGGGCCGGGTGGGTGGGTTAGGTAGGGGAAGGGAGGGGAAGGTGAGGGGAGGGCAAAGGAAAGTTCCCTCCAAGGCCGCTCCGATTTCGGAGCGGCCTTGGAGGGAACGGGGGTAGGCTGCGCGGCTTGGCGCGCGCCGGCTATACAAAATCCATAGCCTTGCGCGCGCCGATCCAGGTTTTTAGCAGATACGTGCGGCTCCGCGCGTATCTACTAAAATCCAGCGTACTTTTGTTTGCGCCTGGAGCGCAAACAAAAGTAGGCTATTCGCGCTCCTTTTAAAATCCGCCCCTAAGGTTATAGGGATAATGGGGGTTAACAAGGGGTGTAAAGTTTAACATGTTATTAGGCTTAGTAGTAAACATAAATCATGATTAAGATCAATAAATTTCTTTCTTATTTCTGAAAAGCATAGTTGTGATGATTTTCATTTAATCATGAGGTTGGATTGGAGGGCGGTGATGTTTAGTTAATTCTTTGGGTGGTTTGGTATGCTTTGTTGAACAACCACGTTTTAAACTCTTTTTTAAATGTTTTTAGGTTTTCTTGAATTCTGAGTTTAGTTGGGAGGGAGTTCCAAAGTTTTGGCTACCAAGGGATATCGCTCTATTTTGAGTAGAGGTGAGTTGATTTCAGTGTGTTGGTGGTGTTTTTAGGAGTCCTTTATTTGCTGACCTTAGGTTTCTACTTGGGGTATGTAGGTGTATGAAGGGGCTTCGCCAATTTTTCTGTTCTTCATATATAATTTTATGTAGGATGGAAAGGACTTTGTATTCAATCCTGTATTTTATTGGTAGCCAATGAAGTGATTTAAGGGTTCGGGTGATGTGGTCATGCTTTTTGGCACCTGAGAGGATTCTTGCAGCTGCATTCTGCAGGATTTGGAGAGGTCAAATGGTGTTTAGAGGTAAGTTGAAAAGCAGAGAGTTGCAGTAGTCTATATTGGAGAAAATTAGTAATTGCAGGACTGATCTGAAGTCATTATTTGAGAGAAAAGGTTTTAGATGATGGAGTGTAAGTAGTTTATGATAACTGTCTTTGATTTTTGTTGATATATGGTTTTTAAATGAAAATTCTTTGTCGATTATTACTCCAAGGTTGCGGGCATGGTTGGTTGAAGATAAGATTGAATTTTGGTACATGAGATTTAGCGGCGGTGTTTGCAGAGAGTTGTTCTTTCTGTCTTGTAATATTAATTCAGTTTTGTCAAAGTTGAGGATGAGTTTTATGTTGTTTAGTATTTTCTTAATGCTGTTTAGGTAATTGGCAGTTAATTTATATGTTTCTTCAATTGATTTTTTTATTGGAATTAATATTTGAATATCATCAGCATAGATGAAATGGGTTAGATTCAGATTTGCAAGGAAGTGGCATAGTGGGAGAAGATATATGTTAAAGAGCATTGCCGAAAGGACAGATCCTTGGGGAACTCCAGTGTCTAAGTTGATTTTCTCTGATAGGGAATCATTAAGTAGTACTTGATAGGATCTTTGTGACAGGTAGGAGGAGAACTATTGAAGAGTTGTTTTGTTAGCACCAATTTCAGATAGACGATTAATCAGTATAGAGTGGTTTACAGTATCAAATGCTGCAGATAAGTGGAGGAGGATTAGAAGATAACTTTGGCCTTTTTCAAAACCTTTGAGTACGAAGTCATGCATAGCAAGTAGTAGGGATTCTGTGTTGCTTTCTGATGCCAAATTGAGAAGGAAGGAGGACGACTGAGGGGGGATATGATAGAGGTGTTTAAAATCATGAGAGGTCTAGAACGGGTAGATGTGAATCGGTTATTTACTCTTTCGGATAGTAGAAAGACTAGGGGGCACTCCATGAAGTTAGCATGGGGCACATTTAAAACTAATCGGAGAAAGTTCTTTTTTACTCAACGCACAATTAAACTCTGGAATTTGTTGCCAGCGAATGTGGTTAGTGCAGTTAGTATAGCTGTGTTTAAAAAAGGATTGGATAAGTTCTTGGAGGAGAAGTCCATTACCTGCTATTAAGTTCACTTAGAGAATAGCCACTGCCATTAGCAATGGTTACATGGAATGGACTTAGTTTTTGGGTACTTGCCAGGTTCTTGTGGCCTGGATTGGCCACTGTTGGAAACAGGATGCTGGGCTTGATGGACCCTTGGTCTGACCCAGTATGGCATTTTCTTATGTTCTTATGTTCTTATTTTATCAAGATGGTCAGTGAGTTGAGTATGGACGATTTTCTTAATGATTTTTGCAATGAATGGGAGGTTTGATATGGGTCTGTAGTTCAGTGGATTTTCTGGATCTAGATTATTCTTTTTTAGAATGGGTTTAATGATTGCCGATTTTAGGCATTCTGGGTAGTTTCCTTCAGTGAGGGAAGGTTTACAATTTTAGTTAGTGTTTTGGTGATTGATGGATCGAGATTTTTTATTGTTGTAATGGGAATGGCATCAATAGGGTGTTTGGCTGGGTTCATTTTTTTAATGAACATTTGGGTTTCTAAGGAAGATGCTGTTTCAAAGTTGGACCAGGTTTTTGTTTGAATGTTCAGTAATTTCTGGTCTTGAGAGCCATTTTTTAGCTTGTTTTTTATGAGTAATTTGATTTTTTCATTAAAGAAGTTGGCGAAGTCATCACTGCTGATCTTTGGTGATGAAAGTGATTGATTGTCTTGAGAGGTTTTTGTAAGGGTTTTTACTATGCTGAAGAGTATCTTAGGGTTTTGTTGGTATTTGGTAATTTTTTTTGGAGTAGAAGTCTTTTTTTGTTTTATGGATAAGTTTTTTATATTCGGCAAGTTGTGATCTGTATGCATTTAGAAGTGTGGTTGTTTTGTTTTTTCTCCAGTCTCTCTCTATTTTTCTGAGTTTCCTTTTGGCTGCTCTGATGTTTTTGTTGTACCAAGTATTCTGATTTTTTGTTTCTTTTATTGTTTTTGTTATTATGGGATTTATCTTGTCTGCTATTGTTTTCGTGATGTTGAACCAAGAAGATGTTGCATTTTCTATGTTTGATAGATCAATATTTGTTATTTCAGTCTGCAGATTTGCTTGAAGGGTTTCAATGCAGAAAGGTGGACGATAGGAGAAGCTTTTAGTTGTGTTTTTTTTGTGGAGCGTTTATGATATGAGAAAAGATTTGTGTGGATGATAGAATGGTCTGACCATGGAATTTTAGAAATCGTCGTTTGGTGAGTAGACCAAAACTTGGTATTGATGAAGATTAGGTCTAGAGTGTGACCTGCCTTGTGTACAGGGCCAGTGATAATTTGATTGAGACATATAGATGACAGTGCATCAATGATTGATGAGCATGCAGGTGATAAGGGGGTAGAGTCCATGTGTAGGTTGAAATCACCTAGAATAATTATAGGTTTGATAATAGCTAGTTTGGTCAGAAAAATTTTAATAAGTGGTGAGCAGTTTTTTCGAGAATATTGGGGGGCAGTATACTAGGCAAATTTGTAAGTGTGGGGAATCAAATAGTGCAATTTCCAGTGGAGAGTAATTGCTTGTTGGAATTGGTTTCATCTGTAGATTTTTTTTTGAGATGAGCATTAGGCCTCCGCCTTTCTTTTTTGGTCTGGGTAAAGAAAAAGTTTGATAAGAGGAGTTGTTGCTTTGGTTGATTATTACTGCGTCAGTGTTTTTTGCCCAAGTTTCTGTGATGGCTATAAAGTCTGGTTTTTCATCTTGGAGAAGGTCATTGATGATAGGAATTTTTCTGATTATTGATTGAGCATTAAAGAGTAGGAAGGAGAGTATTAGATAGTTACAGAGTGATGTGTTGTTGTTGTGATTAATAGTTGTGTGTTGATATTTAAGTTTTGTTTTAGATTTCATACCTTTTTTTTTCCAGTTGTTGTTGGTGTTTGTTCTATTTCTGTTGTCTTTGCATAATGATGAAGGTTGATGGATTGCCATTTTTCTTTATGTTCAGGGAATATCTGGAGATTATATATTGCAGGCACTTTGGATTGCACGAAGGGGTGCACAAAGGGGATGGCCCCTTTTTCGTGCCCCTTCGGCGCGCGATGCACGGCACACAAAGCCTGGAGGTGACGCTGTCTTAGCGCTGGGGCGCTGGCGACGTCACTCTGGGGGGCGTGTCCAAGGCTCTCTATGTTTCCCCTGAATTCGCAGTGATTTCAAAAAGGCTGTTATGAGCGCCGGTCGTGGCGCCCCGTGGCTGGGTGTCATGGCTGCCGGCCACTGCGGGCTGTGACCAGGGTCAGGTCGGTGGCCACGATGTTGTTAGCTCACCCTGAGCTTCGGAGGCTCCAGCGGTTCAAGGAATCCCCTGTTCCGGTGTCTTCGCGGCCGTTGCCGCTGCCTCTCTCAGCCGCATGGTCTCGGCGGTCTGGCTCCGCCCCCTCAGCCTCCTAGGAGCCATGCGCGTGACTGCTGTAGATATTTAAAGGAGCCATGACCGGATATGGTCATGGCTTCCCCCCTGGAACTCCTCCTCTACCAAGGCAAGGTCTGTCACCCAGACCTTGCCTTGGTATTGAGGCTCTGTGCTTGATTCCTGTTTTGGTGTTCAGATCCTCTCCTTGCTCTGTTCCTGCTCTTCTCCTTGTTGGACTGATTCTCTGGCTCCTGACCCTCGGATTGGTGGTGGTGGTGTATTCTGGTATTGACTTGGACTGGCTCTGGATCCTTCTCCTTCTCTGCTCCTGGATTGGCTTCGGATCATTCTCCCGTCTGCTCCTGAACCGGCTTTTGACCCTCCTCTGGACTTCGACCCTTGGGCTGGACCTCCCTGACTCCGTGGGGTAGACTGGCAGCTTCTGCCAGCTGCTGACGGCCTGCCTACCGCTCCCAGGCCTCCCAGGGCGGCACAGACACCATCAACCTCCATCTTGCCATCAGAATCCCTTAGGCACACCCGCGTACAGGCTAGTCTTAAGCACATCATGGCGGGAACCTTGGGGGCATCCCTTCTGGATGACATCATCCCTTCAGGATATTTAAGCCAGCTGGCCCTGCCTACTGACGACTTGGCAAAGAGATCCCTCCTTGCTAAATCCGCCTCACTCTCAGAGGACCCTGCGTACCAGTTCCTGCTTCCTGGCGTACGACGTCTTGGGTACCCGCTCTTCGGGGGCCCTCACCTCGTCTCTGACTATCCGCTCCTCAGAGGGCCTGATGCTTGGGACTTCTGCCTGTCCCATTTCCTGGGCTTCCCTGGAACCATTGCTACCTCTTTCGTGAGTACCCCACTCTGCGGACCACTTCCTGTTCTACTGAAGAGCTCTCTGGTGTACCCCGCTCCGCGGATCATTACCATCTCTACTGAGGACTCCCTTGGGCGTATCCTGCTCTGCGGGCCTTTACCAACTCTACTGAGGACCTCATCGGTGTCCTCCACTCTGCGGACCGGTATCATCTCTACTGAAGACCCTCACCGATGTACCTGCTCCACAGGCCATTACCATCTCTACTAAGGACCTCATTTCCATACCCCACTCTGCGAACCACTATCATCTCTACTGAAGACCCTCACCAATCTACCTGCTCCACGGACGATTACCATCTCTACTAAGGACCTCATCAGTGTAACCCACTCTGCAGACCACTACCATCTCTGCTGAGGACCTTCTTCGGTGTACCCCGCTGCACGGGCCACTACCATCTCTACTGAAGACCTCATTGGTGTACCCCGCTCTGTGGACCATTACCAGCCATATGGAGGATTCCTCTCTTGGTATCCCCCATTCCACTGACCCTGTGTCTCTGGGTCTGTGAGACCTCCACTCTGGCACTCCCCGCTCCGCGGGAAGTGCCACCCTATCACCTTAATAAAGACTCTAGACTGATACTGTGTCTGACTTCAGTTGAGACCTCACCTCCTGATGGTGAGGCTCACGGGGCTCCTCCCTGTGGACGGTACCATCTCTCACCTCGGCCCAGGGCCCACATACTAACTAATCCTAACAGATTGCCAAGTCCATGGACCCAGTGCAGGTCTCAGCCATTCACACCATCCCTTGCCTGGCCCAGCGAATCACAGAACAGCAGAAGATCCTAGAGACTTTGGCTAGTGCCATCAATCAACTGAATACTCGGTTGGACTCCATTCCGATGCCTGCCAAGCCTAACTCAACTATGCATGCGCCACCCTTACGGCCTCTAGTACCCTTGCTGGCACCTCCTCGTTTTGCAGGTGTCCCCTTGTTATGTAGGGACTTCTTGAACCTTTGCAACATGCACTTTTCCTTACAACCTGCATATTTTCCTAATTACTTTCCAAAACTACATATATCTTATCCCTTCTGGATGGGAAAGCATTGGCCTGGGCGTCGCCGTCGCCTCTTTGGGAACGTACGAATCCAATCCTTAACGACCTGCCGGGCTTCCTCGCCCTTTTTCGCACTGTGTTCGACGACCCAGGTTGAAAGGCCAACTCCAGATCTATGCTCTTACATCTGCAACAAGGTTCCAGATCTCTGACTGATTACGTCATCAAGTTTAAGACTCTCTCGTCTGAATTGCACTGGGACCTGGGCTGCCTGCGTGCTATATTCCTTGAGGGTCTGAGTCCATGTATCAAGGACGAGTTGGCAGCACAAGAACTCCCTGAGGCCTTGGACTCCCTTATAGACCTCACTGGTTGCATAGACTGTCGTCTGCGTGAACGTTCCCAAGAGGTCAGAGGAGCCAAGAAAATGGCTTCTGGTGCTCCATGCATTCGCCCAACGTCTTCTACTCAGGCTGTCATGACACCAAACACAGAGGATGAGGAACCCATGCAAATGGGTCGTAGTCACCTATCCTGAAAGGAGAAATATCATCGCCAGAAGGCCGGCCTTTGCATGTATTGTGGCCAAATGGGTCATGTGATACCCTCCTGCCCACTCCGTCCGGGAAAATCCCAGGCCTAGGTTCTGCCAGAGGACTCCTCCTAGGATTGACAGCACCCTTTCCTCCATTAACCCTGCCTGTCATCATTAATTTGGATGCCCAGGAGTTTCACACCCTGGCATTAGTGGACTCCGGAACCGGTGGAAACTTTATCCTCCGGCAACTCGTAGAAAATCTGCGGATTCCCACCGTCCATATGCCAACGCCATTGTTACTCTCTTCTATCCATGGTGAACCATTGCCTGGCAAAGTTACCTGCTCCACAATCCCCATTCAACTTCACACAGGATCCCTGCATACAGAGACTATTTCCTTTCTGATTTTGGACAAGGCTATACATCCTGTGGTCCTAGGATTGCCTTGGCTGAAACTACACACTCCACAATTTGATTGGAGTACTCTCCAATTGTCCCATTGGGGTGACTACTGCCATAAAAAATGTTTGGAGATCTTGTCCTTGATGCCCTGCCTAGCCACACTGCCATTCTGGGGCTTCCGCCGCAGTATTCCTCTTTCCAGGATGTGTTCTCAAAGAAAGTCGCAGACGCCTTACCTCTGCATCGCTCTTTTGATTGCTCAGTGTTGCCCAACACTGAGCCTCCCTGAGGAAGAGACTACCCACTTTCTCTGACTGAGACAAAAGCCATGCCTGAATATATACAAGAAAATTTGGCTAAAGGCTTCATTCAGCCTTCCAAATCCCCTGCTGGAGCAGGGTTCTTTTTTGTGGGGGAAAAGGATGGCTCCCTCCGGCCATGCATAGCTTACCACGGCTTAAATGAAATTACACTGAAGGATCGCTACCCCCTACCATTAATCTCCGAACTGTTTGACAGGCTCCAGGGGGCCAAGATATTTACCAAATTGGACCTCAGAGGAGCTTACAATTTGATCAGGATATGCCAGGGCGATGAATGGAAAACCACATTTAACACCCGCGATGGCCATTTTGAATATCTGGTCATGCCATTTGGCCTCTGCAATGCTCCAGTGGTGTTCTAGAATATGATGAACGAAATCTTCAGAGACATGCTCTACAGTTGTGTCGTGGTCTATTTGGATGACATTCTAGTATTTTCACAAGACCTCCAGAGCCATCACTAGGACGTCACCAACGTTCTGCAATGCTTAAGGGATAACCAGTTGTACGCCAAGCTGGAAAAATGCTCTTTCCACAAGGAGTCCATACCTTTTCTGGGCTATGTGGTCTCTAGCCAGGGCTTTCAGATGGATCCACAGAAGACTTAGAGCATCCGGGAATGGCCCCAACCAATGGGCCTTAAGGCTCTCAGAAGATTTCTGGGCTTTACTAACTACTACAGGTCGTTCATCAATCACTATTTGACACTAACTGCCCCACTCATGGCAATGACATGGAAGGGAGCCAATCCATCCCAGTGGACATCCGAAGCCTTGTCCACCTTCCGGGACCTTAAGGAGGCATTCCTACAGGAACCATGCCTGCATCATCCTGACCCCCAACGACCCTTCATCGTCAAAGTAGACGCTTCTGATGTCGGTGTTGGTGCAGTTCTCAGCCAGCATTCTACTAACCACACCTTGCACCCGTGCTCGTTCTTCTCCTGACTCTTCTCTCCGGCTGAGCGTAATTATGGAATCGGGAACAAAGCATTGCTGGCAATCAAACTAGCCTTTGAAGAATGGCGCCCCTGGCTCGAGGGAGCACAACACCAATTAACAGTGTACACTGATCACAAGAACCTCGAGTACCTACACCATGCTCAATGCCTTAACCGTAGGCAGGCCCACTGGTCTCTTTTTTTTACTTGATTTCCTACTTCGATACCAACCAGCTAATAAGAATGTCTGAGCAGATGCCCTCTCTCGTTCGTTCACCACTGATAATGTCCCAGATGTCCCTCGGCACATCATCGATCCGACTAAAGTACTCCTCTCGCCACACATACAGTGCCATCCGGAAAGACGGTGGTTCCCCGACCTCTTCGTAGGAAGATCCTCCGCTGGGTGCATGATTCCTTACTCGCTGGTCATCCTGGACAAGCTAGAATGCTCGTGACACTCCAGAAGTTCTATTGGTGGCCAACCATGAAGAAGGATGCTCAAGCATATGTGGAATCATGTCCCACTTGCGCCCATCAAAAGCTGCCGGCAGGTCATCCTTGGAGCCTCCTACAGCCTCTTCCTGTGCCTAGTGAGCCATGGACATACATATCCACAGATTTTATTGTGGACCTACCCCCTTCCAGTGGCAATAACACCATTTGGGTCACCGTGGACTGCTTTTCAAAGATGGCTCACTTCTTGGTGCTACCAGCCTTCCTTCACGGACTCCCGAGGCACATCCTCTCGGATGGGGTGTACAATTTACGGCCAAATTTTGGAGATTGCTTTGTAAAAAATTTGACATCGCCCTGGACCTCACATCGGCCTATCACTCACAGGCCAATGGACAGACAGAAAGGACAAACCGCACCCTGAAGCAGTTTCTTCGGGCATACGTGAACTCTCGGCAGAACGACTGGTCTGACTTATTGCCATGGGCCGAGTTCGCCCTGAACTCCCATCAGTCTGCATCTACTGGGTCATCCCCCTTCCACATAGTGTATGGACATTAGCCTCTGCCTCCTCTTCCGATATCTCTGTCTGTACCTTCTCCGGCAGTGCAAGCCTCTGCTCAAGAACTGATTCAACTTTGGGAGCATACCAAACAACTTCTGCAACAAGCCACCCTAAACTCAAAGAGGTTCTACGATGCCCATCATCGGGCAGCTCCTCAGTTGAACCCTGGAGACAAGGTGTGGCTCAGCACCTGCTTTATTCGATTAAAGTTGCCTTCAGCCCGCTTTGCTCCCAGATACATCGGGCCCTTTCCCGTACTTCGCTGGCTGGGCCCGGTCACTTACAGCCTTCATGTACCCACTTCACTCAAAGTTCATAATGCCTTCCACATCTCACTGATAAAACCGCTCATCCTATCAGAATTCTCCAAGAAACCTCCTGAACCCCAACATTTAGCTTTGAAAGAAGATATCGTGTATCAGGTTGAGGACATCTTGCACGTAAGGAAGCACGGGAAGCGTTGGGAATATCTGATCTCGTGGGAAGGATTTGGCCCCAAAGAGAACAGCTGGGAGCCTGCTTTTAACATCCTTGACAAGGAGCTGATCAAACAGTTCCATGCTTCGCACCCAGGAAAGCCAAAACCCCTGGGGAGGGGCCCTAAGAAGGGGGGGGGGGGGGAATTGTTACGCCCGTCGATCACAGACGGCTGCAACTGCTGTTGCTTACCTCTTTCTTCACCTCCCTGACTCCGTGGGGTAGACAGGCAGCCTTTGCCAGCTGCCAACGGAATCCCTTATGTGCGCGTGCACATAGGCCAGTCTTAAGCACATCATGGCGGGAACCTTGGGGGCATCCCCTCCGGTTGACGTCATCCGTTCAGGATATTTAAGCCGGCTGGCCCTGCCTACCGATGACTTGGCAAAGAGATCCCTCCTTGCTAAATCCGCCTCGCTGTCAGAGGACCCTGCGTTCCAGTTCCTGCTTCCTGGCGTAAGACATCTTGGGTACCCGCTCCTCGGGGGCCCTCACCTCGTCTCTGGTTATCCGCTCCTCAGAGGGCCTGATGCTTGGGACTTCTGCCTGCCCCGTTCCCCAGGGATTCCCTGGAACCATCGCTACTCCTTTCATAAGTACCCTGCTCTGCGGACCACTTCCTGTTCTACCGAGGTCCTCTCTGGTGTACATCGCTCCGTGGATCATTACCATCTCTACTGAGGACTCCCTCGGGCGTATCCTGTTCTGCGGGCTAGGGGTGTGCATTCGTATTGAACATAAATGTAAAACGCTACTTATTTTTTTTTTTTACTTAAAAAAGGGATGAGACATAAACGATCGGATTTCCAACTTATTCAACATAGCTATGTTGAATAAGTTGGAAATCGCGATTGTTGATCCAAAATAAAAATTTAAACCCCTCACCTTCCTTAATCCCCCCCCCCAAAGACTTACCACAACTCCCTGGTGATTCAGCGAGGAGTGAGGACGCCATTTCTGAAATCCTTTGCGAGGAGCACGTGACGTCGGCGCCACGTCGGAGTGACGCGGCGTCACGTGATTCCCCGCGGGTTCGCGCCAGAACGCTCGTTCGGCCCAAAAGGAACTTTTGGCCAGCTTGGGGGGGGGGTCAGGAGGCCCCCCCAAGCTGGCCTTGGGGGGGCCTCCTGAACCCCAAGGGTGCATGTCGACTTTGTAGTCGACATGCACCCTATCGTTCTAGGGGTACCCTGGTTGCAGTTGCATCAGCCTCAATTCGACTGGTCCTCCTTGGAACTCTCCCGCTGGGGCCCAGGTTGTCATGGCAGTTGCTTCAAGAAAGTTTCTCCTGTTTTCTGCATGCCTACAACTCCAGTGATGGCAGGACTGCCGCCTCAATACGCATCATTCAGTGATGTGTTTTCCAAAGAAGCTGAAGGAACTAAAAAATGAAATTTCAGACTTATTAGTAAAAATTTGTAACTTATCATTAAAATCATCCATTGTACCTGAAGACTGGAGGATAGCAAATGTAACCCCAATATTTAAAAAGGGCTCCAGGGGCGATCCGGGAAACTACAGACCGGTTAGCCTGACTTCAGTGCCAGGAAAAATAGTGGAAAGGGTTCTAAACATCAAAATCACAGAACATATAGAAAGACATGGTTTAATGGAACAAAGTCAGCATGGCTTTACCCAGGGCAAGTCTTGCCTCACAAATCTGCTTCACTTTTTTGAAGGAGTTAATAAACATGTGGATAAAGGTGAACCGGTAGATATAGTATACTTGGATTTTCAGAAGGCGTTTGACAAAGTTCCTCATGAGAGGTTTCTAGGAAAAGTAAAAAGTCATGGGATAGGTGGCGATGTCCTTTCATGGATTGCAAACTGGCTAAAAGACAGGAAACAGAGAGTAGGATTAAATGGGCAATTTTCTCAGTGGAAGGGAGTGGACAGTGGAGTGCCTCAGGGATCTGTATTGGGACCCTTACTTTTCAATATATTTATAAATGATCTGGAAAGAAATACGACGAGTGAGATAATCAAATTTGGAGATGACACAAAATTGTTCAGAGTAGTTAAATCACAAGCAGATTGTGATAAATTGCAGGAAGACCTTGTGAGACTGGAAAATTGGGCATCCAAATGGCAGATGAAATTTAATGTGGATAAGTGCAAGGTGATGCATATAGGGAAAAATAACCCATGCTATAATTACACAATGTTGGGTTACATATTAGGTGCTACAACCCAAGAAAGAGATCTAGGTGTCATAGTGGATAACACATTGAAATCGTCAGTACAGTGTGCTGCGGCAGTCAAAAAAGCAAACAGAATGTTGGGAATTATTAGAAAGGGAATGGTGAATAAAACGGAAAATGTCATAATGCCTCTGTATCGCTCCATGGTGAGACCGCACCTTGAATACTGTGTACAATTCTGGTCGCCGCATCTCAAAAATGATATAATTGCGATGGAGAAGGTACAGAGAAGGGCTACCAAAATGATAAGGGGAATGGAACAACTCTCATATGAGGAAAGACTAAAGAGGTTAGGACTTTTCAGCTTGGAGAAGAGACGACTGAGGGGGGATATGATAGAGGTGTTTAAAATCATGAGAGGTCTAGAACGGGTAGATGTGAATCGGTTATTTACTCATTCGGATATTAGAAAGACTAGGGGGCACTCCATGAAGTTAGCATGGGGCACATTTAAAACTAATCGGAGAAAGTTCTTTTTTACTCAACGCACAATTAGACTCTGGAATTTGTTGCCGGAGGATGTGGTTAGTGCAGTTAATATAGCTGTGTTTAAAAAAGGATTAGATAAGTTCTTGGAGGAGAAGTCCATTACCTGCTATTAAGTTCACTTAGAGAATAGCCACTGCCATTAGCAATGGTAATATGGAATAGACTTAGTTTTTAGGTACTTGCCAGGTTCTTATGGCCTGGATTGGCCACTGTTGGAAACAGGATGCTGGGCTTGATGGACCCTTGGTCTGACCCAGTATGGCATTTTCTTATGTTCTTATGTTCTTATGACATCCTCCCTCCACACAGATCTTATGACTGTGCCATTCAGCTGAAACCAAACACTGAACCTCCTAAAGAACGTGTATATCCACTCTCTGCAGTTGAGAATAAGGCTATGTCCGAGTACATCTAGGAGAACTTAAAGAAAGGTTTCATTAGACCTTCAAAGTCGCCAGCCGGCGCAGGATTCTTCTTTGTGGGGAAGAAGGACAGAACCTTACATCCTTGTATCGACTATCAAGGTCTGACTGTTTGACCGGCTTCAGGGGGCCAAGATATTTTCGAAACTTGACCTGAAGGGGGCCTACAACTTAGTCCGGATTTGCAGTGGTGATGAGTGGAAAATGCCTTTCAATACTCAAGACGGTCATTTTGAGTACTTAGTAATGCCCTTCGGCCTGTGTTCCAGAACATGATGAATGACATTCTGCAGGATTTGTTGTACAAGAATGTCGTAGTGTACCTAGATGACATTCTGATATTTTCTCAGAATTTGTCTACTCATCTAGAAGACATCAAGCAAGTTCTACTAAGACTCCGAGAACACCGACTCTATGCCAAGCTATCCAAGTGCAAATTCCATAAAGACTCCGTGCCTTTTCTTGGCTACATTGTGTCTAAAGATGGCTTCCAGATGGATCCCTAAAAATTAGAAAGTATCAAGAATTGGTTCCAACATACCAGCCTGAAGGCCCTGAGATGATTTTTGGGGTTCACCAATTACTATAGAAGCTTTATAAAGAACTATTCTTCTTTAACTGTGCCCTTGACTGCTATGACCCAGAAAGGGGCCAATGCTTCTAAATGGTCTGCGGAGGCCATTTCCGCATTCGAAGATTTAAAGACTGCCTTTTCCATGGAACCATGCCTACGTCATCAGGACCCCAAGAAGCCATTCATCGTAGAGGTCGACGCCTCTGATGTTGGTGTGGGGGCTGTTCTGAGCCAGACTGGAGATTCCAAGTCCTTACGTCCCTGCTCTTTCTTCTCACGATGTTTCTCTCTGGCAGAGAAGAATTATGGGATCAGTGACAAAGAGATCCTGGCTATTAAGTTGGCATTCGAGGAATGGCTGCCTTGGCTCAAAGGCGCTCAACATCAAATTACCATGTTTATGGACCATAAGAATCTAGAGTATCTCTGCCATGCGCTACGTCTTAACCATAGACAAGCTAGATGGTCCTTATTTTTCAACCGTTTTGACTTCGTGCTCAAATATCACCCTGGAGGCAAGAATACCAGAGCTGATGCCCTATCACGCTCCTTTCTCTCGGAGGATATTCCGGAGGAGCCGCAGCACATAATCGACCTGAAGAAAGTTGTCCTAGTGGCTACTCATTCTGTGCCCGCTGGTAAGACCATTGTGCCAAAGCATCTCAGAAAGAAAGTGCTCTATTGGGCACACAATTCCAAGCTGGCTGGCCATCCTGGTCAACGCCGTACCCTGCTGAAGCTACAGAAGTATTATTGGTGGCCAACTATCAAGGAAGATATACTCTCCTATGTGGCATCTTGTGCCAACTGTGCCATGCACAAACCTACTTCTGGCCAACCGTGGGGATTGCTGCAACCGCATCCAGCTCCGGAACAGCCCTGGATGAATATCGGTACTGATTTTGCAGTTGATCTACCCCTTTCTGGAGGTATGAATACCATCTGGGTCACAGTCAACAGCTTCAGCAAGATGGCCTACTTCGTGGCACTACCTGGCTTACCCTCAGCCTCAGAACTTGTGAAGCTCTTCATAGTCCATATCTTTTGCCTCCACGGCCTACCAAAGCACATAGTCTCGGATCGAGGATCATAGTTCACGGCAAGATTCTGGAAGGCCCTGTGCAAACTCTTCGACATCTCTCTAGATTATACATCTGCTTATCATCCTCAATCTAATGGCCAAACAGAACGGATGAATAGGACCTGAAACAGTTCATTCGGGCCTATGTGAGTTGCCATCAGAATAACTGGACCAAACTGTTACCATGGGCTAACTTCATCATTAATTCTCAACCAGCAACATCAACTGGATCAACACCATTTGAAATGGTATATGGCTGTTCCCCATCACCGCTACTTCCACTGAAGCTCTCAGTAATGTCTCCAGCAACTCAATCCATTGCTGAAGAAACCCGTCAATTATGGACTCAGAAGAAAGCAATGCTACTCAAAGCGAGTGATCGAGCCAAAAGGTTTGATGACACTCATCATTCCGAAGCACCTGTCTTTCAACCTGGTGACAAAGTCTGGCTATCCACTAAGCACCTTAGACTGAAGTTACCCTCCTCTCGATTTGCTCCTCGCTACTTTGGACCATTTCCAATCCTCTGACGTCTTGGCAATGTTACCTACAGTCTGAAGTTACCACCTGGATTGAACATCCATAACGCTTTTCATGTTTCACTTCTTAAACCATTCATCATCAGTGAATTCTCTTCCAAATCTCAGAAACCATCTCCTATCAATGCAGAAAATGACCTAGAATACAAGGTCGAAGCCATTCTTGATGTCCACAAACAAGGCAAAACCTGGGAATACCTTCACTCATGGGAAGGTTTTGGCCCTGAAGAAAATTTTTGGGAGCCTCTGGCTAATATCCTTGACAAAGAGATGCTCCATCAGTTTCATCTTTCGCATCCTTGGAAACCAAAACCTGGTACCCACAGAGGAGATTGCCCTTTGAAGGGGGGTACTGTTGCAACCGTCCCTTCCCGACAGCTTCACTCCGCCTACCTTTCTTTCTTTGCATCTCCTCTCGCTATGGATGGATGCCTGGCTGCCGCAGCATCTGCCTGCCATCCTCTCTGGCGTAGCCGGACTGGCTTGGGCGCTGCCTTCCGTCATGCTCTGCTGGTACCTTAGGGTGCGCGTGCCGCATGGCCCTCACTCTTATTTCCTACTTGGCGTGAACCTCAGGGGCGACCCCCTGTTATGACGTCACGCTGCCTGGATATTTAAAGCCTACAATGTTTGCTAGCCTTTGAGTTAGCAAGGGAGATTCTTACGGATGGGATTCGCTCTCCATACCCAGCTACTCTGCATCTCCACTCTTCCATTGGACTCTTAACGCTAACGGGGTACCCGCTCCTCGGGGGTCTCACTTGCTTTTCAGGGCACTATCAGGAAACTGGTACTTGCTCCTTGAGGGCCCATGTTCCCTGACTCGCTGCCTGCTCCTACCTTCTCTTCTGCCTGGAAGGATTCGCTATTTTCAACATCAGTGAGTACTACCATCTTCACCTCAGAACTCGAGGGCCTGCCTCCATTCCAGGCCTAGTGCCATCTCCTACGTGGAACGTGTGAGTATATATTACCTTCAAGCCTCTCCGCTCTCAGGGATCAGGTACTCGCTTCTCGAGGGCCTGCTCTCCCTATCCTGGGGTTCTCCATACTGGGGCTTTGTGCATATTCCACTGTACTCATTATTCTCAGTTCTTTCCACTACAGCACTGCTACCGGAGGAGTCGCTGTTCCAACGCCTGAGGGATACTAGCCCAGCCGGGCTACTTCTGCTGCTCACCACTGCCACCTCTGGTGGCTTTACCACATTGTCTAATAAAAGATCAGTCTCTGTGTTTGTGTGTCCTAAGCTGAGCCTGACCTGTGGCCCTTCACGGGACTTCCCCCGTGGGCGTGGTCAGCTGCCACAGTGTCCAGGTGTCCACCCAAACCTCACTAATTATAACACCCACATACTAACTAATCCTAACTGTCAATGTATGTTGATTTTCAATTATTTTCACAATAATGGTGTCCAAAGTGATCTATCTTCATCATATTCATACATTGTGGGAAACTGATGCCTAAAGAGGTAAGTTTTAAGACCCACGCATAGGTGCACATGTGTAGGAATTTGCAGGCTTGAGCACATTCACATGGCAATTCTAAAACATATGCGCAAATATGTGCATATACATGTACATGTTTTAAAACTGGCTATTCACGCGTACATGTGCACACAATTTCATATTGACGCTCGCATGTGCGCGCAAATGCCGTCTCGCTCGCATAAGTGGGGGGAGTTTACCAGACACGCTCCCCGACGTAATTATCTCTTTCCCAGTTCATTCCCAGTTCACCCTAGTAAAGGAGAGGACTTCCTAACCCCCCTAGCTAACTCGCTTCCCTTTTACCTACTAGCCCTGACCCTTACAACTCCTTTGACTACCCTATTTTTTTTAGTTCACAACTTAACATACCATCCATAGCAGAAGTAAAGTTACATGATAGGGGATTCAGGTGTGCGCTTGTGCACTTGTGCACATAAAGACTCATGTGCAGACTTCATGGTACAGACTTGGCCCATTTATGTCCTGCCTATGCACCGCCCAGACCACACCCATGACACTTTTGTGAAAAAATGTAATGTGCACATACCAGGAGAAACGCGCGCACTTGCATGGTTTTTAAAACCTGCGCAGCACGCACCAGGCCGAGTCACATATATATCTCCCGACTTTTGTGCATGTAGGCCATTAAAATTGATCAGTTAGTGTTAAATGTATTAGGTATTTGAAACAATTTATACATTGCATATACTCTTCTAGGAAATAAAATGAGATAACTTGATCTGAAAGGGACGTGTCATCTATTTAGTATAAGTAGTTTTGTATATTTTAAGGAATAATATAATGTGGTTGCCATGTTAATCCATGGATAAGTAGGAATAAAAGCAACATGATGTAGGTGATGCCTTTTAATGGTCTATCAACTGCAACTTATAATTCATCCTTTATTTTGTAAGGAAATGTATTTTGTATGCTTGGACACTAGGGGGTGTAAGAAGTATATTTAAGAAAGGAGGCATTTCTATTTTGTTATCACCTGACAATGACTCCATGTTGAAACCCATGTTGTGATTAGCTGGACGTGTATGCTTTGAGGCCGGCTGATCTACAATCACGAATAAAGGGGTTAAAAGTATTAATTTTGGAGGCATTTCTTGGTGTGCTACTCCTGTACATGTTGACTTTGCATTTTGAGATTTCAGGAAGCGAGTACCCTGTTTTCTTTTGTGCCTTAAAACTTTCAGAAAGTGGTATAGTACAGTTGCTTGCTTAAAGAACAAGAATTTACAGTAATCAGGCCTATTTAGCAAAGAAGGATTTTGATTGCTTAAGTAAATTTAGGAACAAATAATTCATGAACTGATCAGTCTGATTGCCAAGACTTACCTTCAGCATGTTTAAATATGCCCTGGATAGTTATACGTGTCAATGCAATGGGCACTCAGGCTCAGTGCAATGGCTGACAGGCAGGAACTGTTAACTCTGGATATGCATGGCCATTTCCAGACAGCAGCTAATGTGTCAATAATTTACTGGGCAAATGCACTGCGTTTGTTAATGATTCCAAGGAAACTCCAACGAGGGAGAAGAGTTGACAGAATCTGGCGCTGTCAGGTTTCATTATTATTAGTCATCCATGCAGCCTGCTGGGGAATTTTGAAAGCACACTCTTCTCATTTTTAGAGGTTATCAATGAAATAGCATGGCAAGGTGAATCACATTAAAATATTTTCCTAGCCATTCCAGAAATCTCCATCCAAGTTGGCATGGGACTGGCAAGCCATGAACTTTTGACCAGAGCTCGGATTGCCGGGAGACACATCCTCCTTGTTAGTTTCGGGTGACAGTTCACTGTAGTATGGATCCACTTGTGTGTGAAGAGGGGAGAGGGGAGGAGGAAGATATTAACGCCACATTTTCACAGGGGCAAGAAATTCCATCCGGCTCAAATGTGTTTTGGCCTGCTGCCTGGCTCCTGGTCAAACACATGACCATCATTCTGCCTCCTATTTCTGTCCTGCATTTGAATTCTTCTGGATGAGCAAACCCCCCATCAGTGGTTAAACTTAGGCAGCCAAGTTGTAACAACATATGCTTATATCCAACAAAGGACAGGCATATTTAAAAATGAAGGGAGTTAGCTGCAGTAGGATTCAGTGTCAGAGCTGCATGTAATCTATCAGCTCAGGCTCCAGTGTTTCAGATGTCAGCCGGTGAATATATAGCTTCAGAGAGTGAAGCAATCAGCGTCCGATGAAGTCTCTGAGCTCCCCGTCACCTGAAATAACAGAACTTGGCAGCATGGACAACACTTGTGTCTATACGTGAACGTAAGAAATAAGCGATTCTTTGTTCTGCCTCCAAAACCGTTGAGTTGCCCTACCAATGTTAAATAATTGCATTGAGAAATACATTAAAGCTGAAGACTTTCCTTAGTAAAATGATGTTTCACTGTTTTCTTTTCTTTTTTTCAGTCAATGCAGTGGAATTATTTATCTGTTGCATTAATCTTGGCAAATAATAAATAAACGTGATACTCTTCAAAGGATAAATTTAAGACAAGTCTGAAAAAAAAGGTCAACAATTTTCTATATAGTGTGGTTAACTTTTTAGTTGAATGGAAGGCTTAGATGACTTAAAGCTAAAACCTAACGTACATCTTTCTTGTTTTTTTTAGGCACTATTTGCGGTTGCCCCTATTTCGTTGTGGAAGGAAGGAAAACTATAGAAACTACTCTACTGAGAAAGAGAAGCTGGGCAATTTTTGAGATTCAGTCTTGGTGGTGCTATTTTGTCATCTCCATCTTTTCTTTCTATTTTGAGATTATTTGGTTAGAATACTTGGGGGATGATATTCAGGAGCTGTTTGGCTGAATTTTGGAGTTAGCCAGGCAATTCTTTGGCTAGAAAATGCCCCCCACCCACCTCAGCGGGTACATTTTATGCGTGTAACTTGTGCGTACAAAACGTATGTGCATAAAAAAAAGGCGCGACTGGAGGCATTACCAGGGTGTAGTTAATCTTTGGCTGCTCAGCCCTGATATTCAGCCCTGGCCGGATAATGTTATGCGTGCAAGTCTGGTCAGATAAACTTTAACTTTATCTGGCTACCTTTCCCACTTGCAGGTGGCTTACTGAATATTGCCCTCCTAAAGTTCAGGAAAGGTTTTGAAAATAGACTCATAAGACACCTTGTAATATGTTTCCCATAGAAACAACTCTCAATAAATCTCACAACTCGATCAACAGAGCTTTTGTGATACTGACGGACCGAGTAAGAATACTGACTTAGGTTTAACTGCTTAATGGTTAAAGAATAACCCATTAGGGCCATGCAATGACAAGAAGAAGAAGAAAAACATAATGTGAAGATACGACGGGCAGCTGCTGACAAGTAAATCAGATTAACGGAGGAACAAGTGCACGGAACAAAGTGGCATTCGCACAGGCACGGAACTGTTTTCGGAGCGTTGGGCCGGTGGTGGTGACAGAGTCATCTGTCCCGTCTTTTTTGCCCTTCTCTGTCTGCCATTAATTTTCCACAAAGGCTTTGGGTGACAGCTCCCTCATAGTGACCATACTTGGAAACAAGGTGCATGACAGGCAGGAGGAGAATGGAATCAGCCTGTAAGACTGCAAGAAGAGCTCCAAGGTTTACAGCTGGGAGGGGGAGGCAGGCTAGAGAGAGGCAGCAACTGTGTCAACTGCAAAAGAATAAAATCTAACGACAAAAACAAAACGGTTGATAGCCACCGATTTCAGCATTGCCTTTCCCACTGCATTTTGCGTATTCTCTGTGGAAACATTAGTGCATTTACTACAGATAGGAAACAAACCAGAGTTTCCGGAGCAGCTGTCTGTTGCTGTTCTGCTGTGCTGTGGTTTGGTGAAAGTCGGTAGGTTGTGCTTGTGAAGTCACTCTCCTGTTTCTGGCCCTGAGGTCACTGCATTATGGCACAGGCCCATCAGGTCGTGCCCTCTCACTCAGCTGGGTTGCACTTTAGATAGTGAGAAGCTGCTTTTGTATACTTTAGGGGGCCAGATTAAAATTTGGGGTGAATGGGGAGTAGAAAAAGGTGCAAAGGTCCCACGAGTCAGTTTGTTTCCACAATTTTAAGCGTGCACATTTTTTTTTTGTCCAAGGATTTAGTTTCCTGCAAATTAATCTAGAGGAGGAAAAACATTCACAGAGAACAATGTGCAAGGCTGCAGAAGGTGACAGATGCAGGGAGAGAGGCAGAGAGAAACACACAGACACTGCATAGAGAGGTTTGTTTCCATCTTGTTAATTTCTTATATCATTTTTATGATAGTTATTTGTTTGTGAATGTGAGGAGTACATAACTTGGAATTGCATGGCCCTTGCCAGTGGAGCTGCTCCTGCTGCCACTGCAATCCCAGTGCCATTACCACTAGTGCTTGCTGCTAATGAGGAAGAAGTAGCTTAGCCTGATGGGAAAATCCAGACAGTGATGGCTGTGACGCCGGTGACCACAAAGGTGCTACAAACAGTGAAGGTATAATGAAGCAAAATTCCTAAAGATTGCATACAAAAGCCAAAAAATAGAAGGGAATCAAACAATCTAACAATGTATCTTATTATATAGCAATTAATGAAAACCTCTTATCACAAAATACTTTGACAAATGTGAAGATGATTCAAAAAATTCCTCTTCCTAATTGTATACTTTAAACACCAAGGATCTTACATCCAAAATGTCCTTTCGCATAATTTCTGTAAGTAATAGGAGCACAAAGAAAACAAAAAGTATTAAATAACAGGTATTAAATAAACTATAGGATTGTAATCAACATTGGGGGTTCAAAAAATTATTTTTGTGAACTTACCAAATGGTTTTGAATTGGAGAAAATTCCGCAAAGGCATACGCTTTAGATGAAATGTTCTCATCGAGTTAAATCCTTTCTTTACTCATATATGTTTCTTTAACAGATTTTAGATCTAACTTCGACAAATTCATCCACTGCTTTGTGAATTGAGTATTTTTTATTGAAAAAACCCAAATATCAAACATTATCTATTTTTCTGTATTTTTGTGTACTATAAGACTGCCCAGCTGAACTATTATTTATCTTGAAAAAGACGTCCAAATCGGGTGCCTATGGCAAGACTCAAGAATAATCATTTAAGAAGGGCCCAAGAATCAACACTGTAAAATTCTAAACAGAGTTTTTTTTTAAGTGATGAAATTACCTGATAAAGGGTACTGTTTTACCTCTCTAAAGGGTACTATTTTACCCAAAAAAAGATGCCCGTACCACGCGCCAATGGTGCTGCTCACCAAGATGACAAAAACACCATGCATGCGCGGTCCTTTTAAAGAGGGAGTGTTAAACTGGGCATGCACTAAAAGTTGCTTTGAGTTACACAAGACCCATGTATGCATGGATCTTTTAAAGAGAAAATTTGGAACCATGCCACTCACTGAAGGCTGCTCCAAATTACAAAAATGCCATCCATTCAATCTCCTGATTAGGTCCCCTTGGATATAAAGTGCCCCACTGGAAAATAAAATGTCGTTCCCTTTGTTTCAGAATACGGGAGATATCACCTCCTCTTTGTAATCTGATCTTGCTGATAACAAAAAATTCCAAATTTTCGATCAAATGATTCATTGTTTGCCAGTGCTCCACTGGAGGTGCCTGCAGTTTGACTGTACATATACAACTTCTATGTTCAATAATACAGGTTTGTCCTATATAGATTAATTGACACAGACAAATATGTGCAAAAATAACCTGGTCTGACTGACAATCAAAGTTCTCTGGGATAGTGTATGGTTTTACTAGGTTGGGGTGATTAAATTTTGAGATGTTCAAATAGTGAGCATAGACAGCACAGTGTCCACATGCAGAGTGGCTGCCCTTATGGGGGTCTCCCCCATCAGACGATAAGATAGGTAGAAGCATAGAGGGTACCAAATAATTACGTACATTTTTATTCTTTCATCAAAAGAGCCCACCCCGGCTAATATGTGCCAGTGTTTCTGAATAATGAATTTGGTATGCACTATTCCATTTTCAAATAGGCCCTCAAAAATGAAATTGGCACTGGTGAAATAGCTGTTGGAGGAAAAGGGGGACAAGGAGATGGAAAGGCAGGAGAAAGTGGAGAAAAAAATGAGAAGTCAATGCTATGCCCACACCATTTGCTATCATGCCCTATGAGACACTAGGAATGGGATTATTTTTATTTGCCATCAGATGGTAGTGTCCACATCTCTATTGTGGTCTTCTTCACAGAGTGTGACACTGCCATCTGTTTGAGTAAATATGAATTGGCTTATCTGGGATTTGGGCTTCCCCCAGTGGGCTAATGCCATGGCTGACCCATCCAATTAAAGGCATGGGCTGCTAGGAGGCACAAGGCATGGGGATTGAAGAGTGAAGCCTCTGGTGCTGCTCCTGCTCTTAATGCACCCTTGCAGAAGCCGAAGATTGACAATGTGGATTGAGGGGGCTGAAAGTTGAAACCACTGTTCCTCCTTCTTATGGGGTCTATGGGTCACAAAGAGTGAAGTCGCAGGTTCTGTTCCACATCCCAATGTGTCCTACATGGGCTGAAGACCTTCTTCTCTGTTCCTGTGCTGAGGAGAACTTCAGATATGTTCCTCCCTGATTGACTTTCCTGATAAAGTGAGGGAAGGCAAAAACCTAAATCCATAAGGGCTTGGAGGACCTCCTCTCCTACCTTTAGGGTCTCATCTAGGCCAATTTTTGTCTACAGTCTGCCTCTGATTGGGGAAAGAAAGGCAATCATCTTGGGACATAACTAGGGGCCTTTATGTTCAGTTTTTAAATGTATTTTTCCAGGAATGTGTCAGTGTTTATTACAACAAATAAAAATGGGATAATATCAGTGGAAAAATATGAGTCCTTTTTTAATTTAAAAAATTTGGTGTAGGCAGTATGACCATCCAACATTTTAAAAATGTTTGTGCGAGAAAAAATAACCAAAGAGAACATAAGAGATTTGCTCTACTACTATGGTTGTACTGGTTCACTAATATACCCTGTGATCCAGATTGACTGTTTGATTTTTTGTATACCGTTCTCCCTGTTAATAAAAAGTATTTTGACAAAAAAAAAAAAATAAGAGACTCTTCTGTGTGTTATATCCTAAAATAACTAAAAACATTAATGGCAATATTGACCTTCTTATTATGTAGAAACATAGAAACATAGACATGATGTTTAATCTAACGCCCTCCCGCGACAGTTCTGTTTTACTGTGAACCGGTGTGATCTGTATATTTTACAGGAATGTTGGTATATAAGAATTCAAAATAAATAAATAAATAAATAAAACGATGGAAGAAAAGGACCAAATAGTCCATCCAGTCTGCCCAGTAAGCCCACGATAGCAACTGCTATGCCATGCAGGTTATCCCCATGGTTAACAGATCCCCAGTCCATAAACGTTGGGCTCTCATTGGTTGCTATTTGAATCCAATTCCCCATTACCCCTTGCCATTGAAGCAGAGAGCAATGTTGAGTTGCATCAAAAATATCAAGCTTATTGGTTAAAGGTAGTAACCACTGTATCAGCAAGTTACCCCTATGCTTATTTTTTTCCCCAGATCATAGAAGTTGGAGCCCTCATTGGTTTCTGTCTGAATCCAATTCCCCTTTTCCCCTACCATTGAAGCAGAGAGTGAAGATGGAGTTGCATCAACAGTATGAAGGCTTATTGGTTAAGGGTAGTAACTGCCACACCAGCAAATTACCTCCATGCACTCATTTCTTCATTTCCATCCTGTAGTCTTTAGGGATCCACAGTGTTTATACCATGCCCCTTTGAATTCTTTCACTATTTTTGTTTTCACCATCTCCTCTGGAAGAGCATTCCAGGCATCCATTACCCTCTCCGTGAAGAAATATTTCCTAACGTTGGTTCTGAGTCATCCTCCATGGAGTTTCATTTCGTGACTCCTAGTTCTACTGATTTTTTTCCATTGGAAAAGGTTTATCGAATGTGCATCATTAAACCTTTCATGTATCTGAAGGTCTGTATCATATGTCCCCTGCATCTCCTCTCTTCAAGTGTATACATATTCAGATGTTTCAGCCTCTCCTCATAGGTCTTCTCATACAGGCCCCACACCATTTTGGTCACTCTTCTCTGGATCACCACTATTCTGTCTTTGTCCCTTTTGAGGTACAGACTCCAGAACTGAACACAGTTAAGTGAGGCCTCACCAAGGACCTGTACAAGGGCATTAACACCACCTTTTTCTTACTGTTACTCCTCTCTCTCTATGCAGCCCAGCATTCTTCTGGCTTTAGCTATCACCTTTTCACATTGCTTCGCCATCTTTAGATCTCCAGACAATATTACCCCAAGAATCATCTCTTGGTCCATGCACATTAGTCTTTCATTCCCCATCACATATAGCTCTTTTGGACTACCTCACCCCAGATGCATGACTCTGCATTTCTTTGTATTTAATCCCACTGCCAAGTCTTCAACCACTCTTCAAGCTTTCTTAAATAATTTTTCATTCTCTCTAATTCTTCAGGCTTGACCACTCTTTTGCAGATCTTAGTATCATCCACAAATAAACACATTTATTTGTGGATGATAATAAACACTTCTATACCTTTCACAATGTCGCTTACAAAGATATTGAACAGAACTAGTCCCAGTACTCAACCCTGTGGCAAATCTCGTAACACAGTTTTCTCTTTAGAGTAGGTTCCATTTAACATTACACTGTCTCCTTTCAGTCAATCAGTTTGTAATCCATGCCCCACCTTGGCACTCACTCACAAGCTTCTCATTTTATTCACAAGCCTCCTATGTTGGACAGTATCAAAAGCTTTACTGTAATCCAAATAGATCACATTGTGCGCTCTTCCTCAATCAAATTCTCTAGTCACCCAATCAAAAAAAAATCAATCAGATTTGTCAGACAGGATCTTTCCCTGCTGAATCTATGCTGCCTTGGGTCCAGCAACCCACCGGATTGTAAATAGTTCACTATTCTTTCCTTCAGTAGAGTCTCCATTATTTTTCCAACCACCGAGGTGAGGCTAGCCGGCCTGTAGCTTCCGGCCTCCTCTCTGCTACCATTCTTGTGAAGCGGGACCACCACCGCTCTTCTCCAGTCCTGTGGCACCACTCCTACTTCCAGGGATCTATTGAATAGTTCCTTCAGTGGACCCACTAGAAGATCTCTGAGCTCTCTCAGTATCCTAGGATGTATCTCATCTGGCCCCATAGCCTTTTCCATTTTCAGTTTGCCTAGTTCCTCCCATACATTTTCTTCTGTAAACAGAGTTTTATCTACTTCATCCCCATCTATGATCTTGTTAACCAGCAATGGTCCTTCTCCAGGGTCTTCTTTAGTGAATACTGAAATATTTGTTTAATATTTCTGCCATTTCTTTGTTACTCTCTACACATTGCTCCTTCTCACCTCTTAATTTCACTATACCTCTTCTGACATACCTTCTTTCACAGATATATCTGAAAAATGTTTTATTTTATTTATTTGTTTATTTATTTATTTAAAAATCTTTTATATACTGCCTGTACAAGTTTTGTCTCCTCACTTTACCTTTTTGGCTATCCTTTCTTCCACCTGACCTATTGCTTTCCTTATTTCTTCCTTCGTCTCCCTCAGTTTTAGCAAATATTGTTTCCTGTGTTCCTTTTGTTTGTGATCCTTTATACTTCTTGAATGCTATTTTTTTAGCCTTTATTTTTTCAGCCACCTCCTTAGAGAACCAGATAGGTTTCTTTTTCCTCTTACCCATGTTTACTTTTCTATCATATAGATTTGTTGCCTTTGTAATAGCACCTTTTAACTTGGCCCACTGTTGTCCACCTCACCCAATTTCTCCCAGTCTTCCAGTTCTTCCTTCAGGTACATCCCCATTTTGGCAAAGTCCGTATTTTTGAAATTCATAACTTGAGTCTTCATGTGATTTCTCTGTATCCTATTTGCAAAATCGAGCCACACTGTCTGATGCTCACTGATGCTCAAATGAGCCCCTACTCGAATATTAAAGACATTATCACTATTGGTGAGCACCTGAATGAGTATCATACCCTCCCCCATAGGTCCCATCACCCTTTGTTTGAGTAGAGCCCCTTGAAGAGTATCTTTACTTCTCATAGATTACACAGAAGGGATACTCCAATCCACATCGGGTAGATTAAAATCTCCAACAAGCAACACTTCATCCTTCTTTTCCTTGTTTTGGATGTCTTCAATGAGTTCTCTGTCCAGTTTTTCTGTTTGAGTCATTGGCCTGAAGATCACACTAGTAAACATGGAAGCACCATCTTCTTTCTTTAGGATGGTTCACAATGTTTCTTCTCTACCCCACATCCCTTGCAATTTAGTTCCTTGGATATTGTTTTGGACATTAAGAGCTACTTCCCCCCTTTTCTGTCCTTTCTTATCAAGTTATAACCCGGGTTGGCTGTATCCCAATCATGAGAATCAGTGAATCACCCATGCTGTTAATGTTGTCAGAATCACAACCACCATGTCTTTTTGCTAACTCTTTTTCTCCATGCTGAGCTGTTTAGGTAAACAGTCTGACGAAATTAAGAATGAGAGGTGTTCAACATCTTCCCATAGATAGAAAAAAAAGAGAAAACCCTTTAGTACATTTAGCCCTAAATGTTGATGTATTTTGATGACTGAGTCTCTGCATTAGATGTAGACAGGTAAGTCCTATGATATTTTATTATGACCCCTCAAGCACTCTCAGCACACATTCTGAAACAAGTCAAGCTGGTGGACAACTAAGTGATTCCACTGGCCACAAACTCCTACTAGTTTTTCAGTATCCTAGTGAGGCATCATTTATGGATTCAAAACGTGTACTGCATGTATGCACTCATCAGTTAATTCAGACCTCAGTCTAACACACTAAATGTGAAGCAAGTTCCACAGCAAGCTGTTATTACTACTAGGGATGGGCAATCATGTTTCCTTATTAGGCAATCAAATTGCCTAATTCGGAATGGTTTGGGAGAACCGAAAAACGATTGATATTTTTTTCCAAAATTTCAGAAAAAAATTAATTTTTGAGTTAATGCACACTAACCTGAAAATCGGGGTCCCCGAACACCCCCCCCCCCCCCCCGAATTGCGGGAAAAACAAAACTCCTGTGGGGGGCCCCGAAATGAAGCCTGACACGAAATTTTTACCCGAAGCACATCTCTAGTTATTACCTTGGCCATAGCCATTAACCACTAATGTCACTCTGACTGCATCAGTAGTGGTCGATATTCTTCTCTCCTGTCCTATGGCCCAATCTCTGCTGCTTATGGTGGTCAGGATGATTCGGGTTTTTTTTCTTTCAATATCCTTTCCTGACCTGTGCAGAGAAGTCAGGTAGTCAATGATCACTGCAATAGATCTAATTTGTCTACTAATAGGTGGTAAGCAGATGACAGCCCTAGAAAATAGCAAAAGTAAAACATCTCCAGTCTTTTCACTTTATTTTCCAAACACATAGGGGTAGATATCCAAGGCACCACTAAGCATCTAATTTTGTAATCTATTTAAGCTGCTGCATGCACTAACTTGCAGTACTGAGTACCTCAGGTTAGTGAACGCCACTATATTTTTCCTGTGCTTTTTTACCAAGTAATCCCAAAGCAACACCACATGATGAGGGTCCCACCCCCCCAGGGTCACCATCTTTTAAAGGAATGAGTGCATCCCACAGACTCTTCCCTGGCCTGAGTGGTAATATCAGTGGGGTCTAATGAGATCCCCTCTTCCACCCCTCCCCACTGCCCCCTAAAGCAACCAAAGTTTTTAAGAGTAAAAAAAAATATATATAAAAGTTGCAATTGCTGCTCTGCCACCCCAGTTCCAAACCCCACCTGCTTGGGCAGTCCAGGGGGCAGGGCAGGGTCAGAGGCTCTGTGCTGGGGGATCGTGTGCCGGCAGCCTGCTGGCACGCACAACCTGCCCCTGTCCCGAGGCAGGTGCAAGCGGCAAGTAAAACTTTTTTTTTTGGGGGGGGGGGGGGGCTAGGTTAGTGCTGGGGGGGTAGGTTAGGGGAAGGGGTAGGAAGGTTAGATTAGGGGATAGGGAAGTTACCTCCCAGGCCGTTCCTAAATTGGAGCGGCCTGGGAGGGAACGGGGGAAGGCTGTGAGTGTCGGCGCACGCAAGTTGCACAATTGTGCTCCCCCTTGCGTGTGCCGACCCCCGATTTTATAACACGCGCACACCGGCATGCGTATGTTATAAAATCGGGTGTCCATGTGTGCGCGCTGGGTAGCGCATGCACATGGACGTGCGAGCGCACATTTGAAAATCTATCCCTTAGTGCATAGCTTGTGTAACTCCATCTATGAGAGATTACTACACACCAATGGGGCCATAAAAGAATAGATATATCGTTGGGCCACTTCTTTTCCTAACTTTCTCACAAAGGTCTCTAGCCCCAGGGCTGGGTTCTTTTAGTGACTGGGAGGTGGGGGCAAAGAAATGTTTCCTCCAAGGCCCTGAGTGGCAGGGATGACACTGGGTCTTGTACCTGGGAGAGGTATGCTTTCAGTTTCCCTTAGGTGGATGTGAGTACCAGCAAACAACACTGGAGTCTCTGATGAAGTGTCCAAAAATAAACTTTACTGATAGGGTTTGTTGAAAAATCAATGGCATGTTTATCATCAGTCCTCAGTTCTCAGATGGCATTTACAGCTCTTAGTCTTTATCTGTGAAGGTGTCTCTCTCTATACCAAGGCAAAGGAAACACATTCCAGGGCTTGGACAAGTAAAGTTCCGAAGTGGGCAGTGTCATGGTTACTGGGATATGGGCCCACCACCCCAGGAGCTGTGCAGGACTTCAAGACAGGATTCTGGGCTAGACAAGGGCTGGTCTTCCACCTAGCCATCTCCCTCCCCTGCAGGTTGAACCCTTGGGTTCTGGGAGAAAGTATGTCTTTGCTGTGGCCGCAGTACATCAAGGTGTCTGGACAGGCTGGAACAGGGCTGAACAAGCTGGAGTAAGGCTGGACCAGGAATAAGACTGGACTGGGCACAGAAGACCAAACATAGACAAGACTGGACAGGAGAAGGACTAGGCAAGACAGAAAGAAAAGAAAATATAGAAGCCCAAAGGCAGCAAGTCTGGAAGCCTGATGGCCTCTAGGCAAAGGCCCGGAGCCACTAAGCAAAGAAAGGCCTAGACAGGCTGCAGAGCAAGGTTCAAAGAGACAGAAGACTCAGATGCCATAACGTCTAGATAGGCCGCAAGACAAAGAGCAAGAAAGCATAAGGCCTGGAGACCACAAGGCAAGGTAAGCCCTAGATAGGCTGCAAGGCAAGGAGCAAGGAAGAAGAAGGCTCAGAGGCCACAAGACAAGGTACAAGACTAGAGTGGCCATGAAAAGGCAAGGTGGTTCTGGCAAGACAGGTTTATAAGGGGTTTGAGTTGGGTGTGGTGTGAACAGCAAGGCAGAGCTTGGCAAGGCTGGAGATGAAACTCGCTGAGGACCCCTGGTAGAGCAGAGGCTGCAGAATAGGCTGACTAAGGTGATCAATGAGGGGAAGGCTCGGATAGCTGGAAGGAGAAATCGCTAGAGGCCTCTACAGGCGGGGAGGTGTCATAATAGGCAGGAGAAGAGTACGATGAAGCTGCACAGCAGGCAAAACCGTGACAAGTAGGGTTATTCTTATGTGGGCAGAACCTTACCCCTTCCAAACTAGCAAGAAAAAATGGTAAAACAGTCTGCACAGAGTTCCAAATCTACATCTTCTCCAGGGTGAAGACTTCAAGTGGGGGTCCTCAAAAGATCTCATATTTGGTCTTACTCACAGTTCCTCAGCAGGTCTATCTTTCTCTTGCTCTTGGGATCCCTTGATGGCAGGAAAATCCAAAAAGGAACACCACAGCTCTCACTATGTTCCTTCTTCAGGGCAGGAAGGGAACCGAAAAACCTTCCTCCCAGGTCTTCTAACAAAATTTCTTCTTTCCCAAACGAAGTCCAAACACCACACTTGCAGCAGGATCCCACCATTCCTCTGTCCTCGAGGAGGGTGCAAAAGAGCAGATCTTCTCTATCCCGGCTCCCGCCAGGGAGAGACGAGCCACTTATATAAACACAAGGGGACTGGCCATCCCAGCACCCTCAAAGGGAGGGGCTGTACTGAATGGTCCTCCCTTAATTTCCTAACCTAACTGTTCTAATTATAGTGGTTAACTAGGACCTTTTTAGTAATGAACCTCAGGGGGTCAATACTCTTCCTGTTCTGAATGCATGCTAAACTGTCTTAGCATGCACTGTAAGCTTTAGTGTATAGGCCCTGTAGTGTGGTAGATAGCTAATAGGGGAATATAATTTTTTTTTCACATTTTACGTGAACCTTAAGACTATAATGGAGCTCCATCTGATTTAGTTGCATCTTTGCAAAATCGGATGGATTTCTATAGCACTTCCAAGTAAAATCTATGGATTTTCCTAATCTTGAACTAGGCTGAAATCTGCCCATTGAACAAGTGTTCATAATTCTATGGCCTCTCCTGTTTTCTTCTAGAATACTAAATTGGTGGAATGGAAAATGTTCTATGAATAGTGAATGACTACCATGATGTCAGCTGAGGGACATCTCTGTGAATGCCTGGGGATGGCCACAACTCAGGTTATGCACAGCTGACAGGGTTTGTGAGTAGTCATTACATGTTCCACAGTACTCTGGTTGCCATAGCAATCAAAGGGGAGGCATTTGTTCCCTCATTAAAATCACTCATGTTACTGGCTGTATTTTTAGTACATCATTTCTTGTTCAATATATAGAGAAAAATGAAATGCTAGAGCGCAAAGTATAAATGGAATATAAATCTTTATTTACAGCTGCTGTTTTATTGCAGCATTGAATCCTAATGATTCAATTTTTCCATGTCCGAGTCTTTAGAAAACTTTCTGGCACAACCATATTCATTTGTATTGGATGAATAAAAATAATTGCATTCTATGTTGAAAACATGCAAATTGGAGGGGGTGCTTACGTCAGACATGTCACATAAAACTCCATTACAGGGCATTTTAGGATGGTCCATGCAACAAGCTGTGCAATGAATTATCACTCTCAACAGTAGAAGCAAAAAACTGACAGGCCAAAATGAAGAACATTGGTTTAGATTTTAACGAGTTTACTGCCAACTAAAGGATCCATGGAGGAGATTGTGTGAGTAGCTGAATTTCAGCTTGGCTGCCTCTAATCAATTAGCCTGGGCCAGGCCTAGGAAGGAGAAGGTAACACTTGTGTAAAATGAGCTAGTTATCTTTTTCCCTTCGTATGGGTCTTGGGGGACTTGGGAAGAGTGGGGTTAGCCAATTCACTTCTGTGACTTGGAGGGAGCGATTTTCTTTCCCTGAAAGTCTGGGAGCTTGGAGGGCTGTACAAGATGGAGGTTACAGATCCTTCATTGGATCTGACTACATTACCTCGAGCCAATAACTGCCATTACCAAAATAATACCTATCTATATCTATACACACACACACACACACACACACATTTTGCATTGTCTTTCTGTCTCCCAATATTATATGAATGTTCACGTTTGTAATATGAATCTTGTATCCATCTAGAACTGGTGATAGGCAGACTATGCTATATATGCTTTAAATAAATGAATAAAATTTCAATACATATGAGCTTCATTGTTCTTTTAATTATACCTATCTCTCTCTTATGACATTGTGCACATCTGGAACAGAGACAGAAGAAGCACATTAAGCAGGCTCACAAGCAGATGCCAGTGCTTAGGTAGGGCATGAAATGAGCAACACAAAGGCCTGGATTCACCATTCTATCGCAGAATGATGAATCCAGCAAAAATTGGGGGCGGGCCTGCGAAAGCCGGCAGCCTTCGCACCACCGCGATGTCTTTGCTGCCGGCTTTCCCACTGAATAGCGCCACCATGAAAGGTGGTGCTATTTGGCGTGCTATTGGCAATGATAAGGTTACTAACCTTATCGCCACCAGCGAAGACATCGCTGAGTCCGCCCCCTCGCCACCCCGACTCCTCCCCTTGCCGTCCCGACTCCGCCCCCAGCATGCTATCGCGTGCGATAAGCCTTTGAAAATGACCCCCAAAGTTTGTAAAAAAAACTAGATATGGGAAACTCATTGTATTTACATTTTTTGAGTTGCCTTAGTCTAATAAAAGTTCTGAATGACATTCAATAAAATGAATACATACATGCAAATACAAATATATTCATAAAAATACCCACTCCAGCATTAAATTATGGCACTATACTATAAACAGCAGCCAAATTAAATAAAAGCAATTGAAAACAATTATGATTTACAATGTTCCTGAAATGTTAAATATGCTTTAATCAGATACAGAAATCACAGTGCTAAATTCCACAAATCTGGATTATAACAGGAAAAATCTTTTTCATCTGTCTATAAATGCTAGAAACAGCAGGAGTCGAAAACAACATGCCTTGTAGAAAAAACACAGCATTGTCCTAGGAACATAACCATTGTACTTTCTCTTTTAGCAGCAGTGGACCATTCTTTAAAAAAAACAAAAAACCCTTCTAAAAATCAGTATTATCATTTTAAAAACAACTGATAAACAATGCAGTTCTTTAAGCACTGGTGTTATATGTTTCTGCAACTTTAACTTTAAAACACAAGCTGCTGTATTCTGAACCAATTGTAGATGATTCAGTTGTCTTTTTTTGCAAACCCATATATAGGGCATTACAGGATGAACCACAACTTGTGCCTGAATTATAATAGCAAGCATATCCTTAGTCAGATAAGTCCGAAGGCCTTTGAAAAGGTGCAAACAAAAGAAACAACATGCCGCAGCTTTTTCAATCTGTGCCTGCATAGGTAGCTCTGAATATGAAAGCACGCCCAACACTTTAATCTCTCATTCGATAGGTAGTAACTCTTCTTCAAACATAGCCTTCAAAACAGAACAGATAATATTTGAAAAGTGTTTCCTCATCTACAATACCTAAGATTTCAAAGGGTTCAGGAGGAACCTACAGCAGGTAGGCCACTTTCTAACTATAAGGATAAACAGTTTTCCCAAATGAGCTTTGCAATCGAGCCCCGGACTTATATGAATTTGTAGATTATCAGTGTCACTCAGGCAATCAAAGCCTGTCTTACGCATTAATCTACTGGCAGAAAGTGAGTATTAATTATTAAAGGGGAAAGAATGGATCTTTGAGAGACTCCCCATTTAAGTTCACTAGAACCAGAAACCTCAGATCCAAGGCTTACTATCTGGCATCTCCCATTCAAAAAAGAATCACTATTGGTAACAGAATTGCACACAGATAATATCAGTTAATGCATCTTTAATATGCTGAGCACTGAATTCAGTACTCATTGTGCATTAACACATCAACGCACCATAGTAAATATTTGAACAAAGCTGCATTCTAGATCTTTTTCTAATCCTTTACAAATAAAAATAATTCTGAAAACATAAAAATACAATTGTTATATTGCATCTGCAAACATAATGGATTAAATGGAATATCCACCAATATGATAGATGCATATTGGGTCACTGGTGGAAAATGAGGAATAACAGGAGAAGGGTCAGAGAGGGAAATATTGACACCTAGGGCCTGACATACTAAAGCGTGCTTATATTGGTCATTAAAGCACATAAATGTGGTGTTTATCACACATTCAAACTGCTGATGTTAATGGATGCAAATAAGACAGACAGTAAAATATGTACCTATTGTTACGTTTGCCGCCCAGGGCAGCCCCGCGGTGCAGCCCTCTCACCTCTCTACACAAGCTTCAGGCTCCAGCTTCTTGTTGCTGGCAGCGGTGGGCTGCCAGTCTTGACCTTGGATGTCCACCAGCACCTCCAGCCCTGCTTCCCTTCCCGGGACCTCCAGCCAGGATGCCTTCATCCATTGGGCCTCTCCACGGGGTTTGCAGAGAGACACCGCCAGCAGCGCCACGCCCCTCCCTAGGTGCGCACACCAGTGAAACCTTTGAAGGGCCAGCGGCAAGAACCTGGCCGCAGACTCAGATGTTGACGTCACTTCCCTCAACATATAAAAGCTCAGGCAGCGCTCCTCAGCGTTGCCTTTGCAACAGGTCGCCTTAGTCTCCTGTTCGGTTTCCAAGTTCTAGTTGCCTTGCACTTGTCTTGTTCCTGTGATTCCTGGTTCCTGTTCCTTGTGTTCGTCTTGTCTGTCTACTGGATCGACTACCTGGTTCTGACATCTGCTACGCCTGACCTCGCCTGCCTTCTCCAAGCCTGACCTCTACTACGCCTGACCTCGCCTTCCTTCTCCAAGCCTGATCTCTGCTACACCTGACCTCGCCTGCCATCTCCAAGCCTGACCTCTACTACGCCTGACCTCGCCTTCCTTCTCCAAGCCTGATCTCTGCTACACCTGACTTCGCCTGCCTTCTCTAAGCCTGACCTCTGCTACGCCTGACTTCGCCTGCCTTCTCCAAGCCTGTCCTCTGCTGCGCCTGACTTCGCCTGCCTTCTCCAAGCCTGACCTCTGCTACATCTGACCTCGCCTGTCTTTCTCCAAGCCTGACTTCTGCTATGCCTGATCTCGCCTGCTTTCTCCATGTCTTAACCATTGCTACATCTGACTACGTCTGCCTTCTTCGTGTCTTGACCATTGCTATATCTGACCACGTCTGCCTTCTCCGTGCCTTGACCATTGCTACGTCTGACCACGCCTGCCTTTTCCGTGCCTTGATCATTGCTACGTACGACTTTGCCTCAGACATTCTTTTCAGAGTTCCACGTTGCTTGCTACACCTTCCAGGTGCCGCCAGCTTCCACTCAAGCTTGACAGTGATGCCTCTGTCCCTATCCTCTGGACACAGACTTTGGCTTTCCTTCGCTCAGGCACCTTCAGTTCCTTTTTGTCTTGGTGCTTGAGTTCCTGTTCCACATTCCATCCAGGATAGGACCACGCCACCTGCTGGCTGCTGTCTTTGGGCTGAAGCATCTACCTATACTTAACCATGAGGCCCGCCTAAGTCCTGCCGGCCCCGTCACTCGAAGGCTCAACCTGAGGGGAAAAAGGGCTGGTATAGGTGAAGCTCCAGTGGCCTCCAGCTTCAGCCCACTCCGCTTGCTGACGGTGGGGACCCGTAGGCCCTCGCCTTCGGGTTGCGTCAACCCTACCTCAGCCCAAGGATCCACCTCCTACATAACACCTATTTTACCTAAGGATGGTTACACCTCTCTTATCCAGGTAAATTCTAGCTGGCTAATAAGTTAGGCGGCTACAAATTAGCCAGATAAGTTAGGGGCAGTCCAGGGGCATTACTGGGAGGAGCTGAGTTAGCCGGCAAAGTTAACCGGCTATGTTGCGGTCCAGTCCATGAAGCTCACGCCCCGGTCCTTACCTCGAGGGTTCCTGCCGGCTGGGAATGAAGCAGAGTCGGGATCTGGGCGTCCCCGCGGGGGAGACGCCATTGCTGGCCTGCCTCTAGGCGCGCGCGTGGGCGCCCCGCGCTTTTCTAGACAGTTTCCCGCCGGAGGGTGGCTCCACCCCGAGTCTGACGTCAGACGCTGCGGCCTACTTAGGGCCACCGCGGACACCCGATCAGTGCCTTGCAACAGGGTTCCTTCGGTCCCCCATTGCCTCGAGCTCCGGAGTCTGCCAGCGTCTTGGCTACTCCGTTCCTGCCTGCCTGCCTGCTGGTTCCTGCCTGCCAGCCAGTCCAAGCCGGGTTCCTGCCAGCCCAAGCCGGGATCCAGCCAGGCAGCCCAAGCCGGGTTCCTGCCAGCCAGCCCAAGCCGGGATCCAGCCAGCCAGCCCAAGCCGGGTTCCTGCCAGCCGGCCCAAGCTAGGCCCCTACCTGTCTTCAGCCCAAGCCGGGTTCCTGCCTGCCTACAGCCCAAGCCGGGTTCCTGCGTGTCTACAGCCCAAACTAGGTTCCTGCCTGCCTCAGCCAAGCCTGGTACTCGCCTGCTTCCTCTCCATCGACCGCCTCTCCTAAGTCCCAGCGATCAGGCCCCTATGGGCTCCTAACGGGGGGGCTCCGACTTCCAGGGTGAATCTCCTAAGTCCCAGTGGCTGGACTCCCAAGGGCTTCTCCCGGGGGAGTACCAGCTTCTAGGGTGTAACCGCTTCTAACTGCCCGCCAGAGGTCTGCCTCCCGGCCTGTTCAGTCAAGACCAGTGAAGTCCTTCCCAAGTCTCTTGTAGGCCGGCCCAAGAGTCCACTAGCCCCGTGTTCACAACAGGCTAACATTCAGAGTTAGCTGAATGACTTAGCTTGTTAAGTCTGTTTGAGACAAAGAGCTGTCCTAAAGTTAGCCACCTCCAAAGTTAACTGGATAAGTTTATCTGGCTAACTTTACTATCCAGACTGTGTCTGAATATAGACCTCAAAATTGTATAAATGTGTACCTCATTAGCATATATTTCATGTAAAAATGATCACAAACTAGCTTGTACATGTTAAAAGCACTGCTGATGCACATAATGCTAGCTTGCATACATGGACATTAATGCTTATGATACCATTAGCACACTTTAGTACATCAACCTCTTAGATTTCTTTTCTGGACAGAAGGGCAGAGAGGGGGATTTCCTGACAAGCACTCTACCCTTTCTTGAACAGGAGACAGGCAGAGAGTGTCAGGGTTTCCCAGTAGCCTTTCCTTTTCCTGAGAGCTAGGAGGTAGGGTGAAGGTTATCCCTGGCCCGGCAGACGCTTATTTTTTGGGAAAAAAGCCTTACTAAATCCAGCCCTTGTGCTAGCGAGATTTAAGGGTGTCACGTAAAGGGTGTTTTCGTGTGCCCTTGGGCCTCAGCCCGACCCCAGACGGATCCAGGACTGAACAGAGGGTTGACGCCGCAAAGATGAAGACGGTGTCGGCGGCGGTTCCATGCCGCAGAGGGAACGCTGAAGGTCCACGGCTCTGGCCGCGGCAAAGAAGGATACCAGGGGCGGCCTCCGGGCCGCATGAGCAACTCCAGTCCGCGGCTCCGGCCGTGCTGAAGGCCCGACATCCGGCGGCACCAGCCGCGTCGGGCAGAAGAAAAGGCAGCAACGGGTGAGTGCCTGTTCGCGGGGGCGACCCGTGGGCAGCGTTCATAACAAAGGGTAACGAGTATAAATGTTCTTCCAAGAGGAAGCAGTTTTTCCAGTACTGAAAAATAGGGCTACACATTTGTTTTGAAACAACATGAAAAATGCAACAAAATTTTGCTTCAAAACAAAAAAAATAAATAAAAGCTATACCAACAAAATTCATTTTTGTTTTCATTTTGTTTCATTTCCTGTTTTGTGTACACAGTTTGCAAACTGTGGGCACAAAATGCAAACAGTGTGTGCGAAATGAATTTTGTGTGCACTATTTGCTTTTGACGGGCACAATTTGTGAACAGTGCATACAAAAATGGACAACAAAAAAAAAAATAACAATATAGAAAAACCCAACCACTACCTCGAAACAAAAATAATAAGTGTGCACAACCCTATTGCATAGTTGAGAAAAGGAGATGAAATTCTTCAATGCCATCAAACTAGGCTGATGCATGTTTTACAGAGAACTGATTATTAAAATAAGTATGGTAAAGATGCAACCAAGGGAAGAATTTGTAGAATACATATCCTCAGAATTTCAATAACATCCAAGTCACCTAAGCCACTTTGAGTCAGTTCTGGTCTTTAAGAGGACAATATTCAAAAGCCATTTAGATGGATGACTTAAAAGTTATCCATCGGTAAGTGGCTTATATGGGTATATTCTATGCTTATCTTGCTAAATTCTAGCTGGGTAACTACTAACCCAGCTAGAATCTAGCTGGATAAGTCAGGGGCTTTCTGGGGGTAGGCAGGAGGTATTCTGTGGGGAGCAGAGTTAGCCAGTTAACTTATCCAGCTAACTCTGGTCAGACTGTTAAATATGACCAGCTAACTTTAAGATAGCTGGGTATAACTGGGTGGTGCAACTGTGCCGCTGAATATACCTTGCTAGTTTATCCAGCCAGCTAGTCAAGCCATTCAGCGGCTGAATATTACCCCCATATTTCCACCCTGTGTCAATTTGGGACATCATCTCCACTTTGCCAGTGCATAATTTAAGACTATAAATCCAAAAATGTTGCCACTGGAAGTTGAAACACCTAGGCTGCCTCAAAAGGGTCAATTTATAATGACACCTAACTTTGGGAATTTGGTACCTAAATTGGAACCTTTGAAAACTGAGGCACTAAGACATTAGATGCCTATTTTTACTAGGATCCTAAATTTAGGTACCCAAAAATTTGATAGGGCTGAAGGGTGGCAGGTCAAGGGAAGTAAGCTAGGCTCCTAGTGCCTAGAAATAGGTGAATTAATAGCAGGCTTAAATTCAGGTTCCTAAAATTAGATATATTTTTCAATCTAATTTAGGTCCTAAGTTTTGGGCTGAAAATTTGCTAATTTTAGGAAACTAAAACTGAGGTCCCTAAATCAAGCACTCAGCTTTCTTTTAACATAGGCCCCAAAGAGACTTGGTTGTTATAGCTACACACTACCAAAAATGTGGTATGCAAAAACAATCAACCTTTATTGCCAGAGTTGTGACATCTGGATAAAAGTGGATCGAAACAAGCATGACTGGACTTCATTCTGTGGATACAGAATCTCACATCTACTTATCTAAACATATTGGGCCGGATTTTAAGAGGTACGCGTGGGCATAGATTTGTGCGCGCAACCCGGCGCGCACAAATCTACGCCTGATTTTATACCATGCACACGCAGCCGCACACATGTTATAAAATCCGGGGTCGGCGCGCGAAGGGGGTGCACACTTGCGCAACTTGCGCGTGCCGAGCCCTAGGAGAACCCCGATGGCTTTCCCTGTTCCCTCCGAGGCCGCTCTGATTTCGGAGCGGCCTCGGAGGGAACTTTCCTTCCGCCCCCCACCTTCCCCTCCCTTCCCCACCCCCCAGCACTACCTAAACCCCAGCACTAACCTTTGTTCCATAAGTTGTGCCTGCCTCTGGGCAGGCATAGGTTGCGCTGCGCGATCCCCCAGCATGACTGCTGTGCCGGAGGCCTCGGTCCCACCCCTGCCCCGCCCCCGGACCGCCCTGCCCACTCCCTGCCCCTTTTTTCAAGCCCCCGGACATACGCGCGTCCCGGGGCTTGCACGCGTCACTGGGCCTATGCAAAACAGGCTCGGCGTGCGCAGGAGCGGGTACGCGCGTAACCCTTTTAAAATCCGCCCCATTTTGTTCAACTGATTTGAATAACTAAACTCAAATCAACTTGTCTTGTTTTAGGAACAGTTTCTGAGATTAACATGGACAGTTCAGTGAACTCTTTGCTACAAGAAATGAACTGGATTATGAATTCCAAGTGGATTCAGAACTTGTATTGTGATCCTGAATGGGTGAATGCCATTCCTAACAGTCAGGCCTATCCTGTAAAGTGCGGCCGCATTTACCCTGCTCCTAAGCCGTTTTTAACTTCGTTTTCGGCCGCGTTAGCCCTTCTTGCGATCCCGAATCCCCTTTAACCTACTCCTACCGCGGCCTAAATTCCCTGGGCAACCCCTTCCGCCCGCGGCATGCATATTGCATGCAAAGGAGCGAATTAGCGCGATATTGCATGCAAACGAGCGAATTAGCTATTCACCTAGCATCCCGTAACCCGCGCCCCGACTAACGCTACCTTTCCCTGCCGTTTTGTCGCGCGTTTAACCTGCAAACTTACCGCCTACCCTGACCCAGGCGGTAGAGGCATGGGTAAGGGTAGGTGGAAAGCTTTCCCCCAGCCCCCGCTCACCTGCCCCCGCCGCGATCATGGGTGCCGGTCTCCGTGGCAGCCCCAGGCCTCTCCCCTGCTCCCGAAGCCAAAAAAAGCGAAAAAAACGTTGCAGCCCCCCTCCGATGTCCGGACTGGGGCTGCCACGGAGACTGCAACGGCAAAGCGACTTTTCAGTGTCCCCCCTCCTCTCGGAGCAGGGCGCGAAAAGCCGCCTTGCTCCGGGAGGAGGGGGGACACTAGCAACGGTGAAGCAACGGCGAAGACAGCGCAGAAGCAACGGCGAAACGACTTTTCAGTGTCCCCCCTCCTCTCGGAGCAGGGCGGAAAAGCCGCCTTGCTCCGGGAGGAGGGGGGACACTGACAGCGGCGAAGCAACGGCGAAGACAGCGGCGAAGCGACTTTTCAGTGTCCCCCCTCATCTCGGAGCAGGGCGCGAAAAGCCGCCTTGCTCTGGGAGGAGGGGGGACACTGACAGCGACGAAGCTTTCCCCCAGCCCGGACACCGGCGAAGCCAGAAGACAGCGGCGGAGAAACGGCGAAACGACTTTTCAGTGTCCCCCCTCCTCTCGGAGCAGGGCGGAAAAGCCGCCTTGCTCCGGGAGGAGGGGGGACACTGACAACGGCGAAGACAGCGGCGAAGCGACTTTTCAGTGTCCCCCCTCCTCTCGGAGCAGGGCGCGAAAAGCCGCCTTGCTCCGAGAGGAGGGGGGACACTGACAGCGGCGAAGCAACTTACTTTTCTGAAGCCATCATCAGGAACACATGCGATCGTAGCTCCTCCCGATGAAGACAAAGATGGCCGCCTGCACGGGGAAAGCGTGCAATTGGCCGCTGAAGACGTGATGTCATGACGTCACGTCTTCAGCGGCCAATTGCACGCTTTCCCCGTGCAGGCGGCCATCTTTGTCTTCATCGGGAGGAGCTACGATCCTGATGATGGCTTCAGAAAAGTAAGTTGCTTCGCCGCTGTCAGTGTCCCCCCTCCTCTCGGAGCAAGGCGGCTTTTCGCGCCCTGCTCCGAGAAGAGGGGACACACTGAAAAGTCGCTTCGCCGTTTCTCCGCCGCTGTCTTCTGGCTTCGCCGGTGTCCGGGCTGGGGGAAAGCTTCGTCGCTGTCAGTGTCCCCCCTCCTCCTGGAGCAAGGCGGCTTTTCGCGCCCTGCTCCGAGAGGAGGGGGGACACTGAAAAGTCGCTTCGCCGCTGTCTTCGCCGTTGTCAGTGTCCCCCCTCCTCTCGGAGCAAGGCGGCTTTCCGCGCCCTGCTCCGAGAGGAGGGGGGACACTGAAAAGTCGCTTCGCCGCTGTCTTCGCCGCTGTCAGTGTCCCCCCTCCTCCCAGAGCAAGGCGGCTTTTCGCGCCCTGCTCCGAGAGGAGGGGGGACACTGACAAGTCGTTTCGCCGTTGCTTCTGCGCTGTCGCCGCCGTTGCTTCCTGGTATCTGTCATTTCAAATGACATTTGAAATGACAGATACCAGCGTGGCTGAAGCCTTAGGCCCGCGCACCCAGGATCCTGTATAGGCGCTCTATCCAGTATCCTGGTTGCGCGGGCCTAAGGCTTTTCGGACGCGGCTTACATTTACATATAATTAGGCTTCAGGATCGAGCGGTAGGTGAGCTGCACTGTGCGGGCGGTAACCGCGGGTGCCATAGGCACTAACGCAGCTCTTCCTACCGCTCGGTACTGGATCACCCTGAGTGTTAGATCTTTCATTTCTGTCGGCCGTTTCATTGGCGAGATTAACAGCTAAAATAATTCACCTAATGATTGTCAGAAATAGCTGAAAAGAAGTCCACAACTGCCAATGCAAAAGGGACCCTTCTAGTTTGCCTAGCTCTCATCTTTCACCATAGCCCAGCCTGGAGGCCTGCAGGCTGCTCAGCTGAATGGCAGAGAGCTTCAGCTTTGCTTTCCGGAGGACATTTTATCTCTAACGAGTCACCTTAGTGGCATTATTTATTAATCACTTTCATCACTCCGAGTGTAAACCAATAATTCTATCTATTTCTACCTAAGGCTTCTGTTTACGGTCTGAGTGTGCCAAGCATTCAGACTAAATGAAAATATACACTCTGCTAACCATGCTCGGCATCCCTCATAACAAGCTGCAGAAACTCTCCAAAGCATTGCTGCTATGTTGTGGGGAATCTTGAGAATCTTAAGCTTAACTCACCATGCCTTCAAGCTTTTAGCAGGACTGGCCAGTTAGGGTAGGGGGATGGGCTGGGCTGATTATTAGTTTAACGCGTCTGTCATTTTTAAACAAAAAAGGAAAGGGCCTCTCAGTTACCGGTGACTGGAAATAAGCAGGGTGGGGGGCAATTCAGTTACTTGGGATCTTTTAGGAGGAGCGGAAGACCTGGTGCATTCCTTGACGAAAGATGCTGTGGGCGTTGACTGCTCACATTTGTTCAGTCACACATTTTTTAGCACCATTTCTACGGCACACTTTCTGCTTGAATTAGTTCTTGTTTCCAAAATGCCAGGAATGATTTTGCTAAAGGGGGTTATGCATTCATGCCACCCTTCATTGACTGAGCAGATCTGGGTTTTTAAGAGACTCTGGACTATATAAATGACTGTATTTCTTTTGGTTTTTTTTTTTTTTTTAATGCCAAGAAGATCTTCTGCATTTGGTTTTTCCAAGAGGGATTTATTTTATTTTTATTCAATTTTACAAATCTACTAATCAAAACCACTCTGATCTTCACAACACATGGGGATAGCAAGAGAAAAAAATAAACAAATAGGAAAAATATCCATTAATAAACCACAATATGAGGGGCAAACTAGGAAAACATAGGAGGGAAATACAGCCTTTATCATAAATATAGGTGTTCAAGTTGTACAAGCGCTAAAGGCAGAACTAACTTACTGAGGGGAGCTGGTCCCAGGTCTTTCTCTATTAATAAGAAAATCTTCCAATGAGTTAGGATCCCAAAACACATATTCAGCATTTATCAACCTAATAAAACATTTACAAGGAAACTGAAGCATACATGTGGCACCCAAGACCAACACTCTATGCTTTTTTTTCCCCAAAAAAAGATTTCCTCCTCAATAGGGTCTCACATGTTACATTAGGAAAAAAAATGCTACTTTGGAGCCAAGAAACAAATTGGAGCCAGAAACCATTTTCAAAGTCCACAGCTTATCTGGCTCCAAAGCATAAATAACAAGTAACATGGCCCAGTCTGCACCACTTCGTGCAGATTCTGTAGAAAAGCAATTCATTCTCCAATCTCTGTGGGCATAGAACCTTCAGAGTCCAGGTAGAAAGCCCTAGTTACTGGGAGAAGGAAAGCAACTGCGGTTTTAATAAAAATCAACATAATATTTTTAAAATATTTTTCTAGAGGAGCAGTCATTGACAGTTTGGGAAAATTTAGAAGTAGTGGGGCTGCTATTCAGCTGCGGAGAGGCTGGTTATATTGACTGGATATAGCTATCCGGCTAACTTAATGGGGATATTCAGTGGCGCAGCTGCATCACTGAATATCCCCGCCTATCTTTGGGACAGCCCTGTGGGCCTGACCAGAGTTAGCCACACTGGATAAGCAGTGTGGCTAACTCCTGCCCACCTCCAGACCACCCCTGAATTATGCACCTAAATTCTTGGTGTGCGGCAGACAGCAGGTAACTGCTTGTCTATTACTTCGATTGCTGGGCCACATGGCAGCTTCTGTCCATGTCACCCCTTGGCCCACCTCTGCATGTGCAGGACACAATGGACTCTGCGGTCCCAGAGGCAGCAGGCAGCCCAAGACCTCAGAGCTCATGTCTCTGTCACGCATCCTCTGATGGTCTCCCTGTCCTGGTGGGAGAATCTCTCCAATCCAGAACAGGGAATTCCTTTCCAATCTGAGCTGCCTCAAGTAGTTCTTACCACTGATGCCCCCCCATGGCTGGGGCATGCATGTAGATGGCCTCCACACACAGGGGTGCAGGACAGCTCATGAAGCTTTGTGCCAGATAAACTTCCTGGAGCTTCAGATGATTTGCTATGCTCTTTGGGCATTTCAGGATCTGCTGTCCCACAAAGCAGTTCTGATTTGGACAATCAGGTAGCAATGTGGTATATCAACAAACAGGGAGGCATGGGATTGTACCTCCTCTATCAGGAGGCAGTGCAGATCTGGGCTTAGGCTCTGTTGCAGTGTATGTCTCTATGTGCAACGTACCTGGCTGGGTCGTTCAGCATACTGGCAGACCACCTGAGCTGCTCTTTCCAGCTGCATGAGTGGTCCTTAAATCCGGCAGTAGCAGCCCAGATTTTCCACTTGTGGAGAACTCCGGATGTGAATCTCTTTGCCTCCCCTTACAATTGCAAAGTGAACAACTTTTGCTCCCTCTTCAGGATGGATGGATGCCTAGCCTTCGATGCCTTTGCCCTCCATTGGGGCCCTTGTCTCCTGTATACATATCCTCCTATTCCGCATCTCATAAGGATTTTTCTGAAGCTCCAACGAGACCAGGGGACCATGATTCCACTAGCGCTATACTGGCCCAGACAAGTCTGGTTCCCTTTCCTTTGAAACCTGTCGATAAGGACTCCCATCAGCCTGGGGTCTGCACCCGACCTGATAACTCAGGAGCGGGGCACGCCGCGCCATCCCAACCTCTGGATGTTAAGCTTGATGGCTTGGATGTTGAGCGCCTTGTCTTTCAGCCCCTGAACCTCTCTGATAACATGTCCCAGGTGCTGGTGGCCTCCAGGAAGCCTTCCACCAGGAAATCTTATATGTTGAAGTGGAAGAGATTCTCAGTCTGGAGTGAGGAACAGGGCTTAGATCCATTCACTTTCCCAGTACCAAGATTTCTGGACAACTTGTGGCACCTTTCCGAGGCTGGGCTCAATACCACCTTTGTCAGGGTCCATTTGAGTGTGGTCAGTGCTTACCATAGAGGGGTTGGTGGTGCACCCATCTCGATTCAGCCTCTGGTAGGTCATTTTATGCGGGGCCTACTTCAGCTAAAACTCCCTCTGCGGCCCCCTGTTATGTCCTGGGATCTCAACATTGTATTGGCATGGCTCCATGCGTCTTCCTTTTGAGCCTATGTGCTCCTGTGAGCTGAAATTCCTCACCTGGAAAGTCCTTTGCCTGGTGGCAGTTACTTCGGCTCGTAGGGTAAGTGAGCTTCAGGCCTGGGTTATGTACCCACGCTACATGTTAGCCAGCCTGAACTCCGCCAATGTAGCCACTCTCTTTTTAGGATTCCAAATTTAAGGGCCAAGTTTAACTAGGAGTCTAAATTTAGGCACTCAGCCCTAGTATATTTTCAAAAGGGCTAATTTAGGTGCCTAACTCCAACCTCAAGATAGTTAGTGCTGAACAATGGCTCAGTGACCCACCAGGATTTTATCTAATGCCTGGTTACTGTTCCCTGCACTGGCAGAGGTTAAGGTGCTACAGAGGCACCTTCACAGCCCCCAGGTGTTACATTTGGGCAGTGATCCGGTGTAGTGAACACTACCTTCAGGAGTGACTCCAGGTGGAGAGAGACAGGGATAGCTGGAAGGTCTCTGATGATGGCTGGGAGGAATGTGATGCGGCAGGAGTGTATGGAGCTGGGCGATGGCTGTGATATATCAAGCAGAGTACTGGGTGGGAACGAAGTCAAAGTCCAGGCAAGGTCAAGGCAGGTGGCAGGCAAACAGAGTCAAAGTCCGGGCAGGGTCAAGGCAGGCGGCAGGCAGCAGAGTCGAGGTCCAGGCAGGGTCAAGGCAGGCGGCAGGCAAACAGAGTCAAAGTCCGGGCAGGGTCAAGGCAGGCGGCAGGCAGCAGAATCAAGGTCCAGGCAGGGTCAAGGCAGATGGCAGGCAACAGAGTCAAGGTCCAGGCAGGGTCAAGGAACTTTATAGTAATACAGAGAGCCTGAAGGCCACACACACACACAACAAGGCAGAGGGCCCGAAGGCCATACACACACAAAGCAAGGCAGGAGACCCGAAGGCCACACACACACAGCAAGGCAAGGCAAGGCAGAAGGCCTGAAGGCCACACACACACAGCAAGGCAAGGCAAGGCAGAAGGCCCAAAGGCCACACACACGCAGCAAGGCAAGGCAAGGCAGAAGGCCCGAAGGCCACACACACGCAGCAAGGCAAGCAAGGCAGAAGGCCCAAAGGCCACACACACGCAGCAAGGCAAGGCAGAAGGCCCGAAGGCCACACACACGTAGCAAGGCAAGACAAGGCAGAAGGCCCGAAGGCCCAAAGGCCACACACACAGCAAGGCAAGGCAAGGCAGAAGGCCCGAAGGCCACACACAGCAAGGCAAGGCTAGAACAGGGAGCCCAAGTGAGCTCAAAGCCGAAGCACTGGAGTCTAGGGTAGGCAGGGCTATAAAGGAACATCCAGGACATAGAACAGATGGATTGGGCCAGTCAGGAGAGCCTGCACTTTAGGGACCCCTGGTGGTGAGGTGGTTGCACTGCAGCCATAGCCGTAACACCAGGAAGAAGGGGTCCCAATCATTCCACAACAGCAAAGGTTAGGACAGGTTCCAACTAGACCTGGAAGCTCAGGTGTAGAAGAAAGTGAATCAAGCTGGAAAAAAAAGACCCTCAAAAAATGAAGAGGCATTTCAGGAAAAGGATTCACATTCTCTGTGCACAGACATCCCTTTGTCATATTTTCATCGTTAATGTCTGCAGAAGACTTTCAGGGAATGAATTTTCATAATACCTATGCAACTTTCCTTGTGTCCCTTTTCTCACAGATGGTGGATTCTCATAGCTCAATGAATAATGGTGACGGGAAAGGAAAGTTACAGTAGAAAGAGAAGAAACATGCACTGTGACCATTTGCCCTGAGAAGAAATGCAGACCTCGGGGGAAAGCTGTCGCACTGTGGAATTTGAAAAGGATTTAGTCAATTTCATTCTGCGTTTGTCTCCCGGTAATGACAGACATTCTAAACCAAAAGCTTTGCAAGCACTGAATTTATTGTTTTCTGACCACCCAGCTGGGTGGAAAGAGCTGCTCAGGAGTGAGAAAGTTTCCCTATAAGAAAATGCTTCGGCTATGATTTGAGAAGTAAGACAGTCTTTGCAGCAGAGTTATAGAAGATAAAAGACACCTGTTTGGCCACTGTGTGCAGGATAACACTTTGTAATTTAGATAAATTGGCTCTAGATTTTGAGAACTATTGATTCATGTCACTGAAGGAAGTTAGGTGCTGGAGAGTATACACTAATATACAGTTATGTGCATTGGATGGGATTAAATCATTCTATCCTTTGGGGGCTTGAGTTTGAAAAGGTGATGACCATGGATCCATGTGCGGCAGTATCATTCAGCAAAAGCCAAAGTGAGTGGCCAGGGATATATACTGCATGTTATATAGTACTAGCATGAAGTAAATTATAGCAGTTTAATGAGGCATCCAGTTCTCAGCTTCCTAAAAGCACAAAGAATTACCGTATATCCCAACTATTCTGTAATGTTTGAAGTTAGCATTGCCCCAAAGTTGCCAACTCTTCCCGCATATGAGGGAAAGGTCTACGAAATGGGATCTAAATATTTACCACCTTCTACTTTCTTACAAAAGAATCATTATTTCTTTACTTTCCTACTTAAATCTCCCTCTTAAGAGTGATTAAACATTGGCATACACTGTATGTTATTCAGATTCATTACATACAATTTTATCTTATGATGGTAGAGGCAAAAACAGTAGCAGAATTAATTCAAGAAAGCACCGGAGGATGCCGATTTGAAAAGACGTGAATGGGAAGCCAGAGATCAACTGGGTCCTATGGAATGCATCAGAAAGAAAATTGGGTAGAAGAGATGGGTCATTTCTGCCATCACTTTCCATGATTCTTGATCAGATTTGCTTACCCTTGCATGTTCTCTATAAATCATCTATTAAGGAATGGAGCCCCAAATTGTGGATGAGCAGGGACCTTCATTTTCAGTTTTTATTTTATTTTGCCTGGGAACATCAATGTTAGAACAAAACAGGTCAATGGAAAATAGCTTTGTTTTTCCAAAGATTTCTTTTTTTTGTTCTAACATTGAAATTCTCAGGAAAAATAAATTAAAATTGAAAACGAAGGTCTCTATGGATGAGCAACTCACATCATTTTTAGTTTGATAGAATATTGATACACACAGGGTCCTATTTTCAAATGTTGCCTACAATTATTTACCTGCATAAATGATTGCACACTGCAAATCACTCATCAAATTTTGGATTTAATAAGCTCAGGTCATCAAGATCAATGCACATTTTTTAAGTTTGACAAGAATATATTTATTGTTATATCTTTTGGTTACTGTTCTTATTTTGAAATTTGAAACTTGGTGCTGGATACATGGTAGAGCGATAAAGGGAAGGGCATGAGCACCTATGTAAAAGTAAATAATTTTCTTTTACTAATTCAGCTAGGTAAGCTGTACTTTAACTTGGTGGCAGAGTCCTTGGTTATTCAGGCATAAAGACTGTAGGTTTGAATCTTGAGTTCAATGTTTGGAAAACAGTTCAGTCAGCATGACCCTTTAGAGAACTAACAATTTGCATCAGGTAAAATAGATCATAAGTATAAAATAAATTATGCAAATTCAGCTTTAAAACATAAAGTGCGATATGATTATGCTAAAAAATGTGTATACTTTTTTTTTTTTTTTTTACAGTTAAAGAAAATGTGGAGCATGTGTATTGTCACTGCCTCCCACATTCTATACCATTTCATTTACACAAAGGGATTGATCCATGACCAGTGTTTTGGACCTCAGGAAATGAACAGCAGCCAAGTATCCGGTTTTTCCAAATATCGATTGTTATAAACGGGATCATTTGACTACTAGTTGGTGTGTTTTCACATTATCAAAATGTAATTCACAAAGGCCCAATAAAGATTCATGGATTAAGCAGGAGCTAGACCTTTCCTGAGCTCTCCATTCTCAGTGTCCGATTGTTCTCTGCCTCTGCTCTTGTCCCCAAATTGTGAATCACTCCCCTATATACATGACTTTTACTCACCTCCTCAAGGTCTGCACCCCAGATAGATTTACTTCAGCTCAGAGTAGGACATGGGCAGAGGAATGCCATTTTGGTTGAGGGGGCCACATAAACTAACCAAGCTCCTTCCCCCAGCTCTGCCCCCTCTTGCCCCTTCTCTCTCCCTCCCTGCCCCGCATTCTCCTCCTCTTCTCTAGCCTCCTTCTCTGTCCTGCCTTTCCTTGCTCCCCTCTCTTCCTCATCCCAGCATCCCCTTGATCCCCTCTCACCACCTCTCTGCTTAGTATCCTCTGAGCCCCTCTCTAACCCCTCCCTGCTCAGCATCCCTTGACGCCTTCTCTCTCCTACATCTCCCTGCCCAGCAGCATTCACATTTTCTCCCTCCTTCTCGCTCCCAATCAGCAGAAAAGCCTTGCTTCAGTCCAGGTCTTCCCCCCTTTTCACTGGCTGCAGCCTTTGGGCCAGCAGTTAATATCAGGAAGCAGTGGGGTGAGGCGGCAGCTTTCCAGTCTAGCAGCCGATTTGATGGTGGTGGGAGGGGAGTGGAGCAGCTCCTTGAAAATATAGGACGCACCTCTCTCCCGAACCTTTTGCTGCCACTGTGGCTGTTCTAGCTTCTGCCGAGATGATGCCAGATTTGTTGCTCTGCTAAAAGTTGGTCTGGCCATGGGCTCAGTGGCCCACCTAGTTCTACTGACCATTGAGCAGGAGAAAGTCAATCCAGTCTGCCTTTAGCCTATGCAGCTTCCATTATTCTCTGTAGCAGGAGATATTTATTTATTTATTTTATTTCCACCCATGGGAAATCATGATATCTTGTCCATGCAACACTATTTCCTTTTATTCTGATTCCATTGGAATGGAATCATAAAAGTCTCTGGAAAAAAGATGCAAAAATGTCCCACCTAGACCGGAAAATAAAACCCAGAATCTCCAGGGAGCATTCTCCCTGGAGACAGGCTGAGCTCCAGAGTCTCAATGCCTAGATGAGTCAATGGTACAAGAAGGAGGGTTTTAGGTTCATTAGGAGTTGCACACTACAATCAGCTGAACTAAAAAAAAAACCCCAAAACCCTACATTTTACTTATTGTTGCTAAAAATGGTGCCATGAAAGATAAAATACTCTTAGTAGAATTTATTTTTTTTTTTTTACTATATACACAATTGATTCGGAAGTGACTACTTCACAAATACTTGGAAAAAGGTGAAAAAAAAGGTCCCCTCAGTCCAAAATCTAGTCTTTGAAATTCAAAATCAATCCAGATACCCCTACAGGAATGTATAGAAATCTCAACTCTCTTCACCTCTTGTTTCACTCCTTTAGCAAAGGCAAAAAAAAAAAAATCACATCCAGTCCATCCAGATACTGGAGGGAATGCCTTCTGTAGGAACAGGTTCAACTTAAAGTCCCCACAATAGCAAAAGTTCTCAAAACGTCAAAATCTGCACCTTTGGCCTCCTCTACTACAAAGCCAGTCATCAAGAGTTCAAAAAAAGACTGAAGACCTGGCTTTTCCAACAAGCCTTCCCAGATTCTCAATGATACTTAGACAAGAGGACTTCCTAAATAATAGTATCCCTAAATTATCGACATCTCACCAATTCCTACTATCAGGACTCCACAACTGCTCAATCAATTTTTGAATCCATAAGTTCACTATATTACTCTTATTGTATCTATATGGTAGATTTGACAGGTCATCTCTACTACGTTAAATAGTTAAATTGTATGTACATATTATATTATATTATATTTATTATTACTATGTTAAATTGACATCCGGTTTTATTGTTCCTTATGTTCTACAGTTCTATGTAAAGCCCCCATCCGCTGTTGGGCAGTTCATCGTTTTATGTAAACCGGAGTGATTTGTAATTCCCACAAGAACTTCGGTATATAAAAATTAAAAATAAATAAATAAATATAAATAAAGCAAAGAAACATCCTCTCCTCCTGCTCAGTCCACCTGGCGAATGGCAAAGCCCCAAAGCACATGCTCGAAGGGATTTTTATAGTCCCCTAAAGCCTCCAACAAAAAGATAAGTCAAAGGGAAGATCCCCAAAATTGCCCATCCCCTATTAAGCTAGAAAAATAGAGCAAAAACTTAGTGACAGACAAAGCTGGGTCACTCCTTGTTAGTAATAATCAGTAACCATGGAGAAAGTTTGGAAATATGAAGCTCAATGGAATGGGGTCCAAATGACAAGTTGTAACATTAATTGATTGTAGAATTACAGCCAATTGAATAGATGATGTAACTGGCCTAAACTCACTTAGCTCAAAAGGCTGGCTAACTTCTGAAAAAATAATAATCAGCAACTAGACTAGTAGGCTCCTCCTCCTCAGCAGGCCCCAAAGCACTTAATATTAGGGTACTACAATCCACTGACCTAACTGAAAAGATAGGAAGCTATCATCTCAGTTATCATCAGGATTTTTAAAAAATCTAAATAATAAAAAATGTCATCATATGGCAGGGACTCAGAAGCATTTGAAATATCCAGTAACTGGGAGCCTGAGTCAATAATTTGAAAAAGCTTATTTGGATGATTTTTTGTTAACTTCTGTCTTTTGATTGCTTCTCAATAAAAAGTAAACTGGACTTTACATAGGGCAAGATTAAACAGTGATCCTGTTTTACATCACTTACATTGTTCTTGATGTGTTTGGAATTTGATGGTACATACGTTCTCATGACTCCAGGGCATTTTTTTTACAGGCCTTAAGCCAACACGTTTTCTCAGGTGCTATTTCTTCATAAACTACCTTAAGTTCCTGGTTCCAAGCCTTATCCATAGCAAGAAAAGCCACAGATGGTGGTTGTCATTGTCAGCTCTTGGGTATGGGGGCACACGGTGAAGGTCACAGACCCTGCAAGGCCCTGCAACCTCCAGAGGATCCTACACAGGGAGAAAACACTGTCTTTGCAAAGCACTTAGAGGCTCTTTTGCTCTTCACTCAGTCACTCTAGCAAAAATCACCAGACTGACACTCTGTTCTGTTCAAAAATGAAATCTTTACTGGTGGTGTAAGTACCTTTTTTTTAGTAGAGCAGGGTTTCTTCTCTTTTCTCTTTCTCTCATTCAGGGAGCCCCTTTGCTCTGTCTTCATGGTGTGTTTTATATATTTTCCTTATTTCACCGTCACCTTGTGTCCTGTTGTAATGTTGCTTAGTTTAGAGTTCCTGCAGGGTATAAGACCCATGCTCTGATAGGTCATGGGAGCTGCTATTTGCTTGTTTTGAACTTCCTGATTGGACTTGTCTTGTTCTGCCTTTTCTCTCACAGTGTGTCTTTTCCTTTCTCTGTTGCTTAGCCCTGTTGACCCAAAGCAGCTTGGGACAGTTTATTGCTTGGAGGGATTATCATTTGGAAAAAGGCTCTCTGCAAGCTAGCTAACAGCACCTTTCTATGTCCTTTCCCACAAACACCTGAGGAATGCATTGTTTTTTACCAGTTGAACACCAGCTTCTGTTACAGTTGCAGTTTGGCTTCATTTAAACTTGACTTAGGATCAGAGAAACTCTTCATGGCTACTACAGCTCCTGAAACCTGTACAGTTACTCTTTACTCTCTTTCATCTCAATGAGTAATATGTTTTATTCATTGTTCCAATAATTGTTTGGAAGTTAAAGAACTGAGACAGGATTTAAGGAAGCTGGAAGAGTGGTCGAACATAGGGCAGCTGGGATTCAATGCCAAGAAATGCAGTGTCATGCACCTGGGACGTGGTAATCCAAAAGAACTATATGCGTTGGGGGGGTGAAGAGCTGATGTGCATGGAGCAGGAGAGAAACTTTGGGGTGATAGTGTCTAACGACCTGAAGTCGACGAAGCACTGTGACATGGCAATAGTCAAAGCCAGAAGAATGCTGGGCTGCATGGCAAGAGGAATATCGAGTAAGAAAAGGGAAGTGATAATCCCCTTGTACAGGTCCTTGGAGAGGCCTCACCTGGAGTACTGTGTTCGGTTCTGGAGACCGTATCTCAAAGGAGACAGAGACAGGATGGAGGAGGTCCAGAGAAGGGCGACCAAAATGGTGGGTGGTCTCCATTGAATGACTTATGAGGAGAGGTTGAAGAACCTGAATATGTACACCCTGGAGGAGAGGAGGAGCAGAGGTGATATGATACAGACCTTCAGATACTTGAAAGGTTTTAATGATCCATGGTTGTCAACAAACCTTTTCCATTGGAAACAATTTAGTAGAACTAGGGGTCACGATTTGAAACTCCAGGGAGGAAGACTTAGAACTAATGTCAGGAAATATTTCTTCACTGAGAGGGTGGTGGATGCCTGGAATGACCTTCCGGAGGAAGTGGTGACTAAAACTGTGAAGGATTTCAAAGGGGCATGGGATAAACACTGTGGATCCCTAAAGGCTAGAGGATTTGAATAAATAAAAAAGCTAAACTGGCACGGAGCGGCAGTTACTACCCTTAAGAGAAACATGGGGGTAATCTGCACAGAGCGGCAGTTACTACCCTTAAGAGAAACATGGGGGTAACCTGCACAGAGCAGCAGTTACTACGCCTAAGAGTAAAATAGGGGTAACCTGCATGGAGCAGCAGTTTCTACCCTTAAGAGAAACATTGGGTAACCTGCACGGAGTGGCAGCTACTACCTTGGTAAGCTTGCTGGGCAGACTAGATGGACCATTTTGGTCTTTTTCTGCCGTCATTACTATGTTACTATGAGGGTAACTGGTATCTGAAGCTGGGCAAAAGGTTAACTAACCATCTATCTAGAAGCACAAGTAAGATATCATGCATTGAGGATAGCACACCCTTTCTGATCTCCTTATTAGACAGGTTTTGATCTCCCAAGGCAAATCCTCTTACAATCTGTATCTGGACAGTTCTTTCCTTCTTGGACCCTCAGATTCAGAATCTTTCCTGAACTTTCTCAGCAAGGCCTGACCAATCTCTTCTTTAGGCTCCAACCATCTTCCCTGCATAGGAACAGTTTCATCTGCTCTTGCACCTTCCCTGTAGAGGGATAGGCTCACTGGTATCACTCTATGAAGAGATGGTTACATCTTAGAATTTCAGCTCCCGAAATCCTTACCACAACTGCCCACTGCATTACATGAGTGCAGTGCTTTTATACAGCCTCACAACCCCTCCCAATGGGGCGTGATACATCTCCCTAACACATGTACACTACACTGACCTCACAACAGGGGCAGGGTCTGCTTGGGACCCCTGACACACACTGAGGACACTTAGACCATCTGAGGCCTCTGCTGCTGTGTAAGTGAAGGGCAATATTGCTTGCAGGGGTCGGAATTTGAACCTCTATTACACACAGTAAAATACTGGATGGATAATAGGGTTGTTTTGCCAGTTGTAAAAAGATTGAAGGAAAGAATAAGGAGAGTGAAGGGACATAAAGCAAGTCTGAAAACATATTACTTCTAGTAGCTAAAGGAAATGAAGGTGAAATGCAAAAGGCAAAATTAAATTGTTTCCATAGGGGGGGAGCAGAAACATCTTTCCTGTGATGCAGTGATGAATCTTTACCTTGCCTTTTTTTTTTATAGACTTTGACTGATGCACAAGGAGCAAGGAGCGAATCTCCTCTAATAATGTGAATATTGTGAGATATGGTGGACTAGCAGGATGACGAATGATTTTATTTTTAAAAGTCTGCTTATGTCAATGCCTTCTGTGACCATGTTAGCCTCCATTTTACAGTGCTTTAGGGTGAGGTCAGAGTTTTTTCTCTACTCAGGCTGCTTGCCAGTGTCTCAACACCTGCCTTGAAAGTGACAGCTCTATGTCCTCATAAATTACAGATCATGTGCCTCTGTCCTGATGCATTAGGACAGGCACAAAGTTAGAAACTGTCCTGTAACTCTAGACTGGGTTGGCTGGATAGCACAGCTGAGTAGAAAACAGAGATACACATCACCACGTTGCAGTCCTACAAAGTTTCCTAAAGCAGTATAAGTAGGTAACATGTTACTGCTGGAACTAAAAAAGAAATACTTGGAAAGTTCATATGGACACAGAAGGAAGTCAAAAGACAGCACCTAATATCCTTTCCCTTCAAAATAGATTTCTGGGCCCTTGCCATGCCCTTCCCTACAATACAGTTTTTAAAGCCCATTTTAAATGTGAAAATAATAATGAAACTGACCATGACCAACAGATCCAAACTCGTTCACACCGATGACATCATTGTTTCAGGACTTCGAAGCCAACACAGAAAAACATACTGTGATGTCATCAACTGTAAGACAGTTTGTATTGTTCTAACTCACCTTCAAGAACGTTCAAAACACAATGCAATTACAGTGTAAATATATTGCACCGGATACTGCTAAATGCCAAGATTTGGCTGCTTTATTAACATGACTTCTGTTTGTGAAATTCAGATAAATATAAATGATTATACATAGGGTAATTTTTTTAAAGGACAGAGTCAAGTACTGTATTTCCTGAATTGGCTCAAATATTTTTTTCGGCAGCACAAGAAAGAACTTTGCATACACTATTTATACATAAATAGTAAATTTCCCCCATCGTTTGGATGATGAATTAGGGCAGTGTTTCCCAAACCTCTCCAGGAGGCACATCTAACTAGTCGGGTTTTCAGGATTGCCACAATGAATATGCATGAGATAAATTTGCATTCTTTGGGTCTCCAATGTATGGAAATATATTTCATGAATACTCATTATGGATATCCTGATTGGTTAGGTGTGCTCCAGGAGAAGGTTGGGAAACGCTGAATTAGGGTACTCCCTGTTTCCCTATGCATATGGCTGAGGCGTCTTTTCAAAGAATGAAAGACCTAGTTTTGCTGAAAAATAATGTTTTTAAATAAAGAGTGACAGACCACAAAAGAAATATGAAAAAGTTCTGCGTGGCAGCTGTTATAGCAGCCCCTGTAAAACTAGTTGCACGGTACATGTAGGTTCCTCTGTCATATGGTCAGCACCAGCCAAGAGATATCTTTCCCCAGATTCTGGAAGCAAAAAGAGATAAGAGTGTGCACAAAAGATTCTCTGCCTTGGTTCCAAGATGCTGAGAGCATTGCCCAAATTTTACAAAAAAAAAAAAAAAAAAGACCCCCAATTTTTCATGGATTTCTGTCTTTTTTGATAGGTTTAGGGATGTGTGAGCATGATTGATGGATATGAGTGCAGTATGAGTGCATGTGAGCGCTGTAGGTACAGATACTGTATGTATGTATGAAAGGATTTCCAGATGAATACAAGAGAAACACATGTTTGATAAATGAGTGTTAGGTTCATAGCATGGTAGATATGATCTGCCAAATCACTTTTGGGTTTATATATATTTATTAAGTTCACAAGAAGACTTTTTAAACAACTTTCTTTTAGAGAACATAAAATGTATTTATCTGGGAGGATACAACTACCATCATATTGTACAAAGTAGTTTATCTAAGAATACAAGAAAACAGATTGCAATAATAGGACCTTGAATATATATATATATGGGGGAGACTCACAGTTGTTTCCCATTCTCAAGATATTTTGGGTGTGGGAGACCCCAGGTTTTTTATTGTTTGAAATGTTATATAACATGTTTGAATATTTGAATCTGCACTACTGCGAGTGACCACTGGATATTGGATCAATGTGATGTGGTTTTTGGGATATTTTAATGCCACTGAGATTAAGGGGTTTGATATGGTTGTCCCTTTTAAGAGTAACGGGAACACATGATTGGTGGGAAAGTATCCTTGGAAGGTGTAAATTCTGGGTCAAATTGATGGGAGTAGCCCTTTCTAGGTTGGAGCTTGGGAAGAGAGAGACCTTCAGGATATTAGGTCCTGGAATAACCAGCCTGTAACATGGTGGAGCCTGGGGACCCCTCCAGTATGGAGTAGGACCTGCAGGGGGTTTTTCCTCTCAAGGGAAAAGACCCAAGGTCGAGGAGTAGAGAGCAGGTGATTCCTCCCCCTGAGGAACAAAGCTTAGAGAAGGGTGACCCACAAGGGGAAGAGCCCAAAGAGGACTGAAGTGTTTAAGAAACCTGGGAAGTTTTCATATAGCTGGAAGGAGAGGCCCAGGAAGATTGGAGAGAAGATGCCTGAGGCCGAGAAGTTGTGAGTAACTCATGGGGTCAGGAGGTAATTGGGAATTTAAGCCCCATGTCCCCAGAGAGAGAAAAAAACTTGAAGGATGCGAAGGGGTGTCTGTAATAAGGAGGGTGAATTGAAAGATCTAAATTCTTTTCAATTCTTTTACTCCTAGTGTAGCCTAGGAGTAAGGTATTCCAAACCTTGGGGTACCAGATGGTTTGATAATATATAGTGTATGTTTAACTCTGACTGTGATTCCCAGGAACTCTGATTATTCAGGACTGACTACCCTTTGCTTAAATGTACATAGTTGCTGGCTGGACTATCCAGGAAAAATAAAGTTGGGAGTTTTGGTTAAGCCTTTGTTTTTGGAACTTCATTTATGCCGACTCTAACTAAGCAAACAAGAGACCAGGTCCATGGAGGGGAGAATAGGTGATACCCCTCATTGACCAGAGCAGTGGGCTATAAACTAGAGAAACCAGGGTCAAATCACACTGCTGCTGCTTGTGATCTTGCACAAGTCACTTTACCCTCTATTACCTCAGATACTATATTTTACAGTGAAACAGTTTCATATTTCTACATAAGGCGTACTATATTCCTAAAAACATGATGGTAAAAAAGACCATATGGTCTATCTAGTCTGTCCATCCATCCAATTAATTCATCTTTATCATCCCTATCACTTTCTTAGAGATCCTCTTTATTTAGTCCATGCTTTATTGAATTCAGATACTGTTTTTGTCTCCACCGCTTCTATAGGGAGGCTGTTTCATGCATCTATTACACTCTCTGTAAAGAAATATTTCCTTAAATTACTCCTGAATCTATCCATTTTCACCTTCATCCAATGATCCCTAGTTTAAAAACTTCTTTTCTGTTGAAATAGGGTCACCTCCTGTGCATTGAAACTTTGGAGGTTTTTAAATGTCTCTATCATGTCTCCTCTATCCCACCTTTCCTCTAGGGCAGGGGTCAGGAACCTATGGCTCGGGAGCCAGATATGGCTCTTTTGATGGCTGCATCTGGCTCGCAGACAAATCTTTAATAAAAAAGTAAAAATCTAACAAAATCCCCCACCCTCCTGACGCCCTCAAGATCTCCAAAATTAATTTACTACAACCCCCACCCTCCTGACCCCCCCAAGACCTGCCAAAAGTCCCTGGTGGTCCAGTGGGGGTCCAGGAGTGGTCCGGGAGCGATCTCCTGGACTTGGGCTGTCGGCTGCCAGTAGTCAAAATGGCGCCGATGGCCCTTTGCCCTCACTATGACACTGGGGTCGACCAATGGTGGCGGTAGCCCCTGTGACATAGTAAGGGTAAAGGGCCGTCGGCTGCCAGTAATCAAAATGGCGTTGACGGGCTTTGCCCTTACTATGTCACAGGGGCTACTGCCGCCACCATTGGTCGACCCCAGTGACATAGTAAGGGCAAAGGGCCGTCGGCGCCATTTTGACTACTGGCAGCTGACAGCCCAAGTCCAGGAGATCGCTCTCGGAACCCCGCTGGACCACCAGGGACTTTTGTCAGGTCTTGGGGGGGTCAGGAGGGTGGGGGTTGTAGTAAATTAATTTTGGAGGTCTTGGGGGGCATCAGGAGGGTGGGGGGGTTTTGTTAGATTTTTACTTTTTTATTAAAGATTTGTCTGCGAGCCCTGGACCCCCGCTGGATCACCAGGGACCTTTGGCAGGTCTTGGGGGGGGGGGGTTAGGAGGATGGGGGGTTGTAGTAAATTAATTTGGCAGGTCTTGGGGGCATCAGGAGAGTAGGGGGTTGTAGTAAATTAATTTGGTAGGTCTTGGGGGAGTCAGGAGGGTGGTGGGTTGTAGTTAGTATGTCTCTCACGGAATTACATTTTAAAATATGTGGCGTTCATGGCTCTCTCAGCCAAAAAGGTTCCCGACCCCTGCTCTAGGGAATACATGTTGAAGTCTTTGTCTGTCCCCATATGCTTTAGAATGAAGACCACTGATCATTTTAGTAGCCACTCTCTTGACTGACTCCATTGGGTTTACATCCTTTTGAAGGTACGGTCTCCAGAACTGTACACACTATTCTAAATAAGGTCTCATCAGGACTTATACAGGGACAATGTCACCTCCTTTTTTCTGCTGACCATTTTTTTCACTTTGCCCTTAAGCATCTTTTTGGCTTTTGCCATTGTTTCATGTACCTGTTTGGCCACCATAAGATCATCAGATACATTCACCCCCAAATCCCACTGCTCTTTTGTGCTTAGAAGACTTCTATTGTCTATACTGTAGCGCTCACTTAGGTTTTTGCTGCCCAAATGAATGACTGCATTTTTTAGCATTAAATCTTAGCTGCCAGACTCTAGACTATTCCTTGAGCTTCACTAGATCACTTCTCAAGTTTTCCACACCTTCCTGGCTTTCTAGCCTGTTGCAGATTTTGGTATCATTGACAAAAGACGAAGCTTTCTCAACAATCCTTCTGCAATGTTACTTATAAAAATGTTGAACAAGAACTGGTCCAAGGACTGATCCCTGTGGCACATCATTAGTAATACCCCTCCCCATTTACCACTACCCTTTGTCACCTTCCACTCAGTCTAACCCAGTCATTTTAGGGCCCATACCAAGGTTGCTCAATTTATTTATAAGTCACTTATACAGAATTTCATAAAGGTCTTACTGAACTCTAAGTAGACTACATCTATTCTAATCCTTTTAGCAAGCTAGAATGCTGGAGGTGGAAAATAAATATTCTAAGTAAGTAAATAAATAGATAATACATCTACCATAGCACTTCCCAGTCCAACTCCCTGCTCTTCAAATCAAAGAAATTGACAAGATCTACCTCTGGTAAAATCATGTTGCTTTGGATCTTCCAATCCACTGGATTTCAGAAATGGTCCTATCCTCTGTTTTAGTAGCGATTCCATTAATTTGCTCACAACAGAGGTCAGAGTAACCACCCTGTAGCTCCCAGTCTCCTCCTCACTTCCACTTTAGTAGTGAATATACACATCTGCCTATCTCCAGTACTCCAGTACTACTCCTGACTCTAAAAAAGCATTGACTAGGTCAGCAGGCAAAACTGCCAGAACTCTAAATTCCTTTAATCAATTCATTAATTAATTAAAAAAACTTTTATTCTGCACATATTCATAAGTTCACGGAGGATAACTCTCTATACATTCATAATAATATGATCAAAAAACAAGATAAACACATAAAATGCAATTCAAATATAAACTTAAAGCAACAGAAATACATAGCAAATACAATTCCAATTTATTTATTTATTTATTTTAAAAACATATTCTACACGTATCCAGAAGTTCATGGATGTTTTCTATCCAGCCCCATTCTACTTTAGGTTTAGCTAGTTCCTCATGAACATGCTTTTATTTATTTATTTAATTTGTTTAAAACATCTTATATTCTACTTCTTTTAACATAGTTTACAGCACGGACATTATAAACATACAAAAAGTGTATAACATACATAAAACAAGAACAAACACAAACAATAGAGAAAATTAAACACAATCCATATGTTTTAAAACTAGTACAAAGTTATAAATCATAACTGGGGGATTCAAGATGGCTGACAGATAGTTCTCAGCACGATGAGCTCCATTATTGAACTTTATTTTCTTCTGGAATTTTGTCTTTTTTTCTCTATTTATGAGGAGAAAGAGGAAGGAAAAGCATTTGTCTTACACTGTGGCCTTGCCAGCGCCTCCTCAATCTGGTCCAATGGAAGCCCATGTTGTTGTGGCCTCTTGCCACCATTTTGAGCTTTTGGAGAAGTGTGCTTCCGTCTCCTCAGGCTCCTTGGCATTCTTAAGCCTGGCAGACAGAACTGCTCCTCCGAATCCTGAGCATTAAAAATTTCCCCATTGTGGTGAGGGGAGTTGCAGGCTGATGACACTGGTGTGAACCCCCCCCCTTCCCCTCCCAGACAGCAGGGAATGTAGGGGAGAGCAGCCATGCAGCAATGAGTGGCCAGAATAACACTAGAGGTCCGTTGGAATGGCGAACTGGAATTAAAGAAGATGGGACTATCTCAGAGATTTCCTATCCTACACAATTCACTTTTTCTCCTCCTCTGGCTTCAATGAGTGGATTCAGCAATGTAAGACCATCTACTTTTACCCTCGAGTCTCCTCACCCGGAATACTGTGTTCAGTTTTGGACACCGTATCTCAAAAAGGATACAGATAGGATGGAGGCAGTCCAGAGAAGGTATGTATCAGAAGACTTATGTGAAGAGGCTGAAGGATCTGAATGTGAATACCCTGTAAGAAAGGAGGTTTAGGGGAGATATGATACAGAGTTTCAGATACCTGAATGGTTTTAATGATGCATGTTCCTTGAACCCTTTCTGGAGGAAAGGAAACAATAGAACTAGGGGTCATGATATGAAACGTCAGGGGGGAAGACTTCAGGGGGTTCTAAGTCAAGAAATAATTCTTCACAGAGAAGATGATGGATGCCAGGAATGCCCTTCCAGAAGAGGTGGTGATGAAAAAAACAGTAAACAAATTCAAAAAGGCATGGGATAAACACTGCGAATCCCTAAAGGCTAGGGTCCAGATTTTCAAAGCTCTATGCGTGTAAATCCAGTGGATTTACGAGCGTAGAGGGGGTTACGTGTGCCGGGCCTATTTTAAAAAGGCCCGGTGATGTGCGTAAAGCCCCATGACGCATGTATGTCCCGGGCTTTACTAAAGGGTTGGTCCTGGGGTGGGGCATGGGCGGGGCGTGGGCGGGGCGGTCCGGGGGTGGAGTGGGGTGGGACCATTGCCACTGTGTCGGAGGATTGTGTGTTGGCAGCCTGCCAGCAGGCGCAAAAGATAAGACAAACGTTGGGGGGGGGGGTTAGAGTAGGGCTAGGGGGGAAAAGGTTAGGGGAAGGGGTGGGAAGGTCAGGCTAGGGGGAAGGGAACGGGGGAAGGCAGCTTGGCTCGGTGCGCGCAAGGTGCCCAACTGTGTACCCCCTTGCGTTTGCCGACCCCCAATTTTATAACATGCGTGCGCCTGCGCGCATGTTATAAAATCGGGCATACATGTGTGCACGCCGGGTAGTGTGCGCACATGTACGCCCTCTCGCACCTACCCCTAGGGTTGGAAATTAAGAAAAGGGTGCATGGAGGGTAAGCAGCATGGAGTGGCAGCTGTTATCCCTAACCGAAGGGATAATGGTTACTACCCCTAACCAATTAGCTTACATGATTTTGACGCAACTGCATCAATACCTTCCACTTCGATGGTGGCAGGAGGAGAAAAGGGGAATTGGATTCAGATGACAATCAGTGCTGGCCCTGACTTTTACAATCCAGGGTACTGATATGCAGACATTAGGGAAAAAGCGCAGGACTGCTTTTAAGCCAAGTCCAAAAGTAAAGCACGTTCATGCAGCATCGTATGAATTATCAGGAAGGCTGCTCATTCTGTAAAAGTGTTGCTAACAGTAGTTTCGTTATGGGTTTCACAGTTACTTGGTTTTGATTTTTAAAATTACTACTCTTAACATTTATTTATTTATTTATAAACTTTTATATACCGACATTTGTGGGAACATCACGCCGGTTCAGAAGTAACTGAAAGAATGGAAAAATTACAATGAACATAAGGCTTGGGGGTAACCTGCACGGCATGGCAGTTATTACCCCTAGCAGAAACATGGGGGTAACCTGCATGGAGTGGCAGTTATGCTTGCTTGCTTGCTGGGCAGACTGAATGGACCATGTGGTCTTTTTCCGCTGTCATTACTATGTTATGTAACTATGAGAGATTGGGGTACTACTTAATAGTGTAGCTATCTTCTTGGGTTGTGAAATCTGTGGACCTTAACAATAGGATTCAATATCTTGAGAGTTCTATTTCCAATTTGGGACAGCAAGTTTCCTCATATTATTAGTGATCTTGACCAGATGAAGCAGGTTTAAAAGACTATTATAAAAGAAAATCCTGCTTTGTCAGCAAAAATGGAAAATTTCAAAAATATAATAAGGAATAGGAATCTCTGTTTTGTAAATTTCCCCAAATTGCCACTTGTATCTCCTAGAGCAGGGGTGGGCAAACTACAGCCTACGGGCCAAACCTGGCCCTATGACAGACTTTTTCCGGCCCTCCATTTAATGCAAATTGTCCCATTGTAACTGGCCCGCTGGCACCTTGCAACAAGGTCATCAACAATAGCCTGACTTCACGGGCCTTTGTTGATGACATTGATCTGGGTGTCAGCGCCAGTAGTGATGTCCCCCTCAGGCATGGCAGCGTTAGGAGAGCGATAAGAAGGGGAGGAGCATTGCATCCCCACCAGATTTGCCTGCGCGGCCGGCAGGGCAGGAAGAGAAGGCCCGCCCCGACACCTTAATCAACCATATAATGCAGCGCAGTGTCGCCAGTGCTGCCGCTGCTTTTTCCATTCTCTCCCATGTGGAGACTCTGCATTTTATTATTATTATGATTTTTTTTATTTTACCATCATGGCACAGATGAGCTCGGGGGAGTTCTTGAGCGGTAGTGGCAGCCTCATCAGCTGCTAGCTCCGGGCTCCCCTCACTCACTGCCTCTCTCCCTCCTTGTGGCCCTCTGTCAAAAATCTAATCCTCCTGGCCTGCATAACAGCTGCCACTGAGAGCTCCCCAGGCTCCAGTGGCACCATATCAATGCTGTTATCAGCCGCGCACAACAGTTCCACACTGCCATCTTTCCTGGGGCCTAAGGTTTTTGGAAAAAAACCTCAAGGCCCCAAGCTAGCGCCGGACCCCTTAAAAAACTCAGGCCATGCTCCCAGGCACTCCAGATGTCCTACCATTACCTGTGTAATCGCAGCTCACAGCAGCATCATACTGTTGCCATTCACTGGCCTTCTCTATTTTATTTTCTTCTAAACTTGGGGCCATATTCCCATGGACTCTCCAGGCTCAAATTGGAACATCACAGATCTCAGCACTGCTCCAGAGCCCACCACCAACCAGGGACCCCACAGCAATAAGCCTCAGGATAGGTAAATAATTTTTTTACTCTATTTACATGTGTATCAGTGGGTGAGAGAGAGGGCATTGTGTGTGTGTATGGGTAGGTGAGAGAGAGAGGACATTTTGTGTGTGCGAATGGGTGGGTGAGAAAGAGCATTGCATGTGTGTGCATGGGTGGGTGAAAGATAGCCTTGTGTGTGTATGGGTGTGTAAGAGAGAGAGCATGTGTGTACATGAGAATGATAGAGGGCATGTGTGTGTGTATGCTGGGTGAGTGAGAGAGAGCAATGTGCATGTGTGTGTGTATGTATGGATGGGTGAGAGAGAGCAATGTGCATGTGTGTGTGTATGTATGGATGGGTGAGAGAGAGCAATGTGCATGTGTGTGTGTGTATGGGTGAAAGAGGGCTTTGTGTGTTGAGGGGTGAGAGAGGGTATTGTGTGTGTTTGAGTGAGAGAGGGCATTGTGGGTGTGTGTGTGGGGGTAAGGATGGGTGAGAGAGCATAGTCTGGGTGTGTTAGAGAGAGAGAGAATTGTGTGTATATGTGTGGGTGGTTGCTAATTATTCTTCTTACTGATATGGTTACTACTTTGGTCCTCGCTGTACGGTGTGCTTGGCAATGTAACTGCCTGCTCGCCCCCACCCACCCACTTGTGGAGCTCCAAGTGGGACCCAGCTCTTGGCTCCGATAAGCACTAGTAATGTGCCCTGTTTTTTTAAAAAAGGTTTTCCCACCCCTGTGCTAGAAAGATGTTCAAGAGGTATTTGCTTGAAGTTCTACAGATTCCTGAACAATCCATTCCACCTATATCTAAAGGTGAATTATCTTCCTCCGTTTAAGAGAAGATATGAGGCAACAAAAATGGGGTTTCAGGAACTATCTCCAGTTCCAAACAGAGAGGTTGGTTTGGGCATGTCTACATTACTGGAAACTTTGGATACTGAGCTGGCTACCCTAGCTACTTTAATTGTGACACTGGCATTAGAAACAGGTAGAGATTGGTTACTAAAACCTTTCTTTAGGGACCGTCCTGAATCTTTCTTGCAGCTCAAGGTTAAAGTGTTTCCTGATGTTGGAAAACAACTCAGGAAGAGTGGGAACAATTTCTCCAGCTAGTTGGTTCCTTTTTCTTAAAATTCCCCTGCAAAAGTTATGTGAAATATAGAGATGCTTCATATTCTTTTCTGAGCCCTGCTAGGTCACTCGATTTCTTAATGATAAATCTGTGTAACTTGGTTTATGTTTATTGCTCCATTTCAGAGTTAATCCAGTGGTCCTGTAACTGTTCTAATTTAAGTAAGTAAGTCCATTGATGACTGCTCTTAAATTTCCCTTTTTTTTTTGTGTTCCTTGGGTCGTGGTACTGAATCCCCTTTATTTGAGCACTGGAGAGGGACTGATTGAATTTATGCTCAATTTCTTTAAAACGTATTTCTCCTCATATAATTTGTTTGTTTTTTTTCAGTTCTGCATTTCTGTATCGAGATGGTGGTCTTGCATGTGTAACTGAAATGTGTAAATAAAAAGAAATCAAAAAAGTTATAAATCAATAAAAACTTCTCTAAAATATAATTCCTTTACCTTCCTTCTAAAAAAAACCCCCTGAATATCCCATTCATCTGACACATTTAGGCATTCCAGAGACTAGGGCCTGTGGACAAGAAAGCCAGAGTCCATGTTGTCCAAAATTTAAAGTTTTGAGCTGCGGGTGTGCTCGGGCATATACAACTTGATCTTTTGCCACCAGTGGACTCAAACTATCAGCAAAAAGCGACTTGCTAACAGTCACGAAGGGGGTCATTTTCAAAAGGGATCTGGGCGGCGTCCACACCGGAAGGGGAGGAGCCAGGGCGGTACTGGGGCGGACGCCGGGAAGACATTGCTGACGGCAAAAAGGTAAGGGCCCTTTTCGCCGCTAATTTCGCACCCAATAGCGCCACCTTTTACGACGGCGCTATTGGATGCGAAAGCCGGCAGCGATTGCACCGCGGAGGTGCGATCGCTGCCGGCTTTCGCAGGCCCGCCCCCGTTACCGCCGGATTTTCTAAGGTCTGCGACCTTAGAAAATCCAGGCCTAAGACAGTTACATTCAAACTAGTGGTGTGCGTGCATTGCCGCACAGCCAGATATGCAGCTATTTTATAACTTAAGCATATATATATATACACCACATTATGAAATAGCTTGTCCGTGTGCAAGCGTGCCCAATTTTAACTGGCACATGCATGGGCACGCAAATCCCACTTTTTGTGTGCAAATCGTGCGATTTTAAAAGGGGCACATGCCCACGCCATTCCCAGTTTCTCCAGTTTCAGCAGTTAACAGCTAGGTCCTCCAAACCCCCTAGTTTAATAGCCTTCACTCCCTCCCCACTTGCCCCAGACCCTTAAATCACCTCAGTTATGGCTAGTTATTTATTTTTTTTAACTTACACCTCATCCATAGCAAACGTAAACTTATGCATCACTGGGCCTGGGTGTGTGCCCTTGGCCGTGCCCCAAAATACCCATGTCCCATCCAGACCATGCTGAAGCCCCGCCCCTTTTGAAAACTTTCAAAATATGTGCGTAGCAGGAAATTAACGCATCTGGGAGGGGGGCTTTTAAAATTTGGTGGGTGCGCGTGAGCTCAACTTGTCCTGATATCTCTCAATATTAAGAACATAAGAACAAAAGAAATTGCCATGCTGGGTCAGACCAAGGGTCCATCAAGCCCAGCATCCTTTTTCCAACAGAGGCCAAACCAGGGCACAAGAACCAGGCAATTACCCAAACACCAAGAAGATCCCATGCTACTGATGCAATTAATTAATTAATATTGGCATACTCTTTTAAATTTCACTTCTATGATTTTAAACTGGGCCCTCCATTTTATAGGTAATCAACGAAGATCACATAAACCAGGAGAAACATGTTCTGTAATTGTTATGCTAGTTAATAGTCTAGCGGCTGCTTTATGAATCAACTGGAGTATTCAAATTAGTTTTTTTTTGGTTGTCCAACATTAAGATCGGTACAATAATTGAGCTGTCTAAACAGCAGTGCCTGCAAAATGCACCTAAAAAGTTTAAACAGACAAGAAAGCTTTTAAAGGTTTAAACATTTTGAGTTTATAGAATGCATGACTTATGACTTACCTCATAATATAAGCTTTGAGTCTAGTATAACTCCTATATTTCTTGCTTCATTTACAACTAACAACTGGATATTGCCATAGGTAAGGAATATCAGGTTATTCTCTTCTAATCCTATTTGTGTTTGTTTTATGTGGTCTTTGCTCCTGGGTCTTCCACAGTGAACACTAAACAGAAATATTTGTAAAGCAATTCCACTTTTTTTCTCGTCAGCCTCTACATTCATATTCCTCCTCTTTACCTCTGAATCTCACAAAGCCAATTTTAAACTTCCTCTTATCACTAACATATCTAAAGAAAAGTCTTGGCCCCCTGTTTTACTGTATTTGTTATTTTATCTTCCATTTGCATCTTTCACTAGTTTCCCAGATTCTTTTAGTTTTCCCAGATATTGTCGCCTGTCTTCCTCTTTCTGCGATCTCTTGTAGTTTCTGAATGTCAACCTTTTCTCCCTTACCTTTTCAGCTACTTCTTTAGAAAACCATAGCAGCCTCTTTTTCCTTTTCCCTTCATTTACTTTCCTAGTATAAAGGAGAGCTGCCCTTACAATATCTTCTTTCAGTTTCCCCAAGACTCTTCTATTTGCCCTAGATTTTCCCATTGAGCTAATGATGCCCCCATTTTAATAGTCAGGGGGAGTTTTACTATATTGCTGTATTTTACTGCAGGAGGGGAAAACTATTGTGGGGGTAGGGTCTTCCCACGATATTGGGCCCCTTCCTGATAAAATATTGCAGCCATTTCCTCATGATAATTTTTTTTTTTTTGCAGAAAGAAAGCACAATAAAAACAATCATGGGGAAACACTTCGCTCAGGGCTGCCATTGTGTTAAAGGGCCGCGTGACCCAAAAAAACCTCCCCCCTCCAAAATGCAAAAATCCCCCTAGGGGATCTTTGCAGACCCCCATCATCCCCTGCTGCCTGTTGAGGCAGTGCTGCAGGACCCAAAGTTGAAAAATAAAAATTAATTGTGTAGCAATGTCCCGCCCCCTTCTCAAAGCCATTCCCTTTAAATAAATAATCCCTCCCAGGCTCCAAATTCCCTTCCAAGGCAACCTGCTCCCCTCAAACTTTTGAAGTAGTTTCTGGTGTCTAGTGGCTCCCCAATCCCAATCCCACCTTCCTTGAAATAAGTTCCTGCTGTCTAGTGGCCCATGGCCCATGCTGATTTCCTGGGCTCTAGCTATGTTTGTAGGTTTCCAATGCTGCTGCAAAGCCCAGGAGCACTAAACGCAAGTGAGGAGCTGGGAAGGCTGGAGAGACCCAGGAAAGTGCCATGGAGGAGGGGCAGGGCAGGAGAGAGAAGATCCTGGAAGAGGCCGTGATGGGGGGGGAGGTGGGATAGGTGGAACTAATGGCATACGGAAATGTATAGGAGAGAGAGGACCCAGCAGAGAAGAGAGGCAGAATGTGGCTGACACCTGGCATGCAGCAGAGGATAGAGGCAGAGTGTGGCTGTTGCATGCTCTTTGCAAAACGTGAATGAGAGAGATAGTGTGTGTGTGTGTGTGTGTGTGTGTGTGTGAAGAGAGAGGGAGTGAGAGAGAGAGAGAGAGAGAGCCCACAGCGCCATCTTTTTCCCATAGTTACATCAGTGTGATCCCAGAAAGACAGCACTTTCAGGGAGATAAATGTATTATATATAGATTATCAACAACCAGAAATAGATTTTAATTTACATGATTTTCATAGCCAGCAATTTTCTATTCTTTATGGGCTGAATCTTCAAAAGCACTTATGTGCATAAACCCGGGTTTTATGCATGTAAGCCAGTTTTTGAAAATTGTCTAGGGGTTTGTGCGCGTAACAGAGTGCACAGCAGGGATTTCGTGCATGCATGCCCTGCAAAGAGGCATTTTGGGGCTGGGGGGGGGGGGGGAGGAAGGAGGGCGAGAAGGAGAAATAACATCTACATCCATAATTTTCATTTTTCAAAGTATGTGTGTAAATGTAGGTCTGCTCATTTACACTTGATCCCTGGCAGGTCTAAATTTGTGTGCGCATGCTATGTAAGTCCATTTTGAAAATGCAGGCTGAGGACTGTGTGCATTTTCTACAGGCAGACATTAGCCCTATGCAGGATGCTATAAAACTCCCCTCCCTGTCTCTGGAAAGATGCACAGTGTATACTGCAAGCTGTAAAATGTTTGGGAGCAATTTTCTGTCCACCTAGAGGCAAGGTCAATGGGTAATTTTCAAAGGACAGTGCATGTGTACCTTCTGACAACAGCTGCAGATAGGAGGCAGCAATGGACTGTTGCACCTGCTTTTTGTGTGGTAACATTTCCCTGGAAAATAATGCATGTAGATTAAAAAATACAATCCACATGTGTTTTGTTCTTAATTCACCCAAAACATGCCTCTTAGAAATTAGAATGCCTCTCCTAAAAATAGCTAAAAATCCACATATTCTGAAACAGTGTGCATACTTGTAGCCGCAGTTAGGGAGGGCAATTTTCAAATCTAGACTGCTGCCTGGGTAAATAGTTTTTGTTTTTATGACCAATATACTGTAAATGACTTTGACAATTGACTCTTTGTGACTTCTTAGAACAGAGTGGGAAACTAGGTCCTGGGATGCCTGGTTTTCAGGATATTCATAATGAATATGCACGAGGTATATTTGCATACAATGGAGGCAGTGCATGCAAATATACCTCATGCTTACTCCTTGGAGATACCCTGAGGAAAACCAGACCTATCTGTGGAACTGCAGCCTGGAGTTACCTAACTCTGTTATAGAAGAATGGACATTAATTTTGGTACTAATAAAAAGTTGTATTCATTAACATTCAAATAAATAAAATGACTCTTCAATTGACTTTCACTTATTTCTTGATCACAAAACATGCGCTTTTGCTTTGTCAAAGTAGTTAAGCCACCTAGTTCAAATGCATTAGCCTCTGCAGCTTGCCTAGAGCTACTGCTTTCATCCTTTTAGTCTAAGGGCCTGCCTTAAGCTTAGGGAACTCAAATTCATCACCTTTAGAAGTCTTCTTTTCACTTCTTTTCATCTACCTAGCGCTTGATGTACACATATGTTCTGTTTACAATGACTTAGTGCATTCCAGGTCCCAAAGAAATAAAGTATAGTGCATGCTGACAAACTGTCTTTCTTCTGGGGAATGGAACACTGCTCCCCTCTCTCCTCATCCTATGAAGCACATTAGACACCTGTATCTCCTCCTTTGGCTGAAGTACCTTAATGACAACGACTAGATTCTATTTATTCATTTATTTATCTATTTATTTGCTTCATATAATTTCTGAATCGCTTTATAGCTAGAAACTATCTCCCAAAGCGATGAACAAAGACCACAAATTAAACAAAATACGAAATTCACACATTTAAAACAATATCAATTAAAACTATAACAGAGCAGAAATAATTCCAGGCCCCCTGCAAATTCCTCCTCCTCCCAAAATAAACTAAGCTAATTTTCAAAACATTGATAGGGTACTCTACAATTGGCATGAAGTTTTAAGTTCTGTAGAACAAAAAAAATCTAATTGTCGGCAGACATAAATCATGTCTTCAGCTTTTTCTGAAATTTTAGTAAATTTACTTCTTCTCTCAACTCCAATGGAAGGCTATTCTATAAATCTGCAAAAACTATTGAAAAAGATCCGTTACCCAAACAAGCATGACCACATTTTTTCATAGGTGGAAACCGCAAATACCACCTCCCCACAGATCATAAATTTCATTTTGCTTCATTATGCCTCTGTCAATTCATTTTGCTTCATTATGCCTCTGTCAATCCATGATGAACGTTATGTAGTTATGGTCACCCTATCTCAAAAGAGATAAAGCAGAACTAGAAAACTTACAGAGAAGAGCAACAAAGAAAAACATTAATTGCTGGGATGGAATGGCTCCCTCATGAAGAAAGGTTAAACAGGGTAGGGCTATTAAACTGGGAGAAGAGACAACGGAGAGGGAGTATGATAGAGGTTTGTAAAATAATGAGTGAGTGGAACAAGCAAATAAAGATTGTTTATTTAACCTTTCAAATAATACTAAGACTAGGGGACATGTCATGAAACTAAAAGGCAGCAGATTTTGAACAAAGTATTTTTTTTCACTCAATGCACGATCAAGCTGAATTTGTTGCTGGCGATGTTGTCAAGGCATCTAGATTACCTGGGTTTAAAAGAAGATTGGGCAAGATCTTGGAGGAAAAGTCCATAAATCATTATTCATGGGTTAAATGTGAGAAAGCTACTGCTTATCCATGAACATGAGAAACAAGAAATGGATCTACCTTTTGGGATCTGCTGGCTACTTTTGTCAATGGTCATATCAGAGTCAGGATGCTAGGCTTGATGAACCTTTGATCTGATTCAGCATGGCATACCTTATGGTCTAGCTTTACAGGACAGCAGCAGGCATAGAAGCACCAAACTCGTCAATGGTCATATCAGAGTCAGGATGCTGGGCTTGATGGACTTTTGATCTGATTCAGCAAGGCATACCTTATGGTTTAGCTTTACAGGATAGCAGCAGGCATAGAAGCACCAAACTCTGAAGACATAGAATTGAGCAACTGCAACTGCATGGATGTTATCTCGGTGAAAAAGTAAACCCCTAGAGCAGTGGTCCCCAACCCTGTCCTGGGGGCCCACCAGCCAGTCGGGTTTTCAGGATATCCACAATGAATATGCATGAGAGAAAATGTGCATGTTGTGGAGGCAGTGCATGCAAATTTTCTCTCATGCATATTCATTGTGGATATCCTGAAAACCCGACTGGCTGGTGGGCCCCCAGGACAGGGTTGGGGACCACTGCCCTAGAGAACCTGCAAGTTCATATAAAGAACAACCCATCGAATAACTCCTGAGAAGGCTGACCCATGGACACCTGCTTTTTGAGGGACAGTAGAGACAATCCAGCCTTTATCTACAAACACGGTTGCACAGAAATGATGGGGTCACAGCATCTCCAGAGACACCACACAGCACCACATGTCTTTAAAACCAGCAGTTCTAGAGATGTGGCTGATGGAACCCAGCTTTCTCTTGGGAGCAGAGAATAATAGGACAGGAATTATGGTGGCGTCAGCATAGTCCTCTGTCCTCCCCTTGATTGATCCTCTCACGTTAGAAGCTGATTGGTCAGCAAGAGACTTGACACCTTTTATGGGAGTGGACTGACACTGGCTTTTCTTATGTAGGATGACTATTTTAGCTCATTTTATTGTTTTCCTTGTTCTTTTATAATATATTAATTTTAGTCTGCATGATGAAATATACTAATTATTTTTTCTTTCATTTAATTTAATGTGTTCTCAAATTTCCATTTTCTATTACTTTTATTTTGCTTTTACCAATCAGAACTGGTGAACTGATATTCTTTTATTGAATTTATGTTTCTATCAAACCACTATGGCTTATAAAGAAAAAAAAACCAGAGGTGATAGAATAATCTCTTAAATAGTTTTGCCAAGTTTCATTATCCTTGTGAACTATCAGCTCAGTATAGGTTAAATACATTTCAAGAGCAGTGGCTGTCAAAAAAATTATCCCACAGTGCTACAAGGTTAAAACCCCCTGAGCAATTCAAAATATTTTGCTCATTTTACATGATCCCCATTATTCTTTGCACATCCAAATAAGTTATAAGACAGAGATCACCTTGAAGGATTTTAACTTCCAGGTGGCTAATATAGCCCTTCAAAGTCAAAGCAAAATGAGGGGGTTAGTGATTGTTTTCAAGTCTTTTATAAATTAATTTTGTAGTCATTAAACAACATGTGATCAAAGGGTTTCACTGTGAATCCTTTGTAGTTTTTAATTGGACAAATAAGCATTATCCAAAAATGTTGTTGCACTTAAGCATTAAAGACTAGACATATGAATTCTTTATATAAAAAAAAAAAAGTTCTGGAAACTGATGTAACTGCTCCTTTTTTTTGGAGGGAGATGTGGAGGGGATCTTTGAATTAGACTAATTTAAAAAACCTTCCAATGCAGATTTCTACAAATCCTTATCATTACTAATGCATTTATTGCTATGCATAAATCTGCAGCAGGCATCACATTTCAGTGAATCTGCTTGGATTTGCCTCAGATTCACTGGGGAAAGTTCAACAAATTTCTTCAGCAGATCCTGGGTAAAATCCAAAGATTCACCAGGTTTGATCTGACCTTAAATTGGTTTAAGGCCACATTTATTTAAAACATTTTCTATCCTTCCACTTCCTATGCAATAGTCCAGGGCGGTTTACAATTTAACATTCATATAAATAACACACCACAAATTAGTCATTAAAAACAGTCTGACTTAATGTTTTCAATTGTTTTCTAAAAACCTTCACATCTCATTCTTTTCTTAATACTGCTGGAAGTGCATTCCACATAAAAGGGGCAGAATATGAAAAGGCCCTTTTTCTAGTACTCTGCAGGAGATATTCCTGGTTTTCAGGTAGCGCCAACAATCCTGCATCCTCCGATCTCAAAGATCTCTTTGGCTAATATTGCCAAGGTTTACTGGCAGTTTTACAATTATTTTCAGCATAAAGCAGGCTATACACAAGTACCATCATTTTAAATTGTGACTGCTGGTTGATGGAGAGCCAGTGGAGCTCTTTAAGCACTGGGGTCATATGCTCATAGTTTCTTATTCCACTTATTACTCTGGCTGCCACATTTTGCACCCTCTGCAGAACCCGAAGAACTTTCTCTGGCAAACCCATAAATTGCTTGTTACAAATAATCAAAGTGACTCAACACTATTGCTTGCACCACTGATCTAAATATAGGATGGGGCAACCAAAGGTTTAGTGGCTTTTACCATCCAAAGCTTATAAAATGCCATTCTTGCTATGTTCTTTACATGATTCACCATAGTTTAGAATCTAACAATGTACTCAAACTACAGATCTCTGTTAAAATTGGCAACTGGAGGCCTTCATAGCAGATGTTTAAACCCTTAAATGAGGGTTTTCTTCTCACTCACACAAATATCATCTTGTTCATATTCAATGCAAGACATCTTTCAACTAAACTCAGATGAATATTACTACAAAAAAGGCAATGGAAAACTATCCTTATCATTGGGGGAAAACAGCCGGATATCATCAGATAGATATAGTAATACACTCCCAACTGCTTTAATAATTAATGCCCCATTTTTTGCTAAATACAAATTAAACAACATGGATAAAAGGACAGAATCCTGAGGAACTCCCAATTGCAGTGGTCACCCTGCAGAGAAAGCATCACCCAGCTGGACTCACTGCTTACATCCCTTCAAAATGACTTGAACCACATAGGTTCCTTTTTCAGATATCATGTCTATGTGGTTTTGAAAGTTCATGTATATAATTTTTGGATAACTCTTCTTAGTTTGATGGAAACACAGAATACGTGTTGTGTCCGTAGACCCTTGGACTGAGGCAGGATTGACTCTACCTGCATGGAGGAGCCATGCAGGCTCCTGCCATAGGCAGGCAGACCCAGATGAGTTAGAGACTTTTCAGGACCTTCATCTATACTAGCCCTCATTCTCCTTGGGTTGAGCCTTTGGGTGTGGGGGGGGGGGGGGGGCAAGACTTAGCTGGGGTCTCTGCTGGTGACAGAAATGAAGGTCCGTGGTTAGCTAGGGTCATAGGCAGGCAGCAGTTCAGGCATTTTTGAGGTCCAGGAGATGGTCAGAGGCAGGCAGTGATCAAGCATAACCGTGGTCCAGAGGCAAGTAGCAGTCAAGCGTATCCATGGTCCAGGCAGTGGTCAGAGTCAGGCAGTGGTCAAGTGTATCTGTGGTGGAGGCAGTGGTCAGATACAGGCAGAAGTCATGTGCATCCATGGTTCAGGCCAAGGTCAAACCAGGTATCCATCTGAGTGAAGAGAAGGGGGTTGGATAGCCAGGGCAGGCAGGTAAGGACAAGATTAAGTGGACAATGAGGGAGAAGACAAACTGGACAAGAACTGAATAAGGCTGGAATGAAGATAAGATGCTGGGAAGCAACAAATACTACGAAACATAGCTGGACCTGTTAATGAGGCAAGTTGTGTCTTGGGTGTTGTTATTTTATAGGACAGGTGCTGAAGTCATCAATAGGAGCCATGGGGAATTCCCTGCCTCAGTCCCTTTAAGTACTGGCAGGAGGCACGTGCCGCTTAGGGAGAGGCATGGCGCTCAGAAGCTTTTTGCATCCGGCTGCATGTGCTGGTGGCATCCATGGCTATTTGGGCCAGTGCTATCTCACCGCACAACGTGTCAGCGGCGTCTCACCACATGGAGGGCTGCCAGCGTTGGGCCACGTCGGAAGCCAGCAGGGGCCCAGCCTGGAAGGTAAGTGTGGCGGTTCACGGGGGCAGCCCATGGACCACCAAATGCAACAATATGATGACAGATGAGGATCATAAGGCCCATTTAATCAGCGCAATTTCCTTCCTATACAATGCTATAAACTACATTTGATTTCTGATTTCTTTTCACACCTTCACCAACTAAGGATTCTCTGCTTATCCTATATTTTCTTGAACTCTGTCATTATTTTGGCCTCTGCCACTTTCACTGGGAGGCTAGTTCAGGCATCCATCACAATTTCTAGGAATAAATACTTTCTCATGTTAGTTCTTTGAGCTTCATATCATAACCTCTTATCTTGGAACATTGCTTCTATTAAAAAATATTTGTTTCTTTAGCATTAGTTACAACTTGGAGGTATTTGAATGTTTCTTTTCCTTCTTTTTTGTTCTCCTCTATGGCATACATTTAGGCCCTTAAGCTTCATTTTCTAGGACTTTTGATATAGACTCTGCACCATGTAGCCATACTGTGGACTATGTCTATATTCTTTCAGAGAAAAGACCTCCAGAACGTGACACAATGCTCTAGATGAGGTCTCACCAACAACTCCCTCTAGCATTCTTCTGCCTTTGGCCACTGCCTTTTTACATTCTTCTGTACCTTGATATGTACAAATATCACCGCAAGGTCTTACTGCTTGTTGGTGCACATTTGTATCTCAGACCCCATTATGCACTGCTCCTTCAGATTTCTGCACCCCAAACGCATGACTTAACTGCCAAGCCCTTGACCATTCTCCAAGCTTGCTTTGATCACTCATTTTTATCTTCTTCATCACAGCTTCCCACTCTGCTGCAAATCTTAGTTTTATTTGAACAAAATATAAACTTTTCCTACTAACCCCTTTCTTAACAGGATCTGACCTGGGACTGATCCTTGAGGCAACCCAGTGATAACCACTCTTTATAGTGAATTCTATTTATCACTGCCCTCTGTTGTCTATGACGTAACCCATTTCTAATCCAGCTATCCACCTGGGGATCCACTCTTAGGCTGCTCAGTTTATTTTTGAGTCTCCTATGTGAAAGTGTCAAAAGCTTTATTGAAATCCACATATATCAAATCCAGTAAATTTCTCTCATTTAATTCTTTGGTAATCCAATCAAACATATTTGGTATGTTTGATTGGTAATGTTTACCAATCAAACATTGGTATGTTTGATTGGTAAACATATTTGGTAATCCAATCAAACATATCCCCATCCAAAACTCCCTCAACGAAACCCTGCACTTCTGGGAGACATGCCTTACATCTATCAACGCCCTCCTTTCCAACCTACACCTTGCACTCAATACTTCAAAAACTGAAATCCTAATTATTACTAATCAACCCAGCTTATCCATTCACCAACTGCAACAGAACACTTCACAAAATCTCACACCTCCGTCCACTGTCAGAGATCTAGGAGTTCTCTTAGATACACAACTTAGCTTCAAATCCCACATCAAATCGCTCCTAAAAGGGGGCTTCTATAAACTCCAAACCCTCAAAAAACTTAAGCCTCTCCTCCACGCACATGACTTCCGTACTGTTATGCAAACCACTATACTATCAAAACTTGACTATTGCAACTCACTGCTAATAGGCCTTCCAGCTTCCACAATCAAACCCCTCCAAATCTTACAAAATGCCATGGCTCGCATCCTTACAAACTCAAGAAAGACTGATCATATTACTCCCATATTACAAAACCTCCACTGGCTACCAATCACCTATCGCTCTCAATACAAAACACTCACTATCATACATAACACGCTATATAAAATAACTCCCCCTGGATCGAAGATATGCCACACTTCCACCAGGCCAACCGTCCTACCAGAAACTCCCTTGCGGGCACCCTCCACACCCCTTCACTCAAAATTGCTCACCTCACAAACACCAGAGCGAGAGCCTTCTCCATCGCCGGCCCCACCCTTTGGAACTCCCTCCCCACCGAGCTCCGACTAGAACCTTCACTTAATCAATTCAAAAAAGGAATCAAGACCTGGTTATTTAAACAGGCCTATCCCAACGCCTCTCAACCCTAGCATTTGACTTCTCCTCAACACTCATTATTTCCCTCTCCCTAGTACAGTGTCCCCCCGCCCCCCTACACACCCTCCCTCCCTCACCACCCCATCCATATTATGGCTTCCTGATATTCAGTCACCACCTCTCCTTCCCATCGCCACCCCTGCCCCCTTGTACAGTTCCTACCCCACCCCGCCTCCCCTATGCGCTTCATCCCCCACCCCCGCGCTACCCCCCACTTTGTCGTCTCTTGTATATAATTAATTTATGTCCAACCTGGTTAACCACATGTAATCTCATTTAATAACTGTGGCGCCCGTTGGCTCTACAGTAAAGTTGTCACCTTTTAACTTCCTATCCTTCCTCCATCTATCATTGTAATTTCCTTTCTCAGTTGTCTGTAAACCGACATGATGTTTTTTTTTACGAATGCCGGTATATAAAAGTTATAAATAAATAAATAAATAAAAATATTAATTGGATTTATTTTACACAAATTTTCTTCTGGTAAAACCATGCAGCTTTGCATCTTACATCTGCTTGATTCAAGATACTCCACTATTCTTCCTTTAGCAGTGACTCCATTAATCTATCCATCACTGACGTCAGATTAAATGGCCTGTAGTTAGTTACCAACCCTATTATCACTTTTATGAAGACAAGACAGCATCTGCTCTTCTCCAGTCCTCTGAAGCCTCTCCTGTTTTCAAATACTGATTGATCAAATCCAAAATAGAGAGTCCTATAGAAATGTAACTGTAAGTTATATAAAAGTTAACACAGCATTCAGCTTAATTTTTAACGTAGTTCACATCCTCAACAAATATTTTTTGAGACAGAACACTCATACGTGCAACAAACGTTTAAGCACGAAATGCCCGGCTCATTTATGCTTCAATTTTTTATTTTTTATTGTTGCGCCCGTTGGTCGCAGATGACTGCGACCTCTCATGCTCACCTCTTTTTTCACCGCACCATCAAATCTAGAACGAGTGGCTACCTCCGCCAGTCACTGCCGACCTCCCTGGTCTTCCCGGGACTGCATGGGTGCTGCCGACCGCCATCTTGCTTCTGGAGTTACAAAGGCACAGCGCGCGCGCACATGGGCCAGCTATGTACACGTCATGGTGGAAACCTCGGGGGCGGCCCCTCTGGATGACGTAGTCTCGCTACCTGTACTTAAGCAGACCGGTCCTATGCACTGACGAGTTAGCAAGGAGTTTCCTCATTGCTGAATTCAATTCACTTGGACTTCTGGTTCCAGTTCCTGGCTTGCTATGTGAATGCTCTGAATACCTGCTTCTCGAGGGCTCTTCCGCATTCCTAGGCTATCCGCTCCTTGGAGGGCCTTCCTGCCTTTGAACTCCTGTTTGTTCTACTTCTCAGGACTTCCATTGGAACCACGTCTCGTGAGTACTTCCTTCGTACTTCAACTCTACCTAGCCTTGCTGGGATTCCCTGTGGTGTACCCTATGTCTCGGGCCACTACCGCGTCCTCCTCAGCAGGATTCACTTCACCATACCCTGCACTGCAGATTGCTGCCTCAATTTCTTCAGGAACCTTCTGAGCTTCCATACCTCTGACTACCTCAGCATCACCATCATTGTACAGTCATCCTCGGCATACCCCACGCTGTGGGCCACTACCAGATTTGCATACCTGAGGTAATTGCTTCATCACTGAGAAGGCTGTCTAGTATACCCAGCGCTGCGGGCCACTATTGGATCTGCACATTGCTACACTATTGAGAAGGCTGCCTGGCATACCATGCTCCTGCGGGCCACTATCAAATATTTACATCTGAGGTATCATCCTGAGCATATCCCTTGCTCAAGAATTGTATCTCTACTGCAGTTCCCGCTACATGGGTTCTGCTCAAGAACTATTCCTTAACTGCAGTTCTCTGTCACATGGTAGGAGCACAAGATGGCACTGGCCGTCCATTGCTCCTACCATGTGACAGGGGCCGACCAATGGCACTGGTAGTCCCTGTGACATAGTGAGGGCAAAGGCTATCGGAACCATTTTGAATACCGGCAGTCAACGGCCCGAGTGCAGGAGATCGCGCCAGGACCCCCGCTGGACCACCAGGGACTTTTGGTAAGTCTTGGGGGGGGGGGCAGGAGGGGGGGGGGTTGTAGTTAATTAAATTTAAAGGGCTGGGATGGGGTTTTTTTTGGGGGGAAACAAATACATACGTAACTAATGAACGGATCGGGGTCCCCCGAGAACGGATGCAACGGATTTGGCTCCCCACGAATATGAATACCAAATGGGATGAATCTGTCCCTACTGCACATCCCTACTGTGCTCCTGTCTTTTTAAAAAAATAAAAAATTGAAGCACAAATGCTAGTCTGCATGATAGCAATGGATCTATGATTAAAAATGACTTTGGCATTTCGTGCTTAAATGTTCGTTGCACGTACGGGTGATCTGAAGGTCCTTCTACAACTTGCTTAATTGAAGTGTTTGGTATACCTTAAACATTTCAAGTATCACTGTCTGAAAAAATATTTTTTGAGGATGTGAACCACGTTAAAAATTAAGGTGAATGCTGTGTTAACTTTTATATAACTTTTTCAAATATTGATTGAACAAAACCATCAATGAAACCTCCAGAATCATGCTGAACTCCCTTAATAGCCAAGGATACATCCCATCTGGTCCCATTGCCTTGTCTTCTTTCAGTTTTGCTAGAACAATCTTTAAAGAATCCATTTTTCACCAGGACTATTATGACTTAGAATTCTGCACTTAGAGTTGGACTTCTGAAGTTCCACTACAATGCATGTATGGGAGATCACCTTTTGCCTCTAATTAGAACATCAACGTTTTACTGATAGTTTTGTTGTGTTTTCATTTATAAGCAGTTTATTTTATACTTTTAGATATGGCAAAATTCAAGGCATGCAGAAATACTGAATTTCCATTCTGTGATTTCTTCATGGAAAAGAATAGACATAGCACTATTCCTTTAACATCAACATTAAATTATTTCACAGTGGGATGAACTTTACAGGCTTTAGCAGCTGCAAAATCATTAATTACACTGTCATATGAAATCAATCTCACTATTTCATGCTCGATTGCAATCTCAGGAAGATCATGTATGCATTCTTGACACATTGTAGATTGCAAATAGCTCTTGATCAGTTTTAGCTGCAAGAAAGTTCTTTCTGCTGATGCAATTGTTACTGGCACACTCAATAGCAAATGCAATGCATGTTCACTAAATTCACCTTGAAAATAATAGTCCATAGTTTGAAGGGGTCAGTTTCAAGTTGCAGGTCATCAGGGTCATCATATTTAATCTGAAAATGTTCTTGTTATAGACTGCATTTGAAGTTGCAGGTCATCATAGCACACCTATACTGTATGCTATGCCCAGGCTGTTCTGATCTGTAGCCATTTTCATATTTTCCATGTGTTAGATCATAAAAAGATGTAACACATGGAAATCTAACACAGCTGCTCAGTTATGATTCACAGGCCATTACCAACAAGTGGCAGGAAGAAACTTTGCAGAAACGTCAGTACTGCTGTCTGGTGGATATTTACTTTCATAACCAAACACTGCCTTTTCCATCTTTTTCTTTTCTTCAGGAAATGTCTTGTCCACTTTATTGCCTCAGCAATATCTGCAATCTACCTGAGCCAATTCAAAGCTATCTTTTCTTTATTTTTGCAGAATTTTAAGGATGCTTCCATTTCTTTATGGAGCACATAAAGGGATCTGGAGGAGCTAGCTTGACAGTAAAGCACATTACACCAGATAAATACAAAGCTGATAAGCTTCCAGAAGCAAACTCATTGTACAAGCTTATTGCATCTGAGGTCTTAAGTCCATTTTTCTTTTCATTGGCATATTCGTGCAGTGCATTCAAAGCATCACATACTTCTTCAGCTTCTAGTATCACATAACTTTCACACTATTGATATGAGACTTCCATCATGCATCAGAGAACCTTTTCACAGTCAGATTGTCTATATGCATTTTCAGGATTACCCAATGCTATACTGAGCTGCTAAAAATTATATAAGCTCTATTATATATGCTCTAAACCTTTAAGGAAACAAACAGTGTGCACATCGACTTAATGTTGTCAGTGGTGAGTAGATTTCATCTGTGGCCCACATATGACATGTACAATGCTATGTTGTTGATGTCCAATATCTTCTTTTTAATACCTTTATAGATTCCTTTTACATTAGATCTATTGTCATTCACCTGACCTCAGCAGATGTTCAGTGTAAAACCATTGATGTGTCACATATTCTTTGACATCTGGCATTAATGATGCACCTTTGACCGCTTCGTTACAGTCATATATGTGAGAACTGGATAAGGGGGGGGGGGATTCTATGATATACATTTTATTAGACATAATGGCATTGGCTACATTTGATGCTTTATCCCATGAAAAACTTCTTGAGTAGATGGAGCTGATTGGGATTGGTGGAGATGTCTTGTACTGGTTCCAGTCATTTTTGACCAGTTATTCTCAGTAGGTCAAATTGGATGGGAAACTCTCTGAGCCAAGATTAATTATCTATGGTGTGCCCCAAGAATCTGCTTTCTCAGCAGTACTTTTTAATATTTATCTCTGTCCTCTTGGTGATATTTCTTCTTTTGGAATTCAGTATAAAATTTACACAGATAACATCCAACTCTTCATTCCAGCAGGTGCTTCTCTTTCAACTGCCCTGACCTTGTTGACTGACTGAATCTATGCCATAGAAGGATGGATGTTTGCAAATAAATTATTATTATAATAATAAATTATTATTAACCTCAAAAAGACCAAGGTCTTGTGGATTAGTTGCCTTCCCATTCCAGCCAGGTTAAATCTACTCCAACTAAGGTGGTATTGCACTGGAGGTGGACCCTTGGCCTGGCACAGGATTGGTACGACCCTCTGAGTGGACCCAGAGGGTGCCTGCCGCCAGGAGGCGGAGCACACAAGGAGACAGAGGCTAGCTGGAACTTCACCAATAATGGCCCGGGGACTCCGCGGGTTGAGCCCTTGGATTCACGCACTGCCTGGGCTTAGGTGGGCCTCTGGGGGGTTTCCTGGAGAGATGTGCCCAAGAAGAGTAGAAGTGCGTGGCTGACGGTGAACAGATGAGCTAGACCGGAACAGAGAGTAACGGAGACCACGGGTACGAGGCAGGAATTGAAGGTCCTCCGGGCAGAGTAGGCAGCACCTAGTGGTCAAGCTCGAGAAAGGCTGTGGGCAGCATCAAGGCAAGCGGACCTGGTGGTCACAGGAAAAGCGAAGAGAGTGTCCAAATGGAGTGCAAGGGTCAAAGCCAGGGAATCCATCCTAGGATGGTCAGCCAAAGCAAGGGTCAGTTGTAGGTATCAGTCCAAGCGTGGTCAGGGGCAAGCAGAGGTCAATTTCAGGTATCAGTCCAAGCGTGGTCAAAGGGCAAGCGAAGATCAGTTCCGGGTATCAGTCCAAGCATAGTCAGAGGCAAGCTGAGGTCAGTGCTAGGTATCAGACGGAGCGTGCAACAGGTGGTAGTTGTTTACTTTTTGATCTGAAGTTTGGGATCTTTGAGTTTTGTTGGATTTGTTATCCATTAAGCCCCAGATTCAGGCAGTAATGAAAGCTGCTCTCTTTAAATTATGCCTAGTCAGGCAGCTTAGATTTCTGCTATCAAAATCTGATTTTAGGGCAGAAGTAAAGGTCTTCATACTTAGTCTGCTCATCTATTGCAATTCTATGTACCATGGTCTTGTGAAATACCAGCAAGCAGCATTCCAATTGATTCAGAATATAACTGCATGACTGATCATAGGTTTCAATCAAATGGATCACATACCAAGTCTCATGGCACTCCATTGGTTGCATATAATGTTTAGAGTCCAGTTAAAATACCAGTTTTGACTTCTAAACATTCCATGAGTGTTGCAGTTGGGTACTGAAGGCAGGGTAGTGGACCCTTGGGCCGACCCACCTAGGATGACAGGGTAGGCCGGGAGGCAGAGCCACAGGCTGGCGGTGTTCACCCAGGAACCAGGAATCCCCCAGGAGAAGCCCGTAGGGTCCTGGAACCTTGGGACTTGGGGTATATGCTCAAAGTCCAATAGGAGGTAAAGCCTGGGCTGGGAGTGTAGTATGGAAAGTCCAGAGCGAAAGATAGTCCGTGTACCGGCGGTACAGGTCGAGGGCCAGCTGATGACAGGGCAGCGGGCAGCAGCGATACCTGTAGCAAGCCAGACAGAAAGGCAGGGTCTGTAGAATGCTGGGCTTGGAGCAGGCTGAAGACTTAGATGGAATCGGTAGCAGACTGTGGACTGGAACAGGCTGTAGACTGGAACGAAGTCTGCCGCTGGCTGTGGACGGAGGCAGGCTGTGGACTGAAGCAGGCTGTAGACTGAAGCAGGCTGTAGACTGGAACGGAGTCTGTAGCAGGCAGAGGCTGAAGCAGGTTGTAGTGAAGTCGGGAACGGACCAAGGTCTGAGGCAGGCGGCAGGCTGAAGCGAAGTCAGGAACGGACCAATGTCTGAGGCAGGCGGCAGGCTGAAGCGAAGTCAGGAACGGACCAAGGTCTGAGGCAGGCGGCAGGCTGAAGCGAAGTCAAAGGTAATCCAAAGGTCAAGACAGGAACGAGGAACAGACAAAGCGCAACTCAGAACTACTAGGCAGTAGTGAACCTCGTTGCAAGGCAAGGAGAAGGAGTCTGGACGCTGGTTATATCAGGCTTAGGGCGTGGCGTCATTAGCACAGGCGGAGCCAGACTTCCGGGAGCTGTGCGCACAAAGTGGGCGTCCTCATGCGCGCGCGAGGCAGCGGGGAGACGGGCAAGCAATGGCGGCCGCCACGTGGAACTGGCAGAGTTGTCGGAGTCCCGGCACCGCGGGACGCGGCGTTTCCAGCAGCGGAGGTAGGCACTGTTCAGGGCTAGAGAAGGGGAAGCGGCAGAGACCGCAACAATGAGGATAGACCATTATATTTGAAGAATATATTCCATCCTTATGTAGCTCACTACTTTGCAGTTAGAGCCAAATCGGTGCAGGGGACACACACAGTCCCAGGGCTAAGTCCAAGTTCTCTTGCACAGGTTCTTTTAACCCAGGGGCATGGATTCTCTAGATGTGGGGGATGTTTAACCCCCTGCACCCAAGGCATACAGGGGGAAAACCCCAAGTATCTCTCCGGTCTCACTCTCTCTCCCACGGGTGTACTTGCTGTTTGCTGAATTCTTTTCACCCTCAGTCTCTGTACCCATCACTAAAGGACTCACAGGAGACACTCATATGGGAAGTTAACAAAAAAAACCTGTACTGCAATCAAACCTTTAAAGTAAATAATAAAAATATTCTGTTTTTACAGGTGGGAAAACAGTCACGTCTAGATCCTCTCCGTGAGTACCCTTCAGGCTGGCAAGGCAGTAGGGCACCCTAAGTGGTGAAAGCCAGGTCCCTCGTGGGGGTACTACCCATAACAGACACATGAGGGTAACATGCATGGAGCAGAAGTTACTGCCCTTGGTGGACACTTGGGGGTAACCTGCATGGAGTGGCAGTTGCTGCCATGGCAAGTTTGCTGGGCAGACTGAATGGACCATTTGGTCTTTTCCTGCCAACATTACTATGAGGTTTTTTTTAATTAACAGTACTTTCAGACAGGATATTTTAAGTCACAAATTTTGTTTTGAGCTTTCTGATTGAAAATTTCCCAATCACACTTCTAGTTTTGAATCACTTCTAACTAGAACAGGTAAAATCTGTGGATTATTTTTAATGATTCCTTTCACTTCGCGGTTACTTGTTTTTAGATATTTTCCTGTAAAGAATCTCATTCATACTTTACTCACTCACGCTTTAACAATCATGTGTCCTATTATCTCTTACTACTATTTTTGTCTCTAGTGAGTTAGTTTTCTACTTCTAAAATCTTTTCATGAGCAGAGCAACAGCTGTGCGCTTCTGCCTATCCCTTATACTGTAGTAGCCGTCTCATTCTCCAACAGTATCTTTTTCTCATACAGTAGATTACCGGTGATGTCACTGTGGAAAAATAGTTGTTTTTAGAGCTCTAAAATGCCCTTAAGCACCTTTTATCGAACTCCTGTAATCTTCCTGGGGTAGTCCGAGTTTAACAGTTAATATCATTTAATTAGAACTTTTAAAGATAGTTTTGAAACTTTCGGGGAAACCAGTCACATCACAGCCCTTAAGAGTCCCACTGCCAACCTTCTCACTGGTAAACATCTTAGCTCTGGGCACCAGGCTCTCTCAACACTGCAAAACTGCCTTCAGTAAAAATGCAAATTAGCCTGCTACATAGGCCCCAATGACACGTGGAACTCAAGGGCTGCCTGTGATCGTTCTCTTTTCTCATAGACTTGCCTTAGCGTAAGATCTTTTCAATATGTGACACCTTTTTATTTTTTTTTTTAAATGCTTGCTTTCATTCTAAAACAACAGCAGAGGCTTCCTCAGCATCCCCTTTCATTTAGCCTGGCCTTGGTTTTGTAAATTTATTCTGCCAACCCCCACAACGATATCACTATAGGGACCCAGTTCCCTCTTCGGGGTCCCACTGCATGGCTCATATCTTTGCCAGCCTGTGTCAGATCCTCATTTACCAGTGGGCGATTCCACAAGCTCTCCACTGGTTCAGAAATCCTCTACGAAGCTTTTAATTAGTGGTGGGAACTCACCAGTGCTCCTCACTTGTGCTGCCTCCCCAACACTCCTGGAGCTCGCAATCCATGGCAGGGTAGTCTCTACTGCTCCTGCTCGCTAACCCCAATACCCCCCACGCTGCCAGTTCTTTAAATGAGTGGCAGGAGCTGCATGCACTACCTGCTTTTCCTCAAAGAGCTTTCTTTCACTTTAAAAATAGTGGTGAGAGATCCTCACGGTCCCCTATTGCTTCAGTCAGTGACCCAGAGTCTCTCTTTAATTTTGACGCTCCCTGTTGCCTCTCTGGTGTATGGTGGCGGCAGCAGCAACGGCACCATTTAGATAACTCCCTGCTGCTGGTGATTGCCTCTCTCCTGCACAGCCCTGTTCCTACCACGGTGGGAGCCATCCTGGAGCTTAAAAATGCAGCTGTTCTGCCCTTCACTACCACCGGTGCTAAATGAAATTGCTCCCATGACTCCACCTGTCAGTGCCTGCCAGTGAGATTTTTTTTTTCACTTATTTATATTCGATTCTTGGATTTTAAATAAGCTCTTTGTCTTATTTTGGAAGACAACTTTTTTGAGTGGATTGGTTTTGTTTTTGGTGAACCTTTGGGCCCCGCAGGTAAATCCTGAGATCAATGCATTTTTCAGACACTGCAATGAGTTGGCTAGGGCTCAGCTGCCTCCGATGGTGACCCCCCTCCCTCCAGTGCAGAGTGTGCCTGTGGAATTTTCACAAAGTTTAACCATAAAATAATTAGAAAAATAATCAACTACAACTTGTTTGTTGACTTTTATTTTCATGAGTGGAGTAGCAGCCTAGAGATTAGAGCAGCGGGCCACAACGCAGGGAAACCAGCATTCAAATCTCAATGTCCCTCCTTGTGGCCTTGGGTAAGTCACTTTATCCTCCTCAGGTACAAAAATTAGATTGTAAGTCCTGTGGGGATAGGGAAATACCTATAGTACCTGAATATAACCTTTTGATGTACACTTTGAATTGCCTAAAAGTGAAATATAAAAAAAATCTAAATAAATGATGATAGGGAACATAGACAATCTTCAAAATTACTCTTAATTGTGTTTTCAGATTATCTACACTTAATTTTTTTTTCATATTCCATTTTTACAGATACTTGAATCAAGATGATTTTCATAAAAGTTGCTAGATTGAGAGCATTTCTCTCAATTCAGAGTTCTGGTGGACATAGTGATCCTGGAGAAAACTTGGTAAACTAAGATACCATTTACTAGATCAACATTAGAAAAATCCAATGATATTGTGGTACATGAGCTCTCAAGACCACATAAGCCTTTTCACTCACATCTCATAAAAGGGGCCTATGGGCTCTTGAAAGCTCATGTACTGTAGCATCACTGACTTTTTCCTATGTTAGTCCAATAAAAGGTAGCAAAGCCTGAACAGAAACCACTTATCTTAAGAACACATTCTTTTCATCTTCCCTAGGTTTATATCAACCACAAGGATGTATTGGTCTGTGGGAGTTATTCTCTGAAACATTTTCCCTTTAATACCAATCAACGTCCACTATGCATCAACAAGAAGTGCCCCTGCAGAGCTCTGCTGATGGATGGGGTACATCCCAGCAAGCTCCAATGGAGTACATGTAAAGCTGACTAGGCCTCACTTTGGGAGTCATTTTCACATAACTCACCTAAATTAGGCAGCAAAAATGTGTGGGATTTGCACTAGTTTTCAAAGTGAACTCATGGGCACATAATTACATTTGCTATTATGTGCACAGAAAATTTTCAGAAAAAATGGAAAGCATCTCACCAATACCACCTCCAGGAGTGACCCTCTCAATCCAGGTGTTAATGCCTCTGCTCAAGTTATTGATGCCATCTCCTCTGCAGTATTGTGCCCACTTTTGAAGACTGCACCTCCAAAAGTAAATAGAGTTCAGGCGATCCAGAGGGCCACCAAAATTGTGCAGATTCCTCACCAAGAGTCCTGGGAAATGTGACTTAAGGACCACAACATGTATACTATAAAGGAAAAAAGAGAAAGGGGGTTATGACGGAGACATTCAAATACCTGTAAGGTAAAAATAATGCACTTGTAGAAAGTCTTTTTCAGTGAAAAGGATGTTCTAGAACAAGAAGTTCTAGAACATCTTGTTCTAGAACAAGATGTTCTAGAACAACATTTACCTTCTCCCTCTCTGCAACTTCTCCCTCTCTGCAACTTACTTACTAACCTCAAGCTTACCCATTTCTTATACGCGGATGATATACAAATTCTCATCCCCATCACGGAGACCATACACAAAACCATGGCCTACTGGAAAAAATGCCTCTCATCCATCAACGATCTCCTAACCAGCCTCAATCTGGTTCTAAACACCAATAAAACGGAAATCCTCATAATAGCACCGGATCAATCTGCCCCAACAACATCCGTCAACCCTCCAGACACCTCAGGATATGCCACCGCACCTCAAGTCAGAGATCTGGGAGTAATACTAGACAACAGACTCAGCCTCAATAAATTCATAAACAACACTACAAAAGAATGCTTCTTTAAGCTTCAAGTGCTAAAGAAATTAAAGCCCCTTCTACTCTATAGGGATTTCCGCACAGTAGTCTAGGCCATCATTCTCCCTAAATTGGATTACTGCAATTCACTCCTGCAGGGCCTTCCGGCCTGCACCACCAAACCACTGCAGATGGTACTAAATGCCACTGCAAGGATCCTTACCAACGCCAAAAAAAGGGACCATATCACCCCGATCCTCCAGCATCTCCATTGGCTTCCCATCAAATACAGGATCCAGTTCAAAACCTGCATGATGATTCACAAAGCCCTACATAACATCTCTCCACTCAACCTAACCTTCCAGCTTCAACTACACTCTTCTAACAAACCAACCAGAAGGGCTTATCAGAACAGAATGATCACCCAACCTGCAAAATCTACCCTGAGGAAACGTGCTCTATCCACAGCGGGCCCGTCCCTCTGGAACTCCCTACCACCGGACCTCCGCCTTGAGCCGTGCCACACTACTTTTAAAGTGAAACTCAAGACTTGGCTCTTCCGTCAAGCTTTCCCAGAGAGCTAAAAGCAAGAAAAAATCAACCACACTTATTGTCTTACATCAACAATGTAGTGTTTATTTTGCAGTGTCTATGTTGCTTCGGTTATAGTGTCTATAATGTAGTGTCTATATTGCTTCAGTTTTATATTTCCCAGTTGTTCTCTAAGTTGATCCTAGTTTGTTTTATAACAGATTGTACCTTATTATAGATTATCCGTTCATTTTATTCAATATGTTCCATGTAAATTGCCTCCCCGGCGATAGTTATCTCTGTAAAATGTGAACCGGAGTGATATGTATTGTATACAGGAACTTCCGGTATATAAAAACTAAAAATAAATAAATAAGAAGTCATAATATGAGGCTCAAATGGGGCAAACAGGATTAATATAAGGAAATATTTCTTCGCGGAAAGGGTGGTGGATGCATGCAAAGCCCCCTCTTCTGGTATTTATCTGGGAAGGCAGGGGTTACACTTAGTCCCAGGACTAAGTCCTTGCACAGTCCCAACAGCCTTGGGACATGGATTCTCCAGGACCCAAGGTGAAGGGGAGTATAGCTACAGTCTCTTGGGAGTTTTTTCTACCAGGTGGTAAATAACCAAGCTGAACACTTGAGCGGCACATTCCAAAAGTAAACTTTACTGGAGCAAGTCTTCAATGGTTATCAACCAGCATCAACACACTTCTTTTTAGTTACATCCATGACTGGTCCACCAATCCTAGATCTCTCTCTCTCTGTATGTGTCCCTCTGAGTGGCAAGAATTAGGTAACCTTTCCTCCTGGATTTTGGAAGTATGGCTTCCAGTATGGAATGGGATCCCTTAGCGAGCAAGTTTTCCCTTCCCAAAAATTGAAGACACTATATGAGGGCATAGAAACTCTCCAAAAACTCCACTTCTCTCAGTCCTTTCTGTTATTGAAGTAGAGTTTCATGTGTGTGTAGGGGGAGGGGGTTCTCCGGATGAAATCCTTTGTATGTCTCCACTCTCAGATGTAAACTGGATCCTTCTGGTTGAATGTCCCAAAGTTCAGCACAGTTGGGAAAACTCCTCTCTCCCCACTCATGAGCGGGAAGGGTGGGTAAAACTTCCCCCCAATACAAAAAAGGCAAAACACTCAAAAATACCCCCAAACAGCTTCACTGGCACAGAGTCACTGCTGCCCAACCACTGGGTGTGAGTTTGAATCAGCAGGTCTTCTTTCTACCAATCCTTCCCAGGGCAGGGGACCTCCCACCCTCAACCTGGACTAGGGTTCCAGGAAAATCTCTTAAAAATAAAAGCCAAAACAAAACTCCTTAAACACTCTGAGATATCTTACTAGCCAGGTTTTGGACTAGAGAGGTATAGTGATAGGTGTAGAGCTGAGCAGTTGTGTGGATGGGAAGACTAGACAGGCTGTATGGTCTCTTTCTATCATCATTTCCTATGCTGGAACAGGGAAGCACCAAAAGATTCTTCTCCTTCAAAAGTAAACTAAAGTGCCATATAGATCTCTAATCCCATCTGCTCTAGAGCAGGCAGGATCCCACCAAGGCAGCAACCACTCTGGGGGTTGCTATAGAAAAGTGGTATGTTCCAACTCATACACTTCCTACAGGTCTAAAACTAGGGCAAACTACTAGTGGAGAGCCCATGGCTTTTCTTCACATGGCACAGCTTTCCAGTGAAGGTAGTGAAGGCCAAAGCAGTAAAAAGAGTTAAAAAAAGAATGGGCTAAGCATAGAGGATCTTTAGTTGTAAACAACTGACGGGAAAGTAAAAAATCAAGTTGGTTTTATGGTATTGCAACAGGGAAGAAACTGGGAAGACTAGATGAACTTTATTGTCCTTATCTTCTGTCTTATTCTGTGTATGGCCCCCTTGCAGGTCACTAAAGTGTATCCTGTTTTTTCAGTTCTAAGTTTTTCCAGCGGGGAAGGTTCATGTAGAGTTCAGAGAAGTCAGCGTGATCTGTCGGAAGCTCTTTCCCCCTAAAGGGATGGGTTTTGGGGATGGTATAACTGATGCTTCTCAGGAAGAACTGGGGACAGAGAGAAAGAGATTGAAGGAGTAGAGCATTGAGTATGAAGAGGAACCCATCCAAGAATTCTCAGACAGTTCATTTTAAAAAGGCATGCGAGCATATATGTGTGCATGTTCGTCAGCCCACGCCCAGGGACGCGGTCATTTTATATCATGCACATCTATATACATGCATGTTATAAAATAGTCTGACCTGTGCACATGAGCACACACTTTTAAGTGGATATGCGCCAATGTGTGCAAATGCTGCTGCTACCGCCTAAGTGGGGGGATTTTAAAAGACACGTGCGCCGACGCCATTACCAGTTTTACCAGTTCATTCCCAGTTCACCCAGGTAAAGAATAGGACTTCCAACTCCCTCCCCCCCCCAGTTTAATAGCCTCCCTTCTCCCCTGTTAGTCCGACCCTTACAATTCTGCTGATCTGTCTATTTGTTTTTATTTTGTAACTTGAACGTCAACCATAGCAGAAGTAGTTAAGCGCAGGGGACTCTGTTGCCCGCCAGTGCAGGTAAGTATTTAAGCACTAATTTCAATGTGAAATCCAAGAATGTCCATGCCCCACCCAGATCACACCCATGCCTCACCCCTTTCTTGAACATTTCTTTTGTGCATGTAGTGGGAGATATGCACGTATCCTGGCGGCGTTTAAAATCCACTCGGTGCATGCCGGCCCGACATATTCGCGTATCTCCCCGTCTTGGCGTGCGCCAGCCTTTTAAAATTCATCTGTCAGAGTTTAGTGCTGAAGATTTGCACTGTGGTGCATGCATATTGTGCTGTGAGAGCTGAAGAGTCCTGTGCTGTTAGTCTGAAAGACTGCAGGGCTGGAGTTGGAATCTGTGGTTTTCTGGGGGAGCCAAATGATGTTCCTTCCAGTACTGACTGGGTGCCAGCTAGGAGGATAAAGACCCCAAGGTCTAAGAGGACCCCATTATGCCTGGGGAGGCCCTCAGTCAGAGAATGGGCATGACTGGTGACGAGGAGAAATGTGAAACTGCCTTCCTCTATGCGTTTAAAGGAGATTAGACCTTCAGGGAAATCTGAAAAGACTGTGGGCTTAGACAAGTGAAAGTGTCACTTTTGGAGTATCTTAAACTGTGGACAGACTGCTACTGATCTTTGTTGGGATTTCCTTGACTGTTCTGTTATTTTCCTATCTGTCTGCACTTTTCATTTTGGAATTTTAATCAATTCTTTCTCTGTTTTGTCATCTAGAAACTTAACCTCTCTAGCATGTCCAATGAGACTTTGACCCTGTCAATACTAGAGTAATTGAAATCTCCCATTATTATTGTGTTGTCAAATGTATTTATTTTTTTAATTTCAGCTAGCATTTCAAAGTCTGTCTCTTCAGTTTGGCCAGGTGGCCAGTAGTATACCCCCACTGCTATACTTCTACCAGTCACACATGAAATTTTTATCCATAAGAATTTCACACTGTATTTTGTTTCCTGCAGAATTTTTATCATGCTTGAATCTATGCTATCATTTATACATAATGCTGCCCCTGTACCAATTTGATCTGCTATGTTGCATCAATATAATTTATACCATGGTATCACAGTGACGCATGGTTATCCTCTTCCTACTATGTCTCTAAAATGCTTATAATGTACAATACCATACTTTCTAACTCACCAATCTTACTGTTCAGACTTCAGATTTATTTATACTCTTATTTCTCTTTGTATTCACAACCTACTTATTAGCAAATGATACAGGCAGTTTAGAGTCATTCACATCTGGGTGCTCTTTGTCTATCTCTGTCTGGGCTACTTCAGCCTTAATCATAATCTCTCTCTTGAGATATTCTAACTTCCCTATTTCGCAACTATATTTGGAAGATACAGCCCTCTGAAGCACTAATGGCATTCCCCTGTGGCCTAGTTTAGTGGTTCCCAAACCTGTCCTAGTGAACCCCCAGCTTGTTGGGTTTTCAGGATATCCACAATGAATATCCATGAGAGCAAATTTGTATTCTTTTACCTCCCTAGCATGTAGATTTGATCTCATGCATATTCATTGTGGGTATCCTGAAAATCTGACTGGCTGAAGGTCCCCTAGGACAGGTTTGGGAAACTCTGGTCTAGTTTAAGAGCTGCGTATCTTCTTTTGTAATGTTAGATTCAGTAACCTGATTCCAAAGAGTGCTGAGAGTGGGAAAAAATGCTGCGGGAGGACTGTTTTACTAATTATATTTGGTGAGCAATTCCAATTGTTTTGGACATCAAACAATTTGGAGGTCTATATTCAAAAGCCATTAAGACAGATAACTTAAATTTAAGTTATCCGTCCACATGGCAAGGTTTTGTATATTCAGCTCTTAATTCAGCTAGATTCCGGGGGCACTTCGGGGAGGAATTAAATTATCCAGCTAACTTAGCCAATTTTAAACTATAACCAGCTAAGGGCCTGATTCATCAAGGTATTTTCCCATAGACATAGAATGGCAGAAAAGCCTTAGTGAATCAGGCTGTTAGTTAGCTGGATAACTTTAGAACTGCTTGAGGCAGGATAACTTCCTACCTAACTGGATATCTTCAAAAATATATGGTTACACAGAGCTTTCCTTTTCCAATACTCCCACTGGGGACACAACCCTTCATTATGCGCTTCTCCCAAACTTCTCCCTTGACAGATAAGGAATGTCCGACAAATCTGCTTTCTATTATCCTCTCCTCTTCAAAACTGTTAAGGTTCTCCCCTTTCCCTTCTTAAAGTACTGGGTACCCATCTCTTGGGTATCAGTCCACTTCACTGGACAAACATCCTTCTTTCTCTAGACTTTCCTCAGCTGTGGAAAGGTCCCACTCCAGGTTCTTTCCCCATGAAAGGAAAGAGCCCACTAGCACCACTCCATGGAGAAGTGGCATCTCAGACTATGGATGGCAGACTGGTTTTGCCTCCAACTTCAATATCACTCTCCATTTTCCTATTCATTCTGTATCACATGGGCACAGCAGTTTTATCAAAACAATGACCCCTCACATTGAGGAGTGCCAAAACTCTTCTAGCTTCATTGACTTCATCAGCAGGGCAAGCTCTGTTGAGACAACTATTCCTACATTACTGGCATACCAGAATTGTTGAGACCATTGTGGCTGTAACAGTTAAGAGCAAATCTACTAGTAAAGGGCAAATTTGGGAGGGGGATCCACTTACACTCATATCGTCCTATTCCTATCCCTCCTTTCCTCAAGAGTATACAGGTTTAGATATTTAAGTTTGCCCCCATATGCTTTACAATGAATATCATTGATCATTTTAGCAGCCACCCTCTGGACCCTCTCCATCTGGTTTATATCCTTTGAAGGTGCAGCCTCCAGAATTATTCATAATTATATTCCAAATGAGGTGTCACCATAGACTTATACACGGGCAGTATCACCTCCCTTTTTCTGATGACACTTGCCTCTCTCATTTTCTTCATCTGTGGCTTTGCACAGAAGCAGAAAGTTAGGAGCCATGTGGTTCAGGATCCTATTGATTGAATCCCTTATGCCTTTCCACACTTTGGGCATCGTCATGCTGTGACCCAATACTGAAATTAGTTGATGTAAATTCAAAAATCAGGTAGCCACAAAATATGTGTACCTGTGAAATGGCATGCTTTTGAAATTCATCCACATCCTGACTTGATAAAAAGTTTTTAAAAAGATACATTCTTACATTCCTATTTTTTTTTTCTGTTCCTTTAAAAATGATCTCTAAATTCATGCTAATATGCAGAGCTGGCCATTGTGGCCTAAGGACAACCAGAATTCAGTCAAAAACATTATTTTCTTTTCTTTTACTCCCTATGAGATAAACATCACAAACTACAAAAATTAGTACCATGAAGATGAGAAAAAAAGAAGAGGAAGCCTAAGAATGATCTAATTATTTGTGAGATAAGAGAACACCTGCACTAAACAATCATGAGTTTCAAAAACCATTTATGGTGCAACTTTTGCATATGGCAGAGAAGACTAACAGAGCTGTACTCAGAGGTTTCAGAACCTGTAGCACTGAAAGCAACCATCCTACTCATATTTATTCAGCAAGCCTTATAGATTAATTAAATTTGATAACTGCTTTTCAACTAAATTTCCTTCTCATTCATGTAATCTCATGGCAATTCCCATATCTTGATGTTTGAATCTGGTGTGTAGACAATTACCCCTTGCCAAAGAATACTGTTGCTCCTCAGATCAGTAGTGCAACTTCATCTCATGAGGTCTAAGTTGCTAGATAACATAAGAGCAGAGTCTGTACCATGAATATGGGAAGTGGCAATAGGACTCCTAGCCTGAGAGAGCAGGAATTAGGCCTGTACCAGCTAAGAAAAGTAGGCCCCTATGTAAGGTTCTGATGTGATACTTAATAAGAGAAATCGTTTTCTAAATTTCCCAAATCATTTTGATTTATTTAAGAAGGCTTTATGAGCTTGTTTGTTAGCTTGTTCAATTACAATTGAAATCTTTAGTTATACATGTTAGAAATAGATATAGTTAGCTGTTTGTTTTTTTTTAATTTTGCCCAACAAAAGTAGGCCCCTTGAACATTGTAGGCCCTAAGCCAAATGGCCATGCTGGCATCCCCTCTCTGCCGGAGTGCTCCTAGCATTAGATGGTAACAACAGAGGAAGAGGTTGAGTCCAAGAGGAGGAAGAGCCAAAAGTCAGCCTGTGAATAACTGAGAAAGAAGGTGAGAATTTATTTTCAATGTAGGCCATAGAAATGGTGTAGCTTATATGGAGAGAGAAAGGGAGAAAGAAGAAGGACATACAATCATAATGTGATGATAAAAGATGAGAGGCTAAGAAACAAGGAAAGAAGGACATGACAGGGAGAAGGTAGAAAGAGAGGAAGGGTAACACAGATAAGAGGAGATGGGATGGAAAGGTGCATTAGTGAGATATGGGGAGCTATGAATGAAAGATACTTGCATGGCCTTCAGTGAGAGATCATCTGCCTTTAATGGGCCTTGGTAGTCCCCAAACCCTGAGTTTTAATGTACTTTAATTAGGCTCCTACATTTACCACAACAATATAATTTTGCATCTGCTGGTGCTGCTATTTTAATACTACATAAACACATCTTGCATCAACATACATTGGTAATGGAATTAACCACACAGGCCCTGATTTATAAAATGTTGTTTTTCTCCCATTTTACACCTATAGAAAGAATCTTTTATATATTAGGCCCATAGACTGTAAACTGAATCAATCGAAAAGAAGTCAGTTTCTCTCTGTTTCATCTTTAGTACTTTGTCAGGAAGATGCTACAGAAACATCATTATAGAGGTATTCATTCTGAAGAAAAGCCATGCTGCTCTGTTTTGATGGTACCAGCTGCATAGGAAACCATTGAGGTGGTTTCTTGTTGTCTTTTTGATACAATTTTCCAGGCGTTATTTAATGTCACAGAAGTTCTATCCACGACCAAAGAGGCATCACCATTTCTGTACAGCTTGCTAGTCATCATGCTGGCTAACTATTATTCTCTCATTCAATTAACTGCTAGGGAGACAGAAAACTATGTACCCAGAGGAGAAAAAGAGACCATTTTTATCTGTTGGCTAATCAAAATCCAACGGCTTTTGAAATGGGCTTGAAATGATCATTAATTAGAAGGGATGCGTACATTTGGAATTCTAAGAAATGCTATACAGGTCAGACAATGCAAGCAGGGAGCATACACAGTGTTCCAGGAGATTGCTGTGACATGCACTGAGATATCCAGTATGGCCTGTGAGTTTCATTTAGATCAGAAAGAAATTAATCTCTGTAACAACTCATTATAACTTTCTATAAATTATGATGATAAAATAGTTTTCCTAATTAAAGGCATCAGCTTTTTGTCTATGATGGGACATATCTTCCTTTAAATAGGCCTCATTCAAATGTTTTCTTAGGTTATGCAACTCCTATAGAGGAGGAACAAGGGTTCTGACTGGTTTGATACATAATGCTTTTCAAAATCCGGAACAACTTAAGAAACATTTTGAGTTGGCTATACATGTTCTGACACACAAACATATACCCTGAATGCTCTAGAAAAACAAAACTCTTTACCAATTTTATAAGACGTTTACTCATTTTAATGTTTATTCATTAGAGGGTTGATTAATCTCCAGCCTTTTTGGCTACAAATAAATATCACTAGGTATTCAGAGTTTGCTGACAAGCAACTGTTGTAAAAGGGGATATGCAGGAATCATGCAGAGTAGTTAATAAATATTGGTTGTGGCTCAAAGAAAGGTATTTTGGACACTCAGGAGGCAGAACAGCAACAAACATTCATTTAATGCCTTCCACTTAAAGCACAAACTGGCCCACAAGAGGTTATTCACCCACTTACTAATTTCATTGTTGGTCTCCTGGAGTTCTCTGACCTAAAATATATGTAACCCTTAGTTGAAGTGTTGTTGCTTCAGCAAGGGCTATAAAAGTATTTATAAGTCGGGGCTACTCTTGCCATCCTTCCTCTCCTATCTGAACTTCCCAGGCAGTGAGCTCTTTCTGTGGGGGAAGAGGAGAACCTCTGTGGCCCAGGTGATGAAGAGTCTCTTCTATTGCATGTGTGCATTTTTGGTGTGGTGTTCCCTTCAAGGACTGCAGGCTGGACTCGGACTGGGTATTCAAATCATATCTACTGATCATTTCCAAAAAGTCAATCACCATCCCACAAACATTCAACAAATGAAACTGTACAGTGGAACTATTTACACTGTGTGTGTCTGCTGGGGTGCTGGTGTCCATCTCTCCAGCTCCTGAGAGGGAGCTTGCCACTGCCTATTCATTTGTGCAACAGCCCAGTAGAGGGAGAATCCTAGTGTGTGTGTGTGGGGGGGGGGGAGGGGGACACACCATAAAAAGATCCTTCATGAGTCCAAAGTTTAGTCTGAAGCCCACAGCCTATATCGTGATACCTTTGGGGTGGAGATATGATTGGGAGTCTCACAAGGCTAGATGTCACAAACTTGATGGACCCTTCAGGGAGAGAATCCAGATGTTCCAGTTCAGCTCACAGCTCTCTATCTCCTTCACCAGCTTGTGCAGAGGCAAGGGGAAAACCCTCCACATGAACAAAAAGGGAAAAAATCCAAAGTCTGTATCCAAAATATCTCATGCTGGGTAGTGCTGTCACTGGTCTTGCTTCCTCTAGGAAGCAGATGACTTCCTCACAAGTCTCTAGCCCCTGCTGTCAGGATTGGAGGGGTTGTTCCTTTCCCAAGGCACAAGGTGTTCCCCAGAATAAGAAAAATTATCAAAATTTGCCTGGTATACTGCCCCCCTAATACTCTTGAAAAAAAACTGCTCACCACTTATTACATTTTTCCTGACCAAAATATAAATTAACAAACCTATAATCATTCTTGGTGACTTCAAATTACACATAGACACTGCCCCCTACTCTCCTGCCTGCTCCTCAGTCATTGATGCACTATCATCACTGGGTCTCAATCAAATTATCAATGGCCCTACGCACAAAGCAGGTCACACACTAGACCTAATCTTCATCAACACCAAGTTTTGGTCAAACCACCACACGAAGATAACAAAAATACCATGGTCAGACCACTTTATCATCCACACAAATCTATATTTGGGTCAGGAGGCCCCCCCAAGCTGGCCAAAAGTTCCGTTTGTGTCCAACGAGGGGTCCGGGAGCGGAACCGCGGTGGACCACGTGACGGCCGCGTCACTCCGACGTGACGCGGACGTCACGTACTCCTCGCAAAGGAATAGAGGAATGGCTTCCTGACTCCTCGCTGGACCACCAGGGAATTTTGGTAAGTCTTGGGGGGGGATTAAGGAGGGTGAGGGGTTTAAATTTTTATTTAGGGAACCGGTGCACGTATGGACATAGACTCAACTTATGGAATTCTCCATATGTCCATATTGACCGAAATTGACCCCCCTTTTCGACTTATGGACTTATGAACATAAACCTTTTGTCTGCACATCCCTAGCGCTTACCTACAGTGGTGGAAATGCCGCTCCCGCGGCTCTGTCGGTCCTTCAGGGCGTCCGCCATTACCAGCTCGTCTCCCTGCCGCCACGCGCGCGCGTGAGAACGCGCACTATGGACGCACAGCCGCCGGAAGTCTGGCCCCTCCCGGGCTAACGATGCCACGCCCCAAGCCTGATTTAACCGGCGTTCGGTTACCGTCTCATTGTCTTGCAACGAGGGTCGCTACTGGTTAGTAGTTCTGAGTTGCGCTTCACTTGTTCCACGTTCCTGCTTTGACCTCAGCCTGTTCCTGACTCTGCTTCTGCCTGCCGCCTGCCATTGACCTCAGCCTGTTCCTGACTCTGCTTCTGCCTGCCGCCAGCCACCGACCATTGCCCGTGCCTGATTCCGCTCCTGCCTGCTGCCAGCCTGACCTGGGTTCGTCTCCGTTCCTGCTCACAGTCTGTTCCAGTTCTCAGCACGCTACAGACTCCGTTCCTGCTCGCAGGTTGCTTCATCTCACGGCACGCTACAGAATCCGTTCCTGCTCACAGTCTGTTCCAGTTCTCAGCACGTTACAGACTCCGTTCCTGCTCACAGCTTGCTTCAGCTCATAGCACGCTACAGGCTCCGTTCCTGCTCATAGCTTGCTCCAGTCCACAGCACGCTATAAGACTCTGTATCTGCTCACTATCTGCTCCAGCATACGCCGGCCCCAACCAGCCCATGGACTACAGCATTCTTATTGGACTACCTTATCATACTCTCTGCCCAGGCCTTCTTCTACTATAGAGACTCTCACTGTTCTCCTAAATCCCAAGGTTCTAGGACCCTACGGGCTCCTCCTGGGGGGTTCCTGGTTCCCGGGTGAAGACCTCTGCCTGTGGCTCCGCCTCCTGACCTGCCCTATCATTGGGGTAGTTCGGCCTAAGGGTTCACTCCTGGTCCACAGCTTCCCAGACTGCAACAGAAAAAACAAAACAAACACACTACTAAACGCTTACAGAACACAACTAGCAGAATACAAAAAACTCATCCTTAAAACAAAAAAAGATTTCTACACTAACAAAATAAACAAATACCAACAAACCCTAAAATGCTCTTCAACATAGTAAAAAACCTAACCAAATCATCTTATGACGATCAACCACAATCAACACCAAAAATCACTAGCAACAACTTCGCAGACTTCTTTAATGAAAAAATCAAAATCCTCATAAAGAACAACCTAAAAAATGACTCACAAGACCAGAAACTACCGTTCATTCAAACAAAAACCTGGTCCAACTTTGAGACAGCATCTTCCTTAGAAATCCAAATGATCATTAAAAAAATGAACCCAGCTAAACATTCTATTGACACCATACCCATTACAATGATAAAAAATCTCGAACCACCAATAACTAAGACGATAACTGAAATCATAAACCTTTCCCTCATGGAAGGAAACTACCCAGAATGCCTAAAATCGGCAATCATCAAACCCATTCTAAAAAAGAATAATCTAGATCCAGAAAACCCACTGAACTACCGACCCATATCAAACCTCCCATTCATTGCCAAAATCATTGAGAAAGTTGTCCACACTCGGCTCACTCACCATCTAGAAGAAAACAACATCCTCCTACCCACTCAATTTGGCTTCAGAAAGCAACTAAACACTGAGACCCTACTACTAGCAATGAACGACTTCGTACTCAAAGGTTTTGAAAAGGGCCACAGCTACCTTCTAATCCTACTCGACCTATCAGCAGCCTTTGATACAGTAAACCACTCTATCATGATTAACCGTCTATCTGAAATTGGAGCTAATAAAACAACCCCTACAGTGGTTCTCCTCGTACCTATCACAAAGATCCTACCAAGTGCTACTTAATGATTCCCTCTCAAAGAAAATCAATCTAAACACTGGATTCCCCCAAGGATCCGCTCTATCAGCGACACTCTTTAACATCTATCTGCTTCCATTATGCCACTTCCTAGCAAATCTTAATCTGACCCACTTCATTTATGCTGATGATATTCAAATATTAATCCCAATAAAAAAATCACTAGATGAAACATACAAATTAACAGCCACTTACCTAAACAATATAAAGGAAATACTAACCAACCTAAAACTCATCCTCAACTTTGACAAGACCGAATTAATATTATTAGACAGAAGAAACAACTCTCCTCAAATACCACCACTCAACCTTATGAACCAAAAGACAGTCATATCTCCAATCAATCATGCCCGCAACCTCGGAGTAATAATTGACAAAGAACTTTCCTTGAAAAACCATCTCTCATAAAAATCAAGAACGGATATCATAAGCTACTTATACTCCGTCATTTAAAACCTTTTCTTTCCCACAATGACTTCAGATCAGTCCTTCAATTACCAACATAGATTACTGTAACTCACTTCTTTTCAACTTACTTCTAAACACCATTCTCCCACTCCAGATCCTGCAGGACCACCAGGGAGTTTTGGTAAGTCTTGGGGAGGTCAGGAGGGTGGGGTGTTGAACTTAATTCAGTTTTAGCCAGGAAACGAATAAGAATTAATGCATGTATGTATCGGGGCCCCCCCCCCCCTTGCCGAATGCAACGTATCTGCCCCCTGACGAATACGAATCCTGAATGCAACGTATGGCATCCCTCTGCACATCCCTACTGGCTACCAATAAGATACAGGATTGAATACAAAGTACTATCCATCCTACATAAAATCATATATGAAAAACAAGAAAATTGGCTAATCCCCTCTATAAAACTGTATATCCCAAACAGAAACCTTAGATCAGCAAATAAGGGTCTTCTAAAAACACCACCAACACACTCAAATCAACTCTTCAATATATTTAATTACTGTTCAATATATTTATAAATGATCTGGAAAGAAATACGACGAGTGAGATAATCAAATTTGCAGATGACACAAAATTGTTCAGAGTAGTTAAATCACAAGCAGATTGTGATAAATTGCAGGAAGACCTTGTGAGACTGGAAAATTGGGCATCCAAATGGCAGATGAAATTTAATGTGGATAAGTGCAAGGTGATGCATATAGGGAAAAATAACCCATGCTATAATTACACAATGTTGGGTTCCATATTAGGTGCTACAACCCAAGAAAGAGATCTAGATGTCATAGTTGATAACACTTTGAAATCGTCGGTGCAGTGTGCTGCGGCAGTCAAAAAAGCAAACAGAATGTTGGGAATTATTAGAAAAGGAATGGTGAATAAAACGGAAAATGTCATAATGCCTCTGTATCGCTCCATGGTGAGACCGTACCTTGAATACTGTGTACAATTCTGGTCGCCGCATCTCAAAAAAGATATAATTGCGATGGAGAAGGTACAGAGAAGGGCTACCAAAATGATAAGGGGAATGGAACAACTCCCCTATGAGGAAAGACTAAAGAGGTTAGGACTTTTCAGCTTGGAGAAGAGACGACTGAGGGGGGATATGACAGAGGTGTTTAAAAACATGAGAGTTCTAGAACGGGTAGATGTGAATCGGTTATTTACTCTTTCGGATAGTAGAAAGACTAGGGGGCACTCCATGAAGTTAGCATGGGGCACATTTAAAACTAATCGGAGAAAGTTCTTTTTTACTCAACGCACAATTAAACTCTGGAATTTGTTGCCAGAGAATGTGGTTCGTGCAGTTAGTATAGCTGTGTTTAAAAAAGGATTGGATAAGTTCTTGGAGGAGAAGTCCATTACCTGCTATTAAGTTCACTTAGAGAATAGCCACTGCCATTAGCAATGGTTACATGGAATAGACTTAGTTTTTGGGTACTTGCCAGGTTCTTATGGCCTGGATTGGCCACTGTTGGAAACAGGATGCTGGGCTTGATGGACCCTTGGTCTGACCCAGTATGGCATTTTCTTATGTTCTTATGTTCTTAACTCACCTCAACCCAAAAGAGAGTAACATCCCTTGGTAGCCCAAAAATCTGGAACTCTCTCCCAACTGAACTCATAACTCAAGAAAACCTAAAAACCTTCAAAAAAGATCTAAAAACATGGTTGTTCAACAAAGCATACCAACTCACCCAATGAACAACACAACATCTCCCTCCAATCCAACCTGAAGAATAAATGAAATCCATCACAACTATCTATTATAAATAAGAAGTGAAACATAAAACTGAATATTAACCTTGCATATGATACCCTATGTTTAACAACAGTTTGAACCTTTTGAAATCCTGTTTAACCGCTCTTACCCCTGTAACCTTGTATTTTGTAAACCATTATGATGGCGTTATTTTGATGATTCCAAATGATGGTATATAAAACTCGTTAAATAAATAAATAAATAAATAAATAAAACTAGATCAAAATCTACAAAAACCTTAACTCTTTACAAAAAGGAGGCAGACCCTCTCAGAAGGGATCTCTTCGGAACGCAAGAAAAACACCAATCTATGCTAGTGGGCCCAACTGAGAAGGGAGAAAAGAAAAAACCCTCCTTCCTCCTCAAAACCAATGCCTGTAAACCATTCGTGGGTCTGTTGGAAATTAGTAGGGATGTGAATCGTTTTTCAACGATTAAAATTATCGTCCGATAATTTTAATATCATCTTAAATCGTTATAGAACACGATACAATAGAAATTCTAACAATTTATCGTTAAAAATCGTTAAATCGTGTTAGTGCACACTAACGGGAGTTAGTGCGCACGAACAGAAAATGATACAAATTGACACTTTCCAGGTCAGTAAAGGTCAGTTAGGAATGAATATGTGTTCCTATTGGCTGGCTGCCCTCTTATCTATTGATGTTACCAAGGTTCGCACTGAGGTGATGGTTGGGGGGATGGGAAATGGAACTGGAAACTCACGAACACCAACAGAAAATGAAACAAAGTGTTGACACTTCCCAGGTCAGTAAAGGTCACTTAGGAATGAATATGTATTCCTATTGGCTGGCTGTGCTCTTATCTATTGATGTTATCAAGGTTCCCACTGAGGTAATGATTGGGGGGATGTGAAATGGAAACAGTAGGAAGCTTGACAAAAAAAGTAATGTGATGATCATCACTCATGTGACTAGAACTTGTTTGTTTATTATTTTTGTTAGCAGGCATTTGAAATGCTAGTGCATGTTGAATTTGCCAATCACTGTGCATTTTAGAAAGGTGGTCCTGGCTGGAACTATTATACACAGTTCAAATATATGTGATAATTGATTGTTGGTAAGTGTATTTTTTAAGTAGCCACACTGGCCACCAGTATGTTTACTTTTCCTCCTACTTAACTCACTAGCTCAACTTTATAAGAAGGGCTTCTCTGCTTGTGTGTTGCTTTTGTTTGGTGTGAGGAGAGCAGAAACATCAGATCTTTATTCAATCTACTACAGTCAGGCAGCTCCCCCCTGTCTGTGAAGCCAGCCTCTCACTAGTAATGCAGGGAAGGAGCTGTTTCAGCCTCACCATCCTCCTCCCCCCCTCCCCTCACCCACACACCATTCACTGGCTGGGACATGGGGGAGGGTCAGGCAGCTCCCCCCTGTCTGTGAAGCCAGCCTCTCACTAGTAATGCAGGCAGGATAGGGCACTGCATGCAGGAAGATCACAACACCCCTGGTGTCAGGGTTAGGGCACTGTGTGCAGGAAGATCACAACACTCCTGGTATTAATAGGGATAGGGCACTGTGTGTACATGAAGATCACAACACCCCTGGTATCAGGGTTAGGGCACAAGTTCTAGTCACATTGACTGATCACATTACTTTTTTTGTCAAGCTACCAACTGTTTCCATTTCCCATCCCCCATATACTGTCAGTGGGAACCTTGGTAACATGAATAAATAAGAGGGCAGCCAATAGGAATACATATTCATTCCTAAACTGACCTTAACTGACCTGAAAAGTGTCAAATTGTATCAATTTCTGTTAGTGTGCACTAATTCCCGTTAGTGCGCACTAATCGGAAAAAACGATTTTTAACGATTTTTCAACGAAATAATCGTGCCAAACACGATTTTTTTCTCCTGCCACACGATTTCAATCGTTAAGACGATATGGCACACGATTCACATCCCTAGAAATTAGCCCTTTCTGTGTACAAATTCAGAGTGGAGAGCTAAAAGCGTTAAAAGAATGTCCTCAGGAATGAATGAAAACCTGCATGACTCTAGCAGTACTTCGTCCAGGTATGAGGGATCTGGAAGATGAATGAAAGCCATGTATACATTTGGTGGAATTTGTCTTGGGAGGTAAGTTGGTGGCTGGAGTGGTGGAGAGGGAGGGGCGCTGGTATAGTATAAGCAGCTGCTTTTGAAATAGTTAGTTAAAGCTTTTTTCCATTAGCTCTCCTGAGGTCCAGGTGTGAATTAGCCTTCTATCCCATGATGGGCTGGCTCACTCAATTCTGGCGGTATTGGCTAGTGCAGTCAGCGGGAGACTAGGTGATGTCTCAGCAATGGTGTGTCCCATCTGAGTCAGCCCCCCCTTATAGGTGAGGTGGTTTCGTGGGCCAGCAGTATTGAATTGTCACCGGTCCATGACACCCCCCCCCCCCCACACACACACACTGTGCCTTTATGGGGCTGGACTCAGACAGGACTCTTCACAGATGCGTGTTCAAATCAGTGGCACCAGCTATAGTAGTGGCTAACTGACGCAGGCTGCAAGATGAGGAGCAGGTCGTGAGCCTCAAGCCCAGCAGTAAAATGAAGAAGAGAAAGGGAGACCGAGACACTAATGGGGAGGGAGGGAGAGAGAAAGACTGGGGGTGGGAGATGGAGAGAAAAAAAGAGAGAGAAATGCTGGGCGGAAGGGAAGAGAGAGAGGCTGGATGGGGGGAGAGAGAAAACCTTCTGGACCGAGGGCAAAAGTAATTTGGATGAAGCAAGGCCTTAGCGATAGCATAACCTGACAATGATATACGGGGTTGCTTCATTAGCAAAATCTTTTCAGTGTTTCCTGAATATTCCTTTAAATGCAGGAGAAACTATAAAGCATTGTTTGTGGGCATTAGAAGAGGATGAAAAGAAGCCTTTAAAAAAAAAAAAAAAACGACGGGAGAAAGAAAATAAAAACAAGAGACAAAAGCAAAGGGAACACAAAAGATGCAGGTCAATAAGAAAATGCTCTCCCCCCACCCCTCTTTCTGTTCTCTCCACACTTTCCAAGCCATTTTTAATGAAGAATCAGATGGGAGGGAGAGAAAGGAAGAGGATCTGTTATTTCGTATAATCAAGTGGCTCAGGATACAAGAGGACGCAGCCTGCGAGCCCTGCGCTGATTCATTTTCTGGTTTGAATAGAAATGGTAAGCTGGAATGAAAGACCCTTTTAAATTTGAACGGGTGTTAATGCCAAACAGTAGTTATGCACTATAACCTCAAAGGGGCTTTCGAGAAGATGCAGTCAGTGGTTCGCTTTTAAAATTAAGCATTTGGAACTTTCTTGTTTCTTTTTCTAGATAGAGAAAGCTGGTAGGAAAGAGGTAGGGTGTGCCTAGGACTCGATTGTCAGATATCTGTGGTTTAATCAGATGAGCTGCCCATGTGGATTTTTTTTTTTTTGTCACAAAGGGGGTAACTCGGACAATAAAACTGATAGCTGAAATTGTGTGACACGGTTTTATGCTTCAGGAATGAGCAGCAAATGTGCATCACGTTGAAAAGCTATTGTTGTGAGCATATGAGGCAAAGCAGGCAAATCATATAAGGTTTAAATCAATGCACATACCCCAATGAAGAAATGATATTGGTTTTCTAAATATATACTTTAATGCCAAAAAAAAGTTGTTTTATGAGGAAAATAACATGCTCAAAACAAAATGTGCCTTTTAGGTAAGATATTTTTACACAATATAAACTAATTGTATTGTGGAATTAGAAAACCAGTAGAATGCGGAACATTCTAGATAGCCTCAGTTTAACTCCTTCATCCGTTTCTGAAGTCGAATGTGCCAACCTTGCTTTCCTTCTATGCCCCTGCAAATCCCTCAGCAACTTTCAAAACTATAAAACTCTGATGTCTTCCTGATCCTCCCCCCGCCCCCCAGGCACGTAACCCCACAAAATATTTGATGCGGCTAGGTCTAACTGTACCCGTTATAAGGAGGGGGTGAGAGGAACCACATACATAGACACCCACACACAGACATTCATTGTGATCTCAAAAACCTTTCTGCTTTATTGAACCGAAGCTAAGCAGAAAGTGAAAAAGAACTTCATGCCTACTTTAGCTAGACTGTTATCTGGAGGTAATTTTCAGTAGAGTAGCTAAGCAGGCAAGTACCTGCATATCTGTGGTCACTTAAAAAGTGTCCTGGATTTTCAACTTGCTGCTACGAGAGCTATATATTGTTCTGAAGATTAGACCATGTCCGATCAAGAAACATATATGCACTGGGCACATGTACTTTTTTGTGGCCATGTTTCCTGTATGTGAATTTTGCATGTGTTTTATTTCTGGTTCCTGTGTGTGTGTGTGTGTATAGCACATGGCTAAGATGAGGCCTGCCCACCTCCAGCCACAAATAAAACTGTGGTGACAAGGATCTGCTGCTTCTTGAAGAGTTGTCCCAGCCAGGAGGCAGAGGAACATGGCTGCTTGCTGCACTTCCTGACATGTTTTCCTCTGGCATATCATTTTGGAGACAGTGATGGAGTGAGTGTCGAATAAGAAATTGTTGGGTGTGTTTTTAATTGCAAAATGTGATAGGACAATGATTTCTGTTTTAGATATATGGAGAGCTATTTTATTGCAGTGGAGCCAATTTTGGATGGTTATGAGACAGTATGTAAGGAACGATTCTGCAAGAGCCCATGTTTCTTTCAGAGGAAAAAAGAATTGTATATCATTAGCATAAATCTTATAATGTACTCCAAGGCCAGCAAGAGTGTGGCATAATGGTGTTGAGTAGATGTTAAATAAGACAGTCTCGGAAGAGGTAAAAGAATCAATATAGTCTTGTTGGGTCCTGTTGCTGAGATATGAAGAGAACCAGGACAGCATAGAGCTGGTTATACCAATGGAGCGCAATCTAGAAAGTAAGATGAAGTGATTTACTGTGTCAAATGCTGAGGAGATATTGAGGAGACATAGGAGGAAAGCTGAACCTCGGTTGAAACCTCATCTCACCATGTCAAAGCTGGAAAGTAACAGCAGTTTGGTGCTATGATTTTCCTAACTGTGAATTGATATTGATTAAGGATATTATTAAAGTCAATAAAGTTGCATAGTTGGTGATGAACTTCTGTTCCTATACTTTTATCCAAGAAAGGTAGAGAAGAGATTGGTTGGTAGTTGGAGATAAGAATTGCATCAGCTGATGTTTTTTTGATTGTGGGCCAGACTGAAGTCTGTTTTAGTAGGTCAGGAATGATATCATGTGGTAGAGAAAAGTTGAAATTGGTAATAAAAGGAGCAATGTCAAATTTAATCAGTTTAAATAATGTAGTGTGACATGGGTTCAGTGGATTGAATGATGGTTTCATGTTACTGATAACCTCGGTAGTATCCAATGTTGAGACATAGTTGAAGCGTTCCCATATTGGGCCATCAGTGGTCAATTCATCGGGAGTTATTAAAGGTATTGCTTATGATTGCTGAATTATTACTAAAGTGTGATGCAAATGTCTCTGCGATATTCATCCTGGGGAGTGCGGTGGTAAAGTAGAAGGAGCTGAACTGTAGTTAATGACTTTCTTAACAGAAGAATATAATTCTCTAAGGATGTTTAGTGTAGATGCCAGTTTCTTGTAAATATATGTTTTCTTAGCAGAAATGATGGCATCTTGATAGGATGCAAGTTTACAGACATAGGGAATCTTGTTTGTCTGGGTAGGGTCTTTTCGCCACTCCTCTCATATCTCCTCAGCTCACATTTTTTGGTTTGAAGCATAGTATTGAACCATGAGGCTGAGATAGCTCTCTTGGTTGAGAAAGATTTCAGAGGCACCAGTTTATCAAGGATTGATATCAAGGAGGTTTTCCAGAATTCTAAAAATTCTTCAGGTGAATTACAGGATTTATCATCTAGCATAGGTCTAAGGTTAGATGCCAGGACCTCAGGATCTACATGCTTTTGTTTAATGATCATGATATTGTTCTTCTGAGAAATTTGCTCAAGGGATTTGTGTATGAGTGAGAAGAAGATGATGACATGGTCACTGCAAGGAATTTCAGTTATGGAGACAAGTCAGAAAATCATGGACTTCCATATAGTGAATATTTCAATTACTACTGACCATAAGGGGTTAAACTGTTATTCTGTTCAATGTCTTTTCTGACCTTCAGTGTTATGAAAGGGCTGGGATTTTTTCAGGCATACACATAAAAAAAATTCTCATCTAATGGATATCAAATACATAATCCAAAATTTCATGACTGTTACAATACACCATCACTTTTCCCTGGACATTGTTCACACCCCACAATAGTCCTGGACTCTCCATCTTACCATCCTTCCATGTTGGTTTTCCTGGACAGCACTGAGTCATACTGAGGCATTGCCCCACTATCAAGGACATCTTGGGGCAATGCCTCAGTATGACTCAGCCCACTCTTGAACACAGTTCCTTCCCCTCTTGGAGCATATTAATGCTCTGCATCTTTTGCGTAGTTCCTTGAACGAAGGATAACACCAATCTTTGCTCTGGCCATTAACCTTCCCACTTCACTGCTTCAGTAAACATCATTGAAGGAGGAGGAAACCTTTCCTTTCCATCGGTGTTAGGTTCCCTGGACCTCACACATCAAGAATATTTTAGAGTAGTTCCCAACTTGGCTAATTCACCCACTCCTATACTTCTCCTTTTAGCTGTATAACTGTTCCCCTGGAAGGAAAGAACCCACTATTTGCCAATCCAGTACTACTGGGCTCTAGACAACTATGAAAGGGAACAGACTCCACTTATCTCAGCCTTGGACCTCTCTCCTTGAAAGGCCCCATTCCCCTTGGAGGGTCCCCGGGTTACCCAGCTCACAGGCTGTGTACTCCAGCTGATTATATAGCTGGAGGTCCTTAATCACCACCCTATACAGAAGAAGGCAGGGGAGAAATGGGAAAAATCCAGCAAAACCTTCTCCCTTTATACTGCCCTAGAATCCACCAATATAAGAACCCCCAAACCTTTACTGGAACATATACCCTTTATATCCTGACTCATTCCCTTAAAATGCCATCCAGTGGTCATTTCATAGTACTACATAATACTTCTTCAACCCATATTTTAACAAGTCAGACCATGATGAGGGCAGATTCTCCCCACCCAAACGGTTTTGTACATTTCAGCCCAGAAGAAAAATGGTCGAACCAAGGGGGTTGCCACAAAAGGATAGCCTTTCACTCAAGTAGATAGGTCCATATCCATCATTCTGTACAGTATTGGTAACCACAACCAGTGTAGTTTGTGTTTGGATTGTTTTTTAAAATCATACTGCTCCAGTGACTGCTGGAGAAGTAAGTTTTGTCCTACCACTGGATTCTGAATCCCCTTCCTCCAGTGCACAGTTTCCCCACAGAGAATAATTACATGGTTCATTATGCACTATTATACTCTAAATGAGATCCTTCAACCTACTCCTACATACTGCAAAATAAAACCATAGCCCATGAGATAGGCAGTAAGCACAGATGTCTAACAATCCAAAATTTGCCAGTAACTACATTTTGAACAAGATTGTGCTGTGGCTGGACTGGGAAGCAAAGTCAATTTAAACTAACTGACCTGCAACTTCTGCCCATTGCAGTCATCTGAGTCCTACTATTGACAATCTTTAGCTACAACTTGTGAAGCAGCATCACTGACTAAATTCTAACATCTTTGCTTTTTCCCCTCCCTTTAAGAGGATATTACAGAGCTAATTGCTTGATTTAACATTTGGAAACCTTGCATTCCTCATGTGACTGGGGAAGTAAAAGAGCCCATTATCATTCCCAGTCCAGATGTTTCAGCTTGCTGAGCCTGTTTGATCCCTGCACCTGTCTGCGTCTGGCAGTTGCTGGATTAGTTGCAGGGGGGCTGAAGCAAAAAAAAAAAAAAAATCTGGACAACTGTTACTGAACAAGCGAATGGTGTGAAAGTGAAGCAGGCTTTCTGCATAAAGACCTGACTGTTCATTACACAAGGCCATACACAATGCCTGCAGAGCTCCCCGTCATGTCAGGCCTTAAGCACACGAGAAAGGATAGAGCCATGTGCTGGGATATACATTACCGAGTGACAATTACAAGAACTTTCAGCAAGGGAAAGGAAAAAGCATGGACACATTATACCGGCCATCTGCGGCACAGCCGTGCAGTGGCAAGAAATTATGCATTCTTTCTGGTGGATTATCGTGATTCTAAAAGGAAGAACTCGGTCTTCACCCCTACAAGGTTCACTGCCATATGGGCCAAGGGAAGTGATGACTTTTCACTTACCTTGGTACCGGAGAACCCCCTTTTTCCCCCCTTGCTAATGCCATCTGAGATAAACCCAACTTAGGCTTTTTATCCAATTACTTGTGGTTTGGGTAGAAAAGGTTTTATGTGGTAAAAAAAAGATAAGGCTTGACCTGGCCAATGTTTTGTTTTAAGGCACCCCTGTAAAACAGGCTGACACAAGCCCAGTGTGTTGTATTTTATTAATGTACTCCAAACAGGGATGATCTGTGCAAGCTGCACTTCAGATCTGATCTCAAGATATTGCAGCTATTTAGTGCACTTGCAGCATCTGGGATTTCTGTCTTTTTCATCCCGTTGGTCGAAAGGTTTTGCTGGGTGCCACAAAATGACTAGTCTCCAGTATGTTGTATGCTTTGAAAAGTTTATTGTGCTTTGTTTAAAAAGTAATGAATTTGCTGGAAGCAAATGGTATTGGCCAAGCAAATCATAAGTTGTAATTCCAAGTCAACAAGAAAGAGAGAAAAGGTGTTTCCTAATGTGTGTGTGTGTGTGTGTGTGTTTGTGTGTGTGCACGCATGATAACATGCACACAGATTTGCAGACAGTTAAAGAAGACTGTGTTAAAACTAGAGAATCTTATTATGGTATAACGATTTGCAAGGATTGCTTCCTGAAAAAAGCAAACGCATGGCTGTACCTGCAAACATTTGGTATGCAAGTTGGGATCTTAGTAGTACTGATAATATATTTCAGCTGAAAGGCAATGTTGATTTTATGCATATTATTTTACTTGTATTAATTGGTATATTGCATTTTTACTATTTGTTGTGCCCATGTTCCTTGCTTTGAGTCATTTCAGAAAAGGTTAATTATCAGATGAAAAAAATGAAATCAAACTACTGTTTTTCCTAATACAAAAGGCATTTACAATTGGGAGATAGGTTGAAACTTTCTGAATTCAAAGAGAGGATTAGGAAGCACGTTAGGTATGGAAAAAGGGATGAGATATGTGTAATGCTGTGCCCAGGATGGCACAACATAGGCATCCGTGACTAATGCCAGGATTTTTCCACCCCATCCATTAGCAGAGCTATCGCCGCCATAAATAATATGCCGGGAGCTGGTGGCATGGATCGTTATGAAGGCCAAATCTTTATTTGACATCAAATCAAAATGTTACCAGAGCCATGAAGATTTCACAGTGTCGATTTTCCTCTTCTTTTGGTGGCTGCTGCTGATTGCTCGCCGTGAGACTTGGCCGGACTTTCTGTGATCACGGCATCACCCACCATAGGACCAGCAAGATTAATGCTATCTTCACCAGAAGCGAGGCTGCCCCTGTCCGGTGCCGTTGCCGTCAGCAAGCACCGCTGTTGTCGCTCGGGGTCTCCCGGTACTGTGCCTGTGCCAGTCGGGCATCAGATGGTGGCGCATCTCGTCGCTTTCCAGCAGCTCCTAGCTGCCCTGCTATACATGTGAACAGGGGTGAGTGAGGCGGGTAGGGCGACGGAACGGGAATGAGAAATGGAAGACATCCTCCATCCCTGCCAATCACTGCGCTATGGCTTCCATACCAGTGTCCTCAAAGAGCTGCAACAAAAGAGGTACAGCCATAAATATTTTACCTCCATATAACAGCAATAGCATTTTATCTCTACATATAATTACAACCATTTCATCTATGCACATTGGGGTAGATATTTAAAAACAGCGCGATCGCGTACTTTTGTTTGCGCAGCAGGCGCAAACAAAAGTACGCTGGATTTTATAAGATACGCGCATAGCCGCGCGCATCCTCTAAAATCCTGGATCGGCGCGCACAAGGCTGCCGATTTTGGGCAGCCAGCGCGCGCCGAGCCGCGCAGCCTGCCACCATTCCCTCCGAGGCCGCTCCGAAATCGGAGCGGCCTCGAAGGGAACTCTTTCGCCCTCCCTCACCTTCTCCTCCCTTCCTCTACCTAACCCACTCCCCCCGGCCCTATCTAAACCCCCCCCTTACCTTTGTCCGTAGATTTATGCCTGCGAGAAGCAGACATAAATCTACGCGCGCCAGCAGACTGCTGGCGCGCCGTCCTCCTACCCGGGGGCTGGTCCGAAGGCCTGGACCACGCCCCCGGGCCGGAGCCATGCCCCCGGTCCCACCCCCAAAATGCCGCGCCCCGCCCCCGAAACGCCGCGTCATCGGGCCCTGCCCCCGACACGCCCCCGACATGCCCCCTTCGACAAACCCCGGGACCTACGCGCGTCCCGGGGCTCTGCGCGCGCCAGCGGCCTATGGAAAATAGGCGCGCCGGCGCGCAAGGCCCTGCTCGCGTAAATCCGCCCGGATTTACGCGAACAGGGCTTTTAAAATCCGCCCGATTATGAGCACAAATAAAATAAACGGATGTACTTTTATATCTAAGTTATATAAAAAGGATGGGTTGGAGGGATAGGCTGCTGGGAAACAAGATGTAATGGTGACTTGCTCTTCGGCCCTTCCTTTTTATGCTCCAGCCAAATGATCACTTACGAAAATCTACAAGATTGCCCTTCAGTCTCCCAAGCCGCTGCCAGATTATCACCATGGCTGGGCTCAGCTTGGACCATAGAGCTGTGTGAGGGAAAGAGGGTGCCAGGTGCACGATGCCAAGTTATCAGCAGCTTGCACTCTGGCCCATCACCATTGTATATATCATAAGGGGTACATTTTTATATAGCCATTGCCTGGGGAAAAAGAATCAGTATCGGAGATGGACTTACATGTGGCAGTGATAAAGTTGATTTCATTGACCTGTTATGAGGTATCACCTGAGCTCTCAAGCTATCATGGAATTATATCAAGATCTCAGAGGGGAGCTGGATTCGGTCACAGGCCTCACCAACTATTGTGCACCCTGCGATTCATGGCATCTGGCTCTTTCCAAACAACAGTTGGGGTTGTTGGGGGAATGTTTTTTTCCCCGCTGACTGGGCCAGATCCTAACAGCTGTACGTAGCCGCCTTAATCATTACATAAGATTCCCTCATGAAAGACAGGACTTGCTGGACTTGAAGAGAGGTTTTAAGGCTATTGAGGACTTTCCAAATGTTCTGGGAGCTATTGATTGCACTCATATAGCCATCATCCTATCCTGGGGCAAGGAGGAGATCTACCACAACGGAAAGCTCCATCAATGTGCAAGTGGTCTGTGATGCTTGATTGCGCATCCTTGACATGGTCACCAGGTAGCCAGGAGCTGCGCATGATTCCTTTGGCCTATTTGAACAATTTGAAGGTGGCTTCTATGGTTATGGCTGGCTCATAGGTAAGTGTGGTGCTTCTTTCTCTCATCCCTCTCTGGCTTTGTCTTTACAGCAAGCAGCAGTGACATGGGAGGCTGTCAGGGATGTAACTGACACTGTATCAGTGCCTTGCACAGTTAGGTCAACAAGCCATTGTGCCTGGGCCCAGCTTTCTCTCTCCATGCTGTTGAGGCCTACTACTATTATGTGTCCCTACAAAGCACTTTCCATTAAGGTCAGTGTGTGACTGAGTACTACAGACTTTCAACTCGTCAACTTTAAACAACTGGCTGTTCAAATCCTCTCTCATGAAGCTGTGAAATGTCACTTGTCTACCCAAACCTTTTTAGGTCACCAAGACAGGTGTGCCCTGTTAGTGCTCTGCTGGCCCTCAGCTAACACTGTCAATATTGGTATCCTGTCTGCAGGGCTTCTGCTCTGACAGCCAGGATATCAGCAACAGTTTGTCAGCACCATCACAGGGGTACACGGGTTTGATGGAAGCTGTGGGACTAGCCTTTTGGGACAATCCTAAGCAGTGTGTCATGTCTGACGTATGTGTCTTTGGAGGACATACTGCTGAATAGCCAGGTACAAGAACAATCATACCACGAGGTTAATGTATTTTTACAAAGACATGTGTGGCAGCTGTGATGTTCAGCTTCTGGGTTATAGGAATGCTAAAGCGAGTAGAGATTGCTTGCTTATGAGTGACATGTACATATTATGTATGTAACCCAGATGCATTCATGAAGATCTGATACAGCATAACAAAATGCTATAGCATACATATAGTGTTACAGTAAAAGGTGGTAGGGACTAAGGGTTTGGAACATTTTTTTATGCCTCACATTAAGCTACAGCTTAGCTTCTAGTATCTTAGAGAATGCTGTGGGTTGGCATCAAGATACCAAAGTCAAGGGGGTGTCTGATGCAGCTATTCTCTCTTTGCCACAGGAGATTCAGGATATGGGTGCAGGGCCTGGTTTTTCACACTCGTTGCTATTCCAAACACGCCAGCAGAGATGAGGTACAATGAGGCCTTATGTTCTACCTGCTGTGACATTGAATGCATTTTCAGAGTTCTCAAAAGTAGATTTCACTGTTTAGACAAAACAGGGGGACCTTTAATGTATGCCCCACCCAGAGTAGCCAAGGTAGTGCTGGTCTGCTGTGTATTTCATAATCTGGCTGTACGGTATGCCATCCCACCAGACGTCATTCCAGATCTACCTCAGGATCCCCGTATCCCACTGCAGAAGCTAGGGTGATGGCACCTGCAGCTGCACATTTCTGATGAGGAAAACCAAGTGCTTTATGTACTTTTCAAGTATGTTTCCTAATACAGAGTTATGCGATGACAGCATTAAGAATGACAGCATTAGGGATGTGCATTCATTTAAAATGAATGCACAAAATTTGATGTATAGAGTCGATCCATTTATTTTGGGGGCCCCAGAATGAATCAGGGGCCCCCCAAATAAAATGAACCCTATTTGTAACATTTGTTTTAAGCTTAATGCATTGGGCCTAGGCCTAGGCCCGAAGTAAAGGCCTTGCTTAGGGCATAGGACAAAGCCCAAAGTAGGGGCCACAGCCTATGCCCAAGCGAGACTCCAGGTCCTTGGCCTAGACCCAAAGCTGGGACCTCGCCTAGGGCATAGGCCGAGGCCCAAAGCCGTGCACAAAGCCAGGGTCTGGACTGAGGCCCGGGCTGATACGGGAGCTCAGCTAAGACCCCTGAAATTTAAAAAAAAAATAAAATTACTTGATCCGTTAGGTATCCAAAGAAGATCGGGTCCTGATGCCTGGGCCTTGGCTTAGGCCAGAGCCTGGACTCAGGCTCAATGCCATGACCTGGTCTGGAGACTAGGTCCTGATGTCAGGGCCTTGGCCTGGACCCAAGCCCAACCCTGTGACCTGGTATGAGGCTGGGTGCCAACACCTGGGCCTCAGATTAGGCTGGAGCCTGGACCCAGGCCCAGGCCCAATGCTGTGTTCCAGTCCAGAGGCCAGATTCCAAGGCCAAATCCCAACTTCTAGGCCTCGGCCCAGACCCAGACCTGGCACTGCCACCCAGCCCAGAGAAAGGGTCCTGACATCTAGGCCTCAACCTAGGGCAAACTGCAGGCTAGGCCCGATGCCACAGCCTAGTCCAGAGGATGAGTCCCAATGCTAAAGCCTCGGTCGAGACTCAGGTCCAATGCTGTGACCTGGCCTGGAGAAGGGGTCCCAATACCTGGACCTCAGCCTAGGCTGGAGCCCAGACCAATGACACAACCAGGGCTAGAGGCCAGGTCCTAATGCCTAAGCCTTGGCCTAGACTGGAGCCTGGATCCAGGCCCAATGCCACTACCTGGCCAGGAGGCTGGGTCCCGATGCTGTGACCTTGGCTCAGACATAGGCCTCATGCCTATGTCTGAGCCAAGGACTTTTTTTTAAAAAGTTTGATTCATTTTTTTACACAAATCAAACAAATCACAAACGAAAATTCATGGGGAAAAATACTCCCGAAAATGAACCGAAAACAAAAATGATTTTTTTCCCCTGCACATCCCTAGACAGCATTAGGTGCTAGACTCTGAGAGAAGGCCCAATGTTTGGTCAGAGGTGATATATCTTTACAATGGAAGAGGCCAATGGTTTGTTATGGCTCCGCTATGACATTAGCTTAGCTATACAACCTATTGGTCACCACAGACTGAAGACCTTGCTACATCACCTCTAGCCAAGCATTTCTACATGTATTCCACTAATCAGCATATGAGGGTGAATACTATTTATATAGTGGCCATGTCACATACATGCCCATGTACCCAATAGTTAGCTAACAGTATGCTCTCTGGAAAAGGCAACACAAGCCACTTGTGAAGCTCCACAGGAAGGAGTTTCATGTTTTGCTCTTGCTGTCTTCCTTGGGAGCATATCATTAGCTTTCCTTTTTAGGCCTAGGCCATTTGGTCTTGCATGTGAGAAATGTGCCTAGTTGGAAGGGCAATGACACTCTTAACATGCAAGGTCATGTGGGTCCTAAACCGCTAACCTAGTGAAACCTTAAGACAAATATCACACAATGAAAAGATGCAACCAGAAAGTAAATATTCAAAGTATGTGACCACTTTATTAAGCAACATTTCTAGTCACAACATTCAAAGCAATTCAACATCTTTGGTAATCAAATTCTTCAAGAACGAGATATAAAATAGCACATGACATTGTAACTGAAATGACCAGCACATTTTGTGAAGACATGTACATACATTGTTACAAATGGCAACATGACATATACAGTAATATGACCTTATCTCTTAGCATAATGAAGATTACTTCAAAGAACCTAGAAAGAGGAAGTGGCAACCCAAGAACAATAGTACAGCTCTGATGTTAGAGCTATGCCAGTACAACAATGTGATGATAAGAGAAGGCCCAGAATGTCCATGTTGAAAGAGTGCACTCAAAAGGGACAGCCTAATGGCCTTGGTACAAAATTCAAGAGAAGTCCCAGATAGTCCATGTTGAAAGAGTGCACTCAAAAGGAACAGCCTAAGGGCCATGGTAGCAAAGCTCAAGTAGCAGGCAGCAGGGCCAGGACTTGAGAAGGCAGCATGGAGGCAGCAGGACCAGGACTGGAGAAGGCCCATGGAGGCAGCAGGACCAGAGAGCGCAACATGGAGGCAGCAGAGCCAGGACTGGTGAAGGCAGCATGGAGGCAGCAACAGGATGAGATGAGAAGAGACACCAGCAGCAGGACCATGCATGGAGACCACATCAAGTAGGCAGGACTATGGGTAGAGCATAGAGGAGGGCATAACAAGTAAGCAGCAGAAAAACACAGGCAGATAGTAGACCATCCAGATCAGCAAGTTGGCATAGGAACTCTGTAGAGATGATGGGCCCAGCAGACTTCTTCCATCTAGCTGGCACAAAAACTCTATAGACAGGATGGGCCTGGTTTGTTTGGAACTGGCATCTTTGAGTGTAATTGTTAAGGGTTGGTTGCTTGTTTGGAACAAGTCAGCCTCATGGGTCTTTTCTTTCCCAGGGCTTTTTGGTGGCTGGGAGAGGCATTTTCTTTGCTGGCCTACCCCAGCTCCATCCTGAGATCTGGGGACTACTTCTCGGCATTGATTCCTGCGAGGAAGGTGATGGCATGGGTGCTGGCTATGGCAAATTCTTTATTAGTTGCAGGACTGCTGTAGTGAGATTGTCAACAGATGTGCAGGTGGTGGTTAGGCCTTGTGTAAGGGCTGCTGTCTGCTGCTGGACGGCCTGGGTATGGGCGACCTGAACCCTCCTCAAGCGGACAATCTCTGCTCATGTGGTTTGGTTAAGGGATGATGTGTTAATCCTCTTAAGAATTTGGGATGTGTGATTGGTGGGAAATAGTTAAGTAGGAGGTAAATGAGTGGAAGGTTTTTAGTGGGAGTTGCCTTTTCTAGGAGGGACCTCCAGGGTTTAGTGGCCTGGAGTAGAAAGCCTGCAGGCTGGTGAACCAAGGGACCACCCCAGTATGGAGTGGAGCCTGCAGGGGCTTTACCCCTCCAGGGAAAAGGTCTGAAACCATGGGGTCGAAGAAGGTTTTCCTCCTCTTAAGGAATGGTCCAGGAAATAGGAGCACAGAAGAGGCGTTTCCTCCCCATAAGAAAGAAGAGAGGAGTGTCCCAAAAAAGGATCCAGGATGTGAAGGATACCAAGGAAACCTATACTTGCCTGGATCAGAAAAATAGGAATGAACAAGGTCAAGTGCACAAAGAGTTGTAAGTAGAATCTACCAGAGTGAACTTCATTTTCTTACAGTTGTTTTGAAGCTGGTGTTAAATTTGAATATGAATCAGGGAGTGTGGTGATGGTTCCTTGTGGTTTGAGGTGGGTTGAAATATGGAGTACTAAAGAGTACCAATCAAAGTGATGATAGGAGAATGATTTGATGGGGAATGTAATCTTTATGCTTCATTTTAAAATTTTGGAGATTGGGAGATCTAATTGCTACTCATGTGAAGGTGGCATGACTGGCACACTAAGCCATAGGAAATACCATGGAGCATCTTTTTGGAGACATGATTTTACTTCTGACTGTATCCCATTAATTCTAAATATTCAATATGAGTATTCTTACGCCATGCTATATACCTGTTATTAGTGCCTGGCATCAGAACCAGAAAAAATAAAGTTAAGACTTTTGTTATTTGAAAGTGGTGTAACTCTATATTTATACTTTATTTGTGCCAGCATGAAGGGGAAAATCCTCTCTGTTCAGTCAACAGAGGAGTTATGAGCTTCTATTCCCCTCCCCCCCCCCCCGCTGTCTCTATTCAGATCTACTTTACCATCTGCATGACCTACCTCCTGAACATTTGGGACCTTTCTACAAATAGGGAACCCCACCATATCATTTTATGTACTTCGGGATGGTGTTACACAAGAAACACACTGTGAACAGATTAAAAATTATTAAATAAAAATTACCCGGGCTGCTGCAGGAGCAGGACTAGGCAGAGACAGCAGACTGTTCTTTTGATTGGGTGCTGTCTCTCCCCTAGTGTATCAGCGGTTTGAGGCAAGAGAAGAGGGGCTGCTGCTGCTGCCCATGATTACAGGAGATCAAATGGTTTTGTTTCACTTTAGCAGCCCAGCAATGATGATGTCATAACCTGGACTCTTAAAGGGACCAGGTTATATCAGCACTGCAGAGGCAGGTATAAAAGTGAAATCAAAGAAATCAAAGTAAAACAAAGCTAAGATAGATTAAAGTAAAGTCAAGAGAGAAAAGCCAAGCAGCAGAGGGCACTTAACTAAGCTCCTGCAGCAGTGAGAAGCTCCCATAGTTCTGCAGGGACAGGGTGCATACCCCCTCCCCTTCCTGGGAGGGATAGAGGCACATTGGAGCAAAGAGCACAGCAGGGACAGCAGCAGCAGGGATGGCCTCTGCATCTCAGCTGTATGAGAAATGGTCCATGTAGCCCCTGGGAAAAATAGTTTAAAAATAAGTGTTTGGATTCGATTAAGTGTTGGGGTGACCAGTGCAAGCCCCCATCACTTGTGCAAGGCTGGTTTGATATGTTCATATGGCCAGGGAAAGCCCCTGTGCTGGGACTCCTGTCAAAGCAGAAATCCAGTCCAGGATTTCCCGCAGGCACCCTCTATGTGGATTGTACAGTTCAATATCCTCATGGCTTTTGTCAGTAATTTGCCCAGTGTAGGAACACTAAAAAGTAAGGTGGCTAGGGGAACAAGATGGCCACCTACTGAGAGTTCCTGCAAGATGTCTCTCTCCATTTTCTTCCTTGTTGATTTTTCCTTGGTGTTAGTTATGTCTCATACGAAGCAGAAGGCTAAGCTGAGGGAGAGTACAGCTAGCTTTCCCTTGCTGGAGACCAATGAACCGCGGATCAAAACCTTTTTTGCAGGAACGCCAAAAATAGAAACAGGAGCACAAGCCACTGCAGATTCAGGCAGGAGCGAATGCCATATCCGCTGGCAGAGGCCATCTCCTTAACTCCAGGAGCACCGAACGCTCCATTGCCTCCCTCCCAAGCCCTCCTGATGACACCTGAAGGCTCATCAATCCCCCATGAGGTAATTCGGGGAGATGTGAATTTTGAGCAGGAAGCGCGAGAAGGGATAGGAATTTTGCCTGAAGCTATTGAAGGGGTGCAGCTTAGGGCTGCCTGTGTAGCAAGCCTCTAGTCTAACGGACATTTGGGACCTGGTCCAACTTTTCCAACTTTAAGTCCGCACTCCTTAGATGTTGCAAGTGGAGAGTTTTTATGGGGTACTAGTGAGATGGTGGATGTCATCTCTACCAAATCTCTCTTTAAAAACTCCTGGGACCCCACTGGACCACCAGGGATTTTTGGTAAGTCTTGGGGGGGGGGGGGGGGTTCGGGCAAGTCTCAGGGGGTCAGCAGGGTTGGGGTGATTTTTTTTTTTTTTAAATGAGCCCTTTCTCCCCCCCCCCCCTGAAATACGATAAGAAAACCACATGAAATTTCGTGGGTTTTCTTATCATTTCGTCGCCCCCCCCGAAACGCAACAAAATAGGAAATATCGTCTCTATTTCCTATTTTGTTGCAAACGAATGCACATCCCTAATAGATGTAGCTGGCATCTCAGAGACCTGGTGGAAGGAGGATAACCAATGGAACACTTTCATCCTAGCATACAAATTATATTGAAATGATAGGATGGATCAAATTGGTGGATGGGTGGCATAATATATTAAAGAGGGCATTGAGTCAAACAGGATAAAAGTTCTGCAGGAAACAAAATGCAATGTTGAATTTTTATGGATAGAAATTCCAGGAGAAAAGGGGAATAAAATAGCAGTGGGGATCAATTACTGTCCACCTGGCCAGAATGAGCAAACAGATAATGAAAGCTAAAAGAAATTAGGGAAGCTAACAAACTCAGCAGCACAGTTACAATGGCTGATTTCAATTACACCAATATTGACTGGGTGAAAGTCACATCAGGACATGCTAGAAAGATAAAGTTCCTAGGTGAAATAAATGACTGCTTTATGGACCAGCTGGTATAAGAACCAACAAGAGGAGAATCTATTTTAAACCTAGTCCTTAGTAGAACAGGATTTGGTGCAAGAGATAACATGTTGGAGTCACTTGGCCATAGTGATTACAGCATTATCAATTTTGTCTTAATAACTGGAGGGAGGACACTAAAGAAATCTACTGCAACATCATTTAACTTTCAAAAGGATGACTGTGACAAAATGAGGAAAATGATTAGGAAAAACTGAAAAGAGCATCTGCAAAGGTTAAGAGTTTACATCAGGCATGAACCTTGTTTAAAAATACTATCATTGGAGGGTGAGCAGGAGGAAGGAGAACCTGCCGCCCTGCAGAAGCTGCAAACAACTTTGTCCCTGGAAGATTGAAGGGCCCCGGAAAACCCGGCCGAGGTTCATCTCTCCAGTCAAATCCATGGTTCACTGCAAGGTGAAGAAGAGGAAGAAGGTATCTCAAGATTGAAGAGCAGGAGTGCTCTGGATGATTTTCCGGAGCCTCCTGGATTCCCTGCTGTTTTCGGGGAGGCTGCAGGCAGCACAGATTTTCAGCAGCTGGAGAGGAAAGTACCAACAATTTCATTTTTGCCTAAGAAAGAACTGGTAAGGCCTGAAGTTATTTCCTTGGATATAATATGCGATGCGATTCAAACTTTGAATGATAATTTATTTCAACAGCTGAGTCCAGTAGTGGCTTTTCTTAAGCATATGGATTCTCGATTAAAAATGGTGGACAAATCAGTGGAAGAAAATTGTTTCTTGTTCTTCCCTAGAAGAAGAGTTTACAAATTTTTCTAATATAAAGCATAATATCATTATCTCTGCATACCAAGTCTCCATTGAGTGAATCCCATCACAACCACAGGAATATATTCATTACAAAATTAAGGAAAACAGGAAAACAGGATCTGACAAACAGGAAGCCATAATAATAAATGATCAAATATGGCTACAAACAAATAAGCACTCATTCAGCAGCTATTGGAGAAGAACTAGAAAGAGGTGGCACTTTATCCTTCAAAAAAGACCACAGCACCAAGGCAGCAGAATCTGCAGGCAGGCAGAAGATAGCGAATCCAATAACAGTCTGGGTCTGGGCAGGCAGCAGACAAAAGAACCAGGGCAACAAATCCAAAGGCAACAAATTCATAAGAACATAAGAACATGCCATACTGGGTCAGACCAAGGGTCCATCAAGCCCAACATCCTGTTTCCAACAGTGGCCAATCCAGGTCATAAGAACCTGGCAAGTACCCAAAAATTAAGTCTATTCCATGCTACCGTTGCTAGTAATAGCAGTGGCTATTTTCTAAGTCAACTTAATTAATAGCAGGTAATCCAATAGCATTCCGGGTCTGGGCAGGCAGCAGACAAGAGAACCAGGGCAACAAATCCAAAGGCAGGCAGCAGGCAATGAATCCAATAACAGGCTGGGTCTGGGCAGGCAGCAGAGAAGAGAACCTGGGCAACAAATCCAATAACAGTCCGGGTCAGATCAGGAGGCAGAAAAGCAGCAATCCAACAGAGTTCCCACACAAGCAACTTGTGGCCAAAGCAGCACGGTGCTGGAGAGCTTCCCTTTAAATAAGGCTTAATTTCCCATGCTAACAGGGAGTTCTGCCGGCAGCCGACGTAAAAAGGGGGCGGAGTCAGCCCGCGATTCGGGTGGTGCCATGCAGGATCGGGAGGGATGTCGGCGTCGAGGAGGGATGTCGGCATTAAGGGGAGTCTTACTGCAGGTAACAGTATCTCCCCCGCAAAGCCCCCTTCTCTTCTCTCTCAGTCTGGGCTTGAGAGAAAAGCGTTGATAAAAGTCTTTGAGCAGACGGGGGCCTGTATATTATGAGCTGGCTCCCATGTGTTCTCCTCTGGTCCATAGTTCTTCCAAGAAATTAAATATTGTAGTGATCCTTTACATCTTCTGGAATCCAAGATCTCTTCAACTTCAAATTGGGAATCATTCTGTATTATAGGAGTATTAGGTTTATTTCTTTTGGAGGGCCATGATAAAATTGCAGGTTTGAGTAAGGAAATGTGGAAGGCATTGTGAATGCGCAGAGAGGATGACAGACGAAGTTTAAATGTGACAGTATTGATCTGCCTCTCAATAGGGAAGGGCAAAATAAATCTAGGTGCAAATTTCAACGAAGGCATACATAATCGAAGATTCTGTGTGCTCAGCCACACAAGATCTCCTGCCTGAAGTTGAGGAGTTGCTCTTCTCCTCTTAACTGCTTAGATCTTCATTCTGCGAACATTCTTCTGTAATAAGGCTCGTGTCTCCCTCCATAACCTGGTCATAGATGAGATGGTGTGGTCAACTGCAGGACATGTAGATGAAGTAGAGATAGGCAGCTGGATTTGGGGATGCCTACCAAAAACTACAAAAAAGGGTTTTTTTCCAGTGGCCTGAGCCACATGGTTGTTATGACACATTTTGACCCATAACAACAAGGATGCCCAATTATCTTGTCGTTGATTAACATAAGATCGGAGAAAAGACTTCAAGGATTGATTTGTACGTTCTGTGAGCCCATTGGTTTGTGGATGATAGGCTGAGGAAAATTCAAGTTTAATTTTCAGTTTCTTACAGAGTTCTCTCCAAAATCAGGCTGTGAATTGAACACCTCTATCAGAGACAATGCTAATAGGCAAGCCATGGAAACGAAAAATGTGTTGTAGAAATAACTGAGCTAGTTCAGCAGAGGGTAGCCCCGGGAGAGGAATAAAATGGGCCATTCTGGAAAATCGATCCACCACTATCCATATGACAGTGTTATTGTCGGAAAAGGGGAGATCAGTGATAAAATCGGTGGAAATGTGAGGCCAAGCTTTAGTAGGAACTGGTAGAGGTTGTAGGAGTCCCAAGGTTTTCTGACGAGGAGTCTTCTGAGCTGCACAAACAGAGCAGGAATCTACATAGGCTTTGATATCATTTCTCCATTGGGGCCACCAATAATGCCATGACACCAGATCCCTGGTGCGTGGAACTCCCGAATGTCCTGCTAATTGTGCATCATGGGCCCAACGAAGAACTTTCATTCTCAAGTGTTTGGGTACCACAGTCTTGCCAATAGGTACCTTAAAGGTTGTAGCCAGTCTTATATGCGCTGGATCTATTATGTATCGGAAGGGGGGGGGGGGGGGCTCGAGCATGTCATCATGATTTAAACTTCTAGAGAGGGCATCTGCCCGAAGATTTTTTTTGTGCGGGTCGAAAATGAAGGGTAAAATTGAATCTACTGAAAAAAAGTGCCCAACGAGCCTGCCGAGGATTCAAATGTTGGGCCTTCACAAGGTAGGCTAAATTTTTATGATCTGTGTAAGCAGTATTTACTATATCTAAAAGATGGTGCCATTCTTCAAATGCAGATTTTATAGCCATTAGCTCCCGATCTCCAATCGTATAATTTTTTTCTGCTGGTGAAAATGTTTTTGAAAAGAAGGCACATGTCATGAATTTCCCAGCGTCTGCTGGTTGTAGCAAAACAGCTCCAACGCCCATGGCTGAAGCATCAACTTCTAGAATAAAAGGTTTATTCGGATCAGGACGTCTTAGACATGGATCCTTAATAAATTCCCTCTTCAATTTTTGAAAGGCATGATCAGCCTCGGCCGGCCAATTCTGAATGGGAGCTCCTTTTTTTAGTAAGAGCGGTGAGTGGAGCCACCAATGAAGAAAAATCTGAAATAAATTGTCTATAGTAATTAGAAAATCCCAAAAATATTGGTAAGGCTTTCAGTCCTACTGGCTTTAAGCTTATCCAGATCCATAGATAACCCTTTACTGGAGATAATATATCCCAAGAATGGTAATTGCTCCTTATGAAATAAACATTTCTCTAATTTAGCATAAAGTTTATGTTTCCTGAGACACTGGAGTACCTGTCACACATGATCCTGGTACTGTTCTATAGTTCTGGAAAATATTAATATATCATCCAGATAAACAATGACGTGGGAATAAAGGATATCTCGGAATACATCATTGATCATAGCTTGAAATACAGTGGGAGCATTACAAAGTCCAAACAGCATTACCCTGTATTTGTAATGTCCATTGTGTGATTTAAAGGCCATTTTCCATTCATCTCCCTCCTGAATTCGAATCAAGTTATAGGCCTCCTCTTAAATCTAACTTGGTAAAAACTTGGGCTCCTTTAATACGATCAAATAACTCAGAAATGAGGGGAATGGGGTATCTATTCTTCTTGGTGATATTGTTTAATCCTCGGTAATCAATACATGGTCTTAACGACCCATCCTTCTTTTTAACAAAAAAAATCCAGCTCCGGCTGGTGAGGAGAATGGACTAATGAATGCTCGCGCAAGATTCTCCTGAATATACTGTGTCATGGCTTCAGATTCAGGTTCAGACAAGGTATAAACCCTCCCTCTAGGAGGGGTTTTCCCCGGAAGAATGTCAATGCTACAATCATAAACCCGATGAGGTGGTAAAGATTCTGCTTGTTGTTGACCAAAGACATCAGCAAATTCCTCATATGGTGCGGGAATGCCTGAAGAAAAAATCAAAGAATTGATTCGGCAGGTCTTGAATTGTTTTAGGCAATTTTGAAAGCAGAATATCACAGGGGCTACCGGTGCCATTGGTCAGCCCCTGTCACATGGTAGGAGCACAAGATGGCGTGGGCCATCCAGTGCTCCTACCATGTGACAGGGTCCGGCCAATGGCACGGATACCCTGTCACATGGTAAGGGCAAAGGGCCATCGGTGCCATTTTGATTAGTGGCAGCCGACAGCCCGGGAGCGGGAGATTGCTCCAGGGACCCCACTGGAACACCAGGTACCTGTAAAATGTTTTTTGGGGGGGTCGGGAGGGTGGGGGAAGCTAAGGGATTAGTTTTAAAGGGTCGGGTGGGTTTTTTGTTTATCGGCTTGGGAGCAGCTGATAAACAAAACCACGATCAGGCCCAATGAAAAAAAAACCACATGTGAATCGGAACCGGAATCCGAACCGATTCCGGTTCCGATTCACATCTCTACTAGTGCGCTACCAGCAGTGCAATTCTCTGCCCGCCAGCTACTTGCCTTGTGGGCGTCCATCCAAAGGATGATGCACAAGACCGCCCGGTCTGCCAAGAGATGGGCAGACAGCCATCGCCAGACAGCACCAGTTTTCCTCCCAGGGGACCGCGTCTGGCTGAGTACGAAGAATCTGCAACTGCGGATCCCTTTCCGAAGACTCGCCCCCAGATTTTGTGGACCATTTCGCATTGCTGAGTGAGTAGGAGCAGTCTCCTATCGCTTGTAGAGATGTGCAATCGTTTATCACGAATTAGGCAATTACAAAGAAATTGCCTAATTCGTCCTGGTTCGGGGACCCCGAAACCCGAAAAGGATTTTCCCCGAACTTCGGGGAAACTTCGTTTTTCCGGTTTGTGTTGGGAGAGGGGCACTTTTTTTTTTTTTTAATTAAAAACCACCCCAAACATTAAATATAATAACACCCCCTCCCCCATCCCGATCCCTCCCCCTCCCCAAGACTTACCAACATCCCTGGTGGTCCAGCGGGGTCCCCCCGGGTGCCATTTGACCCTCCGTGGTGTGCCCAGTGTGCTAGTGCCTGCTAGCCATGCTCAAAATGGTGCCGAATAGCCTCTGAACTACTATGTCACAGGGGCTACCGGCGCCATTGGTCAGCCCCTGTCACATGGTAGGAGAACCGACCAATGGCGCCGAAAGCCCCTGTGACATAGTATGGGCAAAGGCTATCGGCGCCATTTTGATTATTGGCAGCTGACGACGACATCGCTCCCAGACCTCCGCCGGACCCCCAGGGATTATTGGCAAGCCTTGGGGGGGTCAGGAGGCCCCCCCAAGCTGGCCAAAAAGCTTGCCAATAATCCCTGGGGGTCCAGCGGGGGTCCGGGAGCGATGTCGTCGTCGGCTGCCAATAATCAAAATGGCGCCGATAGCCTTTGCCCATACTATGTCACAGGGGCTTTCGGCGCCATTGGTCGGTTCTCCTACCATGTGACAGGGGCTGACCAATGGCGCCGGTAGCCCCTGTGACATAGTAGTTCAGAGGCTATTCGGCACCATTTTGAGCATGGCTAGCACTAGCACACTGGGCACACCACGGAGGGTCAAATGGCACCCGGGGGGGACTACGCTGGACCACCAGGGATGTTGGTAAGTCTTGGGGAGGGGGAGGGATCGGGATGGGGGGGGGTGTATGTAATGTACTAAAATTAATTTAAATGCGTGGGGTGGGGTTTTTTTTTTAGCTTTGTTTTCCCGCGTTGTTTTTTGGCCCGGTTTCGGTTTTCCCCTTTTAGTTTTTTTTTTTTTTCAAAAAAACTAAACGGGGAAAACCGAACTTTACCATGAAATATCCGAGTCAAAAAACGACCCGGTAGCAAAACACGAAGCACATCTCTAATCGCTTGTGCTTGCCCTCCTCTATGCATGTACATAACGTCTTCCATGTGTCGCTTTTGAAGCCTCTCATCCTTTCCATGTACCATCCTCGGGCTCCTGATTCCCCTGACCCATCGGTGCCAGGAGATACCACCTACCAAGTCCGAGAGATCCTCGACGTAAGATTCCATCAACACCGGTGGGAGTACCTACTTGCCTGGGAGGGATGTGGCCCTGAGGATAACACATGGGAATCCACCCGCAACATCCTCAACAAGGACTTGCTAAAGAGGTTCCATCAAGACCACCCAGGTAAACCCGGGCCTGCTAAGAGGGGGCGTAAGAGGGGAGGTACTGTTACGGTCCCATTCGCGTCGCGACCCGGCCCTTATCTCCATGGTCCCGTTCCGCCTTGGGGAGTCAATGGCCTGTTCCACGGTGTTCCCGCGGGAGGGACGCCGCCGAGAAGCCCCTCTGGGACGCCTCCTTCCTAGGCACGCGCGCGCAAGAGCCGCGCTTATGAAGGCCTTTTCCCGCCACAGAAGACTCTGCCTCATGCCTGACGTCAGACGCAGCGGCCTATGTAAGGCCGCCGCGGATCCCAGAACTTTGCCTTGCAACAGGGTTCCTTGCGGTTCTCAGTTGCTCCGAGCCCCGGAGTGTGCTTGCCCAAGCAACTCCGTTCCTGCCTGAGACTCACTGTGCTCTGGCTCTCGAGTCTTGCTTCTGTTCCTGCTTGCTTCCAGTAACCTGTCTTGCTTCAGTTCCAGTCTGGTTCCAGTAACCTGTCCTGCTTCAGTTCCAGTCCGGTTCCAGTACCTGTCTCGCTTCAGTCCCAGTCCAGTTCCAGTTTCCGCCCTGCGTTGGATCCCGACTCCGATCGCCTAAGTCCCAGTGGCCGGGCTCCTATGGGCTCCTTCTGGGGGAGTACCGGCTTCCAGGGTGAACCTCCTAAGTCCCAGCGGCTGGGCTCCTACGGGCTCCTCCCGGGGGAGTACCGGCTTCCAGGGTGAACCTCCTAAGTCCCAGCGGCTGGGCTCCTACGGGCTCCTCCCGGGGGAGTACCAGCTTCCAGGGTGAAGCTCGTTCGTCCACCTCCTGCCTGGTATCCGCCTACCAGCCTGTCCCAAGAAGAGACTATAGTCCATCTTCCTCCAGTCTCCTGCAGGCCGTTTCTCACAACAATATACATACTCATAGTTAAATGGGACAAAGTCAATATGGGGCAGATTTTAAAACATATGAAATTGGAGCGGCCTCGGAGAGAACTTCCCTACCCCCCAATCCCACCTTCCCTTCCCCTAATTCTCCCACCGCCCAGCCCTAAGCTAAACCCCCTAAAAAAATTATCTTACCCAGTTACGCCTGCCTTGGGCAGGCGCAAGTTGCTCACGCCGGCAGATGACCAGCCTGCGATCCCGGGCACAGCGGAAAATGGCTGCTGTGCCTGGAGGCTCCGGCCCCGCCCCTGCCCTGCCCCTTTTTTCAAGCCCGAGGACTTACATGCATCCCAGGGTTTTATGCGCGCCGCCGGGCCTTTTGAAAATAGGCTCGGTGCGCGTATCCCCCCTACGCGCGAACTCCTCCTGGACTTATGCGCGTAGGGCTTTGAAAATCGGCCCCTATGGTTTTAGCCAAGACAAGTCTTGCCTCACCTACTTTTTCTTTGAGTGCATAAGTAAACATGTGGTTAAAGGTGAGTCAGTTCATAAAGTGTATCTGGATTTCCAGAAAGCTTTTGACAAAATCCCTCATGAGAGACTTAGGAAATTTAAAAGTCATAGTATAAGGGGCAATGTCCTATTGTGGACTGGGAACTGATTAAAAGATAGAAAACAGAGAGTAGGGTTCAATGGTAAATTTTTTCAGTGGAGAAAGATGACTAGTGGAGTACCCCAGGGATCTGTTCTGGTACCATTCTTTTTACCTATTTATCAATGACTTGGAAATGGGAACAATGAGTGAGGTGAGCAAATTTGTCAATGACACAAAATAATTCAAAGTTATTAAATCACAAGAAGATTGTGAGAAATTGGCAGAGGACCTTGCAAAACTGGGAGACTGGGCAATCAAATGCAAATAAAATGTAATGTGGTAGAGTGCAAAGTGATGCACAGGGAAGAGTAACCCAAATTATAACTACACAATGCAAGGTTCCACATTAGGAGTCAACATTCAGGAAAAGGATCAATTGTCATTGCTGCTAACATGTTGAAATCTTCTGCTCAGAGTGCAGCAGCAGCCAAGAAAGCAAATAGAATGCTAGGTATTAGGGATGTGAATCGTTTTTTGACGATTTAAAATATCGTCCGATATATTTTAAATCGTCAAAAATCGTTAGAGGCGATATACAATAGGAATTCCCCCGATTTATCGTCAAAAATCGTAAATCGGGGGAAGGGGGAGGGGAAGGGGGAGGGCGGGAAAACCGGCACACTAAAACAACCCTAAAACCCACCCCGACCCTTTAAAATAAATCCCCCACCCTCCCGAACCCCGCCAAAATGTCTTAAATTACCTGGGGTCCAGTGGGGGGGTCCCGGTGTGATCTTCCACTCTCGGGCCACGGGCCATGGTGCCATTTTGGTTCCTGTCCCCCGACATCACGAGCGCAGGAGATCGCTCCCGGACCCCCGCTGGACCCCCAGGGACTTTTGGCCAGCTTGGGGGGGCCTCCTGACCCCCACAAGACTTGCCAAAAGTCCAGCGGGGGTCCGGGAGCGACCTCCTGCACTCGAATCGTATTGCCGTATTGCAAAATGATGCCGGCCGTATGGCCGGCATCATTTTGCCTTTTGGCAAGTCTTGTGGGGGTCAGGAGGCCCCCCAAGCTGGCCAAAAGTCCCTGGGGGTCCAGCGGGGGTCCGGGAGCGATCTCCTGCGCTCGTGACGTCGGGGGACAGGAAACAAAATGGCGCCGGCGCTACCTTTGCCCTGTTATATGGCAGGGCAAAGGTAGCGCCGGCGCCATTTCTATTAACGCACCCGTGGCCCAAGAGTGGAAGATCACACCGGGACCCCCCCACTGGACCCCAGGTAATTTAAGACATTTTGGGGGGGTTCGGGAGGGTGGGGGATTTATTTTAAAGGGTCGGGGTGGGTTTTAGGGATGTTTTAGTGTGCTGGTTTTCCCGCCCTCCCCCGATTTACGATTTACACGATTTTAAAAAAAACAAAACCGCGACGATCCGATTCCCTTCCCCCCCCAGCCAAAATCGATCGTTAAGACGATCGTTCACACGATTCACATCTCTACTAGGTATTATTAAAAAGCGATGGAGAATAAACAGAGACTATCATAATGCCTCTGTATTGCTCCATGGTGCAACCTCATTTTGAGTATTGTGTGCAATTCTGGTCATCACATCTCAAAAATGTTATTGCAGAATTAGAAAAGGTAAAGAGAAGGGCAACCAAAATGATAAAGGGGATGGAGTGATTTCCATATGAGGAAAGGCTAAAGAGGTTAAGGCTCTTCAGCTTGGAGAAGAAATGCCTGAGGGAAGACATGATAAAGTTCAATAAAATAATGAATGGAGTAGAATGAGTCAATTGTTTATTATTTCAAAAAGTACAAGGACCAGGGGACATACAATGAAGTTACTAAGATGTACATTTAAAACTAATAAGAGAAAATATTTTTATTACTCAACACATAATTAAGCTCCGGAATTTGTTGCCAGAGGATGTGGTGAAAGCTATTAGTGTAGTTGTGTTTAAAAAAGGTTTGGCTGCCCCTGCTCCTTTAAAGAGGATGGGAGGGGCTTCATATGGAGCCAGGGAAGCCCCAGCTAGGATTGGCTGAGCCCAGTGGGATAGGCCTCAGCCCAGGTTAGTGAAAGGGGTGGCATCTTTTTTTTTTTTTTCTTGAGAAATAGAGCATGCTAAAATGTCCATTTTCAGTTCAGATTCCTTATTCTTTTCAAATGAATGCACATCCTTAGCAGTCAGTTTTTAGTAGATGATACAATTTAATCCTTGGGGAGGATAGTTTTATAACTGTACACATTTTCAAAACAAACGTGCATAAGCTTGCTTTGAAAAGTCCAGTGTAGGTATTCTGGTATGAGCACAAATTCACTCACACAAAGCTACATCTCCTTGATTGAGGGCATAACTTGTGTGGGTTAACTTATGTGCATACTTTTGAAAATCAAAAAGCAGACACATACATCTCAACTCTGTTCTACCTCTGCCTCCTCCCCCCAGACTGCCTCTTCCCAGGGAGCATAAAAGTGCATGTGAAATCAAGTGATGTGTACACTTTTTATATGCACTTTTTATCACTGAGTTTTATGCATGCAAACGGTTTCAAACTATCACCCCTAAAAAAAAAAGCAGTATATGCTCAAAAAGGCACAAACAATAAGAGTAATGAGAGACATTTTATAAACAATAAAAGTGCAAAAGCAAGAGATCCCAGGGGAAACATGACTCCTCCAGCCTTGTGGAAGTATTCAACTAAAGTAGAAGCTGCTAATTGCAGGTGATTGACACTGAAACCTTTAAAGTCAGCTCCACACCTTGTTTTCAGCAAGAGTGGGTAGGGGGATATCTTGGGGAATGCTAAGCACATTGAAAAGAAAAGAACAACAAAAACTCTTGCATTTCGCCGTCTGACTTCCTCCATCTCCCTCCTGTCTTGTCCTTTCCCTTGTATTTGTTAGAGCTCAGGTGTCAGTTTTCATGGATTAAAGATTATATATCCCTCTTCCTTAAAAAAAAAAAAAAAATCCTCCAAATCCCCAGTGTTTTGACTGTTCTTGCTTTTCCTTGTCTCTCACCCCTCACCCATCACAGATCACTAGTGAAGCAGAGTGGACCACTTTTGAAGTGACAGACACTTCAAGAAAACTGAGTCTCATTAATTCCTAAAAGGATTCTTCAGAAGGACACTATATCATGCGAGTGTCTTTCTCAAGGACACACCTTTGCATTTCCATGGCTTAGATGTAATGGAACTTAGTTGGTCATTGTCTGAATTTTTTTTTTTTTTTAAGATTAGGCCAAAGAGAGCATAAAGACTTACTGTTAAACATACACAGCACTATTCCAGAACTGCAAATTGTTAAAGGATGGTTTATCTTTATTATTATTTTTTTAAAATTTTGCCCACAAAAGGGTTCAAAAAAGCTTTCAATTGGATGACTCTGCCTCCTGTATTTTTTGGTACACATTATTAGTCTGCATGGATACACATGTTTCATCATCAAAAGGAAATCAATGAACAGATCATCGACGGGGTTCAAAAACGTTCAATAAATCAGTAAAAAGAACCTCGTGGAAACTATTCATAAATTTCACAGGGCAATTACTTCTTAAAAATTATGTAAAGTGGAAAGGGGAGGTTTTATATGTTTTCTTGCAGGAACCATCCAGGTTATCCCATCCTTATTTTTAATCATCAACCAACCCTCCTTCCAACACTTTTTTTTACTCAATTGCATGAAACACTGTGAAATTAATGTGTGAATAAAGTGCACTTATATCGTGACAAAAATATGTTTTTTTAAATATTAAAAAACTGTCCAAAGGGCTTTTCGATTTCTATACACAGACCGCCCAGAACGGAAACTTAGCTGGATTAATGGTTTCATCAAACCCTGAAGCACCGGCATTAATACCTCATCTTAATCCAGCTAAGTTTCCGTTCTGGGCGGTCTGTGTATAGAAATCGAAAAGCCCTTTGGGCAGTTTTTTAATATTTAAAAAAGCATGTTTTTGTCACGATCTAAGTGCACTTTAATCACGCATTAATTTCACAGTGTTTCACGCAATTGAGTAAAAAAATGTGGTGGAAGGAGGGTTAGTTGATGATTAAAAATAAGGACGGGATAACCTGGATGGTTCCTGCAAAAAAAAAAACATATGAAGCCTCTCCTTTCCACTTTACATAATTTTTAAGAAGTAATTGCCCTGTGAAATTTATGAATAGTTTCCACGAGGTTCTTTTTACTGATTGATTCATCATCAAAAGGGACATGCAAGTACTTTTAGAGCAATTTATGTTAATATTTTAAAGGTTGATGTACATTCTTTTCAAGCAAGGAAAATTCAGCATAAGATTAATGGAAACTGCAGATTTTTAGAAGCAGATTCTTTGGGCAGGCAATCTAAAAAGAAAAAAAAAGACAAAAATTAATTTAAAAACATTTAACTCTTCCCTTATTGCTGGAGAAGTTACTGGTATTTAATTAACATTTCTGAAAGTTTTTCCTAGTCATTGTTGCCATCATGAGCAAATCACAGGCTGCTGCGCTGATCCTTACCTTTGTCTCCTGCAGACATCACACTCATAAAGTATGAATTTATAACACACCCTGCAGGACAGAGCACTCAATGGATTTTCGGATGGAGAGGCTTGCAACAAGGACAAACGCCAACAGAAAGGTGCACTCTACTTTTCATTCCCCCTAAACCTAAAACCCAAAAGAAATCTAATTTATCAGAGCAAACACAGAGACAGAGGGATTAAGATATAAAGTAAAAATAAAAGCGATGAAATGAGAAAGCCGAATTGAGGAATCTGATTAGCCCTGCTGCTTTACCTGGCTGTTCAGTGATTCAATGTTTTCAAATGTTTGTATTGATTATCATTATTTTTCCAATACTTAACCTCATTTCAGGCTTTGTTTTTGGGGCTCACGCAGGAAATTTTGTTTTTCCCGTGGTTCATGGATTTTTTTTTCGGGGGCTCCCGATTTTCAGGTTAGTGCGCACTAACTCCGATAGCGCGCACTCCCATTAGTGCACGCTAACCCTAAAAATGAATTTTTCTGAAATTTCGTAAAAATTCCATTCGTTTTTCGGTTCCCCTGAACCATGCCAAATTAGACAATTTCATTGAAATTTCCTAATTCAGGAAAAACGAATGCACATCTCTATTAACCTCAGCCATATATGCAAAACAAAGACAGATCCTCACCAAATAAAAAAAAATGACTATAAATTATAAATGGAAAAATGCAGACAAAAACTGAACTAGAAACTACATGTCAGACTCTGTATGTAGTGCACCAAAGGAAAAACAGAAACATCATCATTCCTCAGAAAACATCAAACAATAAAATCAAGAAACATAAAGTATAAACCATAATAGTAAAACCATACTAATAAATATAATTCATATTTCAAAACAGCTGATGATCAGAACAAAATTCAGTAATTAAAAACTCTTACATTATTATTTGTTAATTTCTCAAACACCAATAAAATATTTCCAAACGTCATATAGATCAAATAGCATCCAATTAATTAAATTAAAATCAATAAGAATACAAAATAAAAATTATTCACTCTTCATACCTGGGTACTTTTGACTTCTGGTCACTCTGAGATTGTCATAGATAACAAGGCTGTAGATGGGGGTGAATTTGATGAAACACCATTTACGGAAGATAATTTATGGGAACAGCTAGGAAAATTGAAAGTGGACAAAGCCATGGAGTCTGCTGAGATTCATCCTAGGATATTGAGGGAGCTCAGAGATGTGCTGGTGGGCCCACGAATGAACTGTTCAATAGATCCTTGGAAACTGGAGTGGTGCTGAGTGATTGGAGAAGAGCGGTGGTGGTCCCGCTTCACAAGAGTGGGAGCAGAGAGGAGGCTGGAAATTACAGGCCAGTTAGCCTCACCTTAGTGGTGGGAAAATTAATGGAGACTCTGCTGAAAGAAAGGATAGTGAACTACCTACAATCTGGTGGGTTGCTCAATCTGAGACATCACGGATTCACCAGGGGAAGGTCCTGTCAAATGAATCTGATTGATTTCTTTGATTGGGTGACTAGAGAATTGGATCAGGGAAGAGCGCTCGATGTAGTTTACATGGATTTTAGTAAAGCCTTTGATATGGTCCCAAATAGAAGACTCATGAACAAAATGAGAAGCTTGGGAGTGAGCACCAAGGTGGTGGCATGGATTGCAAATTGGTTGGTGGACAGAAGACAATGTGTGATGGTAAATGGAACTTACGCTGAAGGCAGAACAGTGTTAAGAAATGGAGTGCCACAGGAATCAGTGTTGGGACTGGTACTGTTCAACGTCTTTGTGAGCGACATTGCAGAAGGGATAGAGAGTAAAGTTTGTCTATTTGCAGATGATACTAAGATCTGCAACAGAATGGACATGCTGGAAAGAGTGGAGAGAATGAGATGTGATTTAAGGAAGCTTGAAGAGTGGTCGAAGATATGGCAACTGGGATTTAATGCCAAGAAGTGTAGAGTCATGCATCTGGGATGCAGTAATCTGAAAGAACTGTATGTAATGGGGGGGGTGGAGCGATGCTATGCACAGAACAGGAGAGATACCTTGGGGTGATAGTGTCTAGTGATTTAAAGATGGCAAAGCAATGTGATAAGGTGATAGCTAAAGCTAGAAGAATGTTGGGCTGCATAGAGAGAGGAATATCTAGTAAGAAAAATGAAGTGATAAACCCCTTGTACAGGTCCTTGTGAGACCTCGCCTGGAGTACTGTCTTCAGTTCTAGAGACTGTATCTTAAAAGGGATAGAGACAGGATGGAGGCGGTACAGAGAAGAGCAAACAAAATGGTGGGAGGTCTCCATCAAATGACTTATGAGGAAAGGATGAATGGCCTAAATATGTATACCCTGGAGGAGAGGAGGAGCAGAGGAGATATGATACAGACCTTCGATACATGAAAGGTTTTAATGATGCACGATCAACAACAAACCTTTTCTGCTGGAAAGAAACCAATAGAACAAGGGGTCATGAAATTAAACTCCGGGGAGGAAGACTCAGAATCAATGTCAGGAAATATTTCTTCATGGAGAGGGTGGTGGATGCCTGGAATGCCCTTCCAGAGGAGGTGGTGAAGACAAAAACAGTGAAAGATTTCAAAAGGACATGGGATAAACACTGTAGATCCTTAAAGACAAGAGGGAGGGGAATGAAGTAAGAGGGTGGGGCAACTTGCTGATGTGACGGATACTACCTTTAACAAATATGCCTTCATACTGTTGATGCAACTCCATCATTGCTCACTGCTTCAATAGCAGGGGGAAAAGAGGAAAAGAGGAATTGGATTCAAACAACAACTAACAAGGACATTGAACTGTTCAGTCTGGGAAAGGGGATATCCTGCTTGATGCAGTGGTTACTACCCTTAACCAAAAAGCCTGATACTTCAATATTGCTCTCTGCTTCAACTGCAAGGGGTGAAAGGAAATTGAACACAAATAGTAACCAACAAGAGCATGGGAGTAACTTGCTTGATGCGACGGTTACTACCCTTAACCAAAAGGCCTGATACTATACTTCTGAAGCAACTCCAACATTGCTTTCTGCTTCAATCGCAGGGGACGAAAGGAAATTGGACTCAAACAGTAACCAATAAGAGCCCCAACCTTGGCAGTCTGAGTAACTGATAAGTATGGGAAACTGATAACTATGGGAGCTTACTGGGCAGACCGGATGGGCCATTAGGTCCTTTTCTGCAGTCACTTCTATGTTTCTATGTTTAGTGGGAGGGGAAGGAAGGTGCACAAACTTTCTCCTCTCTCATATATACACACACGTTCATCCTCATGCTCATACAGATTTACACAAATGCTCTTTCAAAACTCACACATGCTCAGTGCTCACAGACAGACACATACACCCAATCGGCAGGAAAGTATTTATAAAGAATAGACGAGAACTTTCTAGGCTATCTTCTCCAGGTGCTAGAATGGGTCTTGGAGAAAGGGGGTCAGTTTTGATCCCAGACAAATTAGGCATCTGTCAGTTCTGGAATTAGACAATGAGGAAAATCAAGTGCTAGACACTGCATGAGAACTTCATGTATAATCACAAAGGTAGCAACACACAGACATTTAAATAATTCATGATCATTTCATAAAATTGATACAGATAATGGTTTAGAATTCACACATGGGATTTATAGCCGTAGAAGTAGAGAGCATGCATCACATGGGAGCACTACCCAAGAAAAGGGCAAAGGAGCTCAACATTTCTTTTCTCATACCTTGCTGCTACATTACAATAACCCTTCCTACATGTGTTTGGAGAAAAATAGGGAATGAGTGCTTTGAGAACTAAGAGACCTCACTCACTAATACTTTATACACAATTTCATTAAAATGTTCAAAGCGAGATAACAGCAATAATAAAACAATGCTAAAGTACACTATTTTAATAAAACATTAAATAATATATGAAAACAATGACTGAAAAACAATTTAAAATAGAACAAAATTAAACAATATTATAAAACCGCATTAACTAAAAATAATATAAAATTAAACACAATGAAAGATAAAAACCATAAAATAGTAAAGTGAAAAATAAAACAGAAATCATCAGGTGAAAGGGCCAAGATCTGACCATTTTCCTGAAAGTTAAATAATTATCGGTTGGATGTGCTTTCTTAGGCATAGAGTTCTAAAACTGTAGGCCAATAGTTGAAAAATTCTCCTCCCCCCAGATTGCAGTAAGTCTCAGCTCAGAAAGCGTGGGGATTACAAGAAGGGCATTATTACCAAAAAGTAAAGGTGAGTGGGAATGTATGATGTTAATCAATTTCTTATGCACAAGAGGCCAGACCCATTTAGAGCATTAAAATGTACAATAAGGGATAGATTTTAAAAGAAGCGCATTTGCATCCGTGTGCGCGCGCTTCCTGGCGCGCACACATGGATGAGCCAATTTTATAATATGCGCACACCGGCACGTGCATGTTATAAAATATGGGGGCTGCGCACACATGCACACCAAATTTTATAATCCGCGCACATGTGCGGGCGGCACACGCAGGGGGGCATAATCTTAATAACATAAGTGCAGCGACGAGATCGGGCCTCTTCCAGTTCTCTCCCAGTCCACTCCAATTGAGGGGTGGACTGGAAGGGAACTTCCCTACCCCCTACCTAATCTCCCTTACCCTTACCCTCTCCTCCCCACCCCCTAAACCTTTTCTCTTACCTTTTTTTTTAATTTTGTTGTTTACTGCCCTGTTGGAGCAGGAGCAACTTGCATGCGCCAGCAGTCGCTTCCCCGATACAGGTAGCAAATGGCAAATGGCCTCAAGGCCCCGCCCCTCCCCTCCCCTTTCCTTCATCCCGGCACTTCTGCATGTACTGGTCTTTACACGCGTGGCTAGGCCTTGTTGAATATTGGCTCGGCGCACGCAAGGCCCGGCCACACGCATAAAGGCCGGAATTTACATGAGCGGGCCAATAAAAGTCTACCTGTTAGTATTTTAAACTTAATATGATGTCTTATAGGCATTAGGCAACCAATGTACAACTTGTAAAATTGGGATAATCCTATCAAAACAATACTGCTGAACAGGTGAGTAATGAAATTCTGAACTTTCTGCGGTGTATGAAATATTTTTTGATGAAAGCCCATTTACAAGGAATTGCAATAATCCAAGTGGGAAATAACAAATACATGGATAATAATAGGAAAGGCAGATTTCTCAAAAAAGGGCTGATGTCACCAAAGTATGTGAATATTAATAAAAGCAGCCTTTACAACTGCAGTGATGTTCTCTTCCAGAGATAAAGTTGAATGCAGAATAAACCCCAGGTTGCATGCCTGCGAGTTAAAAAGGAGAATAAGGTTAGTATTTTAATTGTAGATAAGCAATTTAATTGTGCCTTTTTAGGATTTAGTTTAATTTATATATATATTCATCCAATTTACCACTATTTTAAGATATATATTCAGCTTATATACTGCTTAGTTAGGGAGGAATCCTATACATAGTTGGATGTCATTGGCATAAAAGTGATACTGAACTACAAACTCTTGTATCATCTTTCCCAGAGATATCATATATATGTTAAACAAAAAGAGTGACAAAACTGACCTAAGTGGTCAGGTAGATGAAAATACATCCAAAAGAGATACAGTATGATCTAACTTCTAATCCTCTAAAAAAGGATCTAAGTTGGTTTAACACCATGTCTCTCACACCTAGATCAGATAGATGATTTAATAACAAAGTATGCTCAATCACCTCAAAATCAGTCAACAACAGATCAAGGAGTAACAGCAAAGGAACATAATTTGTATCTAGTATCTAAATCAATACGCAGGTGATCCACTAAAGCTATCAGTACAGTTTCAGTACTAAAACCAGTATTGATGTTCTGCTAGGTCATGTCAGATCACCAACACGTAAGCTTTTTTTAACTTGCATTGTTTTCCTCATTGGAAAAGAGTGGAAGGTGGAAGCTGCCAGTGAACCTGACTGGTACCTTTTTTTTGTTTTTTAGAAAGTTGGGAGGAAGGCAAAATGGTTACCGGCATGGTTAAAAGGTGAGGTGAAGAAGGCTATTTTAGCCAAAAAAAAATTCTTCAAGAATTGGAAGAAGGATCATATGAAGAAAATTAAAAAAAGCATAAGCTTAGAAGTGGAGGAGTAGCCTAGTGGTTAAAGCAGTGGGTGATGAACCAAAAGACCAGCGTTTGAGTCCTACTGTCACTCCTTGTGATGTTGGGCAAGTCACTTTACCCTCCATTGCTTCAGGTACAAACTTAGGCCTGGATTCACCATTCTATCTGTGTTTTGGCTTTTGCACCCAATAACACTACTGGAGACGATAACCTTACTAACCTTATCGCCACCAATGAAGACTCTGCCCCAGCATGCTATCGCACACGAAAAGGGCCTTTTTGCATGCGATAGAGACTTATCACACGCGATAAGCCTTTGAAAATGACCCCCTTGGATTGTAAGCCCTCTGGGGATAGAGAAATACCATAGAGGCAAAAACTAATAATAAAAACTTTAAAAAATATATCTGAAGTAAGAAACCTGTGAGGGAGTCGGTTGGTCTGCTAGATAACCGAGGGGTTAAAGGGGCTCTTAGGGAATATAAGGCCATTGCAGAAAGATTAAATTAATTCTTTGTTTCTGTGTTTACTAATGAGGATGTTGGGGAGATACCGGTTCTGGAGATGGTTTTCAGATGAACTGAACCAAATCACTGTGAACCTGAAAGATGTAGTAAGCCAGATTGACAAACTAAAGAGTAGCAAATCACCTGGACCGGAAGGTATGCACCCCAGGGTTCTGAAGGAACTAAAAAATGAAATTTCTGATCTATTAATTAAAAATTGTAATCTATCATTTAAATCATCCATTGTACCTGAAGACTGAGGGGGAGCCAATGTAACCCCAATATTTAAAAAGGACTCCAGGTGCAATCCAGGAAACTATACACCAGTGAGTCTGATTTCAGTGCTGGGAAAAATAGTGGAAGCTATTCTAATGATCAAAATCACAGCGTATATACTGGTAGAAAGACATGGTTTAATGGAACACAGTCAGCATGGATTTAACCAAGGCAAGTCTTGCCTCACAAATCTGCTTCATTTTTTGCAGGGGTTGATAAACATGTGGAAAAAGGTGAGCCAGTAGATGTAGTGTATTTGGATTTTCAGAAGGCGTTTAACAAAGTCCCACATGAGAGGCTTCTAAGGAAACTAAAAAGTCATGGGATAGGAGGCAGTGTCCTTTAGTGGATTACAAACTGGTTAAATGACAGGAAATATAGCATAGGATTAAATGGTCAATTTTCTCAGTGAAAAGGGTAAACATAGGAGTGCCTCAGGGATCTGTACTTGGACCAGTGCTTTTCAATATATTTCTAAATGATCTGGAAAGAAATACAATGAGTGAGGTAAACAAATTTGCAGATGATTCAACATTATTCGGAGTTGTTAAATCAGAAGTGGATTGTGATAAATTGCAGGAGGACCTTGCAAGACTGGAAGATTGGGCATCCAAATGCCTAAGTGCAAGGTGATGCTGTAGTTACATGATGTTAGGTTCCATATTTGGAGCTACCATCCAGGAAAAAGATCTAGGCATCATATTAGATAATACATTGAAATCGGGCTCAGTGTGCTGCGGCAGTCAAAATAGCAAACAGAATGTTATGAATTATTAGGAAGGGAAAGGTTAATAAAATGGAAAATGTCATAATGCCTCTGTTTCATTCCATGGTGAGACCGTACCTTGTGTACTGTGTACAATTCTGGTCGCCACATCACTAAAAAGATATAGTTGCGACGGAGAAGATACAGAGAAGGGCAACCAAAATGATAAAGGGGATGGAACAGCTTCCCTATGAGGATAGGCTGAAGAGATTAGGGCTGTTCAGCTTGGAGAAGAGACGGCTGAGGGAGGATATTGTAGAGGTCTTTAAAATCATGAGAGGTCTAGAATGGTTAAATGTGAATCCGTTATTTACTCTTTCAGATAATAGAAGGACTAGGGGCACTCCATAAAGTTAACAAGTAGCACATTTAAAACTAATCAGAGAAATATTTTTCACTCAATGCACAATAAAGCTCTGGAATTTGTTGCCAAAGTATGTGGTTGGTTAATGCAGTTACTGTAGCTGGGTTTAAAAAAGGTTTGGATAAGTTATTGGAGGAGAAGTCCATTGACTGCAATTAATCAAGTTGACTTAGGGAATAGCCACTGCTATTACTGGCATCAGTAGCATGGGATCTACTTAGTGTTTGGGTACTTGCCAGGTACTTGTAGTCTGGATTGGCCACTGTTGGAAACAGGATGCTGGGCTTGATGGACCCTTGGTCTGACCCAGTATGGCAATTTCTTATTTTCTTATGTTCTTAGGTACTGCTGTCTAAAACCTTCTCTAAAACTGGATTGAAAAGTATCCACCCAGTTTCTTGCCTCTATAGATTCCTGAAGCTAGTGCTGCTCCTATTATTTCTCCTAGAAAAGGAATGTGGCAGACAGGTCTACAGTTCCTAAACAATTTGCATTCATTGTTGATTTCCTAAAAGGATGGACTACAATTCTCTCTCTCTCTCACTCTCTGTATATATTTATACACACACACACACACACACACACACACACACACACACACACACCCCTTATATATACTCTACATATGTTTTTTGTTGTGATTGTTTTTGCTAAACGTTTTTTCTGTGCAATCAAGTGGACTAACATGCAACTACACCACTATTTCTTAAGCAGAGGAGGTACAGGATCCTCAGGCAGGGAGGCATTTTATTATTTGTAAAAGGATGTCTAAAAAACTGTCTTTGAGTAATTGTAATAACCATGATGGCAAGGGTGAAATGAGTGGGGAGTTGTAAGAAGTTTATCTAGTTCTCTCCTTTGAAAATATATTTATTTAAAAGATGTTTAAATTGCCTTCCTGGCCTTAAGAATTTAACAAATAAAAAAGGTTTTGCATTCACTCGGCTTGTACTCATTTTTTTTTTTTATTCCAGTTCCCTTTGGATATGTGACTCTATCCCAAAAAATATTTGTCAAATAAACCTCATTGACTAGCCGAATGTACAATGAGATCTGAATGAGGAGGGTGTTGTAAAAGGTGATTTTCTTTGCTGAAACAGTTGTTTTACTATAAGACGATTGATGAACTTTACAGAAATTTCTAAAACAATCATCTGTGGATTTCCGCCAGCATATTTAGAGTTTAGAGACTTGTTGGTTCAAGGTAGGCAATTCAGTAAATAAGCAGAGTGGGCTTTTTCTGGGAAATTATACATCACTTTTGAGAGACAACAGTGTGAATTGCTTATTTTCCTGTTCTAAATGTCTATTTATCAATCCACGCGCAATGCACAGTAATGCCCATTATTATGGGAGCTGCAATTTGATAAACAGATCTTATAGAATCTACTCAGCTTCCTGACTGTTCCAGAGAAAAATGTTCTAAGGGTAACAAGAATGATAATAAATATAGATCAGATATTACATGTAAAAATATTAAACATACACTACAGAGAGCATTTTGGCAGTTTCAAAACTGAAATCAATTTTTAACATACATGTACATAGTAACATCACATCACATAAGTGATACTATCTTTTGAAAACAACAGAGAAAGCTTTTTGGCATGGACTTGCTAAATATAATGCAAGATTTGTTTGGTACGAACCAAAGGTCAATGTCTTTTTCTTCCCCGTAAATGTTAGCGTTGGAGGAGTATCAGGAAGCCCTGCACAATACACTTGCTTTGAACACATGCAGCACTTCCATTAGCAGAAACCTGACTGGCTCTAAGTGGTTTTTCTGCTGTAGCACATGGCTCCTGCGTTTACTAACCTCAGATCTCAAAAAACATAAAACACTCTTAACTAAAAGTTGCCTTAACTTGAAACATCAGTTTTCAATGAAAATGTTTGTTGTTTAGAAATGTAATATACAAATACATTTATTTTCTTGTCTTTTTTTTTTTCCAAAGATATTGAGCATAGATTTATCAAAGGACTAGTTTTATCTCAACTCCCTTCTCCTTTTCTGTTCCTCTTGCAGTGGAGGTAGGTTTGTGCTAACATTAACCCTTCAGAAAATGGACGAAGCCTGCTTATGTTGGTGTTACACTTATTCCACTATCACAGATAGGAAATGGATTATTCATCTGTAGAAACATTGCTTTAAGTTTTAATGGCTGTTTACTGTTTTGCTGCCGTGATCCACTGGATCTAAAGTATACGGCACCCAGGGTGGATACTACCTTTGGCACCCCCCCCCACCCCTCCACACACACACACACACACACACACACACACCCAATCCCCTGTTCACTCCCTCTCTGGTTCCTCTGGATCCTGTCACTCAAAACTAGTAAAGCCATACTAATAAGAACATTTCCAACAAGTCGATGAATAGAATAACATCCAATAATTAAGAGCTCATGTAAAATTTAAAAATGTTTCTAAAAAGCAATCACATATTCCAAAATGGCAGACAGATTACACACCCAATTATTAAAACTCATAAGGATGGAAAAATTCTCCACTGGAAATCTTTTAATTTCCAGTCACCCTGAGCTTGTCTTGGATTAGTGGGGCAGCAGAAAATTTCTTCACACACATAACGCAGGCTGAATCCCAATGACACACACATAAACAACCCAGGCAGGCTCCCATTCTCTCTCTCTCTAACACATGAACATACACAAACACACACACACACAGACACACACAACTCAGGGGGAGAGAGATGGGATGCTCATGGGGGGAATAGAGAAGGTCTATATATAGAAAAACCCCCAAACCAAAACAGTATCAGCTGCCTGCACTGAATGCTACCGTTGAAAAGGCAACACTGCAAGTACTATACTGGGCACTAAAACACCAATGCACCTGCTATTAAAATCGTCGGCTCATTGTGCTGCAGCAATCAAAAAATCAAACAGAATGTTAGGAATTATTAGGAAGGGAATGGTTAATAAAACGGAAAATGTAATAATGCCTCTATATCGCTCCATGGTGAGACCGCACCTTGAATACTGTGTACAATTCTGGTCGCCGCATCTCAAAAAAGATATAGTTGTGATGGAAAAGGTACAGAGAAGGGCAACCAAAATGATAAAGGGGATGGAACAGCTCCCCTATGAGGAAAGGCTGAAGAGGTTAGGGCTGTTCAGCTTAGAGAAGAGACGACTGAAGGGGGATATGATAGAGGTCTTTAAGATCATGAGAGGTCTTGAACGAGTAGATGTGACTCGGTTATTTACACTTTCAAATAATAGAAGGACTAGGGGGCATTTCATGAAGTTAGCAAGTAGCACATTTAAGACTAATCGGAGAAAATTCTTTTTCACTCAACGTACACTAAAGCTCTGGAATTTGTTGCCAGAGGATGTGGTTAGTGCAGTTAGTGTAGTTGGGTTTAAAAAAGGTTTGGATAAGTTCTTGGAGGAGAAGTCCATTAACGGCTATTAATCATTTTTACTTAGGGAATAGCCACTGCTATTAATTGCATCAGTAGCATGGGATCTTCTTAGTGTTTGGGTAATTGTCAGGTTCTTGTGGCCTGGTTTGGTCTCTGTTGGAAACAGGATGCTGGACTTGATAGACCCTTGGTCTGACCCAATATGGCAATTTCTTATATTCTTATGTTCTTATTAGGGAAAAAGAACAAGCCAGGCTGCTATAGGTCAGAATACTTCACCTCTGTCACACATGAAGAACATGCACAGACCCTCACCAGATACACAATAGAGAGACCACAAAGTATAAATAAAAATATGCAGACAAAAATTAAACTGGAGACCACTGCAAGCCAGACTCTGTATGCAGTGCAATAATGGAAAAATAGAATCGCCATTCCTCATAAAACAAACAATAAAATCACTCTCATGCATGCTCTCTCTCACAAGGTCATACACTCTCGCTCTTTTACACATACTCTCTCACATACAACCCACATACTCTATTTCATACATGGTCTCACTGTCTCACACTACGTACATGCTGGCCATGAAGCCCTGCGACTGGCTTCTCTCAAGCCAGGCCGCTCTGCTGTGGTGGGAGCAGGTCCTGGCTCCCTGGCAGCGGCAAGGAACCACTGCAGATGTAAACCCCTCCATCCCGGTTCCCCACGCATCCTAACAGATGCCTCTTCACTTTCTGTGATCGTCATGTTGTCCTAAGTTCCTTCCTCACTCCTGCCCTCCTCATCTGTTCTGCTTGTCTTTGGCTTTGACTGTTCTGCTTGTCTTTGGCTTTGACTACACCACCTGCCATGACCTTTGCCTGGACACTGACTACGAGCTACGCTGCCTGCCATGACCTTTGCCTGGATACTGACTATGGACTGCGCAACCCTTGGATTTCCGTCCTTGCATAGCCTCCATGTAAGTCCAGCCAGCCCTGGTACCCAAGGGCTCAACCTGAGGGGAATGCGGGCTGGTAGTGGTGAAGCTCCAGTGGGGCCTCTGCTATTCTTCTGCCTTGCTTGCAGACAGAGGGGACCTATGGGGCTCCTCTCCACAGGTGCTGACAATTCCCCCTTGGCCCAAGGGTCCACCTGCAGAACGCTATACTCTCACTTTCTCTGATATGCCCTCTCTCTTGCATACTCTATTACTCACAAACACACTGTCTGACTCGTCGGGTCTCTCTCTCTCTTCTTTGACTGTTGAAAGACGTACTGAGAGCCTGTTCCATAATTTGGCTGCTAGTGGGATACACTACACCAGAGATGATCTTAAAAGGGTGGGGGGGCCCAGGGTGAATCAGCCAGAAAGGGACCCCCCCAACCATGATTGAAGGACAAGAGAGGTTCCCTTCCTCAAGATTGAGATTCTACTCTGCACTTCCCCAAAAGACTCCATGACACCTTTTCAACTTCTTCCAAGACACCTTATGCACCATCCCCCCATGATCCCCCCCCCACACACACACACAAAATACCCCACAAAGCCTTTTCCCTTCCAACCAAGATTCTATCAACAAGTACTCTCCCCTCCTCCCAGGCACCAAGACCCCTAGGAAACACTTCCTCTTCTCCCTAACCCTCCCAGGCACCTTGTCGATGGTGACAGTCATCTCTTCCTGTCTACCACTGATTCCTCTGACCAGGAAGATACAAATAAATGGCATCACCCCTTCCTCTGTGCCAGCAGACGCTTCCCACTGATGTGCAGCACACACCTAGAACCTTGCCATACCAAACCATACCAACACTATCTCAGGACTCAAACAGCAGTAGCCTTATCTATGATACTGCAGCAATGCAAATATTATCTCGATCGAATGTCGGTATATAAAAGAAATAAATAAATAAAAATAAATAAATTATACCATGACCTAGAACACTAATACACCACCTACTGGTATTAAAAGAACAAACTATACTGCTACAAAGCCCTACAGAAAAACTACATGCCAACAGAAATATTGCACTTCAGATAAACATGCAGAGCACAGACAGACCCTTACCTAATGCAGAATAAGGGACTACAAATTAGAAATGGAAACATGCAGATTAAAATAATACGGAAAGCCTGAAAGAAGAAAATACAAATAGGTAATGCATATTCCTTAAGATCACATATGCCAATCACTAAAAATTAAAAAATCTTTTTTTACCTTTGCTGGCTGATCTTTGTTTTCTAATAGGTTGGTCCCAGGCTCCCCCCCCCCCCCCCCCCCCCCACCATGTTCCCTTTCTTGGTCTTTTCCCAATTCTTTTTACAGGATCTCTTTTTTCTTTTCTTTCTGTTTCTTCTCTCGCCATCTGTCTTCTTCCCTTCCTCCCTCAAACACTTACTTCAGGCTCTCATTCTCATACCCTGTGTCTTTCTCACACATGCTGTCTCACACACACACATGGCTCTCTCTTTCACATGCTGTCTCTCTCTCATACAAACGCATTGGCTCTCTTTTTCACAAGCTGTCTCACACACATACCGCTCTCACTTTCAAATGCTGTCTCTCTCTCTCTCTCTCACACACACATACACATAGGCTCTCTCTCACACAAACACACAGCTCTCACACAGAAGCTCTCACATGCTGTCCTTCAACATACAGGCTCACTTCCACACACACATTTTCTCAACTCACTCTCTCACATACACACACACACACACACACACTCTCTACAGGGGTCACCATGGGATGGACTCTGCGGCAGCCTTGATCTTCTCAGGCGGCCGCAAGATGGGATCTGCGGCAGTCCTGCCACAGATGCTGCTCCTCTTCCTTCCTGCCTGAGCGGCTCCAGCAATATTTTTCTTCTGGGATCATGTAGGCAGTAAGGAAAGGAGAAGGAGCAGCTGGAGGTTTGGGGGGGTCTCTTACTTTCTTTAGGCCATGGTGCAATGAGCTCTGCTCTACCACTGTGTGTGATGGCGCATGTGTGCAGTGTAGAGGGAACACTGTCCACATCTTCCCCCATCCCCCAAGGATGATCCTGGGTTTCCACCGGCAGCGTTTCTTCTTTTTGGCTGCTTGAATATGGAGTTCTGTTGGTGCGGGTGCGGGCCTCCCGATTACACCCTCCTCCTAGCTGTCATCTGGGGCAGACCAGCCCCTCACCCCCCTTAGTACGAGTCTGACTTTGAACAAATATTTTAGTAATGAAGGCAGAATATAAGTTCTTGCAATTAAATTATGTATCTTAAAATGTACGATTACTGGATTATTTTCATGAAAGCCATAAAGCTAATTTTCATGCTGTCACAGAATCTGGCTCAGATCTTAAGGAGATTCTTTCTATACTATGTAGATATTAGTAAAGTTTTATCTGTGTGAGCTGGTTTAGTACCAAAAATAGTCCGTATTTTGTATTCTATAGATACATGCCTCAACATTTAAGTTGATTAAGAGGATAATTATGTAACAGTCTACTTCAATTTTAAGGCAATTACTTAAATGAGTCATACAAATTAAAAAAAAAATCTACGTGCATACTTTACTTTTGAAAAGTTTCCCACCCAAACTACCCACATATGCTTATATCTGCTAATATGTGGGTAGTTTGGATTATATATTTAAAAATATAATCTTAAAACAAGCAACAGAAAAAAGACATACAGGAGACAACCACAGAAACTGCATATACGACTTACTTTACATAATTTTGAGAATAAATAGGTTTTGAGAATAAATAGCTTTTTAATGCCATCATTAAAGTCTTTTGATAATATAGTTGCATATATGTAAGGACTCTGGTAAAGTGTTCCAGAGGTGGTGGCCAGTAACCAAATAAGCTCTGTCACAAGTAATGTCCGGAGACGGAACATCGAGTATATTTTCTGCAGCTGAATGTAATTGATGGGACAGCTTATAAAGACATAATACTGAGTTAATTCACATTGAGGAATCACTGTTCAGTAACTTGCATATGAGCGACAAACTTTTAAAATGTATCTCCTATAGGCACCCAGTGCAACACAAAAAGCACTGGAGTTATATGGGTGCTTATTTTTGCACCAGTTAACGCTCTGACAGCACAGTCCTGAACTATCTGCATGGTCTGATTATCACTGGCAGGTAAATCTAAGTATAACAAATTGCAGTAGTCAAGCCCACTCACTACTAATGCTTGCAGGACAAAATGAAAGTCTTGTGGCTCCAGTAGGAGCTTCATTAGCCTTAACAGGCTTAATTTATAAAAAGAGGATCTCACAATGGCACAAATCTGCGCTTTCATTGATACATTTGTATCAGTGAGCACTCCTAGATTCTGCACTATTTATTTATTTATTTATTTATTTATTTATTTATTTAACACTTTTATATACCGAGGTTCTGGTAACAAGGTTACTAATCACTTCGGTTTACATACAACATTGAAATGACTTAATAGTGTCTTACAGAGAAATCACTACTTGAGAAATCGGAATGGAAATGTTTTGACATTTGAAAATTGCTGAGATAAAAGAGGATAATGTTGCGCTAGAAAGAATGATTATCTCTGTTTTTGCACATTGAGTTGTAACCAATTATGAGTTAACCAACTCATTACTTAAAAAATCTTGATACAGAGAGACTCGAGCTGAAAAGTATGAGACCAGGATGAGTGATGCGGGACTGTTAGGACGACTGAGCAATATCTTGTGGGCTGAAGCAGGAACCATGCTGACTCCAGCCTTTTCTCAGGCAATTCCAACTTTTATTAACAGACAGGTCTATCCTGTAAAGTGCAGCCGCGTTTACCCTGCTCCTAAGCCGCGTTCTACTCACTTTCCGGCCGCGTTATCCCTTCCTGCGATCCCGAATCCCGTTTAACCTACTCCTACCGCGTCCTAAAATCCCCGGCAAACGAGCGAATTAGCTATTCCCTAGCATCCCGTAACCCGCGCCCCAACTATCGCTATCTTTCCCTGCCGTTTTGTCGCGCGTTTAACCTGCTAACTTACTGCCTACCCTTACCCCTGCGGTAGAGGCAGGGGTAAGGGTAGGGGGGAACGAAGCAAAAAAAAAAGCGAAAAAAACGTAAAAGCAAAAAGTAAGTTGCTTCGCTGCTTCACACTCCCAGTGTCTCTTCTTCCCTCCTCCCGGAGCAAGGCTGCTTTTCGCGCCCTGCTTCGGGAGGAGGGAAGAGACTGACAGTGTGAAGCGGCGAAGCCCCGACCGGACCTCTCTTGCCTCCCGCTGCACGACTTACTTTTTTTTCCAGCCGTCCGTCCCGGGGAAGATGGATGCCAGCACGGGGGAAAGCGGCCCCTGTGCATGCAATTGGCCACTCAAGACGTGATGTCACATGCCGTGACGCCAAACGTCGTGACGTCACATCTTGAGTGGCGAAGCAACTTACTTTTTGCAGGCGTCCATCTTCGCGAGCAGCTGGAGGCAGGAGAGGTCCGCCGATGTCCGGAGGGGGGTGCAAAAAGTAAGCCGCTTCGTACTGCCAGTCCCTTCTCCCCTCCTCCCGGAGCAAGGCTGCTTTTCGTGCCCTGCTTCAGGAGGGGGGGGAGAGACTGGCAGTCCCGACTTCCTGGTATCTGTCATTTCAAATGACATTTGAAATGACAGATACCAGCGTGGCGTGAAGCGTTAGGCCCGCGCACCCAGGATACTGTATAGGCGCTCTATCCAGTAAAATGGGTTGCGCGGGCCTAACGCTTCACGGACCCTTCTTAGACGCGGTTTACATTTGCATAAAATTATTGTTCAGGATCGAGCGGTAGGTGAGCTGCACTGTGCGTGCGGCAACCGGGGGTGCGCCGGGCACTAACGCAGCTCTTCCTACCGCTCGGTACTGGATAGACCTGAGTGACTGCCTACCTTTGCAGTATACTTCCAACACAACTTCTCATGGAGCTTCTACTCATGGGGACGTGGGGTCTCCTGATCCCAGCTGGGTTCTGCCTCCTAACCTGCCCAGCAAGGTCCCGCCCACAGAGCTCTTCCTGCCCAGCAGGATCCTGTCCATCAAGCTCTCTCCCTCTAAGGGATTCAAGGGAATCAGACATGTAGCCTGTTCCCGCATAGGTTAAAGAGGACCACTCTATCACATACCCCCTCTCAGCTTGGATCCATCAGTTCAAGCATTTTACTCCTCCTGAATCTCATCCAGGGAGGTACCACACAACCCCACTTCCTTTGATCTGGCCTCCCACCAGCTAGAAGTGGGGTCAGGGCTTTAGGGTCACGCTCATCCCCATACATTAGGGCTACCACAGATGGCAGTATTAGTACCACCCACTGCGCTCTTTGCCCAGTGTACACCCATAGTTTTAATTTGAGTCCCTCTGGGGCTCTGAATTCCACTTTTCCTCCGGTAGGACTTTTGTGACGTCTCTTGGATGCTGCTGTGGTGATTTCTCTTCTAGTTGTCTCACATCTTTTCTTTCTTTTCCTTTAGGCACTTAGCTCCCATTTTTCTTTCCAAACCTGGAGCTCTTTTACGGAAGAATCATGGAACTGACACTCAGCAGACGTATTCTCTAAACTAGCCAGCTTCTCCTCTTGTTCTTGAGACAGTCTGGCTACCTCAGGTGTCAGGATTTAAAACTAATCAGAGAAAATTCCTTTTTACTCAATGCACAATAAAGCTCTGGAATTTGTTGCCAGAGGATGTGGTTAGTGCAGTTAGTGCAGCTGGGTTCAAAAAAGGTTTGGATAAGTTCATGGAGGAGAAGTCCATTAACAGCTATTAATAAAGTTGACTTAGGGAATAGCCACTGCTATTACTGGCATCAGGAGCATGGGATCTTCTTGGTGTGTGGGTACTTGCCAGGTTCTTGTGGCCTGGTTTGGCCTCTGTTGGAAACAGGATGCTAGGCTTGATGGACCTTTGGTCTGACCCAGCATGGCAATTTCTTATGTTCTTATGTCTCTCTCCAGTGCCTCCTTCAGTGACACATATTCAAAAGCTTTCTGCTGCTCCTGCTGCCTCAGTGCTTTTAGCTCTTGCGTGTGCCCTGCTGTTGTCCTGTGCAGCTCTTCCTGCAGTTTCTTGATAGTTCGTTTTAGTATCTGCTGTAAGGCATCAAACTTTTCCTGGGCACATGATCCATCTGTGCTGCTTTGTCTTCCTGCAGCTACTGCAGAGTATTGCTCAGTTCCTGCACCCGGTGTACGAGTACCTACTCCTGCTCCTGAATGGACAACATTTTAGCCTACAATCTTTCATTCTCCCATTGCTTCTCTTTCACTGCTTTCTGCCTCATCCTGCAGCTTTTCTCCTGTTCCTTTAGCTGCTGCCTGAACTTGTTCACCATGGCTTGGAGATGCTGTTGTTGCTCCTGGGCGCTGGCTATAGGAGTATATTTGAGTCGGCTGCACTCTTGGATTATGTCCAGCTCCTAGTTCTGTGTCTTGGTGGCTACACAGAGCTACAATCTCCCCCTGATCATAGTCATGTTTAGCCTGTGTCTGTGCCACCTGTTTCTCCAGAACTGCCACTTTCTCCTTATGGTTTTGTACATTCATGTACTCTGTGCTCATTTGGAGCTGCAATGCATGTGCTTCAGTCAGCTGTGCACACTCCTGCCAGATTTCTCTTCTCTCTCTTGGGCCTGTTCTCCCTGAGGGCTAGCTATTGTGCATGGGCTTGAAGCTCAGCCTTGGCAACCTCCAGATTTTGGTCGTGACTTGCTACTGATCATGGCTCCATCTGAATACCTCAAGCTGTCTCTGCAGCTGTACCATGTTACTTTGAATTGTAATAGTTTCCTTTTCTAACTGGCTTTTCTCTTGTTTCCTGGTTAATTCTGTCATCTGTGTCTCCAGATCAGCAGTTTTCCTCAGCTCAGTGTGTGGCCACAGTAGCACATGCTGTGTCTGCGTTGCAGCCACTAGCTCCTGCCTTAGCTGCTCACTAGCTGCTCGGGTATCCTCCGCTTCTGTCAGAGAGCTCTGAACTTAGGAGGTCATCATTGAGATCTAGTCCTTGAACTCCATATGGTCCTATTTTGCTGGGGTTTCCATGGCATCTCTTTGTGGACTTTCCTCCCTTTCTTGGGGCTCTCTGTGGTAGCCCTTATTGCATAAGTAGACCCTTGGGCCAAGGGGGAGTTGGCACAACCTGCAGTGAGGAGCCCTTGTTCCCCTTAAATTGAGCCCTTGGGTGCCGGGGCAGGTCGGTATCTTATCTCAAAGTCAAAGTGTGCAAAAAATAGAGGCCAGTAGGCATGGAGAACAATCAACTATTGTGCATAGTGGAAATGTTTGAAGTTCTTATGATCGGTGTAAATAGTAATGCAATGCTGAGCTCCTTTGAGCCAGTGATGCAACTCGTCAAACATGAGCTTAACTGCCAGCAAGTCTCTGTCACTGATCCCATAGTTGTGCTCCACTGGGGAGAATTTTTTCAAAAAGGAACATGAATCGAGAATGCCCTTAGCCGAGTGTTGGCTCAAGACTGCCCCTGTGCCAAGCATGGAGGCATTCACCTTGACTATGAAGGGCTATGTGGGATCAGGGGTTCTCGCAGGAAGGCTTCCTTTAAATCTTGGAAGGCGAGGACAGCTTCTGGAGTCCATAACTTAGTGTCCCCTGCCTTGTGGGTGAGGGCAGTAAGAGGAGTCACAATCTTTCAGTAGTTGGGAATGAAGTGTCGGTAATAGTTGGCAAAGCCTAAGAATCTTTGCAGGGCCTGCAGGCCAGTGGGTTGGACCCAATCTTGGATACTCTTGATCTTATCTGGATCCATGTGGAAACCCTTAGTGGACACTATGTATCCCAAGAAGGGGAGACTGTCTTTCTCATAAAGGCACTTTTTGAGCTTTGCATTCAACTTTTTGAAGGACTAGATATACATCCTGGTGGTGAGAGTCAAGGCCCTTAGAGAAACAAGGATGTTATCAAGATAACAATGACACAGACATAGAGAAGGTCTATGAAGATCTCATTCATCATCTTCTGAAATATTGCAGGCATGTTACATAATCCAAAAGGCATTATGAAGTTCTCATAGTGCCCATCTTGCATATTGAAAACTGTTTTCCACTCGTTTTCTGCCCGAAACTGAATGAGTCTATAGGTACCACGGAGATCCAATTTAGCAAAGACTCTAGATCCCTGGAGGTGGTCAAAAAGCTTGGAGGTGAGCAGAAAAGGATACCAATTTTGCTTGGTAACCACATTTAGTCCTCTATAATCGATACACGGGTATAGTGAGGCATCATTCTTAGTGACGAAAAAAAAGTCATCCCTGGCCAATAGACACAAGAGAATTGGAGAAAAATAAATTAGGCCTTTAGCTTTTAAGCTTTCTGAGGACAGGGAAATATCTACTTTACCTGAATGCAAGTCACCTTGAATAATGAATAAAAAGCCGTGAGCTAAATCTATCTAAATAAATGAATAAAACAGTTCCTGGACTTCACTTTGCTCCAGTTCCTAAATCATGCCTGGCTCTAGCTTTGAAACATCCTGCCAGAGGTTTGCCAACAGTAGGCAGCCTTGGCACCCTGTCTCTAAACTGTGTTTTGGTCTCTTCTCTAGCCATGATCTAATCTCTAGAACCAAAGCCTGCCAGAGAATATCTTTGGGGTAGTAACCTGGCAATCTTGCACTGTACCAAGGAAATTGGCAAACCACAAGGTGTTGCATGGTCTGACTCTCATTACAATCACAGGTCTCAGGTCCTCATGTTGTCTTTTGATTTGCCAGTCTTCATGTCTCTTTCTCTATTTCTTCCCTTCCCTTTTCTTCTTCCCTATTACACAGCTCAGCCAACTGGTTTTTTTCTTTCAAATAATGCTTATTAAAGTGTGAAGTACAATAAGTCAGTCTTTCTATTTTTCAAAATAAAAATTAAGACCTCTTCATCCCCCATCCCCGAAGGCATCTGCAAAGTGATTCTTGAAAGCATACTCCTAAAATTGTTGTTACCTTTTCCAATTAGATACGCTAGAGGATAAATGCAACCTGTTGAAAATAAAAAACAAAGGGAAGAAAAATACTATAACTGATGAAAAATAGGCAATTCATGCCAAGTGGTTTTTGATGGCTGATTTAAAAGAAAAAATATCTTTTCATGGGAGTCTCAATAGGCTAACCTTTCACTTGTTTCAGGAAAGATGGAAGTTTTGATAAAAAGCTTGCACATGAATATCCAAGGTAATATAGAGTCAAGGTAAAAGGGTCTTATGTCAGGAAATAGTTTTATATTGCAGTGTGATCTTTACAGCCAAGGTTTAATTAAGTCTCTTTGAGAACTACTGTTGATGTTTAAATATTGCTATATTGAAGCCTCTTGGTCATTCAGCATGTTTTGAATGGAAGCTGCAGTAATATCATCTCCAAGTTCCTTCTGTCTTTAGCACAAAAGCACTCTACATTGGATATGAGATTGCATTATTTTTTTTTTACCCACTAAAAATACAATTATAAGTAGAAAAATAATTCAATACTTGATATAACATTTATTTTTGTTAACCATCTTACTATCATCTGCTCAAAGCAAGGTACAACAAATAGCAGGAACAATAAAAACAATAATGTATAATTTGAAATGTAATGAGCAATCCAAAAATAATCTATAAATAGAAAGAACATATCTAACCCCAATAAAATCAATAATTAATCAATAGTACATAAGAACATAACTTAAGAATTACCACACTGGATCAGACTGAGTCCATCAAATCTGGCATCCTTGTAATGGGTATGGATCCTTGTTGCTGGGTGAGGTTGATGCAGCCTATGGGGCAAATCCCGTAGGACCTCATGGACAGGTGAGGTGATGGAGGTTCGCTGGCAAGAGACTGGTCTAGGGTTTCACCTATTCCAGCCCCTTTCCCCATAGGTTGAGCCCTTGGGTTCCAGGGGCCAACAAGACCTAGAAGACAGTCTCTTAGGGAAATGCTTGGTGGTGGTCCAGGGCCAGGCAAGGGTTTATGGTAGGTGGCAAGCAAGAAAGGTCAATGAACAGGTAAGAGGTCAGTGGCAGGTGGAAATCAAGAATAGTCCAGGCAAAGGGTCAGTAACCAGGTGAAGGTCAAATCCAAGAGTCAGTCCACAGAGAATACAGGGATAAGGCAGGAGGAACTAACACAGCAAGATGAGCTGGGAGGCAGGAGCAGCTGGATATGACAAGGCAGGGTAGGCTGGAGAGATGAGGCTTGGCAGGCTGGATGAGGCAGATGGGGAAGGCAGAAAAGGCAAGACTGGACAAGACGAGCAGGAAGAGAAGCAACACATACTACTGAAGTAAGAGGACCTGTTGCTGAGGCAAGGTATGGAAGTCTGAGAAACCCTTAAGTAGGGCAAGCTTTATAATGTCATCTTAGGGAGTTGGGGGCTTTTCTCACTGCAGGACCTTTATATGCTGGCAAGTCGGGCATGCATGCACCTAGGAAGAGCAGGAGATGGTATGACATGATGGCATTCCAGGCCACTCTCAGTGGCAGTCGATGGCAGGCAGTTTCTAAGCTGCAAAAATGGCATAAGGCTGAGTGTGGCAGCTCACGGAACTTTCCCGCGAGCAGCCAAATGTAACAATCCTGTTTTCAGTAGTGGCTAATCCAAGTATCACAAGTATCGGTAGATAGATCCCATGCTTCTAATGCTAGGAATAAGTAGTGGCTTTTCCCAAGTTTATCTGATTAATAAGAATTTATGGACTTTTCCAAGAACTTGTCCAAACCTTTTTTAAACCCAGCTAAGCTAGCTGCCTTTACCAGATCCTCTGGCAATGAATTCTAGAGCATAATTGTGCATTGCGTGAAAAATAATCTTCTCCAATTTATTTTAAATGTGCTACTTACTGACTTTATGGAGTGTGTGGGATACCGATCAGAACTTTTCAGGCTGAAGGCATAAACACACACTGACTCCAGCCTTTTCACAAACACTTTTAGCTTTATTTGCACTTTCAGCTTATACACAATAGTAGACTGCCTTACCTCAGGACAGTGTACTCTCAATACTCACAAGTCATACACAGACTTCAGCATTAGGATAGTGATGTTGCACAGGAGCTGCCTTTTTCTGGAGACCAGGGCCTGTCATCCTGATCCCAGCTGGGTTTTGCCTCTTAACTCCCAGCTGGGTTCCACCCACGGACTCTTCCTGCCCAGCAGGGTCCCGCTCACAGAACTCACTCTCTCTGTGGGATTTAAGGTGGCCCAGGCATCTAGCCTGGTCCTGCACAGGTTAAAGAGGGAAAATAGGGGCACTCTTTTACATGTCCTCCCTCTCAGCTTGGACCTCCTGGTAGGAGTGTTCTCATTCACCATTGATCCCATCCAGGGAAGTGCTTCAAATCCCCACTCCCCTTCATCTGGTCTCCCATCAGCTAGGCTTAGAGTCAGGGTTCTAGGGTCAGGCTTACCCCCACATATTAGGGATATCCCAGATCTCATTATCATTACCACAACCACCCACTGCACCCTTTGCCTAGTGTCCACCCATAGTCCTTTATATGAGTCAATCTGGAGTTTGGAGTTTCACTTCACCTCCGACAGGACTCCCGTGACTTCTGTTTGGTAGTGTGCTAGTGTGGTTTCTCGTCTACTTGTCTTAAAGCTTTTCTATGCAGATTTTGTGCCACTTTCTTCTGACTAAGGCTTTTCTGCATTTGTATCTCTAGCACTCCTAGCTTGGCTGGCCACTTCTTCAGCTCTGCTTTTCTTTCTCTTCTTGAGGCTCTTAGCTTCCAATTCTCTTTGCAAACCTGGAGCTCTTTTCCCAAGGAATCTTGAAACTGACTCTAAGAAAACACATTATTCTCTGGATTAGCAAGTTTCTCCTCTTGCTGATCGGCAATTGCAATATCTGGTCCCTGTGAGGTCATGTGCTGTGTTCTGGCTAAAAGATCTTACCTTATTCCCTTTACATGTTTCCTTATGCTTCTGGCATGACTCAACTTCTTCTTTGGGCTCTGCTGCACAATAAACCCTACAATGAAATCTGGGTCATAGGGAAATTGACCTCGTGAAGTAACCTCATCTCTCCTTACTTCTTCCTGCCCATTGAGATCCTTTCCTAGTTCCTGGGTTCATTTGTCTTCACCCAAGCAGTAAGAAATACCAGCTACAAAAGCTTGTTTCAGACCATCCCCTTTACCTAATGTACCAACATCAGGGGTGCTTGTAGCCTCGCATTAAGGATGAGGAGATCCTGCGATCCTCCACTTATGTTCTGTAGCTTGGGTTCCCCCCCTCAAACCATGGGGCCTGGCCTTCCTAGCCTGTCTTAGGGCCTGTCCATATTCCACCCCGGCATCTGGTTCTTCTATGGAAACTTCTACAAACCCTTCAACAGTTTCCTCTACTCCCAATGTGCCACCCCCCCTCCCCCCACTGATCCTATGGGTATATCCTTGGGTACAACCTGGGTAACAAGTATGCCCTTATATTTTAGAAATAATCTCAACCATTTCATCAGAGAGGGCCTCCTTTCCCAAAGGTAGGCGTTAATTTCTGCCGGCACCGGGAAAGTGTATAGAAAAGCAATAAAAACTGCTTTTCTATACACCCTCCGACTTAATATCATGGTGATATTAAGTTGGAGGTCCCAAAAGTAAAAAAAAATTTAAAATAATAAAAAAAAAAAAAATTTAAAATCGACCCGCGGCTCGTGGGTTGAAAACCGGATGTTCAATTTTGCCGGCGTCTGTTTTCTGAACCCGTGGCTGTCAGCGGGTTTGAGAACCGATACCGGCAAAATTGAGCATCGGCTGTCTGATTCTCTGACAGCCGCCGCTCCTGTCAAAAAAGACAGGAGCGGTGGGCCCTCATTTAAATACTGAATCGCGCGCACAGGATACTGGCCTATGCGCTCGCCCGCTCTCCCGCGACTTTTACTGAATCGGCCTGTTAGTGAGCTGCTGTGCTCCCTTTGCTTCCACTTCTATTGAATCCAGTCCTGGCTTTACTTTTTACAGGATTTAGGTGCACTGCTTTTGATTCCCAGTGCTTCCAGTCATGCACCAAAGCAGCCTGGTCTTCCAGGGCACTTTCTTCAGCTGCCTCTGCTCTTCAATGAGGCTCTGAATTAAGGCTTGCATATTTACTCCAGTCATGTTTTCTTCTGGAGGCCACACCCTGTTCAAGTACTGAGCTCTCACAGCCAATGCTGGTAGCTCCACTTCTGTAAGGCCACACCCTGTTTGAGCAGCCATAGGGGTAGATTTTAAAAGCACTTTTTGCATAGGCCGCCGGCACGCACAAAGCCCCGGGATGCGCGTAAGTCCTGGGGCTTTGCTTGGGGGGCATGTTGGGGGCAGCGCGGCGTTCGGGGGCATGTCTGGGGGGCATGGCGGCGGTCCATGGCGGGGCCAGAGGTGTGACGGCGGTCTGGGTGGGGCCGAGTGCTTCGGCACAGCGGCCTGTGCCGGAGCAGGGAGCCGGCGACACGTGCAAGTTACGCCTGCCAGAGGCAGAGGCAGGCGTAACTCAAAGGAATAAGGTAGGGGAAGGGGATTTAGTTAGGGCTGGGGGGGTGGGTTAGATAGGGGAAGGGAGGGAAAGGTGGGGGGGACAAAAAAAAAGTTCCCTCCGAGGCTGCTCAGATTTTGGAGCGGCCTCGGAGGGAACGGAGGCAGGCTGCGCGGCTCGACGCGCACAGGCTGCCGATTTTGCGCAGCCTTGCGTGCGCCGACCCCGGATTTTAAAGGATACGCGTGGCTATGCGCATATCTTTTAAAATCCAGCGTACTTTTTAAAAATCTGCCTCATGGTGCACAACTGTTTCTTTCTTTTCTTTTCTTTCTTCAAAGGTAAAAAAAAGCCTGCCTTTCCAGCATTAACTTATTCACTTTCTTTTTTTTTTTTTTTTTTCAACTACCACAGGTAGTGCTAGACTCTTTGGCCTGTTTATTTCCTGATACTCTTATGGCTGTCCTTGGAGTCAAGCCCAATAAACCAGTTTTCCTCTCTAAACTGAAAGCTTTTAAACTGTTGGCTTTTTTTCTGCTCTCTGAGCCTCATTCCTTTTCCAATTCTCAGTGCTCTGTGCACTCCTGTGCTCTGTACTCTGTTTAGAGCCACGAGTCTTTGTTTTCAAATCTCTGTATTTTAAACAGAAAATGGTTTCTTTGCAGACTGCTTTATTTCAATGTGCTCCCTGAGCCACACCCTTTAAACTCCTCAGCATTGCTATGCCTCCAAATTCTTGGTAGACCACATACACACTTTCCTTCTTTTTTCTCCCCTGGAGATTGTTTTTTTCTCTGTGCTTTGCGTAGAGAAAAAAAATCCCCAACCTGACACCATATATGGGATACTGTTGCGTCCGTCGCTGCTCGATGCCCTCACTCCGCCCTCTTTACCTCTGTGGCGACCCTCCGTGTCTGATGGACGGTTAGTTGCCACGGCATCTTCTTGCCTTCTCCTTCCGGCGTCCCCAGACCGGCACGACCCTGTGGATCCGCCATGGTCCTGATGATGTAGGGCACGTGCGAGCGCTCCGATGTATGTACCAGCAAGGGCGCGAACCTCGGGGAGTCCTCCTGAGATGACGTCACCCGCTTCCAATATAAAGGTCTCAGTATTTGCTAACACATCGAGTTAGCAAGGGTTACTCTACCTAAGCTACTCTGCCTCCTCGGACTTACCAGGGGTAACCACTTCTCGGGGGCCTCGCTCTCTTTTCTCTATTTCAGATTGCCGATAGGAACCGGTACTCGCTCCTCGAGGGCCCATGTTCCTGAACACTCTGAAGATTCTCTACTGCCTGGAAGCTATCGCAGATACAGACATTTGTGAGTTACCACCACTCCCTGGAACCAGGTACTCGCTCCTCGAGGGCCTAACCCTTTCCAGCTACTGAGCTTCCTAAAGACCTTATGTGAGTTTGTCACATAAGGTCTTATCAGATTGCTACTCCGCAATCTAAACCCATACAGTTTGCTAACTCCTCCCTCCACAGGAGCCGAAGCATAACAAGATTGCTAACTCCTCACGAAGAACCTAACAGATTGCTAATTCCTCCTTCCTCAGGAACCGTTTCATAACAGATTGCTAACTCCTCCTCCCATAGGAGCTAGTTCACAACAGATACTGAGTGGAACTTCTCAGGTTTGAGGCATAAACCCACACTGACTCCAGCCTTTTCACAAACACTTTTAGCTTTATTTGTTCTTTCAGTTTATACATATAAGTAGACTTCCTTACCTCTGGACAGTGTACTCTCAATACTCACAGATCATACACAGACTTCAGCATTAGGACAGCAATGTTGCATAGGTGCTGCCTTCTCCTGGAGACCTGGCCTGGTCTCCTAATCCCAGCTGGGTTCTGCCACAACTTCCCAGCTGGATCCTGCCCACAGAGCTCTCTCCCTCTATGTAATTTAAGGTAGACCAGACATCTAGCTTGGTCCTGCACAGGTTAAGGAGAGAAAATAGGATCAATCCTTTACAGCAGTGGTTCTCAACCTTTCTAATGCCGTGACCCCGAAATACAGTTCCTCATGTTGCGGTGACCCCTTGCCCCGCCCTTGCCCCGCCCTCGCAGGGCGAGGGCGGGGTGAGGGTGGGGCTTTGGTCATATGGGGGCGGGGTTATGGATGGGGTTGGATTTTAGTGCATACTTATTTATTATGACATTTATAAACAGAACCACCATTCCTCATAAAACAATAAAATTAAGAAACATAAAGCATCAGTTATAATAGTAAAACCATACTAATAAAAGAATATTTTAAAATTACTGATAAATAGAATTTCTATTAAGTAAAATCATATACATTTTTATAATTTCCCAAACACCAATAATATTTCAAAACAGCACATATATCAAATAACACACAATAATTAAAACTAATAAGGATTTTTAAAAGCCCCTGCTGTCCATACATGGGAGCTCTTGATTTCCAGTCACCCTGATATTGTCGAGGATTTGGAGGTTATCCTCTCTCTCTCACACATACTCTCACATGTCCATTCTCTCTCATACATACACTGTCACATACATACACATTCATGCTCTTATACCCACCATAACCTCTCGCTCTCACAGACACTGATACACTCTCAGGGTGTAAGACACTCTCCCCCCACTCACACACACTCTTACTCCCCTGGATTTTCTCATACACACTCATGCTCTCACACTTACTGGCTCCCTCACAACCTCAGAGCCTCTCAGATAAAACTCTATGCAGCAGAAATAATGCTGAATGTTGAGAATTGTGTTATGCAGACTAATCTGGAAAATGCACTAATTTCTACATGAGTCATAATGAATCAGTCCTCAGCTGCAGGCATCAATTGATTATCCTGGCTCCCTTTATGTTTGCCAAATACAGTTCATGTGTAACAGCAATCCTAATTCTCCACCAGATCAAGCTGATTTCACATCCCACTTCATACTTTGTCACCTTCACCTGTCAAACAATTAATCTAATTACTGCCACTGCTGCCACGTGGCTATTGGGGAGGCACTGATTGCTGCTATTGGCACTGAAGCCCATTCTGCTGCCTCCTCTGTGCAGGCCCCGTGGGTTTCCACTTCCTCCATGTTGATCTCGTACATTGTGAGATCCGCCATAGAGAAAGTGCTACTCTTGCACATTCCCAAAGATTACATGTGCCAATCAGTAAAAAGTAATTAATTTTTTTTTACATCTGCTTCCCTTTCTAATTTTTTGCCATTTCCTTTTATATTGCCTTTTTTTCTATTTCTTTTCTCTCCACCTGTCTTCTTCCCTCAAACACACAGTCAGGTTCTCATTCTCACATGCATTTCTCTCTCACACACACATACACAGGCTCTCACTGGCACAGGCTGTCTGAGTCTCACACACAGGCTCTCTCACACCCCCACATGCTGCCTTGCTCAAGCACAGGCTCTCACTCTTACATGCTGTCTCTTTCACACACACAGAGGCTCTCACATGCTGTCTCTGCAAACACACACAGTCTCTCAACTCATCTCATACTCGCACACACCTCTCTCTCACCTCTGGGCCTCTTCTTTACGGGTTGCCAAAGGATGGGCTCTGCAGTGGCCCTAGTCTTCCCGGCCCCGCTGCTCCTCTTCTGCACGCGGCTGAAGCGCCTCTTCTACCCACGCGGCTGACGCGCCTCCTCCTTCCTCCCCATGCGGCTCCGGCAACATTTGTCTTCCGGGGCAGGGCAGGCAGGAAGGAAGTAGGAGGAGCACCTGCAGTGGCTGATACACCTCCTTCCTGCCTGCGCGGCTCCAGCAACATACGTCACTGCGACGCGCTACCTTTTTGGGCCATGTCTCTTCTCTTTTGGGGTTGGAGGAGGCAGGTCGCCAGCTTCGCCCCGCCTCCCTGCAGCAGCCGTGGCGCCACGGACCGGCAAAAAACCCCAACGGCCCGGTACTGGTCCGCGGACCGGTGGTTGGGGACCTGCTTTAGGCGCAGGGCCGGTGCAAGGGTATTAGGCGCCCTAGGCGAAACGTCAGCTATGCCGCCCCCCCCCCCGCCTCCACACACAATTAACTTACATTGTGCATTAATGAAAATAACGAAGTCTGTATTTATAACAGAACACTTATTTGACATTTTTATGCCATGTAAACCATTGAGATGATTTGTCTTATCGACGGTATAGAAACTCTTTTATAAATAAATAAATAAAAATATATAAAATAAACATAAACCAAAGCTATACTTGTTGCTCAAACAAAAAAAGCAGATACATCACATAATATTAAATAATTAAAATGGCAGTCAATCAAGAAAAATGAACTTAAAAAGCCATCTTTACTTACCCCCTCCAGCAGCTCTCTTACTCTTCTTCCATGCAGGCTGTAGTACACACCAGAAGCAGCAGTAGTGGCTAAGCTCTATACCAGGGGTCAGGAACCTTTTTGGCTGAGAGAGCCATAAACGCCACATATTTTAAAATGTAATTTCATGAGAGCCATACAATATGTTTAAAACTAAATACAAGTAAATGTGTGCATTTTATGTAAGATCACACTTTTAAAGTACAATAAGTCTCTGAAAATATTACACCAGGCCTTAAGACACCAATACATCTCCTATTAGGAAAACGAACCAAGTCAGGCTGCTATAGAGTCCTACACAGAAACAACACACCAGCAGAAAACCTCACCTGAATCACGTGCTGTCCCTCACCTAACATAGAATAAAGAGACCAAAACGCATAACAAGAAGCATGCAGAAAAAACTGAATTGGAAACTGCAACAAGCCAGAGTCTCTGTATGCAGTGTAACAAAGGAAAAAAGAAACATCACCCATCCTTACAAAACAAATCAAGAAATATAAAATCATCAGCAGTAAAACTGTACTAACAAAAAGAACATATTTCGAAACAGCTGATGAGTGGAATATCCAATAATTAAAAACTCATATAAAACATTTCCAGATACCAACAAAATATTTAAAAATAGCAGACACAAAGACCCAGTAATGAAAAATAATAAGGATACAAAAATGTTTTTGCTCTGCATACCTGGGAACATTTGATATCCAGGTGTCCTGAGATTGTTCTGAATTAGCAGGAGGTGGGGTGGTTTGCTTGGAACTTTCTCCTCTCTCAGTCACATACCAGCGCTCTCTCTCACACTGGCTCTCAATGACACACCTATACACACATGCTCTCAGTACTCACATATACACATGTTTTTTCTCTCTCATATAGGCTCTTAATTACACATTTACACACATGCTGTCTATCTTTTCACGCTTACACACACACACAGGCTTTCAATCACATAAATACATGCTGTCTTTTTCTCTCACACACAGACTCTCATTCACATGCTTACAAACATGTCCTCTCTTTCTCTCATTTACACACAGGCTCTCAATCACATACTCACATGCTCCGTCACCTAAATCAGCTCTCAATCACACACAGACACACATGATCTCTCTCTCTCATTTAAACACAGGCTCTCAATCACATACTCACATGCTCCATCACCTAAACCAGCTGTCAATCAGACACAGACACACATGATCTCTCTCTTACTTATACACACAGGCTCTTAATCATACATACACATGATTTCTCTCACACACAAAGGATCTCAATCATACACACATACTCTTTCACACAAACTTACACATACAGGTTCCCAATGGTAAACTTACATTCATGCTCTCTCTCTCACGGGGAGGCTCTCAATCACAGACATACTCTCTTTCACATACACAGGCTCTCAATCATTCACATACATGCAATCTCTCACTCACACACACAGGATCTCAAACACACATGCTTGCTCGTTCATTCACTATCTCTCTCCCCCACCCCGGGAACTAGCAGCAGCAGCAGCCTCCTCCCAATGCTAACCTCTTCATTTTCAGCCCTCGCGGAGGCGGAGTCCCATCGGCCGCGGTTGAAACTCCATTTTCCTCCGAGCCGCGCTGCAGTCTTCTTCCCGTCGGACACTAGCGTGGCCTCTTCTTCCCGCGCAGGCACCCGATGCTCTCCACTTCCTCTTCCGGGCCGCGGGAAGAAGAGAGCATCGGGTGCCTGCGCGGGAAGACTCCCGCGCAGGCACCCGATGACTCCAGCGCTGGCACCCGGCTGACTCCCGCTCAGGCACCCGGCTGACACCTGATGACTCCCGCGCAGGCACCCGGCTGACTCCAGTCGTGCCCGGCGTGCTCTCTTCTCCCCCCCCCCCCCCCCCCCCCGCGGCCTGGAGGAGGAAGTGGAGAGCATCGGGTGCCTGCGCGGAAGAAGAGACCACACTAGCGTGGTCTCTTCTTCCCGCGCAGGCACCTGATGCTCTCCACTTCCTCTTCCGGACCGCGGGGGGGCGGGAAGAAGAGAGCACGCCCGGTGCCGCTGACTCCAGCTGTCCTGCCGCGTTCCGCCCGGGCTGACAGCAAAGGACTCACATGCTTGAAAGCGCGGCTCTCTTAATTTTACCGGGGCAGTGCCGCCCCCGGGAAGCTGGCGCCCTAGGCGACCGCCTAGTTCGCCTAGTGCTTCCGCCGGCCCTGTTTAGGCGACCCCTGCGTTTTGGTCGTTCGACCCCCGCCGGGGTCGCGACCCACAGGTTGAGAACCGCTGCTTTACAGAGTGTCCCCTAGATTTTTTTTATTATTTGAAAGTAAATATCCAATTCACATTTACCTGTTCTATTTTACTCATGATTTTATAGACTTCTATAAAAACTCCCCTCAGCTGTCTCTTTTCCAATTTGAAAAGACCTAACTTCTTTAGCCCGTTCCATCTCCTTTATCATTTTGATCACCCTTCTCTGTACCTTTTCCAGTTCAGCTATATCTTTTTTGAGGTTTAGTGACCAGAATTGCACACAGTACTCTAGGTGTGGTCTCACTATGGAGCGATACAGAAGTATTATGACATTCTCTATTTTATTCTCCATTCTTTCCTAATAATTCCTAACAATCTGCTGGCTTATTTGACCACTACTGCACGCTGAGCTGAGGATTTCAAAGTACTGTCTGCTATGATGCCAGATCCCTTTCCTGGGTTGTACCTTCTAAGACAGAACCTAACATTGTATAACTACAGTGTGGGTTACTTTTGTCTTTGTGCAACACTTTGAACTTGTCCACATTAAATGTCATCTGTGATTTGAATGCCCAATCTCCCAGTCTTGGAAAGTCTTCCTGCCATTTCTTACAATCCACTTGTGAATTCACTACTCAGAATAATTTTGTGTCATCTGCAAATTTGATCACCTCACTCATTGTTTCTTTTTCCAGTTCATTTATAAATATATGTATACCAGTACAAATCCCTGAGTTACTCGACCGTTTACTTTTCTCCACTGAGAATAATGACCATGTTTTCTTACTCTCTGTTTCCTCTCTTATAGAAACATAGAAACATAGAAACATAGAAATGACGGCAGAAGAAGACCAAACGGCCCATCCAGTCTGCCCAGCAAGCTTCACACATTTTTTTTCTCTCATACTTATCATTTTCTCTTAACTCTTGGTTCTATTTCCCTTCCACCCCCACCATTAATGTAGAGAGCAGTGATGGAGCTGCATCCAAGTGAAATACCTAGCTTGATTAGTTAGGGGTAGTAGGGGTAGTAACTGCTGCAATAAGCAAGCTACACCCATATTTATTCCCTTTACCCAGACTATGTCATACAGCCCCTATTGGTTGTTTTTCTTCTCTCCTGCCGTTGAAGCGAAGAGCTATGCTGGTTATGCATTGAAAGTGAAGTATCAGGCCCTTTTGGTTTAGGGTAGTAACCGCCGTAACAAGCCAGCTACTCCCTGCTTTGTGAGTGCGAATCCTTTTTTTTTTTTTTTTTTTCTTCTCCCCTGCAGTTGAAGCTATTCTGGATATGCGTGAAGCCTCAGCTTTTCTTATTCCCCTGCTGTTGAAGCAGAGAGCTATGCTGGAAATGCTTGATGTATCAGCCATGCCATGAAGCAGAGAGCCATGCTGGATATGCATCGAAAGCGAAGTATCAGGCACATTTGGTTTGGGGTAGTAACCGCCGTAATAAGCCAGCTACTCCCCGCTTTGTGAGTGCGAACCCTCTTTTCTTCTCCCCTGCCGTTGAAGCAGAGAACTATGCTGTATATGCTTGGAAAGTGAAGTATTAGGCTTATTTGGTTTGGGGTAGTAACCGCCGTAACAAGCCAGCTACTCCCCTCTTTGTGATAGCAAATCCTTTTTTCCACATTTCCTCTTGCCGTTGAAGCTTAGAGCGATGTTGGAGTCACAGTAAGCATCTGTATGTTTATTTAATAAGGGTATTGTCTCCGGGCAGTAGCCATCTTTCTGGTGAGCCACCCACTCTACATTGGCGGTCTCTTGACTTTATGGATCCACAGTGTTTATCCCACGCCCCTTTGAAGTCCCTCACAGTTCTGGTCTTCACCACTTCCTCCGGAAGGGCATTCCAGGCATCCACCACCCTCTCCGTGAAGAAATACTTCCTGACATTGGTTCTGAATCTTCCTCCCTGGAGCTTCAAATCGTGACCCCTGGTTCTGCTGATTTTCTTCCTACGGAAAAGGTTTGTCGTTGTCTTTGGATCATTAAAACCTTTCAAGTATCTGAAAGTCTGTATCATATCACCTCTGCTCCTCCTCTCCTCCAGGGTGTACATATTTAGATTCTTCAATCTCTCCTCGTACGTCATCTGATGAAGATCCTCCACCTTCCTGGTCTCCCTTCTCTGTACCGCTTCCATCTTGTCTTTGTCTTTTTGAAGATACGGTCTCCAGAACTGAACACAGTACTCCAGGTGAGGCCTCACCAAGGACCTGTACAGGGGAATAATCACTTCCCTTTTCTTACTCGATATTCCTCTCTCTATGCAGCCCAGCATTCTTCTGGCTTTTGCTATCGCCTTGTCGCATTGTTTCGCAGACTTCATATCATTAGATACTATCACCCCAAGGTCCCTCTCCTGCTCCGTGCACATCAGCCTTCCCCCCCCCATCGAATACATTTCATTCGGATTTCCACTCCCCATATGCATGACTTTGCATTTCTTTGCATTGAATCTCAGCTGCCATGTCTTCGACCACTCTTCCAGTTTCCTTAGATCCCGTCTCATTCTCTCCACTCCTTCCGGCGTGTCCACTCTGTTGCAGATCTTAGTGTCATCCGCAAAAAGACAAACCTTACCTTCAATCCCGTCCGCAATGTCGCTCACAAAGATATTGAACAGGACCGGTCCCAACACCGATCCTTGCGGTACACCACTTATAACCGCTCTCTCCTCAGAGAAGGTTCCATTTACCATCACACATTGTCTTCTGTCCGTCAACCAATTTGCAATCCAGGTCACCACATTGGCACTCACTCCCAAGCTTCTTGTTTTATTCACCAGTCTCCTGTGCGGAACCGTATCAAAAGCTTTGCTGAAATCCAAGTATATGATATCGAGTGCTCTTCCTTGATCCAATTCCTTGGTTACCCAGTCAAAAAAGTCAATCAGATTTGTCTGACAGGATCTTCCCCTGGTGAATCCATGTTGCCTCTGGTCCATCGATTCTCCGGACTGTAGATTAAGCAGTTTGCAAACAACAATAGACATTGCCTTCTATCCCATGATTCTTTATTTTTCTCAGGAACCTCTCATGGGGGACTTTGTCAAACACCTTCTGAAAATCCAAATACACAAAGGGGCGGATTTTCAGAGCCCTGCTCGCCTAAATCCGCCCAAAACCGGGCGGATTTAGGCGAGCAGGGCCCTGCACGCCGGTGAGCCTATTTTACATAGGCCTACCGGCGCGCGCAGAGCCCCGGGACTCGCGTAAGTCCCGGGGTTTTTGGAGGGGGGCGTGTCGGGGCGTGTCGGGGGCGGGACCGAGCGCAGCGGCGTTTTCGGGGCGTGTTGGGAGCGTTCCGGGGGCGGGCTCGGGGGCGTGGCTACGGCCTGGGGCGGTCCGGGGGCATGGCCGCGCCCTCCGGACCCGCCCCCAGGTCGCGTCCCGGCGCGCTAGCAGCCCGCTGGCGCGCGGGGATTTACTTCTCCCTCCGGGAGGCGTAAATCCCCCGACAAAGGTAAGGATGGGGTTTAGACAGGGCCGGGCGGGTGGGTTAGGTAGAGGAAGGGAGGGGAAGGTGAGGGGAGGGCGTTAGAGGATTCCCTCCAAGGCCGCTCCGATTTCGGAGCGGCCTCCGAGGGAACGGGGGTAGGCTGCGCGGCTCAGCGCGAGCCGGCTGTACAAAGGGGCGGATTTTCAGAGCCCTGCTCGCCTAAATCCGTCCAAAACCGGGCGGATTTAGGCGAGCAGGGCCCTGCGCGCCGGTGAGCCTATTTTACGTAGGCCTACCGGCGCGCGCAGAGCCCCGGGACTCGCGTAAGTCCCGGGGTTTTCGGAGGGGGGCGTGTCGGGGCGTGTCGGGGGCGGGACCGAGCGCAGCGGAATTTTCGGGGCGTGTCGGGACCGTTCCTGGGGCGGGCTCGGGGGCGTGGCTACAGCCCAGGGCGGTCCGGGGGCATGGCCGCGCACTCCGGACCCGCCCCCAGGTTGCGTCCCGGCGCGCTAGCGGCCCGCTGGCGCGCGGGGATTTACTTCTCCCTCCGGGAGGCGTAAATCCCCCGACAAAGGTAAGGATGGGGTTTAGACAGGGCCGGGCGGGTGGGTTAGGTAGAGGAAGGGAGGGGAAGGTGAGGGGAGGGCGTTAGAGGATTCCCTCCGAGGCCGCTCCGATTTCGGAGCTGCCTCCGAGGGAACGGGGGTAGGCTGCGCGACTCGGCGCGCGCCAGCTATACAAAATCAATAGCCTTGTGCGCGCCGATCCAGGTTTTTAGCAGATACGCGCGGCTCCGCGCGTATCTACTAAAATCCAGCTTACTTTTGCTGGCGCCTGATGCGCCAGCAAAAGTAGGCCAATTCGCACTATTTGAAAATCTACCCCAATATCTGCTGGTTCACATTATCTGCATATTTATTAACTAAGGGGCGGATTTTAAAAAGCATTTACATGCGTAAATCTGGGTTTTACGCATGTAAATGCACTTTACTCGAGTAAGTGGGCTTTTGAAAATTGCTACAATATATGCCATTGAATCGTCCATAGGATTTATTCGCATAAGTGCACTTTACGTGAGTAAATGGCTTTTGAAAATTGCTACAATAGTAGTTACATTTATGCGCGTAACTCCTTTGAAAATGACCCCCTAAGAGCATAAGAAATTGCCAGCATGGTAATTTCTTATGCTCTTTCAAAATATGCATCAGAATGGTGAGGCAATACTTCCCATTATAAATCCATGCGGGCAGTGTCCCATTAGCTTTGCCTTTTTATATGTAATATGATTTTATTCTTTAAAATAGTTTCACGGAAGCCTTAGCCTTCCCAGATACAGTACTGACCCAATGTAGAGAGAAATTTCCTTTACATTCTGCAAATACTTTTGTTACTTGGGGCTCCAAATCACTCTGAATCTCTCAATTCTTTAAGAACTCAATGTCTCCGTATTAGTAGAGATCTCTTGTGCCAAGCTTTGAGCCTGGCAAGATTTACCACTCTCTTTGGTGGGCCGAATAAATATGTTTAAGATAGTTCTATTCCCAAAATGGCTTTATGTTTGTCAGCATCTTCTTTTGCAGTTGAAAGCTAAAGATAAGCGGACAATGGACACATTACTGCACAAATTTATTTGGAATAAGAAAAAATCGAGAATTTCATTGACATAGTTAAAGTTGAAGTGGAGTCAAGGTGGAATGAGCCTCCCAGACTTGGAATTTTATACTCTCGCCAGCCTTTTAAGCATTGTGTGCAATTGGTTGTTAGATGAATCCATCTATGTCAACAAACAAGGTAAACAAGCTTTGGGAGCCCCTTTAGTTCTACGTTATATTTAACAAGCCAAGTCTACTCAGCTTCCATCTCAGATCTCACACCATATTTATTTGAATTCATTTGATGGGCCTGGATTCAGTTATCCTGATTGATTGGTACCTCGGTGAACTATCCTCCTTTTTTGCCCATTCGTGGGAATTTGAATTTCATAACAGGCATGGACTCTATTGGCTTTGCTGTATTTCAAAAGAAAGGACTGAACTTGCTGTTTTATATTATTGACTGTGAAGGGAAGGTCCTCTCCTTTATGGAACTTAAAATGGGACATGGTCTAACTAATGGGCAATACTTCCCATATCTACAACTTTGCCACAATATTGGATCACTTCCTACATCAGCGCTCCACTCTTTGGTTTTGGACTTGTATGAGGATATTTTCCATTTCGATAGCACTCGCTGTATATCACTTTCTGCTATACATAAAGGGGCGGATTTTAAAAGGCGCGCGAATAGCCTACTTTTGTTTGCGCTCCAGGCGCAAACAAAAGTAGGCTATTCGCGCGCCGATCCAGGCTATTCCTGGATCGGCGCGCGCAAGGCTATCGATTTCGTATAGCCGGCGCGTGCCGAGCCGCGCAGCCTACCCCCGTTCCCTCCAAGGCCGCTCCGAAATCGGAGCGGCCTCGGAGGGAACTTTCCTTTGCCCTCCCCTCACCTTCCCCTCCCTTCCCCTACCTAACCCACCCGCCCGGCCCTGTCTAAACCCCCCCTTACCTTTGTCGGGGGATTTACGCCTCCCAGAGGGAGGAGTAAATCCCCGCGCGTCAGCGGGCCTCCTGCGCGCCGGGACGCGACCTGGGGGCGGGTCCGGAGGGCGCGGCCACGGCCCCGGGCCGCCCCGGGCCATAGCCACACCCCCGGAACGCTCCCGACATGCCCCGAAAACGCCGCGCGGTTCGGGCCCGCCCCCCGACACGCCCCCGACACGCCCCCGACACACCCCCTCCGAAAACCCCGGGACTTACGCGAGTCCCGGGGCTCTGCGCGCGCCGGTAGGCCTATGTAAAATAGGCTTCCCGGCGCGCAGGGCCCTGCTCGCGTAAATCCGCCCGGTTTTGGGCGGATTTACGCGAGCAGGGCTCTGAAAATCCGCCCCAAAGCTATTTGGAAATTTAAAAGGGAGGATTTCACCAATCTCTCTGCAGAGAGATGGAACAAGGAAGGAGTTTTCGTTATACAATCTAAAGACTTACAATACAACTTTCGTCAGTTACCAGCTGTGTCTGTTCATATGTATTATCTTGAAAACATTTTGAATTTGTCAATCCCCCTCTCCCACATGACTATTCTTTTTCCTATTTTTCCGGTTCTAAAGGTGCAGGGTAGCAGATTCTGATTCAGAAGGCTTGTCTGTTGGGGAAGAGACTGATTTTAACACAGTGGAAGTCTCCAATGGCACCTTCTTATTGGCAATGGTGCAATTTCTTCCATAAAATGATGCAAATGGAAAACTGTCTCTCTCACTACTCTCCCAAGAGTCAGAAGACATTTTTATCCATTTGGGGGAAGGGGGCCTATATTCAGTTACTATCCCACAGATCTCATAGCCTTATTCTTAATGGATAGTTTTTCATACTTTTCCTGATGAGGTGACTCAAGCTCATATATTTTTTGTATTTTTGGTATATTTCAGGGGTGGGGAGTGGAGGGAGGGAAGAAGTGAAGTTCAACACAAAAATATACTCTATGTTGTTTGCTTGCCTTCGTCTACTCCAGAACTACGTGTAGACTAAGTATTTTGTAACTAAAATAGTTTCAATGATTTATTCTGGCATTAAAGTCAGGCTTACCATCTATGCTTTACTGGATCACCCCTAGAGCCCTTTTTAAAAATTGGCATCACATTGGCCACCGTCTAACCTTCAAGAGCAATAGACAATTTTAAATATATGTTACAAATTACTAGTAATAGATCTGAAATTTTGTCTTGTCTGAAAGATCTCTGGCGTGTAAACCATTTGGTTCAGGTGATTTTCTGTTGCACTGAGGATGGAAGGGAGTGCTAGGGAGTGCTCCCCAGTGTGGGACAAGGAATGTGCACCCTCGCAGTGAGACGTCCCTGCTGGGAAGACAGGAGATCCTGACCCTCTACCGAACCTGCACGCTTCCGTGAGGCCACCAATGGAATGGTGGTCTCTGAATGGTCATCCGACCGTTCCAAGCCCTTTTGGACTAGCCACTGGGTAGCAGCTTGAAGCGGCAGGCCAGACAGAGGTCATGGCTAGATGGAGACGTAGAACAAGACGTGGCAAGGCAGATGAAGACAGGCATGGCAAGGCAGACAAAGACAGGCGTGGCAAGGCAGACAAGACAACAGGCATGGCAGGACAGGCAAGGATTCAAGGCGTTGCAGGACAGATGAAGGCTCAAGGCATGGCAAGGTATGGTCAGGCAAGGCAAGGCAGGGCAAGGCATGGCATGGCAAGACATAACAAGGCATGGCATGGCAAGGCAAGGCAAGAGTAAAACCTCCAGGCAAACAATGTCCATTCTGGCACCCTACTCAGTCCAGCCAACATCAGGGGTCAGTCTGGGCTGAGTTGTGGACCACACGAGAAGGCATAAGAGCCACGGAAATCCAAGGACCGGATGGAATGGGCAGACGACCAGATCCCTCAGGCACCCTACACAGTCCAGTCGGACTGGTTGCGGACCACACTGAAGGACAGGACCTGTCCAGGGAAGGAAGACATCAGGCAAGAACATCAAGGCAGACTCAGGAACAAGATACAACAATCCTGGCAATCTACTCATATATCACAAACTGTTGAGAACCGAGTGGTGGACCCTTGGTTCGACGATGATCGAGTAGACCACCGTCGTTAGGCGAGGCTGATTCTCGGGGTTGCAGATGGAAAGAGTAAGATCTGGACGCAGGCGCCTCCTGCAGGTCGTGTAATCCAGATGCTGGCGCCTCCAGCAGGTCGAGGAGCAAACCCCGCGGATCTCGTGAAGAAGTCCAATCCAGAAGTCGTGAGCCAGGGAGATCCGCAGCCAGTCCAGGAGTCAAAAGCCAGAGAAGTCCACAGCCAGTCCAGGGGTCAGAAGCCAGAGAAGTCCGCAGCCAGTCCAGGGGTCAGAAGCCAGAGAAGTCCGCAGCCAGTCCAGGGGTCAGAAGCCAGAGAAGTCCACAGCCAGTCCAGGGGTCAGAAGCCAGAGAAGCCCGCAGCCACGCCAGGAATCAAGGAACCAGAAGGAACGTCAGCCAGACCAGGAAACAGCTCAGGAGGACAAACAGGAACCAGGAACAAAACAAACGCAGGAGCCAAGAAGTCAAGGCAAGGTCTGAGGGTACAGACCTTGCTTAAATAGTCTTCAGCCAATTGGAATGCCGCAGGAAGGCGCCTGCTCACTTCCTGTGAGTGTTTCTTTAATTACAAGCCAGAGCCGCCCGCGCGGCCCTAGGAGCTGTCAGGGGGCGGAGCTTAGCCGCGCGGAGAGAAACGCCGCGGCCATCTTGGGGCAGCAGCGGCTGCTGCTGCTGAAGAAATCTGCGAGGTCCGATCAGTGCCGATGGTCAGTTCGGCCCCTGGGGACGGCGGTAAGTCCCGGTTGCGGCTTGCCGCGGCCGATAGTCATGACAGTACCCCTTCCTTTAGGCCTCCCCCTAGAAGGCTTGGGTTTGTCCGGGTGGCTGGCATGAAAACTCTTGAGGAGATCCTTGTCCAGGATATTAGCAGCAGGTTCCCAGGAGTTCTCCTCAGGCCCAAAACCGTCCCACGCCAAAAGATATTCCCAACGACGACCACGTCGCCGAACATCGAGGACCTCACGGACCTGATAAGTAGAGTCGTCCTCCAGCTGAACGGGCGAAGAGACAGGAGCCTTCCGAGATGGCCAGTTGAGGAGCAGAGGTTTCAGTAAAGAGACATGGAAAACGTTGTGAATGCGAAGAGAGGTGGGTAGGTGCAGGCGATAAGTGACGGGACCGATCTGCTTGGCCACGGAAAAAGGACCAATATACCGGGGAGCCAATCTCATCGAAGGAACTCGCAAACGAATGTTCCTGGTGCTCAGCCACACCCTATCGCCTGGATGAAACTGAGGCGCCGGCCTCCGATGCCGGTCAGCAAACTTCTTAGCCAGAAGAGCCGCCTTGCGGAGCATGCGGCGAGTGTGCACCCATAATTGCTGGAACCGAGTGGCAGTAAGCTGAGCCGCCGGCGAGGGTACCGCCAGAGGGAGAGGCACCGGAGGAGTCGGTTGGTAGCCAAACACAACTTGAAACGGGGAGGAGCCGGTTGAGGTACACCGATGGTAGTTATGGGAAAACTCCGCCCAGGGCAGCAAAGCCGCCCAGTCATCCTGCCTAGAATTGACATACGCACGCAGAAACTGCTTGAGAGTACGATTAGTCCGCTCAACTTGGCCATTGGCCTGCGGATGGAAGGCGGTCGTGAAGTCCAAGGAAACCTGAAATTTGGCACAAAGGCTCCGCCAATACCGGGCAGTGAACTGGGAACCTCTATCGGAGGAAATGTGGGACGGCAGTCCATGAAGGCGGAAGATATGGGACATAAACAGTTGAGCCAACCGAGGAGCAGAGGGAAGAGCGGGCAGGGGTGTAAAATGAGCCATTTTAGAGAAGCGGTCAATTACTACCCAAATCACTGTGTGTCCTTCAGAAGCAGGTAAATCAACCACAAAATCGGTGGAGATATGCGTCCAAGGCTTGGATGGTGCCGGCAAGGGTTGTAGCCGTCCCCACGGCCTTCCCACTGGAGTCTTGTGTTGGGCACAAACGGGACACGAGTCCACGTATGCCCGAATGTCTTTGTACATCCCCGGCCACCAATAGAAGCGCTGAAGGAGGTCCTGTGTCCTCTTGCGTCCAGGATGTCCAGCGAATTGGGAATCATGTCCCCATTTCAAAACCCTGTTACGGAGTCGGCTGGGAACCACCGTCTTCCCTATCGGAACCGGAACAGTAGGTGCCAGAATGATACGGGCAGGATCAATGACGGTCTGCAACACCTCTTCGCCATCCTCACAGACAAAGGACCGGGATAGTGCATCTGCTTTGATATTCTTACTGGCAGGTCGATACCGGAGCTCAAAATCAAAACGGGAAAAAAATAAAGCCCAGCGGGCTTGCCGTGGGTTAAGTCGCTGGGCTTGTTGTAGGTAAATCAGATTCTTATGATCAGTGAAGATGGTGATTTTATGCTGGGCCCCCTCCAGCCACTGTCGCCATTCTTCCAATGCGAGTTTAATGGCTAATAATTCTTTGTCGCCAATAGCATAATTGCGCTCCGCGGGAGAGAACTTCTTTGAAAAGTAGGAGCAGGGATGAGATGTACCCTTGACAGTGGTCTGACTTAATACTGCTCCAACACCTTCGGTGGATGCATCAACTTCAACTGTAAATGCGCGACTTGGGTCCGGGTGGCGAAGACAGGGCTGTCGTAAAAAGGAGTCCTTAAGGGCCTGAAATGCTTCTTCGGCCGCCGTGGGCCAAGTAGTGATATTAGCCCCTTTACGAGTGAGTGCAGTGAGGGGCGCAGATAACTTGGAAAAATCCTTAATAAAATGTCGGTAGTAGTTCGCAAAACCAAGAAATCTCTGCAAGGCTTTTAGCCCCTTCGGTTGAGTCCATTCTTGTATACTTTTTAGTTTAGTTGGATCCATTTGAAACCCGTGTTTAGAAATAACGTATCCCAGGAACGGCAAAGACTCTGTTTCGAAAATACATTTCTCCAGTTTAGCATACAACTGATGGTCCCGGAGTCTTTGTAGGACTTGTAGCACGTGTTGACGATGAGTAAGTAAGTCCTTAGAAAAAATCAAAATATCATCAAGATACACCACAACGCAAGTATATAACAGATCCCTAAAGATTTCATTAATAAAATTCTGAAAAACTGCAGGTGCGTTTGTTAAACCAAACGGCATTACCAAGTACTCATAATGTCCGTCTCTGGTGTTGAACGCAGTCTTCCACTCATCCCCTTCTTGAATACGTACTAAATTGTATGCACCACGCAGATCAAGTTTAGAAAAGATTTGAGCTCCTTGCAGACGATCAAACAATTCAGCAATAAGAGGCAAAGGATAACGATCCTTGATAGTAATAGCATTAAGTCCTCGGTAGTCGATGCAAGGGCGTAACGTCCCATCTTTCTTTTCCACAAAAAAAAATCCAGCCCCCGCGGGCGACGTGGATCGTCGAATAAATCCTTTTTGCAGATTGTCCCGAATATATTCGGTCATAGCTCGAGTCTCAGTAGCAGACAAAGGGTAGACTCGTCCTCGCGGGGGTATAGAACCAGGAATCAACTTGATAGCGCAGTCAAACGCCCGATGAGGCGGCAAAGCATCAGCCGCCTTCTTAGAAAAAACATCTGCAAATTGGTGGTATGAAGAGGGTAATTCTCCCAAAAGCGAGGTGCAGACATAATTGGAAGCGGAACCGGAGTCCTTGAAACAGGTCCCAGAACATTCGGGACCCCACTGTGTCAGTCGTAAGGAAGTCCAATCAAACTGGGGGTTATGGCGCTGCAGCCAAGGTATGCCCAGTACCACAGGGTGAATGGCTTTGTTGATGACATAGAAAGTAATTTGTTCAGAATGGTCTGGTGCAATAAAACAATTCAGGGGTTCCGTCTGATGCGTGATTCTGCCGGGTAAAGGATCCCCGTGGATGGAAGAAATGATTAGAGGTTGCAGACAAAGTCGAACTGGAACGTGGAGCTTATCCACCAGTGCTTGTAAAATGAAATTTCCTCCGGCTCCTGAGTCTACTAGCGCCAGCGTGGAGAATTCATGTTCGTTCATATGGAGAGTGATTGGTAAAGTGAGTGGGGGTTGTGGAGAAAACTGACCCAGGGAAACACCCCCCAAAGTCCCTAGGCTTTGAAGTTTCCCGGACGAATAGGGCAGTTAGCTAAACGATGTCCAGAGCCTCCACAGTACAAGCAAAGCCCCGATCTGCGCCGTCTCAAGCGTTCCTCTGTAGACAGCGGGCCTCTTCCGAGCTGCATGGGTTCGTCCCTGGAACCCTCACTGGAATGGGCTCCTTGAGGCGGAGGATTGGGGGTTGGAGAGATCTGAGAAAAAGTAGACCGTCTCCTCCAGTTGCCGCCCTCTCGTGCTCTTTCTTGTAATCTGCGATCGATCCTGGTGGCCAGTTCGATGGTGCCATTTAAGGAGGACGGAAGTTCTCGGGCAGCCAGTTCATCCTTGATCTTGGCAGTAAGTCCTTCAAGATATATGGTCCGAAGAACTCTCTCTTCCCAGTGGAGTTCATTGGCTAGAGTGCGAAAATCAATGTTGTAATCCGTGAGGGAACGTCCTCCTTGACGGAGGTGTAGTAAATCCGTGGCGGCAGCGGCTTGTTTTCCGGGTTCTTCGAAAGTAGTGCGGAATAGTTCAATAAATTGGACGTAGTTCTGCAATACCGGGTCAGAACGTTGCCATAAAGGAGAGGCCCATGTGAGGGCTTTGCCTTCCAACAGGGACAGAATGTAGGTAATTTTAGTGGCGTCATCTGGAAAGAAGGGTGATTGTAGCCGGAAATGCATTGTACATTGGTCCAAAAATCCCAGGCAGAGACGGGGATCTCCGGCGTATTGCGGTGGTGCTGGAAGTGGAAGGACTGGACGAAGGCTGCTGGACGTTGAAAGTGGAGCAGGAGCGACCGGTGGAGCTATGGTTGATGCACTTGGCTGGCTGGCTACCACCGCATCTAGTCGAGCGTTGAGCCGCTCCATGGAGGCGGCCATGGCTTCGAGCATACCCTGTTGCTCCATGATCTTCTGAGCCAGGCCGGGAATGGCCCGCAGAGCAGAGGCCTCCGCCGGGTCCATGGCCTTGACTTACTGTTGAGAACCGAGTGGTGGACCCTTGGTTCGACGATGATCGAGTAGACCACCGTCGTTAGGCGAGGCTGATTCTCGGGGTTGCAAATGGAAAGAGTAAGATCTGGACGCAGGCGCCTCCTGCAGGTCGTGTAATCCAGATGCTGGCGCCTCCAGCAGGTCGAGGAGCAAACCCTGCGGATCTCGTGAAGAAGTCCAATCCAGAAGTCGTGAGCCAGGGAGATCCGCAGCCAGTCCAGGAGTCAAAAGCCAGAGAAGTCCACAGCCAGTCCAGGGGTCAGAAGCCAGAGAAGTCCGCAGCCAGTCCAGGGGTCAGAAGCCAGAGAAGTCCGCAGCCAGTCCAGGGGTCAGAAGCCAGAGAAGCCCGCAGCCACGCCAGGAATCAAGGAACCAGAAGGAACGTCAGCCAGACCAGGAAACAGCTCAGGAGGACAAACAGGAACCAGGAACAAAACAAACGCAGGAGCCAAAAAGTCAAGGCAAGGTCTGAGGGTACAGACCTTGCTTAAATAGTCTTCAGCCAATTGGAATGCCGCAGGAAGGCGCCTGCTCACTTCCTGTGAGTGTTTCTTTAATTACAAGCCAGAGCCGCCCGCGCGGCCCTAGCAGCTGTCAGGGGGCGGAGCTTAGCCGCGCGGAGAGAAACGCCGCGGCCATCTTGGGGCAGCAGCGGCTGCTGCTGCTGAAGAAATCTGCGAGGTCCGATCAGTGCCGATGGTCAGTTCGGCCCCTGGGGACGGCGGTAAGTCCCGGTTGCGGCTTGCCGCGGCCGATAGTCATGACACAAACCAATTAATATTTAATAAATATATAGTGACATATATCTAATTTTCAATCTTTATTGGTGAAAATCTCATAAAACACATCCCAAAATTATGTTTCCATATTACCCCAGACAATGAACATTTAAAAATCTCATCATACCCATACACATCACATTCACTCTTTATACCACTCACACATATCTTACTATTTCTTATTCATAAAAAACTTTGATAATTTAAGTTAAACATAAATGTAAACCTTTTCACATAACATTATCAGTTTTAAATATGCACCTTCGGTAAAATGTAGAAGACGGGTATCTGGGGATTCCGATTCATTAGAAAGGCTGCTTCTTTATTAAAGAAGCAGCCTTTCTAATGAATCGGAATCCCCAGATACTTCCTGAGAAGCAGCCTTTCTAATGAATCGGAATCCCCAGATACCCGTCTTCTACATTTTACCGAAGGTGCATAAATCTTTAGAGTCCCCGCCTGGAAGACCTATTGTGGCAGGCATTGGCTCAGTATTAGAACCTTTATCTATCTATGTAGATAATTTTTTACGACCGTTTGTTCCATTGGCTAGATCATACATAAGAGATTCGTCACATTTGATAACAGTATTACAATCTCTTCCTGAGATGACAGAATCTACCCTGCTTATTTCAATGGATATAGAATCTTTATATTCTAATATCCCTCAAAGAGCAACGATAAGTTTGATAGAAGAGGTTTTGGATACAAGGATAGATAAGAAGGTTCCAACACAATTTTTGGTTGAATTGGCCACAATTGCACTCACACAGAACTATTTTATGTTTCAAAATGATTTTTATCAGCAGGTTCATGGAACCGCGATGGGTGCTACAATGGCACCAGACCTCGCATGTTTGTACGTATCAGCATTCGAAGAAAAATTTGTATATCCTTCAATATGGTACCAACATGTGAGGTTATAGTGTCGTTATATTGATGATATTCTTGTGATTTGGTCTGGCACTCAATGTGAATTTGAAGATTTTTTTCATTATTTGAATGATCAAGATAGAAACCTTAAATTTACCTGTGATATTCAAACTCATTGGGTTCCATTCTTAGATATGAAGGTGGGAAAGAAAGATGGTGTATTTGTGACTGAGTTGTACCGGAAGGCGATAGAAATGGACTGTTACATTTTAATAGTTTTCATCCCAAACATGTCAGAGAGAATATCCCAGTGGGACAATTCTTTAGGATAAGGAGGATCTGTTCAGATGTACCATCTTTTAAAATCCATGCAAAGGATTTACAAGAGAGATTTGGTGCAAGGGGTTATCCCACACGTATAGTTAATCAGGCTTACAAAAGAGCCCGGTATATTAATAGAGATTTATTATTAAACCCAAAGAAAAAACAGAAATCACCATCTTTAGTATGTGTACTACCCTATTCGAGTAGAGTAGGGGATTTAATACAGGTCATAAAGAATCATTGGCATCTTGTCAGTGGTTTTGAAGGCATGAGGGATCCCCCAATGTTCTCTTTTAGAAGATCTAGGAATCTTAGGGATATTTTGGTACACTCGGATTTAGGTGAGGAGCAACAAGATGATGGTATTGGTGGACATTACCCCTGCACCAAATGTAGTGTGTGTAAACTTTGTTTATCAGTTAAATTTTTTATCCATCCGGTCTCTGGGAAAAAATTCTTTTTGAGGAATATTACAACATGTCAAACATGCTCGGTAGTGTACATTGTGCAATGCCCAAGTGGGCTTTTGTATGTGGGGAAAACATCGAGAATGATTAAAATTCGAATATTAGAGCATTGTAGTAGAATCCGGAATGAGGTAGAAACGGCTCCCCTTGTAAAACATTGGCGTGAATATAAGCACACAGTGGAAGAACTTCGTTTTTTTGTGTTACAAGAGGTACACAACAGACGTGGAGGAAATGTGAATAAAACATTGCTGCGAATGGAGCAGCGATGGATTTTCACATTGGGAACTTTGTGGCCCAAAGGACTTAATGATAAAATAGATTGGGTAGCATGTTTCTGAATTCGAAAAGTTGGCTTGGGTTGAAGTGCTTAGTAAAACAGTATTGTTCTGCTTGAAATTTGGCAGGCGAAAAAAGGGGTGGAGATTAGTTGAGCAAAGTCCTTTGGATTGGTGCTGAGAGATTTAAAAGGACGGGAGAAGACGTAAGGCATACTTCTGTTGATTCCCTCAATGGCGGCGTTCTCTTTGAGTTAAGGTGGTGGCGTTTCTGCCAAAAATTGAAAAGGTAAGGTTTCCTTTTTACCGCGTATGATAAAATTCTTTGAGAGAAGTAAAATTTTTTTTAAGTTATCCTGATTCACTTCACTCTAGGTTTATAGTATGTGAGACGAAGTGTTCTACAAATTTGAATAAGTAAGACGCTATGAAATAAGAGTCGGGGAAGTGTCTTGCTGTACGTCTGAGAAAAGGTTTTTGGGACGTTCAGGTAAAATAGCTTGTGGAAAATACTTAAAAAGTAAAAAAAGTATTAGGGGTTTAATATAATTTGAAGGTATTAATTAAATTTGTGAAATGTTATAGATGAAAAACCCTTTGGATAGATGTTGAGGATACATGAGCAGTAGGAGATTCCTCAGAAACTCTCCTGAAGAAGCCTGAGGGAAGGTGAAACATGTTGAGAAGATGAAGAAGGATTAAAAGGATTGGCGTTCTTGCAACGAAAACATTTTTGTGCAATAGAACTCTTTCTGCTTACAAATAGATTGTATTTAAAACTGATAATGTTATGTGAAAAGGTTTACATTTATGTTTAACTTAAATTATCAAAGTTTTTCATGAATAAGAAATAGTAAGATATGTGTGAGTGGTATAAAGAGTGAATGTGATGTGTATGGGTATGATGAGATTTTTAAATGTTCATTGTCTGGGGTAATATGGAAACATAATTTTGGGATGTGTTTTATGAGATTTTCACCAATAAAGATTGAAAATTAGATATATGTCACTATATATTTATTAAAGACTCAGGAACAAGGCAGGCCAGATAAGAGGTGAGATGACTCCATGGCACCGTCGGATGGAATGACTCACTAGCACCCTACACAGTCCAGCTGGACTGGTCACGGACCACTGGGCCACTTCTTGTCCTACTCAACCCAGCCGGGCTGGTCGCGGACCATGAGGACGGGTCAGCGGAGCCAAAGACATCAGGAATAGGCAGGCATCGGAACAGACAGGCATCAGGGCATCAGGAACAGATGGGCATCAGGACATCAGGTACAGGCAGACATCTGGACATCAGGAACAGGCGAACAACTAAACATCAGGAACATAAAAGACATCGGAGCAGAGACCGGAACATGGAACAACAATGAAGACATGGGATCCCACATGGAACAGAGTGCCTAGAAGGAGAAGCAGACGTGGAGTCCTAAGGAGGACTTACTCCTTGCGAAAGCGAGGAAAGACTGACGGAAGAAGCCATTTGTAGGCTGAAGAGGCGGATCCAGGAAGTGACATCATCCAGGGCCCTCTCCCTCACTGGCCCTACATGAAGGGCAGAGAGAGGCAGCCGTGCGTCTTAGGAAAGGCAGGAAGAGAAGCAGCAGGACCCTGGAAAGCAGCCCTGCTGTGAGAGGAGGGGCCGGAGCTGGGAAGTGCAGGCCCCGATGTGGGAGGTGGCTCCCTGCCACTGAAGAACAGCTGATGGCGGCTCCATGCTGCAGAAGGATCCAGGGACCGCGGCCTCCAGGCCACGGGATAGCTGACGTCGGCGGTGGCCTCCAGGCCACGAAGAAGAGACCGAAGTCCACGGCACTCAGCCGTGAACACCGGAGGTGGCTCCATGCCGCGAAGAACACAGGCATCGGCAAGGACAGCCTCCCTTCCATCCAAGAACCCCAGCAGCGGCGTCTGCAGCCTCCTGCTGTGAGAGAGAGCCCCGGCATGGCTCCTGTTGCGCCGGCACGATGGCGGCCTCCTGCCGAGATAGGGAACCCTGACAATATGACATCGGGGGTCGGGCCGGCTGGCCTGGAGCAGGATCGCAACATTTTCTACTCTTTAGTTTGTCAGTCTGCCATATTACAATCCAGGTTCACTGTGATTTGTTTTAGTTCTTTTAAATCATCACCATTAATAAATACTGTTTCCACACAGGTATTTTCCCTACATTCTCTTCAGTAAACATTGAAGCAAAGAATTAATTTAGTCTTTCTGCTATGGCCTTAGATTCCTAAATGCACCTTTAATCCCAAGATCATCTAATGGTCCAACCAACTCCCTCAAAAGCTTCCTCCTGTAGATATATTTAAAAAAAATGTATTATGAGTTTTTGCCTTTATGGACAGCTTCTTTTCAAATTCTCTTTTTTTGCCTGCCTTGGAAATGATTTACATCTAGCTTGCCAAGGCTTATGCTTTTTCTTATTTTCTTCAGTTGGATTCCTTTTCCAATTTTTGAAAGAAGTGCTTTTGGCTAAAATAGCTTTTTTCACCTGACCTTTTAACCATGCTATCAGAAATTTGGCCTTCCTTCTGTCTTTTCTAATGCATAGAATACATGTGGTCTGGGCTTCCAAGATGGTATTTTTAAACAATGTCCATGCCTGATATAACTCTTTACCTTTGTAGATACAACTTTTAGTTTTTTTCTATTTTCCTCATTTCCTCATCCTTAATCATAAAGGGGCGGATTTTCAGAGCCCTGCTCGCGTAAATCCGCCCAAAACCGGGCGGATTTACGCGAGCAGGGCCCTGCGCGCGCCGGTGAGCCTATTTTACATAGGCTCACCGGCGCGCGCAGAACCCCGGGACTCGCGTAAGTCCTGGGGTTTTCGGAGTGGGCGTGTCGGGGGGGCGTGTCGGGGGCGGGGCCGGAGCGCGCGGCGTTGCGGGGGCGTGTCGGCAGCGTTTTGGGGGCGGGTACAGGGGCGTGGCTACGGCCCGGGGAGGTCCGGGGGCGTGGCCGCGCCCTCCGTACCCGCCCCCAGGTCGCGGCCCGGCGCGCAGGAGTCCCGCTCGCGCGCGGGGATTTACGCCTCCCTCTGGGAGGCGTAAATCCCCCGACAAAGGTAGGATGGGGGTTTAGACAGGGCCGGGCGGGTGGGTTAGGTAGGGGAAGGGAGGGGAAGGTGAGGGGAGGGCAAAGGAAAGTTCCCTTCTAGGCCGCTCCGATTTCGGAGCGGCCTAGGAGGGAGCGGGGGTAGGCTGCGCGGCTCGGCGCGCGCAGGCTATACGAAATCGATAGCCTTGCGCGCGCCGATCCAGGATTTTAGCCGATACGCGCGACTACGCGCGTATCTACTAAAATCCAGCGTACTTTTGTTTGCGCCTGGAGCGCAAACAAAAGTAGGCTATTCGCGCTCGTCTGAAAATCTACCCCTAATTATCCTCATCAACAAGTCATTTATGCACATATGTTATATACTATAATCTAAGGTTCCATACATTTCTGTTATTTCTGTTATAATTTGTTATATTTATTACCATGTTATAATGTAAAATAGGGCTGTTACCACCCTATTCTTTTAGTTATCTGGAAACCGATGTGATATCTCGATCGAATGTCGGTATATAAAAGAAAGAAATAAATAATAAATAAATAAATTTTATCAAAGTCTCCCTTTTGAAAGTTAAATGCCAGAGCAGAAGATTTACTTAATGTCCTCCCTCTAGTCATTAACTCAAGTTTGATTGTATTATGATCTGTTGCTGAGCAGCCCCACTACCATTACCTCTCACATCAAATCCTGTGTTTCACTTAGGTCTAAAATAGCTCCTCCTCTCATTGGTTCCCAGACTAACTGCTCCATGAAGAAGTCATTTATTGCATCTAGAAACTTTACCTCCCTAGCATTTCCTATTGTTACAATTACCCAGGCAATGTTGGAGTAATTGAACTCTCCCATTTTACTGTGCTGCCAAATTTGTTAGCTTTCCTAATTTCCATTTGCATTTCATCATTCATCTATTCATTTTGGCCAGGTGGACAGTAGATACTCTCATCATTATATTCTTTCCCATCATCCATGGAATTTCCATCCACAACTTTCAAAATGTATTTATTTTATTTATATTCTGCTTTTTGGCACTTCAAAGTGGATTACATTCAGGTATTGAACATAACAATTCTACTCTGTATTTAGTCTCCTGCAGGATATTTATCCTGTTGGAATCTATGCCATTCCTAATATAAATTGTCCTCCTTCCCCACTGTTGATCTTCCTTATCATTATGATGTAATTTATTCCCTGGTGCTGCACTGTCCCACTGGTTATCCTCCTTCCACCAGGTCTCTGAGATGCCAATTAATTATACCTCGTCATTCAGTGCTATATGGTCTTCATCTTTTTAGACTTCTGGTTTTAGCATACAGACATTTCAAGGTACATTTTTTATTTGTTTATACAACTCTCTTAGCACTTGACAGTGTTATGCTCGCTGCCCACGGCAGCCCAGCAGTGCGGCACTCTCACCTTTCTAAGAAACTTCCAGGCTCCAGCTCCCCGTCGCTTGTGGCAGTGGGCCACTGGCTCCGACCTCGGGCTCCTGCCAGCACCTACGGCCCTGCTCCACTTCCCGGGACTTCCAGCCAGGATGCTTCCAGCCATCGGCCTCTCCACGGGGTTCGCGGAGAGATGCCGCCAGCAACGCTGTGCCCCTCCCTAGGCGCGTGCGCGAGCATCAGTAAATCTTTTAAAGGGCCTGCAGTGGGAACCTGGCCGTGGACCAAGATACTGACATCACATCCTTCAGTGTATAAATGCTCAGGCCTCGCACTGAAGTGTTGCCTTTGCAACAGGTCTCCTTGGTTCCTCGTTGCCTCTGTGCTTCCTTGATCCGTGCTTCCTTGATCCATGTTCCTGATTGTCTCCAAGTTCCTGTCTCCAAGTTCCTGATTCCTCGTTCTTCTTGTCTGTATTCTGATTGACCTCCTGGTGCCGACCTCAGCTACATCCGACCTTGCTTGCCTTCTCCAAGCCTGACCTCTGCTACGTCTGACCTTGCCTGCCTTCTCCAAGCCTGACCTCTGCTATGTCTGACCTGGCCTGCCTCCTCCATGCCTTGACCATTACTACTCCTGACCATGCCTGCCTTCTCCATGCCTTGACCATTGTTACGCCTGACCACGCCTGCCTTCTCCGTGCCTTGACTATTGCTGTTTGACCATGCCTGCCTTCTCCGTGCCTTGACCATTGCTACGGATGACCACGCTATAGACTCCTTTGTGTCCAGAGTTCTACGTTGCTTGCTATATCCTATAATTGCCACCAGTTCTCATTCAAGTTGACAGTAACTCCTCTGTCCCTAACCTCTGGACGTGGACTCCTAAGGCTTCGGACTTTCTTTGCTCAAGCACATTCAGTTAATCTTTGTTCCTTGGTGCTTGGGTTCCTGTACTGGGACCATTCCAGGATAGTTCTAAACCACCTGCTGGCTGCTGTCTCTGGGCTGAACTACCTGCCTTTGTTATTCAATCCCGAGGCCCGCCTAAGTCCTGCTGACCCCAGCACCCAAAGACTCAACCCGAAGGGAACGTGGGCTGGTATAGGTGAAGCTCCAGTGGCCTCCACCTGCTGATGGTGGGGACCCGTAGACTCTTGCCTGAGGGTTGTGCAAACCCCACCTTAGCGCAGGAATCCACCTCTGGTGCGACAGACGGGGATAATTTAGAATCTTTAAACTCAATCTGTTCTTTATTTATAGGAAAAGGACTACATATGCTTATATGGGACTCTCTTTATCGGGCTGTCCTAACTCCCTTGTTATTTTGATATCCTTTGAAGAGCCCTCCCTCTGAACAATGTACTCCTGAGTGTCTCTTATCTTTCCCCCATGTTGTAGTTTAAAAGCTTATTCTATTTCATTTGGAAAGGTTAGCACCGGCAGTCTGGTTCCACTCCAATTAAGGTGAAGCCAACCCTTTCAGAATAGGCTCCCGTTTCTCCAAAATGTTGCCCAGTTCCTACCAAAACTAAAACTTTCTTCCCTGCACCAATGTCTCATCCATACATTGAGACTTTGGAGCTCTGCCTGCCTCTTTTCTGCACTATTGTTTCATCCATACATTGAGACTTTGGAGCTCTGCCTGCCTCTTTTCTGCACTATTGTTTCATCCATATATTGAGACTTTAGAGTTCTGTTTGCCTCCCTGCATGTGGAACAGGGAGCATTTCAGAGAATTCTAGCCTGGAGGTTCTGAATTTCAACTTTCTATGGAAAAGCCTAAATTTGGCTTCCAGAACCTCTCTCCCACACCTTCCTATGTCATTGTGCCAACATGTACCATGATAGCTTGTTCCTCTCCAGCACTAACATCTTATCTAGGTGATACATGAGGTCTGCCACCTTCAGACCAAGCAAGCAAGTTACCGAGTGATCCTTGTGGCCATCAGCCACCCAATTACCTACTTTCCTAATGATCGAATAATCAACTTTCATGGCTGTCCTAACACTTATTTCCTGGGCACAAGCCCTTGGAAACTCATCCTCAGTGTGAGAGGATAATGCATCACCTGAAGAGCCAATCCTAGCTACAAGATCACTTCTTGCCATACCAAGGTGATGCTCTCTGTCCAGATAACCTTGATCCTCTAAGGCAGCACAGGGGCTGCCAGTCTAGAGTTGGGACTTGGCTGCTATGTCCTGAAGGTCTTCTCTATAGACCTCTCTGTCTGCCTCAGCTCCTTCAGGTCTGCCACTCTAGCCATCACAGATCAGACTTGTTCTGTGAGAGTCAGGAGCTCTTTGCACCAGGTGCACACATACAACCTCTCACCAAATGGTAGATAATCATATATGTAACACTCAAGGCAAAAGAGTTGAAAGCCCCCATCTCACTGTTGGACTGTTGTCTCCATTTTTATATTGTTGTGTTCTTAGTTAATTTAGGTTGCTAAGGGAATAGAAATGTATAAAGCTCTTTAAATTTAGGTCTATTTAATGTTAATTTAGTAAAGGCCTGCAAGGAGAATTAATCTATTGATAAGGGCTACGTCAGTCCCTTGTTTTAGATAACTCTCTGATTACTCAATCCAGTGGGAGCTTTGAGAAGAGAAGATCATCTTGCTGGTTGCTGAAGAGGATCGGTAAGTATTGCTTTGGGAAATTTTAGGACTTAAAAATATTGGGGAAGAATGAAAGAATGGGGTATATTCTTTAGTGTGTGTGTGTGTGTGTGTGTGTCTGATATAAAAAGCAAGCTAGGGTAGTAAAATTTAGAGATGTGCATTGCATTTGTTTTCATTTCGGGCTTCGTTTTCGGGCCCCGGCAGGAAACTTCATTTTTCCTGCAGTTCGGGGGGGTTTTTTGTGGGCCCCCGATTTTCGGTTAGCATGCACTAATGGGAGTTAGCGTGCACTCCCATTAATGCCGCTAACCTGAAATAAGAATTTTTCTGAAATTTCGGAAAAATTCTTTTCGGGTTTCGTTGCCCCGAACCATGCTGAATTAGACAATTTCATCTAATTTGGCAAAAATGAATGCACATCTCTAGTAATATCTAGTGTCTGTCCTTCCCTCCCTCCCTCACATCCCATTCCCACCCACCTGTAGTTCATCTTTTGATTTCTAGGCAAGAGATACTTTCACATTAAATTAAATCAGGTTTTTATTTAAATCACAGCATTGCCCCAGCCCTTATCTAATTATCCCCTTATCCTTGCTGCTGTAGTGAGGCTGGTTCAGCCTACAGGGGCTACCGGTGCCATTGGCCAGCCCCTGTCACATGGTAGGAGCACAAGATGGTGCCAGCCATCCAGTGCTCATACCATGTGACAGGGTCCAGCCAATGGCACGGATACCCTGTCACATGGTAAGGGCAAAGGGCCATCGGCGCCATTTTGATTAGTGGCAGCCAATGGCCCAGAGCAGGAGATCACTCCCGGGACCCCCACTGGACCACCAGGTACCTGTAAAAAGTTTTTTGGGCGGGTCGGGAGGGTGGGGGAAGCTAAGGGGTTAGTTTTAAAAGGTCGGGGTGGGATTTTTGTTTATCGGCTCGGGCGCAGCCGATAAAGAAAACCGCGATCGGGCCCGATGCAAAAAAACCCACATGTGAATCAGAACCGGTATCCGAACCAATTCCAGTTCCGATTCACATCTCTAGATTCTATACACGCAGACACAGAGAAATTGAATTTATTGTACAGCTTGATGGGACTGCCCAGGGAGCGGGCAGCAGTGGAGGTAACCCAGTGAAGTAGTCCAGGGGTCCTCAGCAGGGGAGACCAGTCTCACACTCGAGTAGGTGATAGGCAGTGCGACGTAGCAGGGACAGGTCCCGGATGTAGGCACAGAGCGCTGAAGCTGAAGGTGAAACAGACTGAAAGGGTTAGTACTCACTGAAGCAGAATCTGTTTAGTTGAAGGTCCTGGCAGGCAGAAGTTGTTCAGTGGCAGGCACCAGAATAGGAAGAGTAAGCCCTCGAGGAGCGAGTACCCAGGTTAGTGAAGAAAATACCCCAAAGGGCAAAGAGAGCTTCCTGCAGCAGCTGGGAAGCGGCAGAGTAGCTTAGACCAGAGAAAGTCCAATCCTTGCTAACTCAGTTTGTTAGCAAACGAAGGGCAGGCTAAATACCAGGATGTGATGATATCTCTCAGAGGGGACACCCCTGAGATTCCCGACATGACGTGGATATGGACATGGGTGGCATTCACGCGCGCACCCTAGGAGGCCCTCAGGAAAATCATGGCGAACACCATTGCCATTGCCGATCCAGGGACACTGGAGGGAGCGGCATGAATACATGGCAGCAGCCATCTTCCCAAGGCTTGAGGAGAGAGAAAGAAGAACGGTGTGGCACAGAGGTCGAAGCCGTCTGAGACCACTCGACAATGCTTCTTCTCTGAAGCTGGCCCAGAATTTTGGAATTCTCTTTCTTTAGAGATTCGCCAGTGTGACTCAGTCAAGACCTTTAAGGGACTTCTTAAAACTTGTTTGTTTAAAATTTGTTGTTATTAATTTAATGCTTTATTTTAACTTTATTTTACTACTGTATTTTATCTCAGTTTTATAATGATTTATTTATTTTTGCATTTACATTGTTTTAGTTTTGTGCATTTTTAGTCTGCTTTTACATTTGATTTTTGTTTTGCTGCTTTTAATTATTATGTATGTTTTATTATGTTCATCGCCTATGCCTGTTTTGAGTTAAGTGATTCACAAATTTAATAAATATAAACGTTGGGGCCAAAGGTTATTTACTGCATTTATTGTTCCAGAGGGAGAGGTAATTTGCCTTTAGCAATCCCTAAGAACAACCTTGGCTCACAGACCATTGCTCTGACTACTAGGCTACTTTTACCCAGAATAGGGGAAGGCATTCCTGGAGTGGGGTTGGGGGAAGGATTTGCTGTTATGTGTGTTCTTTTGACTTTCAAAAAACATGCACACATCTTTTCTTGGGAAAATTATCTGCACAAATTAGCAGGTGTCAATGTATGTGGATAGTTTTCCTTGGATTATTTTCAGAGTAAAATTATGCATATACTCTCAATTTGAAAATTATTGCAAACACTGCGGGTAAAAGGTGTCCAAGACATTGCCCTTACGCATACCCCCATATTATTGCAAACAGTAGGAATTAAAAAACTATAATGCATGCTGACAAAGAAGAGAGGTGTGCATACTTTAAATAATGTTAGTATAAAGGTTTTCTTTCCTTTGGAAAACAATTTACTTGAAAAACTGATACATTCTACACTTGCAATAAGAAATTAAAATTATGTTACAGTTCTCTTTTCCAGCTTTGAACCTTTTGTAGATCAGTAATAACTAATTAAAAGATTTCTGCAAGGATGCACATGCAATATGTAGGCCAAGTAAAGACCGAGTTAGAACTATGATTTGTGCAACACAACAAATTGCAGATGATTGCTTGTTTTTGGACAAATCAATGAAGCAGGCTAACCTAATGGAAAGGTATCACCTGCAACTTGTTTGCTGATCTTTATTTCTATGTATACAAGTGGACTAACATGGCAAGCACCCCTTTTCATTCTAAACACAACAAAAAAAGTAGCCTTGCTACCTTTGGAAAGCATGACAATGATAGCTAGATCCCAAGAGTTTGGGCTGTGTCTCCACCATCAATTACTGTTGTTTTGGTGTCTGACACAGATTTTTTTGCAAAAGCACCCAACACTATAGCTTGTTTACTGTGCATTATCAGCTTCTAAGAAAGCAAACAGACAGATTAGAAAATATTCAGCATTTACTCAAGTTAAGCTTGTAAGTGACACAAAAATTGCAGTACAAATGCCTACAGGTGTGGAAAGGAAAACACCTTTTGTGTAAACGATAAGGAGAGCGATTCACTTAAAGTCGAGTAGGTCTAACAGGGCTTCCTCTTCTGATTAGTTGGAGAGATAAGAATGAAACTTTACCTACAGAGGTGCTGAATGGAGGAAGGGACATGGAATGGCTTCTGATACTGTGTTGACTGAATTTTGCTCATGGCAAGTAAAGCACAGTTTGAAAGTTGTTAGCCTTGAAAAGTCCAGCAAAGGATTAAGTGTTGATTTTGAAGAAAATTGCAGCATCAACATTTTCATCATGTTAAAGTAAGTGAAAAACTGAGGAAACAAAGAAAACACCAATTTTACTAAATAAAAGCTAAATGCTAGGTGTTCAGATGCACTATTTTACCTGCTGACAGTGAGATAATTCTTTGGAAATTAAGACCCTGAGAGTGCAATTGAAATCTTTTATCTTAGTGCATATTCCAGCATAGAAAGGCTTTCCAGCAGATAGAAAGATGCAGACTAGGACAAGAAGTTTGAATGCAATGACTGAAATTATAGAATGTTTAGTTCATGAAGGACATTTAAAAATGTATATTTTATCTTGATTTCTACTTTACAGTCATTTTGAGACTGTATTTTTGGCCAAATCTCAAATAAAGGGCATTTCATATACACCGATCTCTCCTACTTCTTGGGCATCCAACAAACTAATAACTTATCCTAAAACTGTGCAGTTTTATTAATAGCAGGCTTATTTATGGTTCAGGTTTTATGAGCCTTCATTTGTGCCTACCAACTCTCCATTTCTAAACCTTCTTCCTTCTAGCCTAGCCATTGCAGTGGCAGTTCAACATTGAAAGGTACAAACCATGGCTCCTTGTTGAGCCTGAAATTAATGGCGCAGACACCTATAAGATTTTCTGAAGGAACATAACATTCTAGAGACTATTATCAGTCTAGATTTGGAAAGAGGTATAGTACAGAAACCTTACTGGTCTCCCTTCTAGATGACTGTTGAGAACTAAATAGAGGGGGACTGTGGTGGAGGTCCTGCTGTCCCTACCCAGCTATTGGGGCAAAAGCAGAGAGCTAGACAGAGACAGAGGAAACCTATGATCAGAAACAATCCTGCAGTGCTAGATGTCCCAGGTTCCCCTTTGCTGAGGCAGAGCGGCGTGGAGGTGGGAGCGATCAAGCCCAAAAGCTCGGGGTTCCTAGCAGGGAGGGGAGGGGGTGACCTAGATTGGGAAGGAGCTGGATTTAGAGGGGGAGGGGAGGATTATGGGGAGGAAATGGAACCAGAGCCAATGGCAGCACAAGAGGAGGAGCCTTCTGGCATGAGAGGAGGGAGGAGGGGGTGACCAGAGATTTGCCTGGGGAAAATAAGGAACTAATAAGTACGTCAGAGTAGACTACAGGGAGGTAGGAGCAACAGGTTTTGTTTGCTTTGGGATGCCGAGTCTGAGGTTTGAAGACGGCACTTGGAAGGGGTTTCAGTGAGAGGTGTGGGAGGTAGAAAGCCCAGCAGTTTCATACTGCTAGAGAAAAGTCTGGTGTTGACAGACACTGAACCGAATCTTAAATGCCTGCTGAAGTGTCCCATTCACTGCCCACTAAATGTGGACCTGAGGAAAAGTACGGGGGTTTATTTGGTTTCCATTTTCTCTGGGGGAAGGGACTGTGTTGGCAGGGAATGGACTAAAACGGCTAAAGCCTGCAGCTGGCCTGGTTTCTCAGGGAATGCTAGTAAAGCTTGGGCCTGGGGAAAAGTTTTTTTTCTCTTTCTTTTGTCCTGGTGGAAAAGACTGTATTTCCAGGGAATTGACTAAAACTACTTAAAGCCTGCGATGTGGGGTTTTTTTTGGTTTCTCTGGATACTTGTGGAAGTGTTGATGGGGTTGGGGTCAGGGCGAGATAGGGAGTACAAAACTGTGGCTGTGTTAACTAGTCTTCCTACTTTCTAGGTGTTCTCTCCCCCCTTTAATGACTGAGGGATGGGTGGCCCAGAATCGGGAAAGAGAGAGAGAGAGAGAGCCAGCTTCTCCTGTATGAGGCGAAGTTGTTACAGGGAGTAATACTCCTAATCCTAGTAGATACACCCAGTCATGGAGTTCTTCTGGTTTGCTTGCAAGCAGAAGGGCTAGGGCTACCAATAATAAGTTGGTTTGAGTCCTTTCCATCTGGACAAGCTCAGTAGGTGAGTATTGGGGCCAAGAATCTCGCTGGAAATCACTTGAGTCTGGAGTCCCACAACGGTCCTCCTAATTGCCCCTGTTTATCTAACCCATTGGCAACGTAATCTGCCAATTTGGGGGTGTCATTTTGAATATACACATCCTATTGTTTCCCCTGCTACAGCCTAATGAAACCTCTACAATAAATAAAACCACAAACTGTTCCCAAGCAATAGGGGATTGGATGAAATCCGACATGTTATTCCTGAATTTAAAAATTCAAGAACTTTGTAGATTAGCCACCTGTCAGTACTCAATCCAAATTCAAATAGGCGACTTGATTTCCAGTCACCCATACTTTCTGAGGTGAGTGATCTGAGTGAACATTCACTCTAAACTGTCAATGAAACCGATTATGTAAGAGTACTGGTCAAAAGTACCTTTTACTAACTTAGGCTAGTGTGGCTACTAAAGCCCGTTCTGCAACCTACAGCCTTTAAAACTCTGGCGCACGTATTAATCTTTTTGGGGACTGAATATTGTAATTCAGTCTTCTTGGAGCTCCCCAACGCTTTGCTCCATGCACTACAATTAATACGAAATGCAGCAGCACCTACTATAGCAGGACGTTGCCATCGTGACCACATATCACTGGTCCTGAGAGACCTCCACTGGCTTCCTGCATAGTGAAGGGTGAAGCCTGTAGGGGACAGGAACCCAGATACCTGAAATCAGCTTTGACAGGGTACCATCCTTCTTGCACCCTATGGTCACTGGTCATCAGGCATGACTAAGTTATGCACACTCTTGGGAAAGGAGGGGTATTTGACTGAACCCCACAGTAGAACATTTTCTCCTCCCCGGGAACCACCCTTTGGAATGCACTGCCAGTAAAGCTTCACACAGATGCTGGTTGTCCAATCTTCCATTAAAAGTTTCAGGCCCTATTTTTTAACCATGTGTTTGATGAGATCTGAAACTGCTGAGCTCAGACCTAGAGTCATTGTACCAATTAGGATAGCATTTTGCATTGTAATTTGAGATAAATGCTTAATTATTTTAGCTGTTCTTATGATGTGCCCTATCTAGTCTGTTTGTCCCTACTATTGTAATTTTGTGTTTTTGTAATCCAATGTGAATTTCCACTATTTAAAGAGTAGCGGAAAATAAATTTCCTAAATATATTAAATTCAAAAACCCTAACTCTTCTTGATTTTGGCCCTCTCATGCTATATATGTTTTACTGCAATAGATAAGTGATTATTAGAAAATTGCCTTGTCTGTCTCAACTAGATTATAAACTCTATGGCGAACTGTATATAACTGGTAGTGTAATAGAAATATACAAATATATATATATATGAAAGCCCTGGGCTAAGATCCATCCTAAGTTCCAAAAGTTTAAGATAACCAGAGGCCCATATTCAGCCACTGAGCAGCTAGATAAGTTAGCCAGATACATCTATCTGGATAACTTAACTGGGGTATTCAGCGGTACACCATGCCACTCGAAATAAGGCTGCAGAGAAACTTCAAAATATTCAAATCCAATCTGAAAACCTGGCTATTTAAACAAGCTTTTTATAAAGATAAAGAGAAGGAAAAAAACAGTTGATTGATTAGGATGCACCAAACTAGAAATTGTTATTTGTAACCTACAAATGCACATTAAGGTTAAATTCTTTCCGTCTAATATGCTCCCTACAGACAAACTTAATGTACACACATAGTTTATTGAAGTGAATTGTTACCGCACTATGATGGCACATGATTAATTGTAATCTATACCACTTACTTTATGCATTATCGTGCCTTGCTGTAAACCATTGTGATGGTTATCTAACTTAACGACGGTATAGAAGAGCTTTTAAATAAATAAATAAAATATTAAGAACATGACATACTGGGTGAGACCAAGGGTCCATTAAGCCCAGCATCCTGTTTTCAACAGTGGCCAATCCAATTCACAAGTATATGGCAAGTACCCAAACATTAACTAGATCTCACGCTATTATTGCTTATTAAGTAATACCAGTTTATGGATTTTTCCTCTATGAACTTATCCAAACCTTTTTTAAATGCAGTTACACTAACTGCAGTAACCAATGAATTCCAGAGCTTAATATGCGCTGAGTGAAAAAGAATTTTCCTCAGTTTGTTTTAAATGAGCTACTTGCTAACTTCATGGAGTGTTCCCTAGTCCTTCTATTATCTGAGAGAGTAAATAACTGATTTACTTTAACCTATTCCTTTCTTGATTTTGTAGACCTCTATCATATCCCCCCTCAGTCGTCTCTTCTCCAAACTGAATAGCCCTAACTCTTTAGCCTTTCCTCATAGTGGAGTCATTCCATGCCCTTATTATTTGGTTGCCCTTCTGTGCACTTTCTCCAGTGCAACTATATCTTTTCTGAGAAGTGGCGACCAGATTGGCACCCATGGATGCGGCCAGGGCAGGTGAGCGGGGGCTGGGGGAAAGTTTGCCCGATCCTGTTGAGTGCAGGTTGTATCAAGCACAACAATGCTCCACCACCCTGGGTTTGAAAGTTATTTTTCAGAATACTGTTCGCATTGCAGTGGAAAGGAGAATGCATTGATATAGTGGAGAGAGGAACTGGGACGTTTAAAAAAATCTTTCGTCCCAGTGATGGGATTAGTCGTGATCTGAAGAGTGGCTTTCCCGGTGCGTTGGATTTTAGGTTGGGCAGGCAAGAGTTTAGGTTATGCTTGAAAACAACAGGTGAGCGGGGGCTGGGGGAAAGTTTGCCCGATCCTGGCTCCTCTAAAGGTCTTGTCCCGGGGGGTGAGGGGGGTCGTTTGCCCGTGAAATTTCATCTCTCTGACCTGACGCTCCACACTAACGCAGGGGTAAGGGTAGGCGGTAAATTAGCAGGTTAAACACGCGGCAAAACTGCAGGTTAAAAAGGCGATAATCGGGGCGCACGTTACTGTATGGGAGGGAATAGCTAATCTGATCGTTTACATCTCATATACATGCCGTGGTCGGAAAGGGTTACCCGTTGATTTAAAGAAGCGGTAAGGATGGGTTAAAAGGGATAGTGAAACGCGGGTTGGTCTTACGCTGCCAAATTGTGGGTACAAAGCGGGTTAGAAGCAGGGTAACCGTGGCCGCGCTTTACTGTATCGGCCTGTTAGAGAGAGAGAGAGGTTGGAGTTTTTCCTGTCTTCTAACTTAAACTGTCCCCAGAACTCTTTGCAGAGCTCTGCTATAAAACTTCCTGTCAGGGATATCCATTACAGCCCCGCCATGGGAGGGCTGCCACTGAATGGATCCTCCCCTAATTATATTTCTCTAACTGCACTCACAGGTCTATTCCTAGGACTTAATGGTGGTTACCCGGAAAGGTGCCCGGGTTACCATTAACCACTTTATTGTTTTAGGGAATTTTATGCCTGCAAATGTATGCAAAGCAGCTAATTTCCATAGGGGGAGGACATTTTCATGTATATCACGTAATAGTGCCACGAAATGGCAATATCACAAGATAAACAGCTTTTAACATGCGTTACATGCTGTTTACCTTGTGATATCACTTTAACCGTGGCTTACTAAATCTAGGCCTAACTGGTTACCGAGGCAATGGGAAATAAAGTATCTTTCTCTAGATATGTCAGTAGCAGAATTTGAACCCTTGTTTTCTAGTTCCCAGTTCATTAATCTAACCAGGAGAAGGAAGTGGAGGAAGGAAGAAGGAAGAAACATGAGGTAGAAGGTGTTGCTGTTAAGTGATAACAAAGACTCATTTCCTTCAGACTATGAACACAATTCCTCTACAATGTCCACAGCCTTTGCTGGACCAAGGGCCTCATTTTCCAATATCGCATTGGTAACGCATTAGGGGGCGTTACCAATGCAAATGAGGCTTCTTTCGTGCAGTGGGGAAACATCGCATGCGGCGATGTTTTCGTGTCGGGGGTTGGGGGCCACTTTCGCATTCCACATGAGACCTACGGACAGAACAGTGGTCTCTAGTGCAGATTTGCTGGCCGTCGGAGTGAGGACGCTCACTCCAAGAAGTGGTTTGGGCAACGTTCTCTCTACCTAGCTTGATGGACACTCTACCTGGGCAACAACATGCTAGGTGGAGAGAATGTTGCCCAAATCTCCTCTTGGAGTGAGCGTCCTCACTCCGACGGCCAGCAAATCTGCACTAGAGACCACTGTTCTGTCCGTAGGTCTCATGTGGAATGCGAAAGTGGCCCCCAACCCCCGACGCTCATACCTAATCCCCACCCTGAGTTAGTAGGTAGCCCTCCCATAGGGATTCAAATACCTATGTAGGGCATAGGCACTATAGTAAGTCTCTCTCTCTCTCTCTCTCTCTCTCTCTCTCTCTCTCTCTCTCTCTCTCTCTCTCTCTCTCTCTCTCTCTCTCTCTCTCTCTCTCTCTCTCTCTCCAGGGGGATGAAACCCAATGCAGTCTGTTAAATTTTCTGAAAGTTGCATATATATTAATTTTGAATAGCCATTCTCACTTTTTATATGAAACCAACTCTATCCAGTGCAATGCTGTTAATTCACTGTGGAATTATAGAGAGAAAAAACTGAAATGCAAGTTCAGAATGTTTCAAAGCCTAAATGTTAAAAAAAAAAAAGATTACAGATTGTGCACAAATCTTCAGGACAGTGTTCTCCAACTTGCGAGTCATCAACAGGTCTGCTTCTCAGCATAACCACAATTCACATTTATGACACAAATTTGCTTATCATTACTCTGTGAACCAAATTAATTTTCATGGTTTGGTTATCCTGAAACCCAGACTTATTTCGGGGTAAGAAGGATGTCAGATAATTTAAGGCAGAAAATAGTCGTATACTTACTTTAAAATAAGTTCATAATTTATTTATTTTTATACACTTATTAATTACTCAATTTCTAAGGAACTCTGAGAGGTTTCCAGAGAGAAAAACATATTATACAATAATCCAATACATTAAAAACAAACAATAGAATCCATCAAGTTAACAAATCATAATCACAAGCCCACAACACACACATAAGACAATAAATAGGTTTTTGCCTTTATTTTCAATTGTAGGTTTATTTTATTTGAAATGAAGGTAGTTTCAAGCAGCTTTCCACCTGGAGCGCACAGCTGCAGGCAAGGATATCGTGGTTGCACTGATGAAAACCCTGCTAAGTGAGGGAAACCCATCACAGTATTGAACCTGAGTTTTTGCTTGCTGTGAAGTTGGTAGAGAACCATGCTGGCGTTAGAATGCAACAGCAAGGTCTGGAATGTAATTTACAGGTTTCGAATTTCAAGCTGGTCAAAGCAAACATAATGCAACACCTGCTGAAATATAAACCAAACAGTATCAGAGCTGGTGGGGAGCACAGATCATAGCTTACCTTCTGCAGAAGGAGGAGAGTTGTCAGATGTGATTTTCTCTCTCACCACACCCCCCTTCTCGGTATGCTTTTTTCAATAAACAGGATTTGGAAAATATTGGCTAGTGGGATGTGCTTGACAAAAGCATAACTACCTATTAATAAAGTGTTCCTGTATTGTTGTTACACTTTAAATTTCTGGGAACTCGATTTCTTTCACAAGTGTTCTGAAAAACGTCAACGAAGAAAAGTATTCAGGGCATTTATATCATCCAGGGAAGGTCATAAAAGCTCCCAGCAGATCATCAGCATGGTTGCCTCTCCTCCTGCAGCATTGCTTGCCAAAGTTCCATATGAGGAAGCTGTCACCAGGAAATTACCACTGACTGAGCTAAAGAAATTCAGTGCCCATTCTTTCGTCAGGAGAACCAGGCAGTCACCTAGGGTGCCAAGCATTTGTGGGATGGCAAAAATCCTGGAAATCTTCAGATGCTGCCCGCTCACTGTTAAGGCACAGCACCACAAGAGAAAAGAGAGAGGATGCTGGGCAGATGTGGAGGGAGGAGACAGAGAGAAAGATGCGGGGGGATTCTAGAGATAGAGAGGGTATTGGGCAGGTGAAGGTGGGGTGGAGAAAGAGAATTTCATTTAATTTTTCATTTCATTTATTAAGATTTATTAATCGCCTACCACAAGAAGGCCTAGGCGATTTACACCATCAACATACATAATAAAAACATAAAATTGACATGTACAATAACACACAATTTTCATTTGGGGCTGATAGGGGGTGGAAACAGAGAGGTTGCTGGGTATTGGAAAAATAAAAGGCAAAAAGACTGGTGTGATCCTGGGGTGCTGAACAGTAAAAAAGAAGGATGCTGTGGGGGAGAAGAAGAGAAGAGAAATGGTGGAGAGGGAGATAGAGAAAAGGGGTTTGCTGTAATGTCCCTCAGCTCTAGGCTGAAGCACCTTCAGCATAGCCTCCAGCATCATGTTGCATCCAAGGACCCTGACTGAACTCCCTCCAGCTCCAGAGCCCTTTTATAGGTCCTCCTGCCTGGACTTCCTGTGACATGCATGACATCCTGCCCAGTATAAAGAGAAGCTCAGAGCAAACACCCAGTGCCTCTGCAACAGATCCCCTGCCATGTGACTGGGGCAAGACCAGCCATGTGACTGGGGCAAGACCAGGGATCAGACTTCAGCCACATTGCTTGGGTCTGATCCCCAGACCTTGTCCCAGTCATATGGCAGGGCAAGGTCAGGTCGGCACTGGACGAGCCGGGTGCGAAGGGCCACACTGTCCCACTGAGGGAAGGGAGGTCAGGCTGGGGTTGGGGGTTGAGTGTCTGGAGGGTCGGGGAGCCATTGGACCAGCCATTCCTTTTTTATACTTACCTTTGGGGGGAAAGGGAGAGGGGTGAGCCTTGAATCCCCAATACGGTTCTGGTCCTTTGGGGAATGGGAGTGAAGTTGGGTTGTGGGTGGGCACTTAATCCCCAATGTGATTCTTTACCTTTAGGAGAGGGGTGGAGGGGCCGTCGCCAATGGCGACACTGACCCCTGCTCAATTTCCTCATTTTGCTACAGGAAATTTTATTTTTAGGTCGGCTGTTTAAATGTAAGGAGAGACCCAGGTGTTAGAGCATTAGAACAACTTGAAGCATCTTGCAATTTGTTTATCCTGCTTTGTCCCTGGGCTTGTCTTGCCTTCCTGACTGTTTTCAGTAGCATTTAAGACAGCACATCCACCCAGCAGTCTCAAAAATTGAGGTATCACTTTATTATAAAGAGTACAACTTTACTGAATGATGTGCTAAGTGATGATTTATTTATAATAAGTTACATGGAAGCTAGGAGAGAAGAACTTCACATGAGGTTTTCAGGAAAGCCATACTTATAGTTGAGGTTCATAGTTATGGTGCATCATTTCCTGAGCCAGATGGCTGCTACACCTATATGGTAACTCCAGTGTATATTATCTGAAAGTTATCAAAATATTTTGTAAAGCCCACATGAAGGTCAAGAGCCCTTAGGAGTGCTACTTTCAAAACAAATCAACTTGTCGGTGTTCAACATGAAACAACCTAAAGCAGGTGTGACCTAATTAAGAGATCTGATAGAGTAATAGAGCAACCAAAAGGTATTCTATACAATTTTATCATTTTGCAGTCAGTAGATAGCTTTTGGTTGCTCTATTACATCTATCTATCTCTCTGTCTATCTCTCTAACTCTCTATCTAGTAAAAAATAAAATGAGAACCAACCCTATTAAAATAGATCAACAAAAACTCAATTTAAACAAAAAAGGTTGATACCCCTCTTGTCTTAATAGAAATGCTAATATTACAAATCTATTTGATTGATATAACATATTGGGAATACTGTGTGTATAATATTTTTGAACTAATTTTGATTTAATATACAAAGAAATATTTTTTACACATTAACAAAAAGGTTATAGTTGATAAAATCTTTTATTTGTAATCATACAAATATATTTGTAATATTAGCATTTTTATTAAGACAAGAGGGGTGTCATCCTTTTTGTTTATATATATATGTGAGTGCGTGTGTGTGTGTGTGTGGGTGTGTATGCATGTGTGTGTGTTTGTATGTAAATCTACCTATATCTCAATACATATAAATAATAATAGACATTAAGACTAATATACTATCAAAAGCCTGGATATATCATCTTGTCAGAGTTCACAATAAATAACAGCAGACTTCATTCATGATTGGACCACAAATATGCATCGATATAAAATATTTGCTTTGCAACGTCTGATATTTGAAGGCAGCAGCCCACCCAAGTCACTGAGGCTTAAAAAAAGGCACATCACTAAAAGTGTCAATGATGTGCTTGAGCCTTAGGGGAAGGCTGACAGATGAATGCAGCATAGGCACTCTCTTCCCTTTCATCTCTCTTCAAAAAATATTGCAAACAGGATATGTTCCTTCAATGGCACATATCTTTTTTTCAGGCATCAGAGCGTTGATGTACAACAGATATTAAGCTTTAAAGGATTGTGACTGCATTTTGTACATGTTGATGCTCCATCGTAAGTGTGGGAGAGTGCCCCCAGCAGAAGCATGGGTGGTGCCGTCCCAGTTTTGCTGGCACTCTTTTACGAGCATCCTCAGAAACAGTGTTGGTATCTTCTTTAAAAATGTAGTGAGGAAATCGGTGCCACAGCAAAAGCTTGACACATTTTTAATGTTCCATGTTCCACTCTGTACATGACAACCATTTTTTTTTAAATGTGCATTAAAAATATTTAAAGCTGTGTTCATTTACTATAAGAACTAACAAACCATTCTAAATTGAATAAAATTCCCCTAACATGTTGGGAGCAGGCTCTTTTCATTTTGAGGCTGAGGATGAAAATATTAATAAATATTAATATCTGGAAAGTTCAGCATATATGCCACGTGCATGTACATCTTTCTCATTAGCAGCTGACAAATCTGTTAACAATTCAAACCGAAATGCAAACAATGAAGATTTTGGACTAGTTTGAGTTTGGGGGGGGGGGGGGAATTTTCAGTGTTTATGCAGATTTAACAGATGTGGGACAATTTGAAACCACACTATTTTAGTCAACATATAGTAATGATACTACTTTTTCTGAGACATAATCAGACTTCTTTAGCCAAAGAAATGTGAAAACATTTGAAGCAGATTTCAAAAGAATCCAACATGGATCCACAAGTTATGGCAAATGGCTTCCTGACTCCATGGAAGAACCATTGCCCATCTGAGTGCAAACAATAGGCTCTATTACATTAGGGATGTGAGGTGTTTTTTTAAAAGTGTATTTGCATCCCCTTCCTCTCCTGCTTAGTACATGGATTTAGTAAAGCCTTAAAGCGAGTTATAGCCTCTAGAAAAGAGAAGACACATGAAACCGATTGTGTCGCCTGTCACCCACTGAAAGGAACCATTACAAGAGAAAGCAGAGCTGTCATTACTTTCACTGACAGACAAGCTGTGTGGGTGACAAGGTCTTCACACTTCTTTTCACAGAATTTCTTTGGGTGAGTGACCCTAGAATTAAACCAGGGGCATGTCCTGGATGTAGCATATTTCGATTTAAGCAAATGTTTTGATCGAGAGCAGTCCTAAGAATGATGAGAGCGGTCCTAAGAATGATGCTTGCTGAGTGACTATGTTCACTATGAAAGTATGTCAAACATAGTGCAAGATTGTCACACACACAATAATTAGTACTCTGTCACACTGACCTTTTTATACAGAGAAAGTAGGAGGCTGTTTCTAAGTCACTGCCGTGCGTAAACATCACTGCAAGAAAAGTCTCTATGTCTACATCTTTCCTGCAGTCTTTCCTGCAGTATCATTTGAAGTGGTAATTTTACCCTGATAATACACACTTTAACCTTCTTACAATAATTACATCCTTTCTCTTCCTACTAGGCAGCATCCCAAACCAAAGCTAGGCATAGGAACATAAGAACATATGAAATTGCCATGCTGGGTCAGACCAAGGGGCCATCAAGCCCAGCATCCTGTTTCCAACAGAGGCCAAACCAGACCACAAGAACCTGGCAATTATCCAAACACTAAGAAGATCCCATGCTACTGATGCAATTAATAGCCGTGGCTATTCCCTAAGTAAACTTGATTAATAGCAGTTAATGGACTTCTCCTCCAAGAACTTATCCGAACCTTTTTTAACCCAGCTACACTAACTGCACTAACCACATCCTCTGGCAACAAATTCCAGAGCTTAATTGTGCGTTGAGTGAAAAAGAATTTTCTTCGATCAGTCTTTTAAATGTGCTACTTGCTAACTTCATGGAATGCCCCCTAGTTCTTCTATTATTCGAAAGTGTAAATAACCGCTTCACATCTACTCGTTCAAGACCTCTCATGATCTTAAAGACCTCTATCATATCCCCCCTCAGCCGTCTCTTCTCCAAGCTGAACAGCCCTAACCTCTTCAGCCTTTCCTCATAGGGGAGCTGTTCCATCCCTTTTATCATTTTGGTTGTCCTTCTCTGTACCTTCTCCATCGCAACTATATTTTTTTGAGATGTGGCAACCAGAATTGTACATAGTATTCAAGGTGCGGTCTCACCATGGAGCGATACAGAGGCATTCTGACTGCTGCGCCCGTCGGTCGCAGATGGCTGCAACTGCACTGCCTCACCTCCCTTCTACCCTTTTCATCTTCCCTGGGAAGGATGGCTGCCTCTGGTGCTGATTGCTGAAACCCTCGACATCTCCGACACAGCATGGGCGTCCCCATCCACCATGCTTCTTCCTGAGGCCTCCTAGGCACGCACGCGCATGCCACCTATGCTTTTGAATACATCATGGCAGGAACCTTGGGGGCATCCCCACCGCATGACGTCAGTACCTCCGGGTATTTAAACCTCCACTCCGCTATAGCCCAACGAGTTAGCAAGGACTTCAGTTTTGCTACTCTGACCGCTTCTAAGCTGCTTGCTTGGATTCCTCTCTACCCTCCGGGGTAACTCACTCCAACAGAAGCTCTGAGTACCCGCTCCTCAGGGGCCTCTTGCTTCTATCTGCCCTTCGGGTTTCAACTACCTAACCTTGGACACCCGCTCCTCGGGGGTCCTATCTATTTTCTTCCAGGATCCTTCGGCGCACTAGGTACTCGCTCCTCGAGGGCCTATCATGCTCAGAAATTTCATTTTTGAGTTCCTTTAGTACCCTAGTATGCATACCATCCAGTCCAGGTGATTTGCTACTCTTTAGTTTGTTAATCTGGCCTACTATATCTTCCCGGTTCACAGTGATTTGGTTCAGTTTGTCTGACTCATCACCCTTGAAAACCATCTCTGGAACTGGTATCTCCCCAACATCCTCATTAGTAAACATGGAAGCAAAGAATTCATTTAGTCTTTCTGCAATGGCCTTATCTTCCCTAAGAGTCCCTTTAACCCCTCGATCATCTAATGGTCCAACCGACTCCCTCACAGTTTTCTTGCTTTGGATATATTTTAAAAAGTTTTTATGAGTTTTTGCCTCTATGGCCAACTTCATTTCAAATTCTCTCTTCACTTATCAATGTTTTACACTTAACTTGACAATGCTTATGTTTTATCCTATTTTCTTCAGATGGATCTTTCTTCCAGTTTTTGAAGGATGTTTTTTTGGCTAAAATAGCCTCTTTCGCCTTACCTTTTAACCATGACCTTGTCATTTTTAAGATGATGCCAGCCATCCATTGCTCCTGCCATGTGACAGAGGCCAGCCAATGGCACTGATTGCTCCTGTCACACAGTAAAGGCAAAGGGCCATCGGTGCCAATTTGATTACTGGCAGCCGATGGCCTGAGAGGGGGAGATCACTCCTGGGACCCCGCTGGACCTTGAAGTGAGGTTTAGGTAGTAGTGTAGGGGTTAGGGGCCACTTTAACATGCAGAGTGAGACATACAAACAGAACAGTACACTCTTGTGAAGATTTGATGTCCTTTGGAATGAGGAAACTCACACAAAGATGAGATTTGTACAATGTTCTCTCAACCTAGCTTGATGTTACCCAGGTTGAGAGTCCATCAAGCTAGGTTGAGAGAACATTATACAAATCTCATCTTTGTGTGAGAGTCCATCAAGCTAGGTTGAGAGAACATTATACAAACCTCATCTTTGTGTGAGTTTCCTCACTCCAAAGGACATCAAATCTTCACAAGAGTGTACTGTTCAGTTGTCTCACTTTGCTTGTCAAAGTGGCCCCTAACCCCTACACTACTACCTAAACCTCACTTCAAGTTTACTAGGTGGGCCTACTTTAGAAGTATAAATACCTAACCACTAGAAGGGCTTTATAGCTAGGTTCTCTCTCTCTCTCTCTCCAAACACTATTTGTGAAAAGATCACAAAGTGCCATGTTGCACATCTTAATGGCAATGAAAAAGGAGTAGTTATTTCCAGCATTTAAACTGTGCAATATGGCTTTGCAAAGCTAGCCCACTTTGACAGACGCTCCTCCCCTTTTCCAAATTAGCATTGCACCATGCTTTATGTTGCTTTTCATGTGTGAAAAGGTCATAATACGAGTTGGAAAATAACCCCTTAAGTTAGATGACTAGTGCTGAAAAGTATTTTATTTATTTATTTAAAAAAATGTATATCCTGCACTAGTCATAGGTCAGGGCAGGTAACAAATCCACAGGAATAAAAATCAATAAAACATAAAACAATAAAGAGCAAAACAAACAGAAAATCATGCCACTATATGATAATTCACATTCCAAACTGCTTTTTTTTTAATGCCTGAGAGGTCCCTTATTTTGTTAATTAGCTCTGACTTATCGGTTCTACATTCCTGTTACTTGAAATGCGAAATCTAATTGAAATATATGTGTTTTCAGGAGTTTCCTCAAGAGTTTTCAAAAAGCATTTATAACATGATAAGAAGCATTAACACCTAATTCTAATTTATTTATCTCTTTTTATTTCTCCTTCTCTGTTTTACTTTCTATTACAGTGTAACCTCTCTAATTTTTGTTATATGTAAACCGATATGATGACTTTAGTTGAATGTCAGTATATAAAAAACAAACAAATAAATACATTTTTGTACAGGTCATTAACTGAAGTTGCTCTGGCAGACTATTCCAGTAAAGAGGTCCAACAACAGTAAAGGCCTTTGCCCTGATCTCTGCCAAATGTGTTGCTTTTAGAAAAAGGATATCAAGTAAAGCAGACTGTGATGACCTTAGGATGCGCAGAGTATTCTAGATCTGAAGAATGGCGCTAACTCAGAGGGAATCAATATGCCCCAATAGTTATGTATTAATGTGCTTACTTTATATTTAATCCTCCAGACTACAGGAAAGCAATGAAGATTCCTGAGTATCGGGCAATGTATTCTCTCATGCCTAGACCTGTCAAAATGTGAGCAGCTGCATTTTCACTAACCTGGAGTACTTTAAGATTAGATACAGGGAATTACAATAATCAAGTCCTGGGAATAATAGTGCTTGAGGAACTGTGTGAAACTCATGAAACTCTAGCAGTGGTCTGAGTTGCCGTAACATCTGCAATTAAAAATAAATTGCCTTCACAATGGCATTAATCTGTGAACACATTGTCAAACCTGAGTCTAAAATAACTCCCAGCTTTTTACATGTGTTTTAGTATGGATTTGATGGCCTGGGTCTGTCTTTTGCTGGAACTCTGTCCAATACCATCACCTCTGTTTTCTCCATATATAATGCTAGATTACTGAAATAAAGCCATTGTTTGATGGCTGAGAGGCACATAGACACAAACTGGAAGGTGGCTGCCGCAAATGTTTTTATTATATTATATAATATTATATATAATTATATTATATATAATATTATATATATATTATATTATATTAAGTGCCTTATAATTTTAATATGCCTTTGTTCTCCCCCCTTTAATTATGTGCCAAGTTTCTACCCATGTAACCTGAGCCAAGTTTTATGCCTTGTTCTTTGTAATTGCATTTCACATGCCTGTTTTTCAGTTACAATGTAAACCGAGACGATATGTAAAATTTACATGATTCCCGGTATAAAAAAATGTTAAATAAATAAATAAATGACAAGACAGGAATGAAAAATTGTACATCATCAGCATAAAGTCTATAGTTAGTGCCTAATCCAGAAAGCAGCCTGGAAATTGGAGCCATGAATGTGTTAAAGAGTACAACTGAGAGGGCTGATCCTTGAGGAACCTTGACATTAATAGCGTGTCAGGAAGATAGTGATGACTGAATGCAAATTTGTTGACCAAAACTTAATAAGTATGAAGAAAACTATTTTCACGCTTGACCTGAAATCCCACATTCCCTCAAGCGATAAAGCAGAATAGCATGACTGAGGGAATCAAAGGCCACAGTAATGTCTAGCAAGACTAAGACATACCTTTGGCCACAATCGAACCCAAGCTTATGTTCTTATGATAGTACTCAGTCCTGAGAGACTTTCTGAAGCCAAACTGAAGCAGGTTACAAATGTGATGCTAGCCAATAAAACTGCAGCTGGAAATAAGGATAAGATCGACAATAGTTGAAAAAGCATGAGGGGGTCAAAAAATATGTTTTTTCAGCAGTGGATAAACTGAAGTATATTTTAAATTGTCAGATAGAAGACCTTCAGTCTGTTTACCAGAAAAGGAGCAATTTCTTCAGAAATTGCATTTAATAATGAAGTTCCTAAACCTGCTTCAGTTAATCATGTCAGGTTTTCTGCTATACATAAGAGCTACTGCTTGCTTTATCCTTTTCATATAACATTATTTCTTTGCCTTCACTGTAGTGGTCCTATTCTTATGCAGTTGCTGTCTATATCTGGTGGGGTCGAATTATTCAAAACTGAATTAAGATTAGCTTGCAATTTATCAATCTTGATATGACTAACTTTCCCCCATTCAGCACAGCTCCTCCCCTGTAGCCTTCTATTTTTTTTAATGCAACTAAATTTAGGTGTTACTGAAAAGGTGTCCTAAATTTAGGTGCTCCGCCCTAGCCAGTTTTCAATGGGGCAAATTTAGGGATATAACCTCTTTGAAAATTGACCCCTTTGTAACAATGTCTCTTTTCTGCAGTTGAAGCTGAAAGTTTTCACTGGGAGCTGTAAATGGTAATCCCCTCATACCAGAGGCCATCAGAGAAAAGATTTTTTTTTTGTCTCCCAAAAGTTTTAGAACTCTTACTTTTGTCAAAGTGTTATCAAAGTTCTGCAGCACATTATTATTCCAACTCTACATTTAACCATTGATATATGACACAAAAAAAATATGGAGGCTATTAGAATTAGAAAAATTGAGGAAAAAGGATTCCATAAAAGATCAAGGCAATGTGTTGAGAAATATAGGGCGCATCCAAAGTAACAATTTACAGAGCTTCACATTCTTGCTACCAATCTATGTTTTGACATCGAAATACCACTGCTCTTTTGCCTTGATGACAAGAAGAGGCCTTATGTGAACCAGGGTGTTTGGTAAACAAAGATTGGAGCATGGAGCAAGCTTACAGCTTCCTGGATTGTTTGCTGAAAGAACGAGTGGTCAACACCTACCTATACAAAATGAAAACAGAAGCATAATAGGCAGCAGAACTATATACCACAACAGACAAGACCTGGTACATAGTTAGGTTATGGAGTAAACATACAATACAATTACAGAATCATCTAGTTAAGTGAGTAACTTGTTCATAAAAATCAAATATGGAAAGAAATGACAATAAATGCAATTTAAGCTGGACTCTTGATATGCACCAAGCATCAGAAAGGCTGCTACTGCACAAAGTACATATCCTCATTTTCAGATTAGTGGCTCAGTAAAAAAAATGCATCCTGCTTTTCTAAAGTTCCAGCTGTTTGCTGGAAGACTGGAACCACAGCAGCAGCAAGAGTGTGTTTTGTGAGAACTGCTATTATGTCAGAGCTGGCAGGAAGCAAGGTAATAGATCCAACCTTTTCTTGGCAGCTCCTGAAAACCTTTACTATGCAAATTATCACCCGCAGCATTCTCTAGGTATAGAAAATTGAGTATGATGACAGATAAAGACCTCAAAGTCCTTCCAGTCTGCTCGTTTTCCTTTCCTTCTGCAACATCGCTGACCCTATTGAGAAATGACTTAAATGGTCCTAAAAGTTTCTTTGCTATAAAAGATTTATTGTTGGCCCTATAAATGGAATCACAACCAACAAAAATACATAGAGGTCCATAATCATACACAATCTGGCTAGCAAAGTTAGCCAGATAAACTTATTCGGCTTAATTTGGAGATATATTAAATAGCGAAACTGTACTATTAAATATAGTTGGCTATCTTAAACTTAGCCGGCTAACTATAGCCGCCTAACTTTAGGACATCTTTTTTGCCTAGTCAGACTTAGCCAGCTAAGTCATCTGGCCAATGTAACCCCTATATTTAAAAAGGGATTCAGGGATGATCCGGGAAACTATAGACTGGTGAGCCTGACTGCAGTGCTGGGAAAAATCGTGGAAACTGTTATCAAGAATAAAGTCACAAAACATTTAGATAGACATGGCTTGATGGGACACAAATCTACTAAATTTTTTGAAGGGATGAATAAACATGTGGACAAAGGTGAACCAGCAGATGTGGAGTATTTGGATTTTCAAAAGGCGTTTGACAAAGTCCCACATGAAAGGCTTCTAAAAGGTGATGTCCTTTTGTGGACTGCAAGTTGTTTAAAAGACAGGAAACAGAGAGTAGGATTAAATGGTCAGTTTTCACAGTAGAAAAAGGTAAACAGTGGAGTGCCTCAGGGATCTGTACTTGAACCGGTGCTTTTAAATATTTTTATAAATGATCTGGAAAGGGATACAATGAGCGAGGTGATCAAATTTGCAGATGACACAATACTATGCAGAGTAGTTTAATCTCAAGCGGATTGTGATGAATACTAATGAGGATGTTGGGGAGATACAGGTTCCGAAGATGGTTTTCAGGGGTGATGAGTCAGACGAACTGAACAAAATCACTGTGAACTTGGAAGATGTAGTAGGCCAGATTGACAAACTAAAGAGTAACAAATCACCTGGACCAGATGGTATACATCCTAGGGTACTGAAGGAATTCAAAAATGAAATTTCTGGTATATTAGTTTCAATTTGTAAACTTTCATTAAAATCATCCATTGTACCTGAAGACTGGAGGGTGGCCAATGTAACCCCAATATTTAAAAAGGGCTCCAGGGGCGATTCGGGTAACTATAGGCCAGTGAGCCTGACTTCAGTGCTGGGAAAAATAGTGGAAACTATTCTCAAGATCAAAATCGTAGAGCATATAGAAAGACATGGTTTAATGGAACACAGTCAACATGGATTTACCCAAGGGAAGTCTTGCCTAACAAATCTGCTTCATTTTTTTGTGGATAAAGGTGAACCGGTAGATGTAGTGTATTTTGTGGATAAAGGATTTTATTTTGTGGATAAAGGTGAACCGGTAGATGTAGTGTATTTTGATTTTCAGAAGGCGTTTGACAAAGTCCCTCATGAGAGGCTTCTACGAAAACTAAAAACTCATGGGATAGGAGGCGATGTCCTTTCCTGGATTACAAACTGGTTAAAAGACAGTAGGATTAAATGGTCAATTTCCTCAGTGGAAAAGGGTAAACAGTGGCGTGCCTCAGGGATCTGTACTTCGACTGGTGCTTTTCAATATATATATAAATGATTTGGAAAGTAATACGACGAGTGAGGTTATTAAATTTGCAGATGATACAAAATTATTCAGAGTAGTTAAATCACTAGCGGACTGTGATACATTACAGGAGGACCTTGCAAGACTGGAAGATTGGGCATCCAAATGGCAGATGAAATTTAATGTGGACAAGTGCAAGGTGTTGCATATAGGGAAAAATAACCCTTGCTGTAGTTACACAATGATAGGTTCCATATTAGGAGCTACCACCCAGGAAAAAGATCTAGGCATCATAGTGGATAATACTTTAAAATCATCGGCTCAGGGTGCTGCAGCAGTCAAAAAAGCAAACAGAATGTTAGGAATTATTATTTTATTTACTTATTTAAAATCTTTTCTATACTGTCGTTTAGTAGATTACCGTCATAATGGTTTACATAGAGGCACATATAGTAAATTGTACATGTATCTGTTCCTAATATTGGTAATGGAGGTACCTAATAAGCTCGGTAACATAGTTTCATAATAATGGCTAGATGTTCAGTGTTGTCTAATCTGACCTTTGACTACAATAAAAACTGTTAGATTATACATTCAAGTTAAGAGGTGCAATAAACAAACCATGACATACATACATATAATGTGCTTAGTGCTGTATAAAGATTTTGTGTGTACAGCTTTCAACATTTCTCTATTTCTCGCTCTCTTTGTGAAAATGCTTCTCTAAAGAGCCATGTCTTTAAGCTCTTTTTGAAAGTCTTGAAATCTCTCTGTAGTCTTACCTCTATGGGCATGGTGTTCCATAGTATCGGTCCGGCCAATGATACTGCTCTCTCTCTGACTTGTGTTAGTTTTGCAGTTTTGACTGAGGGGATGGTTAGAAGGGCTTTGTTGGCAGATCTCAGGTTTCTGTATGGGACATGGATGCGGAGTGCTGTGTTTAGCCATTCAGCTTTTTCGTCATGGATTAGTTTATGTATTGTACAAAGGGTTTTATATTTTACCCTCTATTCAATTGGCAGCCAGTGTAGGTCAGCTAGTGTTTCAGTGATGTGATCTCTTTTTATTTTGCCAGTCAGAATTCTTGCGGCTGAGTTTTGGAGTATTTGGAGTGGTCTTATTGTCATGTATGGTAATCCTAATAGTAGGGCATTACAGTAGTCAGTGCTGGCAAATATTAAAGCTTGTAGGACAGTTTGGAAGTTCGTTTGATTTAGTAACGGTTTAAGTTTCCTGAGTATCATTAGTTTGGCATATCCTTCTTTGACTTTTAATGATATGAGTTCTGTGTCAATTATTACACCGAAGTTCCGTACTTTCTCGGCTATTTCAATTTTCTGATTGTTTTTTAGTAGTATAGGAGATTGGATGACTGTCATGTTTTTTCATTCTAGATGGAGGAACTTGGTTTTTTCTATGTTAATGACTAGCTCCATTTGTTTTAGTAGTTGTTTAATGATGTCAAGGTACATGATTGCTAGGTTTAGTGTCTTTTCCAGTGAGTCTTTGATTGGTAGTAATATTTGAATATCATCGGCGTATATGTAGTGTATGATACCCAGGACAGCTAGAGGATAGCACAGTGGAAGTAGGTAGATATTAAAGAGTGTAGCGGAGAGTGCTGATCCTTGTGGTACTCCAGTTACTAGATTTATTTTCTCTGACAATGTGTTTTTTATTTGAACTTGATAATATCTGTTACTTAGGTATGATCTGAACCAGGCTTTAGTTTTTTCCTTTAATCCAATTTCGTCAAGTCTTTTTAGCAGTATGTAATGATTTACTGTGTCAAAGGCAGAGGATAGGTCGAGCATTAGTAGGATGTAATGTTTACCATTGTCAAAACCTCTCATTATGCTGTCCGTCAATGAGAGTAGTAAGGTTTCGGTGCTGTAATGATTACGAAATCCGTGCTGTGAGGGGTACAGTATATTATTGTTGTCTAGGTGTTCAGCTAGTTGTTCTTGAACAATTTTTTCTATTAATTTTGCTATTAGTGGCAGATTTGAGACTGGTCTGTAGTTACTCAGTATAAGTGGGTCACTGTTTTTTTTCTTTGTTATTGGTTTAATTATTGTTCCTTTCAGGTTATCTGGAAGGGATCCTTCCTCTAAGGAGAAGTTTATGATTTTTGTTAATGTGGGGGAGTCTATGTTGGCTAGTTTTTTTATATCATTTGTTGGTATGGTGTCAATTATATGTGGGCTGGGTTTAACTTTTTTAGCATGGCTTCTACTTCAGGTTCTGTTGTTTCCTCAAATGTGGACCAATGTGTACTGTCTCTTATGTGCATTCTGATTTCTTGTTTTGTTGTGTTTGGAATTTTGTTTTTAAGGTTTCTAATTTTGTCATCGAAGTATTGAGCTATTTCATTACATTTGTTTTCAGGTAACTCTGTGGGAGCTTCTGTTGTGTCGTTGGTAAGGTTTTTTACTATGGTGAATAACGTTCTTGGATTATTTGAAAATTTTTCAGTTTTTGTTCTATAGTATTTTTTTTTGCATCAAGGATAGTTTTTTTGTAGTAGGCTAGGTGTTTTCTATATCTAGTTAGGTTTTCATTTGTTTTGTGTTTTTTCCAGTCTTTTTCTTTTTTTCTCAGATTTTGCTTGATTTCTTTTATCTTTTGGTTGTACCATGGGTTTGTTTGTTTTGGTTCTCTGATGAGGGTGTGTTTCATCGGGTTGATTTCATCTGCTAGTTTGTTCATTGTTTCTATCCATGTTTTTGTTGCTGAGTGGCCATCCTTAACCTCAAATTCTTTTAGTTTTTCATCTAATTTGTTTCCTAATGTTTCAACGTTAAATGGCGGTTGGTACTTAAATTCTATTGGTTCTGTTCTATGTTTTGGCTGGGGCCTCGTATATTTGATGGTGGACTGTATTAGAAAATGGTTGGACCATGGAAGAGTAGTTTTAATGAGTTCTAAGAAGCTGCTATTTATGAATGTCAGGTCAAGGGAGTGTCCTACTTTGTGTGTTGGATTGTCTGTAATTAAGGTGAACCCTAGGGCTGTCATAATGTCCATTAAGGTTTGGCAGGTGTTTGATAAAGGGTGTATGTCCATATGTAAATTGAAATCTCCTAACAATATTGTGGGTTTTGTTGTATTTAAGTGTGTTGTGAAGAATTCTATTAGCGGTGATATATTTAGTTCAAGGAGGCTTGGAAGGCAGTAAATGAGACATATTTGTATGTTGAGGGTTTCAAACATAGCAATTTCATGGTTTGTTGGGGGTATTATGGGTAGTAGGGATGTGAATCATTTTTTGATTTAAAATATCGTCCGATATTTTTTTAAATCGTCATTAATCATTAAAGAGTGCGATACAATATAAATTCCACCGATTTATCGTGAAAAAATCGTTAATCGGGTTAGTGCACACTAATGGGAGGTAGGACACAACCTAAAAACCCACCTCGACCCTTTAAAACCACTCCCTTAGCCTCCACCACCCTCCCGACCGCCCCAAAAATGTTTTAAAATTACCTGGTGGTCCAGCGGGGGTCCCGGGAGCATTCTCTCGCGCTCGGGCTGTCGGCCAATAAACAAAAAACCCACCCGACCCTTTAAAACCGCTCCCTTAGCCTCCACCACCCCCCGACCCCCCCCCCCCCCCCCAAAATGTTTTAAAATTACCTGGTGGTCCAGTGGGCCCCGGGAGCGATCTCCCGCTCTCGGGCCATCGGCTGCCACTAATAAAAATGGTGCCAATGGCCCTTTGCCCTTACCATGTGACAGGGTAACCATGCCATTGGCCGGCCCCTGTCACATGGTAGGAGCACTGGACGGCCGGCACCATTTTTAAAGATGGCGCCGGCCGTCCAGTGCTCCTTCCATGTGACAGGGGCCGGCACGCCGAGACTCGACCCGGGGGCGGTTCCGGAGGGCGCGGCCACACCCCCGAAATGCCCCGGGCCGAAACCACGCCCTCGGTCCCTCCCCCGAAACGCCCCGCCCCGCCCCCAAAATGCCGCATCATCGGGTCCCGCCCCCAACACGCCCCCTTCCAAAAACCCCGGGACCTACGTAGGTCCCGGGGCTCTGCGCGCACCGGCGGCCTATGGAAAATAGGCGCGCCGGCGCGCAAGGCCCTGCTCGCATAAGTCCGGGCGGATTTACGCGAGCAAGGCTTTTAAAATCCGCCCGTCAGTGCATAGTTAAGCTCTGGAATTCATTGCCAGAGGATGTGGTTACAGCAGTTAGTGTAACTGGGATTAAAAAAGGTTTGAATAAGTTCCTAGAGGAAAAATCCATAAACTGTTATTACAGTAATTAATAAGCAATAGTAGCTTGTGATTTATCTAATGTTTGGGTACTTGCTAGATAGTTGTGACTTGGATTAGCCACTGTTAGAAACAGGATACTGGGCTTGATGGACCCTTGCCCTGACCCAGTATGGCACATGTTATGTTATGTTATGGCTAACTCTGATTAATGGAGTTAGCCAGTTAACTTAGCCAGCTAACTCAATTCTTCCCAGTTATACCCTCAGAACATCCCTAACTTAGGCCTAGATTTATCAAAATGCTATAAATATAGCAAAAATAGAGCCCACAATATAAAAGGGGCATGTTTAGGCTAATTATCCTGCTCTCGCATCGCATAGGCAGTTTTCGCAAAACACAATAAATTTTCACTTTGCACACTGATTAATACAATGAAAGAGAGAGAGAGAAAGAGGGAGAGAGAGCAAGCCTCTGCAAAGATTTAGTCTGTCACTATATATGCACCACTATATATGGGCACTTTGAATCAGGGTGGGTTTCGGAAGATGGGTGGGGTGTGGGGTGCTTTTACAGAAATATTCTGAAGTATTCATAGTAAAATTGACATTACTAAAGATTTGTAATCATTATAATGGATGAAAAGTATAACTAGAGGAATTGATTTGCTTTGTACAAATTCAAGAATTTAGCCAGCTAACTGGGTTATTTATCAATTATCGCTAGGGCCTTAGCACGCATTAATATCCTAACGCACGTGATAAGTAACGCAAAGGCACATGAAAATTCAACATTGAGTATTCCAGTGGGAGGAATTTATTGTAATGAATGTCAATAGTACCCAATGCTGCCGGAAATAATTACACCTAATTTTTGGTATGTTTATTTATTTATTTATTTATTTATTTATTTATTTATTTAAAGTTTTTGTATACCGACATTCGTTAAGAAAACATCACATCGGTTTCCATGGAACAAAAAGTAGCCAACAGGGCTTTACAATGAAACTGATCATAGAACTGGGGGGGGGAGGGAAACAAAGGTTAAGCTGTACAAATAGGTAAACGCAATCACATAGTTAAATACAAGTATAGATTATTTACAATAATATGTTAGAAGGAGAGAATTAAGAAGGGGGGGATTTCGGTCATAGACCTGGAGGGTGAGGGGAGGGGCGGGGCAGGAGCGGAAAGGTGAAGGAAAAAAGGAGTGACAAGAAGGGGGGCTCATGCGTAGGCTCGTGTGAACAGCCAAGTCTTGAGGTTCTGTCTGAATTTCTTAGAGCAGGTCTCAAGGCATAGGTGTAGAGAAAATATTTTTAGGGAGAGAGCGAGAGAGAGAGTGTGTCAATCTTCCACTTTCTATATATGTACCAATGTAGAGCGGCACTTTGAATGGGGGTGGATTTTGGAAGGTGGGGTGGGGTTTGGGGGGGTGTTATAGAAACGTTTTGAGATATTCATAGGAAAATTGACATTACTAAAGATTTGTAGTCATTATAATAGAAGAAAAGTATAACTGGAGGCCTGCTGATTTTTGAACTTTTTATATCACTGTAAGAGGGGGCATTATGAAGTTGGGGTGAGGTTTGTGGTATGAGCTGGGTTTTAGGAGACAGTTTAACATGCACAGTCATACGTACAAACAGCACAGTTACCATCAGTGAAGATTTAATGTGATTTGGAAGGATGAAATGTGAAAGAAGAGTAGATTTGTACCGTGTTCTCTCTACCTAGCTTGATTGCTGCTAGGTAGATAGTGCATCAAACTAGGTAGAGAGAACATGGTACAAATCTGCCTTTCTTTCACCTTTCATCCCTCTAAATCACATCAAATCTTCACTGATGGTAACTCTGCTGTTCGTACATATGACTGTACATGTAAAATTGCATCCCAGAATCCACCCCAATCCCATAAAACTCACCCCAAGTTACTAGTGGCCCCTCTTATAGTGGTATAAAAAGTTAACTGTTTGGTGCATCTCTCTCGCTCTCTCTTTCTCCCACCAGCAGCCCAAAATGTGAAAAAGCCTGTCTAGGGACTTCTCAGCTTGCAATGTGAAAATAACACAGGTGTGATGAATTTAACTTGTGTTGTGAAAAATGACTATGTGATGTGGTTCTAGGAAAATTACCCTAACCATGCCCCTTTTTTTTATCGCAGGCACTATTTTTGCTATATTTATCGCAAAATGATGAATCTAGGCCTACGTTTATAAAATCAGAAATTAATCCTGAATTTATTTGAGACCTAATCTTACAATATTCCTAAGTCACGTAACTCTTTTGTAAATGGGATATTAACTCCAAAAGATTTTAAGCTATGTAATGATTCTAGGGGATTAGAATGACTAAGCCACAAGGCTCCAGTTTTACTAATAATCAGCATCATTCCAATTTGATGCAGCCATCTATCTACCGTCCTTTTGATTCTTTTCACTTCCTGGTTTTAACAGCTTACACACAGTAAACGTTTACATCTTTTTACTTTCTATTTCTTGAAGAATTCCATAGTTATCACAATATCAGGTAAGTATAACTTTTCTCTACATGACCATTTACCCACAATGAATGATACTTTGCTGAATTTTCTCTGTAATGTTTTCTTTTACTTCTATCTACACTTGTGCCAAACAGGTCAGAATATTGATTTTACCTCTGTATTTCTGACCAGAAATATATGCGAGCCTCTGTGAGAACAGTGTATGGTGGGTGTGAGCTCACCATTGTCTATGGCGGAGCCCTTTGGATGTTGCCTCCAGATCTGTGATGGGCCGAGGAAGCAGTGGTGATGACGATCCAGTGTTCACCATCGTCCCCCAGACCTTCTGACCATGCAGGTCCCCCCTTTTCTGCACTCGCTCTCCCTAGCTTTAAACAAACTCAATTAAAAAAAAAAAAAAGTAACTACTCTGGCACCAAGAGATCTTTCACACAGCCTGTGTGAAAGTGTTCCTTCACCCCACTGGAATTTTTAGAATTGTTTTGAACTAGATATAAAAATGTAAACTTAAGAAAAAACAGGCCCAATAACTAATAATTTGCTGAAAGCAGCAGAGGAAGCCAGCACTCTGTCACTCCCTCAAAGGGAAAACACATGCCTAGAGATTTTCCTAGCTCTCAGAGACTCACAGAAATTCCCCCCACAGTGCTTAGAATGGTTTTGGACTTCCTTTTGAATTGCTCCTTTATATAGATCCAGTTTGGACTGTACAATCTCTCTCCCTTTTTTCCCTCAAAGGTTTCCTGCAGATTTCCCAGTGTTGCCTCCTATTTGGGGCTACCATTTTAAACACCAACGGCATTCGCCCTTTCACTGACTTTCGGTCACTTTTCTCCAAACTGATTTTCCTTTCTTACCACAAGCTCAGGACATAGGAAAATCTCACACTGTTTTCTTCGCTTTGGAGACGTAGCTAAGGATTTACAGCACCTATGACATTAGTAAAAGGAAATACTCTTTTGCATAGACCAAATGAGACCCTCTCAAATAAAATTAGATTTAAAAATATAAGAATGATTGGTGGTGTGGAAGAAAGTAATTATAGCATTGTTTGAGAAAATTTAAAATACCAAATCTGACTGTCCCTTGAGGGCTGATAAAGTACCGGTATATCATATTTCATATTGGGAAAAGGACTTAAAATGTCACAGAAAAATTTGAATAATTGTATCCCTACTAAAAAGGCAGTGATGATTTTGGACAATGTGATGAAGGCTGAACCTACTGGTCATCTTCTACACAAAATATGATAAAGAAATGTTCATGAATATTGTTATGAAAAAATAAACCATGTAACACATGGATAGATCATTGCGCTCATGTGTTTCATGATTTTGCTGGAATTCTCCAGTTGAGATGCTGAAAGTTTTTGCTAGGATTATTGCTATTACTTCCATTTTTGTATTTGGTCAAGTTCAGAATTAATTTCTATTATCAAGTTTATGTGTTTTATTTTACTCTGATCAAGAAAAAGAGTCTACAGAAAATGCTGACTGATTTACCTGAATTACAGTCATAAAACTTCAGATAAGCATATTAAGCCCATCTTTTGAGATAAAAGAGAGAATAACTTTCAAACATCTCAGCAGGGCCCCATATACACGCTTATATGGGACCACAGAATTGATGTAGTATTTTTAGACTCTGCACTAGTCCATCGGTACAGGTTTTAAAATATGCATATCTCTCTGCTCCTTAAAGTACGCGCATGCTTGGGAACTTTCATACACACATTTTTTTCATGGCATATGCACACTTTTAGCTTTCTGGGGTGGATTCTGTACAAAATGACCCCCAGCCCAGCAAGACAACCCTTCTTCACAATGAGAAACATAGCCAGGCTAGTCTCCCTGGTTGTGAAAGACAAGGATGAGCATCTGGAAAATAAGGCAGAATACCCATGCCATGTAGGAAGCCTGGCTGTCTGGCTGTCCCTCCAGTATGATTTCAATTGCAGAACCTCCTACTTGACCATTTACCCATGGGGTAAGTACCTTGAGGGAAATGGGAGGCTAGGGATTTGGGGGGGGGGGGGGGGGCGGTTTGGATCAAAAGCTGAATAGCAAATGCTGATATCAGAATGGACAGAAAAGAGACTCTGTAACAGTGGGTCAGGGGTTAACTGGAATAAATGGAAATATTTCCTTGAGGTCACAGAACCAGCAACATTTAATTAAGAACATTTTTCCTTCTCTGTTTACACTGAGCACCTCAAGAAGACTTGGGAGCTGTGCCCCCTGGTAAGGGACAGGTTGAAGTAGCTGCATTTCAAGCAAGAGATGGCCGGAGGTACGTTCCCTAAACACCCATCAGGGAAATGTCAACATTGTCTGTCTATTTGCCTCTTCCATCACAGGACCCACTATTGCCCTGCCCTCAACAAATCCCAGTTTTTGCTAATAGCTGGAAGAATCCCTATGCACATAAAGCTTCTTCCCTTCTAAAATCCATAGATATCTCTCCAAGAACAAAACATAGGTCATGGCCTGCCAAGTCTTGAAGCACAACGTTTTTTAATGCACTTACAGGCCCACTATAGAAGTAACTATGGTGTTAGAAGCTAGTAGCTACTTGAAATACCCTTACCAGGGAATATCTAGTGCCTCCTTTCCTGCAAAGACCCTTGCCTTGTGGCAGTATCATGGCTGTTGATGGGTTGATATCCAAGGCATCCTGCCACATATACTACCCGGACACCGAGGATACCTCAGAGCCCTTATCACTAGGTAGGCACAATACATTGTTATGATGATTGTTCAAAGAGGAATTGAATGAGCTCTCCTTTTTGGGATGAGTTTTATTTGTTTGAACAGAAATTTAATACTGTAAATTATTTGAAGGTGAAAGTAAATGTAATAGATGGAGTGAGTTATGTCATGGTAATATATAAGGAAAAAAAGACTAAATAATGTAAGAGTTGTTTAATTAAACAGTTGTGAAAAACAAACAAACATATATATATATATTTTTTTCAATATTAAAGTAGTTTATTAATTAAAATTGTTATGTCATATCCTAATGATAACAGATGTATCACACCCCTGTTTTTCTACGTGTTAGTACTTAGAGTTAATCATGCAGAAATATTTCCTGGATGATTTTAAATTTAAAGATTCAGAATTACAAATGACTTAGAGTATTTATAGTTTCATGTATTCTAGCTACAATTTTCTACTTCAACTGACAAAATTATCCCCAGGAGCTAAGATACTTCAGTATGTTGATGATCTTCTTGTATTGTCTCACTCATACCAGTTTTCCCTAAGCAATATTGAAGTAGTGCTGTGTTTCCTGGATTCATTAGGTCTTAAGGAATCAAAAGGTAAACTTCAACAGCATCAAATGCAGGTAAAATATTTGGGCTTGTTGCTGTCTAAAGGAGAGTAATGTATAATTTCTGAGCATGTTGAAGTAGTTTTTAAGGTACAGGTCCCTACAACATTAAAGCAGTTAAAAGCATTTCTGGGAATGGTTAATTTTTGTAGAATGTGGATTCCTGATTTCACTTCTTTAGCTAGACCTTTTGTTATGTTCTGTGTGTCTTGAACTAGTAGTAGGCCCTTAGGTCATGGCGAGTGAAGACTCCTCCCACAGGGAGGAGCCCTGAGGGCACTCACCACAACAGGCGTGGTCTCAGCAGTGATGGACAACAGAGGAAATAACTTTATTATACAGCCAATGGTGATCCAAAGAGTGAAGCAATAGAGTCAGTCCAAAGAGTGACCTGTAGCTGGTCAGTCCAGTAGTAATCCACAGCACAGAGTTGTCCGGTGAATACCTTCTCTAGGTGAGGCTTGTGCTGGCAACTGCGGTAGTGGTCCGCAGTGCGGGGTAGGCCGGAAGCCGAGGGTATAGTTGCACAAGACAGAAGGGATCCGGTAGTGGCCCACCAGCGGGGTAACCTGAGAATCTGTGCCACAAAAGGCAGAGGAGCTGGTACTGTACTCACACCGGTAGATGGATAGTCAGGCACTGAGGAGGTCTGGAACAGGAACATCAAAGTCTTCCGAGGATAATGCAAGAACTGACTGAAACAGAGAGAGACTAATGGCTCTCTGAGGAGTGGATAGCCCTGAGTGTGGCAAGGCCCCTGAGGAGTGGGTACCTAGGTCACCTAGATGGTAGTGAGGTGAAGTCCCAGTGAGGTGGAACTAGCAGGATGAGAATCCTTGCTAACTCGTATTGCAAGAGGTCAGATAAGTTTAAGTATGGTAAACGGATGATGTCATGCAGTGGGGATGCCCCCGAAGTTCCCGCCATGACACATTCAAGAAGGGGGCAGGCACCACACGCACGTGCCTTGGGTAACCTCGGATGTAAGATGGCTGCCGGGAGCGCCCACACCGTCCTGGGCATGCCATGAGGGTTGGCGTGTGGAAGCGGAGGCCGTCATTCTCCCAGACTTGGAGCTGCATAGAGAAAGGAGTTGAGTAGCAAAGGTCGCAGCCGCCTGCAACCGAGGGGCACAACAGTATCCCCCTTTTTAGGGCCCTTCCCAGGGGGTTTCGGCTTCCTAAGATGAGCAAGATGGAAGCAATGTAGCAACTCCTTGTCCAGTATGTTGGCAGCCGGTTCCCAGCTATTCTCCTCCGATCCATATCCTTCCCAAGAAATGAGGTACTCCCAGTGCTTTCCTCTTTTATGGACATCCAGTATGTCATCCATCTTGTACGCGATATCATCTTCAGCATCAAGGGGTTGTGGATCAGGAGTCTTCTGAGAAAATTCTGAGAGGATAAGTGGTTTCAGAAATGAAACGTGGAAAGCGTTGTGTATTTTCATTGAGGATGGCAAGTTCAAGCTGTAAGTCAAAGGTACTAAACGTCGGAGGACAGTGAAAAGTCCAATGTATCACGGAGCAAATCAAACCGAAGGTAGCTTGAGCCGAATATATTTGGTACTGAGCCATACCTTATCTCCTGATTTAAACTGGGGAGCTGCTTGATGATGAGCATCATAGAATTTTTTTCTCGTTGCCCAGCCTTCTGTAGAAGCTCCTTAGTTTGAGTCCAGAGCTGATGAATCTCATCAGCAGTAGCTTGGGCAGCCGGTGATGTACCAGTCAAAGATATGGGAAGTGGTGGAAGTGGCTGGCGGCCATACACAATCTGAAATGGTGTGGATACTCTGGTGGACGCCGGATGCGAATTCAAGGCGAAATCAGCCCAGGGTAGCAACTCTGCCCAATCATTCTGCCTAGAGTTGACATAGGCACGGATGAATTGCTTAAGGGTTCTATTCATTCTCTCCGTTTATCCAAAAGATTGGGGGTGGTATGCAGAAGTCAAATCCAAAGAAATATTGAACTTTCAACACAGTGCCTTCCAGAACTTAGCGGTGAACTGGACTCCTCTGTCTGATACAATGTGTTTCAGCATCCCATGTAAGCGAAAAATATGCCGCACAAATAGTTTGTCTAGTTCTGGGGCAGATGGCAGTCCTGGTAGAGCAACGAAGTGCTCCATTTTCAAGAACCTGTCCACAGTAACCCATATCATATTGTTTCCACTAGAAGGAGGTAGATCGACCACGAAGTCAATTGCAATATGTGTCCAAGGTTCATCAGGAATGGGTAATGGTTGGAGCAGACCCCAGGGATTATTGGCCGGAGGCTTTTGCCTGGTGCAGGAGGTGCAGGATTCTATGTATGCTTGCACGTCTTTTCTCATAGACGGCCACCAATAGTATAGATGTAGGGTCGCAAGGGTACATGCTTGTCCAAGGTGACCTGCTAACTTAGAGTCGTGGGCCCAATTCAATAGCTTCTTCCTTAGAGAGAGAGTGGAAACACCATTTTACTTGTGGGAACCGAATGAGTAGCGGCCAGCATTATCTTCTCAGGGGCAATGATGTGATATGGTTCGTCTGGAACATCATCAGGCCCAAAACATCTGCCCAAACATTCTTCTCAGCAGTACAATATTTGAGCAGGAAGTTGAACCTGTTAAAAAACAGGGGCCATCTAGCTTGGCGATGATTAAGCCTCTGAGCATGGCAAAGGCATTCCAGGTTCTTGTGGTCGGTGAACACGGTTATCTGATGTTGGGCATCTTCTAACCAGGGGCGCCACTCTTCAAACGCAAGCTTGATGGAAAGCAGTTCCTTATCGCCGATGCCATAATTCCTCTCTGCTGGTAAAAAGCTCCTTGAGAAGAAGGGGCTAAGTACTGCCCCAACGCCGACATCAGAAGTGTCCACCTCGACAATGAACGGCTTGTGAGTATCAGGGTGGCGTAAGCAGGGTTTCTGGAGGAAAGCCCTTTTGAGCACTTTGAAGGCAGAGATGGCCTCTGGAGACCATTCTGAAGGGTTAGCCCCTTTTTTTGTCATCGCGGTGAGGGGAGCAGTCAAAGTTGAGTAGTCTTTGATAAAGGTGCGATAATAATTTGTAAAGCCAAAGAAGCGGCATAGAGCCTTAATACCGGTGGGTTGAGGCCAATCTTGTATGCTTTTTGTCTTTTGGGGGTCCATTTGAAATCACTTACTGGACATGATGTACCCAAGGAATGGAAAAGACTCTTGATGAAAGGCACACTTCTTGAGCTTAGCATACAGGCAGTTATCCCAGAGCCACTGTAAGACAGTAATGACATCATTTTGGTGGGTTTGCACATCACGGGAAAAGATGAGAATGTCATCTAGGTAAACGACAACACACTTATACAGTAGATCACGGAAAATTTCAATGAAATTGTCCAATTCGGCATGTTTTGGGGACCCCGAAAAATGATTGGGATTTTACCGTATGTTCACGAAAATTTGTTTTTTGGATTAGTGCATACTAACAAAAACTAAAAAAAAGTACCTGCTATTAATCAAATTGACTTAGAAAATAGCCACTGCTATTACTAGCAACGGTAACATGGAATAGACTTAGTTTTTGGGTACTTGCCAGGTTCTTATGACCTGGATTGGCCACTGTTGGAAACAGGATGCTGGGCTTGATGGACCCTTCGTCTGACCCAGTATGGCATGTTTTTAAGTTCTTATGTAAAATCTAACAGTTTTTGTTAGTGCACATTACTGGGGAGTTAGCGTGCACTAACTCAAAAAATGATTTTTCACAAAAAAAACCCTGAACCGCAAAAAAAATGACTTTTTCAGCAGTGGACGAAAAACGAAGAACGACACGAACACAAAAAATGAATCACATCTCTAGAAGGCCAAAAGGCATTACCAAATATTCGAAGTGGCCATCGCAAGTATTAAAGGCCGTTTTCCACTCAACCCCTTGACGGATATGAACGAGATTGTAGGCGCCTTTTAGATCCGATTTTGTGAACATCTTCACCCCCTGGAGCCGATCAAATAATTCTGAAATTAATGGTAAGGGGAACCGGTCTTTGATGGTGATTTCATTCAGACCTCCGTAATCAATGCAAGGGCGAAGGGATCCATCTTTCTTGCTGACAAAAAAGAATCCGGCTCCTGCCGGAGATTTGGAGGGTCTAATGAACTCCTTCTGCAGATTTTCTTGGATATAAGCTGACATGGCCTCAGTTTTATACAGGGAGAGTGGATAAACTCTTCCTCTGGGTGGCTCAGAATTGGGCTTTAAACTGATGGCACAGTCAAAGGGTCTACGCGGTGGAAGCACATCTGCAGCTTGCTTTGAGAATACGCCTTGGAAGGAGGTATACTGTGGTGGTAGGCCAGGAGGAGTATAAGTAGTAGCCATACAAGGCAGTGGAGTTATTTTTTTTAGACATTTTTCATGGCAGTCAGGGCCCCATTGAGATAACTCCATAGATGACCAATTAAATTATTGCAACTCCACGATGTTAGGACTTCCCTACAGGTGATTCAGAATGCTGCGGCAAGAATTTTAACAAATACAAGAAAGAGGGATCATATTACGCCAGTCCTAAAAACATTACATTGGCTGCCAATTGAGTTTAGAATTAAGCACAAGACTTTATGTATGTTTCATAGGATTATATATGGAGAAAATACTGACTGGCTGAACTCAACTATTAAACTTCATGTGCCCCAACGAGAACTAAGATCAGCAAATAAAGGTCTACTATCAGTACCCACAGTAAAATCGGCACATCTCAGCGAAGTGAGAGACAGAGCAATTTCGATCGCGGGGCCAAAATTGTGGAATAGTTTGCCAGTTCATCTTAGAATGCAGGATAATTTGAAAAAATTTAAGAAAGATCTAAAAACATGGTGTTTCCAGCAGGCTTTTGGAATTGAACCTAAAGAGTGTTAGCTAACACAGAAGTTATTTGAGGAGTCTTTTATTTTCTTAACTTTGCTTCTTTTTAATAAGTAGATTTTAACTATCTTAGTATTTTATTTTTATTTGGAAATTTTTAAAGTATTTATATCTGTTTCTATTTGGTTTTTTGTATGTTATCATGTAAACCGTACAGATAGAATTTTGTATTCTGTGACACGGTATATAAAAGTTGCATAAATAAATAAAATAAAAAATAAATTGTGGAGTGTGATCTTGTAACCAGGGCATGCCAAGCACTATGGGGAGAATAACCTTTTCGAGAACCAGGAATGTGATGGTCTCTGTATGCAAGGATCCTGTGCGGAGGCAAACAGGCTGTGTTGTGATCAAAACTTTTCCAGGCAAGGGCTCGCCATGAATGGACGAGAGGAACAGCAGTGTGGGTACTGGCTCCGTAGGAAGTCGTAGGTGTTCGACCAATCTTTTGAGGATAAAGTTCCCACCTGCACCTGAGTCGACCAGGGCTTGAATGGTGAATTCGAGAGGCCCAGAGATGATGGAGTCAGGAAGAGTCAGTGGAGGAGAAGGAGCAGTTAGATCTAGGAAGAGTCCTCCCGCAGATCCTAGGTCTACATGTTTCTCTGACAGATAGGGCAGGTTTGAACTGCATGGCCAGTCTTTCCACAATACATGCATAGATCCATCCTTTTACAAAAGCGCCTTTCTTTGGCGGTCAGATGACTACGGCATAATTGCATAGGTTCATCTTCTTCTTCAGGGGAAGATGCTGCCTGGACCAGAGTGGGCAGTAGATTCTGTGAACGGATACCATTGGATACATGTTTTTTCAGAGATTTTACCTCAGCTGAGCGCTCGTGTATACGGTGGTCAATTCGCCCAGCAAGATCCATCAGTGAGCTTAAGGTATCAGTTAACTCCCGAGCGGCAAGTTCATCTTTTATGCGGGAATTGAGTCCTTGTAGAAATTTAGCTCTTAGGAAACCTGAATCCCATAGGTTTGGAAGACAGGTCCTTGAATTCAATCACATAGACCGAGAGTGGTTTGATTCTCTGTTATAGATCCAGGAGGCTGAACCTGCAATGGACTGGCGAGCAGGGTCTTCAAAAACTGACTTAAAGAGAGCCAAAAACCCAGGCAAGTCATTTAGGATTGGGTCATTGTGCTCCCATAAAGGTGAAGCCCAGGCCAGGGCTTTCCCATCCAACAGCAACAAAATGTACGTAATCTTGGTAGTAGCAGTAGGAATAAACTGGTTGTAGCGAGAAATGCATACTGCATTTATTGAGGAAGCCCCTACACAACAGGGAGTCTCCTGTGAAATGTGTGGGGGCTGGTAGAGGAACTGTAGTTCACCCGGTAACCACCGGGGACAATGTATTCTCGCTGGGAGTAGAAGAATCCTTCAGTTTGGAATTCAGCTGGTTAAAGGTGTCAGTCAAGGTTTTGAGAGACCTCCTCTGTTGCTCGGTGATATGTTGGGCCAGGCCAGGAATGGCCTGCAAGGCTGAGAGCTGAGCCAGGTCTATGTAATTAGTAATCTGTTATGTTCTGTGTATCTTGAACTAGTAGTGGGCCCTTGGGTCGTAGTGAGTGAAGAGTCCGCCCACAGGGAGGAGCCCTGTGGGCACTCACCACAACAGGTGTGTTCTCAGCAGTGATGGACAACAGAGGAAATAACTTTATTATACAGCCAATGGTGATCCGAAGAGCGAAGCAATAGAGTCAGTCCAAAGAGTGACCTGTAGCTAGTCCGTCCAGTAGTAATCCATAGTGCGGAGTAGTCCGGTGAATACCTTCTCTAGGTGAGGCTTGTGCTGGAAACTCCGGTAGTGGTCCGCAGCATGGGGTAGGTTGGAAGCCGAGTGTATAGTTGCACAAGACAGGAGGAATCCAGTAGTGGCCCACAAGCAGGGTAACCCAAGAATCTGTGCCACAAAGGTAGAGGAGCTGGTACTGTACTCACACCGGTAGATGGATGGTCAGGCACCAAGGAGGTCTGGAACAGGAACAGCAAGGTCTTCTGAGGATAATGCAAGAACTCACTGAAACAGAGAGAGACAAGAAGTAATGACTCTCCGAGAACGGATAGCACTAAGTGTGGCAAGGTACCCAAGGAGTGACCTAGGTACCCAAGGAGCGGGTACCTAGGTCACCCAGACAGTAGTGAGGTGAAGACCCAGTGAGGCGGAACTAGCAGGGCAAGAATCCTTGCTAACTCATATTGCAAGAGGTCAGTTGAGTTTAAGTATGGTAAGCGGATGACGTCATGCGGTGGGGACGCCCCCGAGGTTCCCGCCAAGATGCGTTGAAGAAAGGTGCAGGCGCACGCTCGCATGCCTTAGGTAACCCTAGATGTAAGATGGCTGCTGGGAGCGCCCACGCCGTCCCGGGCATGCCATGAGGGTCGGCGTGTGGAAGCGGAGGCCGCCATTCTCCCCAGACTCGGAGCTGCTTAGAGAAAGGAGGAGAGCAGCAAAGGTCGCAGCCGCCTGCGACTGAGGGGCGCAACACCTTTGTATCAATTTCTTTGAGACAGAGGTAAACCACAAGGACAATACAGGCCTCGGAGTGGATTAGGGAAGAAGAACACTCATTTAAATCTCTGAAAACAGCTCTGATGCCTCAGCTTTTGGCCTCCCAGATTACAAAAAGGATTTGTATTTGATATGTCATGAAATTGCAGCTGTAGTAGCTGGGGTGGTGACACAAGATCATGAAGGTAAAAGAAAATCTATAGGTTATTACTCAGCCCAGTAAGATACTGTAGCAGTCAGTTTTCCTGCCTGTTTAAGAGCTATAGAGGAAGCAGCCCTGATGTTAGAAAGGTCTCAGTCATTAATTTTATACCACCTTTTTGCATCTCTGTTTACCTCATGCTTCGTTTACTATTCTCAATTAATTACCTTAGAACGTATGACAAAGTATGACAATTTTTTTCATTCAGGGAATATAATCTTTCATCACTGTTCTGCCCTCTCACCTGGTTTGTTACCAGAAATAATTTGTTACCTTTGTTACCAGAAATAATTGATTTAGAAACACCAGATTATGACTACATAATGGTAATGGAGTATGAATTACAGCCCTCTTTCGAATACTGATGCAGTTTATTTTGTAGATGGCTCCGTGCCCCATGATGATATGGTTGGATGATATGGTTGGATATGCTGAATGTACCCAGTGGGATGTGGTGGAAGCTGGTCCTCTCGTCCATGCCTGTTCAGCACAAACAACAGAATTGGGTGCCCTTACTAGGGTCTGTATAAGGGGAAAGGGCTTGCTCCTCTCTGTCTATACAAACTCTCGCTATGCATTTGGGGTTGTTCATGAATATGGCATTCATTGGAGATTGAGGGGATTCCTAACTGCCTCGGGTGTAGTTGTTAAAGACTTGCTAAATGCAATTCAGCTACCCTCTGAACTGGCAGTAGTTCTATGTGCTGGATACAGCAAGGAAGACTCAGATATAACTCAGGAGCAACAACCCGGCAGATCAGGTAGCTAAATATGTAGCCTTGACAAGTTACACTGTGGGAGTTGTTGAACGCCAGCTAATGTTACAGAACCTGCTTAATGACAATGCAAATTTTAATTTTGACAATTTGGTTCTCTGGCAAGCACAGGATAAAGATTATTGGAAGCAATGGGCAAAAGGAGGGGCCATAGTAAAAATTAAAGGACAGAATAAATTGTGGTTTGGCCCAAATGATGAGGCAGTGGTCTGTCCCCCAATTTGTATTGCCCAATATTTTACTCACAATACATCAGATGTCTCATGCAGCTCCTTCAGCATTGATCCCCATGTTTTTTTCAGCATTGGCGGGGTATTATTTCAATGGTCAAGGCATTGGCCACTATAATAAGTTCTCACGGGTAGATTTTAAAAAATTGCTCGTTTGCGTACTTTTGTTTGCGCACCAGGCGCAAACAAAAGTACGCTGGATTTTATAAGATACGCGCGTAGCCGCGCGTATCTTATAAAATCCAGGATCGGCGTGCGCAAGGCTGCCGATTTTGGGCAGCCTGCGCGCACCGAGCCGCACAGCCTGCCTCCGTTCCCTCCGAGGCCGCTCTGAAATCGGAGCGGCCTCAGAGGGAACTTACTTTCGCCCTCCCCTCACCTTCCCCTCCCTTCCCCTACCTAACACACCCCCCCGGCCCTATCTAAACCCCCCCCCCTACCTTTATCCATGGATTTACGCCTGCTGGAGGCAGACGTAAATCCGCGCACGCCAGCAGGCTCCTGGCGTGCCGAGACCCGACCCGGGGGCTGTTCCGGAGGGCGCGGCCACGCCCCCGGAACGCCCCCGGGACGGCGCCACGCCCCCCAAATGCCATGCCACGCCCCCAAACGTGGCGTCACTCGGCGACGCCCCCGACACGCCCCTTTTCAGAAACCCCGGGACTTATGCGAGTCCCGGGGCTCTGCGCACGCCGGCGGCCTATGCAAAATAGGCACGCCAGCGCGGGAGGGCCCTGCTCGCGTAAATCCGGCCAGATTTACGCGAGCAGGGGGTTTAAAATCCGCCCCTCAGTGTATACAATGAAATTTATACAAGATATTCAAAGGTTTGGTAATCCACCCGCACATTAAAGAGCCCCATAGGCCCCATTTTACAAATCCAGATTGATTTAATAGTTACCTTTGTGTCAGAATTATAAATATGCATTAACAATGGTTTGCCGTTTCTCAGAGTGGGGGTACGCTTTTCCTATGGTAAAGCAAATGCCATATCTGTAGCTAAGATTTTACTAAGAGAATTCATCCCAAGGTATGGGATCTCAGAGTCAATTGATAGTAATCAGGGGATACATTTTGTAAATGACTGTTGCATTCATGCCTCTTCTCGCCCCTCGCTCCACCCTCTCTACCTTGGGAGCGACTCCCTTCGGCTCTGACGGACATATGCAGCCGCGGCTGCTCCCTGCCTCTTGGTCTCGGTGTCCCCAGGCTGGCTTGACACTACGAATCCACCATGTTCCTGATGACGTAAGGGCACGCGCGCGCGCTCCAGACTTTGTATCAGCAAGGGTGCGTACCTCGGGAGCCTCCCCCCGTAGTGATGTCATCCATTTCCACTTTAAAAGGTCTTTGTTTGCTAATCTCTAACGAGTTAGCAAGGAACTCCAACAGGACTTGCTTTGGCAGTCCATGATACTTGCAACAACGATCCGAGTCAGCTATGGGAATCCTTCTCCGGTGCTCGGCCTTTTTAAACTTACCAGGAGTTCCCGCTCCACGGGGGCTCCGCTCTCTCTTCTTGATTTCAGATTGCCAAGACGGGATCCGGTACTTGCTCCTCGAGGGCCTACGTCCCTGAATACTCGGAAGACTCCTCATTGCCTGGAAGCGATCGCAGACGTGAACAAAGTGAGTTCTATTGTAGATAGGAATCGATACTCGCTCCACGGGGGCCTACATTCCTATAGCTCTGTATACTCCCGTCCGTCCAAGACGTTATTGCAGGTACGGAGATCAAGAGTTATATTGGCAAGATTACAGATAGGAACCAGTACTCCCTCCACGAGGGCCCATGTTCCTAGAATCCTTTACAGACTCTCTTCTACTCTAGAAGCCATTTCATATACAGCTATTGTGAGTTCTTATTACAGACTGTTTATAGGAACCAGTGCTCGCCTATAGCTCCTGTTCCTGAATATACTGAAGACTCTCTGTGGCATAGAGACCATTGTAGACATCTACTATTGTGAGTGTACCATCTTCTATCCAGTATACCCTGTCTACTCACTACTTCTAGTCTCTCTCTACAACTCAGCGACCCAGAGATTATATTCCAGTATCAGAAGGACTTCAGTCTTGCCGGACACATCGACTCACTACTGCCACCACTGGTGGTCCAGCTTCCAGCCTAATAAAAGAACTATTTGTGTTTATTTCATATTCTAGCCTAGCCGGTGGTTCCTCTCAGGATCGCCTCCTGGGGGCGTTATCATCTGCCATCGGCCCAGGGATTCACCATTTCCTCCAAGTGGTCATTCCTTACACTACTATCACTCTGTGGGAGCCAACCACTACCGACCACTAACACCGCTTACGGAAGTATTATATAGATAGCTACCTTCTCTTTCTATGAGACTTGCCAGCAGCCTATATATAACAGATTGCTACTCCATAGAGGAGGCATGATAGATTGCTATCTGAGTAGCAAAGTACAATATACCTATTGTTAGCTTCTCTCCTCAGAAGAGTATCATTGAACAGTTTGCCAACTCCTCTTCCCTGGGGAGTTGATCCATAACAGATTGCTACCTCTTCCTTACAGGAGCATCTAACATCAGTTTGCTAACAGATTACTAACTCCGCCCTACTGGCGGGTAAGAACTACAAATAGCTAACTCCTCCCCTGTGGAGGAGCAGATCATGACAGATTGCTAACTCCTCCCCCTTTCAGGAGAAAAGCAGAACAGATTGCTAACTCCGCCCTCTTGGCGGGGTGAGCGATAACAGATTGCTAATTCCTCCCCTCTGGAGGAGGAGAGCGTAACAATGACATAGTAGTGTCATTAATTAAGGCTCTTGATATGTCCCTCGGGTTTCACACCCCTTATAAGCCACAAGCCTCCATTTTTATAGACAATTTCAATGGCAGGTTAAAAACCAAGATGGGTATTATAATGGCCTCAGCAAAATTAACGTGGATATGGGCCCTCCCTTTAGCATTAATGGCCTTGAGGACTTTGCCATATTCAAAGACAGGTCTCACTCCATTTCAGATAGCTACTGGTAGGCTGATGGCTATTGGTCCTTTTCCAAAAGCTTCTACTGCTCTCTTATTTTCTCAGGAGTTTCTAAATCATTACCTACTTACCTTAGAGAAAGTATTGGCTTCATACTGGCAGAAAGTATGAGCATCTTTTCCTCCAGTGGACCCTGTGCCTACTGAAAGTGTGCAACCAGGTGATTTTGTTTTTCTGAAGATTTTTCGGCAAAAGAATTCTCTGGGCCCCAGGTGAAGGGGCCCTTTCAGGTACTGTTGAATTCACATTCTACTGTGAAATTAGAAGGACACCCTATGTGGGTACATCTACCACACTGTAAGAAAGCCTACAGTGGTGAGTTAACAAAAATCACCTAATCATTGACTTTGTATTCCTGGGCCTTTGCTACCACTTAAAGACTTATTCTTGCCCTCCAGCAACATGATATTGCTTCCTCTCCTGATTTGTCTGCATTCCACAGTAGCATGGTCATATTTGGGACTATATGTGCAGACCTACCAGACCTATACTAAGACATTGCAGGAGGCTCTGAATTTTTTCAGATTGTTGGCTATGCTACCATTTGAAGTCAGATGGCTCTGGATTTACTCCAATTCCTTTTAATGAATCTTCCATCCTTAACCAAGCCACCTACCTTGCACCCACTGCTGTCTCTCTTACCCATTCTAACTCTTATGCCCTGCCTCTATGCAACAAATAGGCAGGCTGGGGTTTTCAACCTGAGACTGCTACACTTTGGGCAAACTGTACTGACATAATGACAGTGATCAACAAGAAATGGTTGTACTGTGTGGTGAAATATTTCTTGTCTCACAATGGAACCTTTTACATATATGCTTTGCTCATGAATTAAACATGACTATCCATTTGTTCAAGGTTAACAACAAAATGGTGGCCCTTACTGGAGCACATCCTTTGTATTGTGGGGACTATCGACACAAGTGTCCCACTTATTATACATGTTTTAACAGGACAATGCCCCATTGTGATTATGGTGGGGGTAGTAGTTCAGTGCATTCCATTTGTCAATTGTGCCCTCTGGAAGCCAGAAACCCCATCTGAGGGATATGTTCCACAGGTTATGAGCACAACCTAAGGTGTACTGGTAATTACATTCATGATGAGTATACCCCTTCCTCCATGTTCCTGCTTGCCAAGGCTTCCATCGAAGCACATCATGTTTGGTGCTGCACCAGAGGAAACATCTCAAAAATCTATTTTGCCACCTCTGAGGTTAGAGGAAATGACAAGCAGATTATCTGTTTATAATACTTCAGGACTGTGGTTCTTTGCATCATGGAGAGCAGTAAAGACTATTTCCTTTAATACTACTGCTCAATTCTCCTTCGGATATGTTGCCCCTCTGTTCTCCCTGAACAAGGATCATCAGAATGTACTTACTTCTAAGAGAAGACGGGGGGCTTTGCTGGACTTTCAATTGGACAACCTCTCCTTTTATCATATTTTAAGGACCTTCTTTTCCTGGTTTAAGAGTTTTTGAACTTGAAAATTCTTTAAAAAATCTTTCTGCCACTGTGGAAATCACTATGAATGAAATAATGAAAGTTTTAGGATTAATGCAATAAGAGATCTAGTCTCTTATAGAGATGTGAATCGTGTCCTCGATCGTCTTAACGATCGATTTCGGCTGGGAGGGGGAGGGAATCATATTGTTGCCGTTTGGGTGTGTAAACTATCGTGAAAATCATTAAAATCGTGAGCCGGCACACTAAAACCCCCTAAAACCCACCCCCGACCCTTTAAATTAAATCCCCCACCCTCCCGAACCCCCCCCCCAAATGCTTTAAATTACCTGGGGATCCAGCGGTGGTCCGGAACGGCGGCGGTCCGGAACGGCTCCCTCAATTGAATCGTGTTGTCTTCAGCCGGCGCCATTTTGCAAAATGGCCGCCGCAAAATGGCGGCGGCCATAGACCAAAACGATTTGACGCAGGAGGTCGTTCCGGACCCCCGCTGGACTTTTGGCAAGTCTTGTGGGGGTCAGGAGGCCCCCCCAAGCTGGCCAAAAGTTCCTGGGGGTCCAGCGGGGTTCCGGGAGCGATTTCCTGCCGCAAATCGTTTTCCGTACGGAAAATGGCGCCGGCAGGAGATCGACTGCAGGAGGTCGTTCAGCGGCGGTCCGGAACCCCCGCTGAACGACCTCCTGCAGTCGATCTCCTGCCGGCGCCATTTTCTGTACGGAAAACGATTCGCAGCAGGAAAACGCTCCCGGAACCCCGCTGGACCCCCAGGAACTTTTGGCCAGCTTGGGGGGGGCCTCCTGACCCCCACAAGACTTGCCAAAAGTCCAGCGGGGGTCCGGAACAACCTCCTGCGTCGAATCGTTTTGGTCTATGGCCGCCGCCATTTTGCGGCGGCCATTTTGCAAAATGGCGCCAGCTGAAGACAACACGATTCAATTGAGGGGGCCGTTCCGGACCGCCGCCGTTCCGGACCACCGCTGGATCCCCAGGTAATTTAAAGCATTTGGGGGGGGGGGGTTCGGGAGGGTGGGGGATTTAATTTAAAGGGTCGGGGGTGGGTTTTAGGGGGTTTTAGTGTGCCGGTTTTCCTGCCCTCCCCCTTCCCCCAATTTACGATTTTTTGACGATAAATCGGGGGAATTGGTATTGTATCGTGGCACTAACGATTTTTGACGATTTAAAATATATCGGACGATATTTTAAATCGTCAAAAAACGATTCACATCCCTAGTCTCTTAGAGAAGTAGTTTTAGATAATTGTATGGCTTTAGATATTTTACTTGCTGACAAAGGCGAGGTCTGTCAATTTATTAACTTTTCTTGCTACTCCTTAATTAATAAAGATAGAAGCAATAGAAATCACATGAAGATGATAGATATTTTGCTATAATGTCAAACCCACTTTACTGACACTCAGAGCTCCTCCTGGGACTTTTTTTGGTTTGGGTAGGTCTTGGAAACTTTGGGTCAAAGATTACTAATGATGCTTATTACTGTAATTGTATTTCTTCTCATTTGTGTGTATCAGCTCAATGTATAGTAATGCTATTCAAAACAAGTATCCCTAAAATAATGCTCTCAGCAACTCTTGCAGTTTCCCAGAACACCTCCCTAAATGAAGAATTTGGTAAATTCTGTGCTATGAGTGATCATATATTAGAAGCTCTTTAGTCTCTAGACCCCCTCCTGCTGTTCTGGACCTCAAGGAGGGACTGAAATAGTTAAAATGGTTTAGATCCTTTCAAAAAAGAATTTCAAAGTGCAATATATTGTTGGTTTAAACTTCTGTACTATGAGGTCTCAGAAACAGTGTGAGTTGTCTGGTACAAGATAAGGATGCAGAAATGTTTCATTGTTTTCCTAGTGATTGAAAAGGGAAGCTGTAAACGTAATCTCCCTCAGGATGTTTTTTGAAAGTTAAAATATCTTTCCCAGAGTAGTTAGGAACGCAGATGTCTTCACAGTTTCATCTTCAATCAAAAAAGTGTTTATCTCAACATTTTACCTTGGTAAGAAAGTGTAGTGAAACCTTGCATATGCCAAGTCAATTTGGAGTCAGTCAGCATTTCACACTGACTCCCCATGCATGCATAAATAAAAGTCTTAACAAGCCTTTCGCTTGTTTTGCTGTTTGTCACTTTTTTTTCCATAACAATTGACATTCTCAGTACTAACACCACAGTAGTTTACTGTGCCTATGTAAACAGGTACTTATGGGGCCATTGCACCCTGGAGATCACTGGACTCTCTATTTTTCCCCTACACAGAATTGTCTCTATCAAAGGAGTAATAGACCATTCTGTCTACATCCTGGTGGCAAGATTTCTGATTAAGGTTGCCAACTGGCTCTGGATTTTCAGAACAGGGAATGCCTGTCCTGAAAATCCAGTCCAGGTTTTATTCCCACTGCATGCAGGGGAGTAAAACCTGAACTAGATCAACCTGTCCTGAAAATCCGGAGCCAGTTGGCAACCCTATTTCTGATAAGAATAGATATATTGTTGATGATACACCTTAAACAGGATGAACGTGTACTAGATTAAAGCTAAGTAGGTAAAGTTAATGCGGTATCTGATACTCATAGAAGAATGCTGTTCTTTATTATATGTGCCCTGATTAGCTGGCTGCTAGCCTTATTTTCTAGATTAGACTGTTATCTAGGTTGAAGCCACTAATAATTATGAGATTCTTCTTAGGGAGATATGAGGTATATTCTTCTTAGCCAGTAACGAATCTCTTTTATCATCAGGAGTAGTGGATGGAAGTAATTATTTATGATAATAATTATTTTGTGTGCCCAGGGTAATAATCATGAAAAAACACTGACAACAGAAGAGAATGTAAATACTCTAGCTACAAGAACTGTTTCATTGTTTAAGATAGATAATAATTTATAAGTAAAAGGCTCGCCATGAATTGTGGAAAGGCTTCCATTTATTAAAGTAAATATATAACCACATGTCAATAAGGAATGCTAGTTTACATACTTAAATGGAACTGACATTCATGCTATACTTGGTAAAATTAATCTAAATTCAGTGCAGCCTTCTAGTTACCAAGGACACTTGTAGTCATCTTTTTAACTGTCCTTGGCCATCTTACCATTAAAGATGCTGCTGACATTAATTTAATGATGAAATAGCCATTCCTTGATAAATATGAGCCTTGGTTTCAGAGATGCTTATTCACTAAGCATTTTTTGTATGCACAGTTTGTAGACGACAGGTCATCCATTTTTACAAATGTTGCCTTGATGATATATAAATATTTGGATCACTCATTTCTGGGACAATTGGGCTGAATGAACTCACAAGAGACAATGCAAGAAAAATATTCCAAAACTGTCATTTATTTTTATAAAAAGCTTTTATACTTAGATTAGTATCAGTGTTTAATTGACAGCCTCTCCACTTAGTTAATTACATAGGATATTGTGCCAAATAAAAGAATGCAGAACAAAAGCATTCATATTGTACATAACTACCAACATAGAAGAACTGAAGGGATATGGGTTGTCTTGCATTAAATCTTTTCTTAATTTGTATTTCAATAAATGATTTTTTTTTTCTGTGAAAGGAAACCAAGAGTCATTGCAATTATGTTCGTAATTCAGAAAAGAAGGCCAGGACAGTTCAGTGCTTTATATTCCTGGGCTTACTGTTGAGAAAAGCTCTACCTAAAGTTGAAGGTTGCCTCTTAGGTTCAACCCATGTATATACAGTTAACAATAGAATGGAGAAAACAGAAAGAGCACTATATTTGTGAAAAATAATGAAGGATTCTGTACGTCTTTGAATTTGTACATAAATGCAAAAATTAGACCATTCAGCATACCCATCTTAGAAAACATGTTTTTAGACACCAAATGGAGAATTAAAAAGCTGAAACTAATGTTAAATATTTTCATCAAGGACTTATAATTGTTTGCTAAACAGCTTTTTATCCTGCAGTTTTTGTAGTTTTAAAAAGATTGGTATATGCAATCTCCTATTCCAACAACCTTTATTTTTAACTAGTGGCTTGAAAAAAAAAATTTATTGTAAATCTATCTTCAAAATATATTATACTGTATTAAAATTTTCAAGAAAAGAACAAACATTCAGGAAAATGGATTTACAATTTAAATAATTATTTCATTTAAAAAAATGATATTAAATTATTAAAGTAATAATAATTTAAAACTCATGTGAAAGAAAAATGTCCCTCATTTAAGTTAAAGATGTTAAATAAAAAATAAATTTGGCATAGGATGAAGTCTTACATAGTCACATTCCATTTTTAATTAAATATGTCATAACCTATTTTTATGGGACACTGGTGAATATCCTACAGAATATATTCCACCATCTTTTTCAATGTAGAGGTATTATAAGAACATAAGAATTGCCATGCTGGGTCAGGCCAAGTGAGCATCCCTTTGGTACATGGCTTTGGCAGTATGCCAATGGCTGCCTGCTGCAGAGTACTGCCTGGTGAAGAAGAAGAAATAGGCACTTCACAGTTAATGGCAGTGCAGCGTCTTTCATGCACTCCAACCAAAGAGAAGAGGCAGAATGGTAAGCCTTTCCAATCCCCATAACTTCATTTCTAATCATAACATTCGACTTTTTTAGCAGGTCAGGTATCAGACTACTTATCTCTCTTCCTCCCTTTCCTAATCAGAATCTGACCAAGGCCTGGATTCTCTTTCTTCACACCGGTTTGTGAATCCCAGTGCTAACGGGGTGCTATTGGGCGCGCTACTGGCGGCGATAAGGGCCCTTACCTTTTCGCCGTCAGTGAAGTTTCCATGGTGTCCACCCTGATGCCACCCCCGACTCCTCCTCTTCTGGTGCTAACGCCGTCCCGACTCCGCCTCGATCTAGGTATCACACTCGAAAAGGGACTTTTTGTGTGCGAAAAGTCCCTTTTCACGTGTGATAGGGTTAGAAAATAACCCCCATGTTTCAGGTTTTAGTGAATCTGGTTTACAGAAAATGCCTTCACCTTCTTCTAACCCAGCTTCTAAATATGGGAAGGTCAACAGTTTCAACTTTTTTCACTGAACCACTTTAGTTATACCACTAGAAGAGCATATACCAAAAGTACTTTGTGCCGGTTCATATACATGAACCACCTCATAGGGAGTTTCCTCCCATATGTCCTGGATCTTGTTCCAGTCCCTGAACTGATGCTGCCTTGCGAGAACTGTATCTCCCACCTAAATCAGACTGCATCCTGACCTTTTAGTGAAGCACGTTGTTGCAATTTCTCGATTCCTCTGGAATTCTCTTGACGTTATCTCACATGCTACATTTAAATGCACTTGGCTCTGCCGAACCCAGGCATGTAGGTTGTCAGAATCTTTAATATCTGCAGACTTTACCTGCAAATCCCAGGATAGCCTTGAGACCTGCCTGAATAACAAAAAGAATAGGGCATATCCTGTGGAACTGTGCACAAAGCTATTGTAGGCAAATACCAACTCAGATAAATGCTCTACCCATTTCTTTATTTTCTCTGTGGGAGAGTCTTCAGTATGTTATAAGAACATAAGAACATAAAATTTGCCATTCTGGATCAGACCAAAAGTTCATCAAGTCCAATATCCTATTTCCACCATTGGCCAATCCAAGTCACTTGTGCCTGGCAAGATCCATTCAATCAATAATGGGAAGAAAGCAATCGTTTTTAATAAAATATTTTCCACAAACACTAACTAAAAAAATCCAGACAGAGTTTTCTAACGTGCTTCATTGGTGTGTATCCACCACCTCTAGCCACATAATGGGCCTCAGGCAGTATCAGTTGAAGCACTCAAATGTAATTCGTTTACCAGTCTCAATCTATTTTTTTCTTCTTAAATTAGTAACTTTATGTTTATAACAAAAACAATATTTTATTATTTAAAATCCATGTAACTTTTCTGTTACATATTCATATCCCGAGGTCCCAACTATTCATATTTAAATCACCCGACATGAGCCCATATTTCGGCAGCTCCAGCCACTTCCATCAGGGATTAATCCTCTGCAACCAAACACAAAGCAACAAAGATTAGTATAAATGTTACAAATACAAATCTCCAAATAATGGATTTTCAACCTCCCTACTTAAATTCTCCCTTTCTAAAACTATTGGGAACCTCAATTTTAATAAAAAGATGGTACACACTTTTATATATGTACAGGCCACAAAATTTCCTTACCCTATTAAAACTGACTTTCACAACATGGCAACCAGCTTTTCCTAAAGATGCTCATTCTTTTAAACTTATATCCAATATGAAGAAGAAACATCATCTCACGTGTTCTGATGTCTTTTCATCATTGAAAATGTAATTCCATCAGCACATAATCCATTCTATATCTTTATTAAGACCATGTGACTCTACAGTATCTAAAGTGTAAATCCATTGTTGTTCTTTACGAATAAGTAAAGCGTCAATATCACCTTCTCGTGGACTAACTTTAACTGTTTCCAATACAGCGAAGGTACAGTCTGAGAAAATGTGTCCCTTCTCTACTCTGTGTGACACTAATAGATGGGCCACACTATTTTTCAAAATGCTGCTGGCTGCCTTTGCCCCTATCATATGAAAGGGGCTGCCCAATGGCACCGGTAGCCCCTGTCACAAGTTAAAGGCAAAGGGTGGCTGGTGCCATTTTGAATGAATGCAGCCACTGGCCCAACAGTGGGAGCTTGCTCCCAGGCCCCATGCTAGACCACTGAGTGTTTGTGGTGAGTCCTGGGGGGGGGGGGGGGGGTTGTCTACTTGTGGGGGCCTTGCTTTTTAATAATTTTTTTTTTTTAACAAAATGGCACAACAAATAAAAACAATAATCTGGGGGTGGACCCCAAATGACCCACCCCTGGAACAAAAACAAAAGGGAAACACATTTTTTTCAGGACTCCAACTCCTTGGAGACTTCCCACTCCTTGGAGACTTCAGCTTCTATGAAATGTAGAGGGCTAAAACCAGACAGAAGTGGATCAGGAATGGCTTGAGATCAAAGAAAGTGAAGACAGTGGCATTGAACAAGTATTTTAGAAGCAAAAGGGAGGAAGGAGGAGGGATGACTGTTGGCAGGACAGGTAGGGGCTAATGAGGGTTTTTTGAGGAGTGGTGTGATCACAGTATGTTTGAAGGCAGCTGAAACAGTATCAGTGGAAAATGATAGATTAAGGATGTGAAAAATGGAAGGAATGACGGCAGTGGAGATAAAGCTGAGGGATTGGTTTGGAATGGGCTCATAGAAACAAGTAATGAGTTTGGAGGAGGAGAAGAGATGGGCAGTTTCCTCTACTGTGACCTCAGAAAAAGAGGAGAGAGATGTGGAGGCCAGGGGAAGGATAGAGGAAAGAAAAGGGGAGAAGGAGGTAGAAGTGACCTGGCTGAGAACTCAAGACTCATTTTGTGAATCTAATTATCAATAGGCTGGGAAGAGAGTGAAGGGGGGATGGGAGGCAAAGGATATTTGAGACAATGAGGGGTGGATGCAAGACGGGTTTGTCAGATGGACATATTGGTCTTGCTTGACAAGTGCAATAGCAGATTGGAAGGGGGGTCAGTATGAATTTGAAATATATGAGTCTGCATGGGTATGGGATTTTAGCCAGAGATGTTCTTAGGGAAGGCACATAAATATAGGAAACAAATTCTAGGGATGAGCCAAGGCTAGATTTTGGTGCACCTTTCAGGAAGGATAAGGGGAAGAATGAGACTGTCTAAAGCAGAGAAGAGTGTAGTGTTGTAAGAAGAAACTGCTTTGTCAACTGACTCAATGTAGTGTAGGAATGGAGGATGAATCAGTAGTGAAGAGGATACAAGGGTTGACAGCTTGGAGATTCCTGAAAGTGTGGGAGGTGATTGAACAAGGCTGTGGGAGAGGCTGGTTTGGTGAGAAAGTTGTCAGAGGATGGCTTGAGATAGTAAGAACTTAATTAGATAAATTTGAAAGACAACAGTTAGAGGAAAAGATTAGGTCAAGGCAGTGTTCATGTTTGTGAGTAGGGACAGTAGACCAGAGTTGGAGATCAAATGAGGAGGTTAAGGAAAGGAGTTTTGAGGTATAAGATTCAGAAGAATCATCAACATGGAGGTCAAAATCACTAAGAATAAGGGAAAGGGAAGATAGGTCAAGGAAGAAAGAAAGCTGGGGATCAAAGTTGGTGAGGTAGTAGGGTGAATAGGAGTAGGCATCAGTGGAATGAGACTGAGGTGGAAGAAAGGGTTGAAACCTCCAGGAGGGGGAGAGAGAAGAAAAGATAACCTGCATGACAGAAAGCAGCAACTGAAGCAGAGTCCTTAGGGAAAAGCCAAATCTCAATCAAGGCATGGAGGTAAAGAGTATGAGAAACAAAAAGGTCATGAGCATTGGCAACTTGTTAGAAATAGAGTGGGAATTCCACAGGATGCACAAGAAAGGAAGAGAAGAGGGAGGGGAAAGGAGAAGAGTGATACAATTTGAGGGATAACAGTTTGATAAGCATTGATTGGGTGAAAGTTGCCTTGGAGAGCCAGGATTGGATTGATATTCCTGGCTGAGAGTAGGAGGAGGAACAGGAGAATATGTGGAAGAGAGGTAGAGATGTGATGACAACAACAAGGATGAGATGCTGTCAGGAAGAGTGGAGATGGCTGGATGAAAGAAAGAAAACATTGAAATTCAAGAGCAATGGATAGCAGTTGACAGAATGGCAGATGAGATAAAAATGTAGAGAATGGGGAAGGTGGATTCGGTGTTAGTAGTGGTTTTCAGCAGGGAATAAGATTAGGGAGGATTATCATCAGGGAAAGAAAATGTAGTGGAGCCATAGAGTTCTACAACCTCTCTAGTACCTAGCCAGCTGCTTGAAGAATGTGGGGTTTGGAACAGCTCTGGCCCAAGGTGGGTTGTGGTGACTTCAGGAATTGACCAACATTGCAGCTGGGAGAAGTATGCAGATGGGCTTCAATCTCTCCAGTACTTGGCTGGCTGCTATGGAAACACGTGGTGGGAGCAGCTCAGGCCTGAGGTGGCTTGTGGTGACTTCTGGATTCAATCATTGAGACAGATGGGAGAAGTATGCAGATGGACTGCAACTACTTCTATTTCATTAGTACTTGATTTTACAGTGGTGAAATCCATTGCCAATACTTCTACGGGGAATAACAGTTCAAAACACTGCATATGTGGTTTCTCTATTGGGAACAGATCTTTGGCCAATAGGCACGTCTTACACTGATGTAAACACTCAGTGACATTGGACACCATTTAGGCTTAGCAGTAGTCTGGTCTCATACTCTTTATCATGCCATTAACTCAAAACATGTCCCCTAAAATCATGTTTAGTTTCAAAGGTTCCTCATTGTAATGCCTCTGGCACTACAAATTGCAAAAGTGGAATACTCTTTCTGGGATCACAGACTTTCCATTATAGTAAACCATTCTAAACAGAAGCTAGCCACACTGCTTCCGGAGTTTCTTCCACTTTTCTCACCAGCCTTCAGTTTGAGGTGACTGATTTTCCCTCATCGCATGGATGATCACTTTCAGATCTTAATCTTTCAACTGCAGCTCCTTCAAATACTCCATGGAATAGTCCAGTGTGCAAGAAGAAAACTTGCAATATATGGCTCTGGTCACAGCTTGTATAGGTGAATATGAATCCCTCTTCTTTGTCCCAGAGACAATTCCAAAACTCTTCAGGCTCTAAATAAGGAAGTCTTTCTCAGAATCTTCACAGTCAGGTTGATCCCCAATGGACAAATGAGATAATATGTCTGCATTTGTGTTGGCTTTCCTTACCTTTTTTTGAAAACCTCATGTTGTAACTCTGATAATTGTGTCAGCCATTGCTGCTCTACTACTTAAACAGTGGCAGTCTCCAGGTACTTCAGTGAGTAGTGGACTGCATGCATGATACATTTTCTGTACCTTAGGTGCTCTTGAACTTTTCAATAGCGGCTTAAGTAAGTGCCAACAATTCCAGTCTAAAAGCACTATAATTCTGATAATTTGTCTTGGACTTCCTCAGCCCTCAGTTGACATAAGCCTAGAAAGTGACTCATTTTCTTCACTGTTTTTGGTGTGGCCAACGAAGTCAACAAACTAATCGGCTGGATCCTTAGCCACTGCATCATCTGAGACCACATAGCTCAAGACAGTCACTTCTTTGCAGAACAATTTGCACTTCAGATAGCTTTAGCATCAATCCATTTTCAGAGAATGTTTAGAGAACCAGACTTAACCTTTGCATGTGCCTCTTGAAGTCTTCACAAAAAAATCAAGATGCCATCCAGATATAGAAGTAGTCTCAAATACATGTTGGCTGAACAGATTGCATGAGGTGATGAAAACTATCAGGTGAATTGCACAATGCACAAGCTAAATGGCACTCAGGCCCATTCCTACAACCTGAATGATGTGGTTATTACAGCTTTTGGCATATCTTTTTCATTTATTGTGACTTGAAAGTAGCTTGGTTAAGTCCAAGGAAGAAAACAGCAATGCCTGCCCTAAAACATTTAGGGACTCCTAAATTCTAGGGAATGGGTATACATTTTTGTAAGTGACTGAGTTCATCCTGCAGCAATCACAGCCGAACTGGACATTTTCATCTTTATTTTTGATTATGAATGCTGGGGTGGCTCAAGGATTCGAGCTTTTTTTGAGATTGTCTTGGACCACCTGGTCTTGAACATTCTTCTTGAATTTCTTGAAGATGTGGGATGATGCTAGCTGTCTGATGTGGTTGTTTAATCAGACTCACATTTCTGTTGTTGATGGCGTGCATGACTACACTGGTATAATCAATATTCATATCAGCCTTGGACAATATGGATTGGTGCTGTACTAGAAGATCTTCAAGTTTTGCCTCTGCTCCTCAGTGAGACCTTACCAATTCATTTGTATGGAAATGCTGCATCCCTTTTTTATTCTCTCTGGTTTCTCAGCAACTGTGCACCTCAAAACTTCCAGGTTATTTACATCCTGCTGGCATTTCAGTTCCATCAGAAATTATACTTCTTTGGGTATAATAAGTTCTGCTATTTAGATGCTGGGATAGGGGGGTGTGTGTGTGGGGTGGGGGGGAGGTAGTAGATGATCTGTACTTTTCCAAGTGTTTATCAACCTCACTGGTACCAGACCTTCCCCGGGATTTGCTAGTATGTGTTTCACTATCAGAATGTCTGGCAAAGAAGCAGTTCCTATGGCACTTGTTGACATATTTTAACCTGAAGCATGTCCTTCAATAATCTTTTTGAGCTAATGGAGGGATCATGGAATCATGGCTCTCTACAGTTTTGATGTAACCAAACTTTTCTGGGTGTTGCTCAGACTTGTGCTGCTGTTATACTTCAGCCTATATCTTGGATACATCTCCTTTTCTCCTGGAGTCATGAGTCAACAACCTCAAAACCTTGAAAATTCCTTTAATATTCTGTAGCACATTAATGCCTAGAATGCAAGGGATCATCTTGGTAGCCATGGAATCGCTCTTCTCCTTATCCCGCACAATGAAAATGCATTGAGGTTAGCTTCTGTCTGAGGCATTGCACGTCAACCTCTGCACAGCTTAGCATTGGAAAGTCTATGCCATTGGCTGCTGATAGATTAACCAATTGGCATCCTCTGCTATTAATCCTGGAAAGTTTAGGTAGAAGTGTCTTGCTGAGATCTTTGTAATATCTGATCCTGTATCCACACAGTATTTTATCTTCACCCCACCAATCGATACATCAATATATACGACAAAAGCCTTCGTTGTTCCCCTTTTCAATTCAGTATGACATGCATCTACTTTTTGTCTGGAGCCTCTGACAGACATTGTATGCACTCTGATGCAATGGCCTTGAGCTTACCTTCATGAGGACTCTCTTGCACAGCATTGTTTAGAGCACCATTCTCTATCCCCAGATTCATACATTGTCTCTAATAATGACCTGACTTCTGGAAACGAGAGCAGGTCCTTTCTTATTAGTTTTCTTTCTATCCTTCCAATTGGGCAAATTGTGGATGGGGTTTGAACTCTAGCCCTAAGTGCAACTCTTGTCTACTGAAGATGTCTTGTTGCTGAGAGCTCAAGTCATCTTGCTTCCATTCCATCCTGTCTTCTTGTTTTCCCAGTTCTGTTTGATGTTTCCCTAGCCTTTCAACCAGCTTGCTCAGATTTTGGATTGCAGCCTTGTTGGGACCAACCTCGATGGCTTTGAACATTACAGCTTACTCTAGAACATTAATCTCTTCTTCCTTTTCTTATATAACCCAAAGAGGGACCTTGTCTATACTGGGAATTAAGGCCTAACCTTCTTCAACCCATTTGACTGCTGCATGTACCAGCTCCTTGAACAGCATACTGGAGTTTTCTTTGCGCCGCCGCCGCCTAGATAAATGCGTGCCCGCCGGCTCCCGCCGTGCCTGGATGAACGCGCGCCCACCCGCCCGCTGGCTCCCGCCTCGATGACAGCCCGCCGGCTCCCGCCTCGATGACAGCCCGCCGGCTACCGCCTCGATGAACTCGCTCCTGCATCGAACGCGCGCCCGCGGCTCCCACCAGTAAGTTAACTTTTTTTACACTTTTGTTTTTTACACTTTTGTTTTAATTTTCGCCTGCGCCTTGCTTCGGGAGGGGGAGAAACATCCACTTCCTGGTACCTGTCATTTCAAATGTCAGTTGACATGACATTTGAAATGACAGGTACCAGCGCACCCAGGATACTGTATAGGCGCTGTATTAAGCGCCTATACAGTAAAATGGGATGCGCGGGCCTAACCCTTCGCCTAACGCTTCGCAGACGCGGCTTGCATTTGCAAGCAATTTAAATAGAGTATCGAGCGGTATGTGAGCAGGACTGTGCGTGCGGGGAACGAGGGTGCGCCCGGCACTGCTGCACTCTTTCTAACGCGGCCTTGCTGTATCGACCTGAAAATAGGCAAAGACAAGGTATAAACAAGGCAAGGACAAGGCAGAAACAAGGCAAGGAGACAACACAGGAAGCAATACACACTGAGACACAAGGCATATTAGGAGATCTGTTGCTGAGGCATTGGCTGGCTTGCAAAGGAGTTCCTTATATACTCATGGAAGATGTAATTCAGCTAGTGCCACAGGAAGTCTTGGTTAGGGAACCTATAAAGGAAGTTTAGAATTACAGGAAGTTCTAACCCAGATCCTTGTAACAGCATGTTGCCAGAGACTATGCCAGAGTCACTGTATCAAAGGTGAGGGGCGTAACAACTCTCATCTCAAGTGCAGCATACTTGACTCAGCTGCAACCACAGCTCTTAAACAATACCTTCAGTTCTTTCCCTCTGGTAATGGATCAGAGATCCATTCCTCTTTTGAGGAATAAAAACTTTTTAAAATATATCCGAAGCAAAAAACCTGTGAGGGAGTCGGTTGGACCATTAGATGACAGAGGGGTTAAAGGGGCTCTTAGGGAAGATAAGGCCATTGCAGAAAGACTAAATGAATTCTTTGGCTCCATGTTTACTAATGAGGATGTTGGGGAGATACCAGTTCCGGAGATGATTTTCAGGGGTGATGAGTCAGACGAACTGAACGAAATCACTGTGAACCTGGAAGATGTAGTAGGCCAGATTGGCAAACTAAAGAGTAGCAAATCACCTGGACCGGATGGTATGCATCCTAGGGTTCTGAAGGCACTCAAAAATGAAATTTCTGACCTATTAGTTAAAATTTGTAACCTTTCATTAAAATCATCCATTGTACCTGAAGACTGGAGAGTGGCCAATGTAACCTCAATATTTAAAAAAGGCTCCAGGGGCGATCCGGGTAACTATAGACCAGTGAGTCTGACTTCAGTACCACGTCAAAAACTAATAGCGCCAGCAACATGCAAATGCATGTTGATGGCCCTGTTAGTTATTCCCGCATGATACAGAAAGTAAAATGTACAGCCAAGCCACACATTTTATTTTCAGAAATTAACGCCTGCCCAAAGGCTGACATTAATTTCTGCTGGTGCCGGGGAAGTGTACAGAAAAGCAGAAAAAACTGCTTTTCTGTACACCCGCCGACTTAATATCATAGCGATATTAAGTCAGAGGCCCCAAAAGTAAAAAAAAAATGAAAAATTTAAAAAAAAAATAAATTTAAAATCGGCCCACAGCCCGCGGGTCAGAAGACGGTCGCTCAATTATGCCGGTGTCTGTTTTCCGAACCCGTGGCTGTCAGCAGGTTTGAGAACCGACCCCGGCAAAATTGAGCGTCGGCTGTCAAACCTGCTGACAGCCGCCGCTCCTGTCAAAAAGGAGGCACTAGGGACGCGCTAGTGTCCCTAGCGCCTCCTTTTACCACAGGCCCTAATTTGCATAGCCACCCTCCTGAATCGCGCGCCCAGGAGAGTGGCCTGTGCGCGCGCCAGGACAGCAGGCGCTTGCCAGCTATCCCGCGCGTTTTTCTGTATCGGCCTGATACAAAGATGTTCTAGCTACCATTTTAACTTGGAACTTTAACAAAGATGAGAATCAATGATTACATACAAATTATGAACCTCCATACTTAAACAAGAATTACCAATATTCATGTCCGACAGCAAAACAAGAGGTGCAGACTTTCCAAATTACAGAATTGTTGGTCTTATTACAATTAAGGAACAAACAATTTTCATCCATTCATTTCTTAATTCAGGGGTGCTCAAACTGGTCCTTGAGGCTCTCTCAGACAGTTGGAATATCCCTAATGAATATGCATGAGAAACATTTGCATATTGCATATTTGCATATTGCATGTAAATATATCTCATACATATTCATTAGAGATATAGGAAAACCTGATTGGCTTGGGGGGGGGGGGCGGGTGGACTGCAAGAAATGATTTGAGTACCCCTGTCTTAATTAAAGCAAGACTTTGTACAAAATGATCAGCTGGAAATTCACCAATAATCATACTGGGAATATAAAATTGCACATTGTCAGCATATATTTTATGAATTAAACTAAAGATGTTAAAATCTTACTCAGTCTTACTCAAGGGTTACAGATAATGTTGAACCACAAAACACTCCTGTAATATTCAAATACCAAGCAGAACACATACTATTTTGATGGCCCATTGTGTTTATTTGTACAAATGTGTTCTTTGGGTCAGAGTTGGGGAAGAGATATCTTCTTGAACAACCAAAATTGGACTGTCACTCTGAGAAGCATGGGCTGGGCTCCACAGCAGGGTCCTGGCTGTATGGCTAGGGCCTGAGCTCTATTGGAAATCAACAGCACTGTGGAACAGATTGGTGTTTCCAGCTGCAGTAGCTGATATCTATATTGGGTGCTGTGCACTGAGAACACCAATGGGGCTCTACTGTCCAGATTTAAGACCAAGCCAAAGGAATCTTTCAAGTTATACATGATGAGGCCACTTGTATAAAGCTGCCTTCAGATCCTATTGATGCCACAACCCTTAACGGAGCAAAGGGCCCTGCTGATGCAGAGGGCCTCGTCAGAGCTGTTGGCACTGATGAAGGCTTAGCGGATTTCTGCATCAGTGGCGTTGAGGACAGTGCCAACGGCATCAAGAACAGCACTTATTGTACTGAGATCATTTTTATCTTTGGCATCAATGAGCCCTGAGATGGAAATGGGTTCATGAGTGTGTGGAGGGATGCATTGATGGCTGCATTCAGCATGTCTATGCTCTGTCTTAATTCTGCCCTAAAGCTATGTCAGATTTGGAGCCTGGCACCATAGCAGGTGGAGACTTCCTCGAGAAACCCTGCTTGACTTGGCATGACAGGAATCTAAAGAGGTTCCACTATGGGAACAGGAGTAACTCTATCCACCCGACTCATGTTTAGTGCCCTGCAGAGCTCTACCATCTTTCAGGCCCAATTCCACTGTAATCTGAGGGTCATACAGCACACAGATGTCATGGCTGTTGGCAATGAACATTTTGTGGTTACAGGAACAGTTCTTGAAGCTGCTGACCACAGCCTTCTTGGAACCACCAGTCATAGCATGTTTTTACTTTCTTTTTTTTTCCTGTAGCACTAAAAAAGGACTTTTGAGAGGCTGCTAAAGCAGCGATAGCAGCAAAGAGAAATAGATTGCAATGTAAACAAACATAGGAAAAATAAAAAGAGAGAAAGAGAATGCAGGTCTATTCAAAGTTCGGACAAAAAGAGGGAGCAAATGCACAGGAACTCCCACCCATGTATCATGGCTAATTCAGCCCTAATTGTTGATGGTGAAACATTCCAGAAGCTTTGAACAATTTCCAAAGGGCCTGTCAGAGACAGAAAGCCCAGTAATTAGCAGCATTTCAGCTATCAGGCATTAATAATAATATTAAGAATAATAATAACATTAATAATAATAATGAGGTCCATATTCAAATACATATAGCTGGATAACTATGAAGTTATTTGGCTACATGAAATGTTGGCGACTTATCTGGCTAAACTGTAGCTGGATAACTATTTATCAGGCTAGAATTTGCCTGGATAAGTCAGGGGTGATCCAGAGGCATTCTGGAGAGGAGCTGAGTTAGCCAAATAAGTTATCTGGCTAACTCTGGTCGGCCCATACTCCTAACTTTAGGATATACAGGTATATTCAGTGACACGGCTATGCTGCTGAATATACAGAACTAATTAGCCAGATAACTTTATCTAGCTATCTAGCAGGGCCACACAGCAGCTGAATATGGGCCTCAATATTTTTAAAAATCATAAAAAGTAGAAAAAAGCTATATTTTTGATATATATAAAAATATAAAACTATGAAATTACACCTATATAAGAAGGAAAAATAATTCCATAAAAAAGAATAGAATATGTAAATTAAAAATAAATATGTGGACACAGAGAGGCAATGGTGCTGGTATCTTGTAGTGTTCTTGGCCTCCTTTTTATCATGGTGAAATACCATGCTAAAATTAAGACCTATTGTGTGGAGCAGGAATGGATAATTCTGGCCCGCAAGGGCCACAAACTGGTCTTGTTTTTAGTATAACCTTACGGCCCGATTTTAGAAGGGCCACTCATAAAAACAGGTTTACGCGCGTGGCTGGGCCTTGCTTATGCCACACACATTTTCGGAAGGGCCCAGCTTCGCGCTTAGCCCCCGTTACTCGCCGAAGTGCCCAGCCTCTCAAAAGGAGTGGGCCAGGGGGCGGAGTCTGGGTGGGGAGGGGCAGGGTGGGGGTGAGCTGGGACAGTGCTATTAGACGCTATCCCGGGGAAGCATGCGACGGCAGCTGGCTGACATATGTAAGATACTTCTGCTCCCGAGAAGCAGTAAGTGGTGAAATAAAATTTTGGGATAGCTAGTTAGGGGTTAGGGGTCGGGATGGAGAGGGGAAAGGGGAGGAAGGTTAGGTAGTGGGGTAGGGAAATTCCCTCCCAGTCCACTCCTTAGTTGGAGCAGACTGGAAGGGTGCTGTAAAAAAAGTCAGATTGCGTCGCTGCACACAATTTGAAAATCCCCCCCCCCCCCCCCCCCCCCGCGCGCGAGAATCACTGGCTTCCCGCACATGTGCTCTCGGATGTTAAAATCTGGCATGCATGTGCGTGCAGACATCATATTTTATAACATGTGTGCGTCGCCACGCACATGTCATAAAATCAGTGCATCCATGTGCGCGCACCGGGAACTGCACGCACAACGGACGCATGCGCATGGGTCTTAACATCGACCCCTTAATGAATATGCATAAAATAACTCTTCTGTATCTAAATAGATATAGATATATGTATATAGATATAGATAGATTATAGATATATTGAGAGACATGTAAGATTTTCTCTGTCTCACACTCACACTCCCTTCTCCCATTTCCTCCCCCCTTCTTCCCCCCTCCCTCCCTTCCTCTTCTTTTAGCAATTTTTCCTGCAAACATTAAAGTTAGAAGAACTCACCTCTAAAATACTTTTTACAACTGGTTCTCTGAAGTAAACGCAAGCAATGGCAGCAAGAATTACTTTGGGCAGTATTATTTGGTTTTCCTATTTGACTTTATGAATAAAACAGCTTGGGTAGGTCTGAATTAAAAATTTCATGACCCTTGAAATATTAACCAACTGTCCACATGCAAACATGTGCTGGAACAGTTTCGTATGTATTGTTGAAAAAAAATGATCTTTTTTTTCCATTTGATCTGCATTTATCAAATCTAATGTAATTAAAAGATGCCTAAATATATTTCCCTCATTCCCACCACAAATTCCTGGTAAGCATAGCTCAACATAGCACTGGTAAGTTGCCCTCTCCCAGATTTCAGGCAAGCAAGCCAAATTCTTATGGAGGAAGAGTCCCATGGAGAAAGTGCTGTCATATGTGGCTTGCATAGCACACTCGGGCACAGTATGACGTATCCTTTTCACTCCGCAAGTCCCACAGTCAAAATGTTACAGTTACTTCTCATCAAATCTTAACATGTCATTCTCATAACTAATCTCTGGGACATAACTGAACACAAGTTTACTGTGCCAGAAGTGCAATGAGATTCCACAGATATTTGCCACCAATGAGAGAAATGCCTACAATGTCTGCTACAGAGCTCCGCACACAGGATTACAGTGACCTGCTGGCCCCTTGCAGGTTAAGAGACGTGCACGTGAGGAATTCTGGACCTCCACGGTACTTAGAGTCCGTAAGCTGATGGGCGTGCTGCTCATTATGCCAGGGACGTTTTTACTGTGGAGCTGTTTTACATGTGCACCAAAGAAATTACACAAGGTTCAAGGTTCAAGGTTCAAGGACAAGGGGATAAAACACAAAACACAGCTGGACACGAAGCTGGATCAGCTAGACTGAATACTAACCCCAAACCATTTCAGAATGAGAGTAGCAATATATATATTTTTCAAATGTAGAAAAAGATTATAAAAAAAAATTCACATCAAAATTATTCTACGCAAATACGTTTCTAAAAATACATCAATAAATGTGAGCATATATAGACAAAATCAAAAGTTGGAACAATTCACAATGAAATAAAAATAGAACGCAGTAACAATATTAGAAAGAGACATACACAGAAATTAAAATCAAGTTTATGAAAAATAGAAGATAAGATGGAAGTCAGGGTGAAAGAAACAAGAGGTATAAGAACACGACACAGAGGAAAGATATCAGAGAACAGAGGGCAAGGATAATGACTTTTTCTCAGAAATGTATCTCGCACGGGGGTGGGGAAGGGAGGTTCAATTCACCCCCTATATATTTTGGACTTCAGAAGGTGAATAGAGGTCATAACATAGATTTTTCCAAATAACTCCTGATATAAAAAAAAAAAATTTGCTCACTTTTCACTGTTTCCCTACATATGTATTTATTTAATATTTGATATTCTTCTTTTCAGGCACCTCAAAGGGGGTGAAATTCTGGTACTGCAGTTATTTCCCTATCCTCAAAGGGGTGACAGCTATAGGGGTCATTTACTATGCTACAATATTTATTGTGAAAGGGAACAAGTTGAGGCGACCCAGCAGGGGTAAAGGTAAAAAAGTTGTATGGCAACACCCTGCCCCCTTCCCAAACCCCTCCCCTTTCAAATAAAGCCCCCCCCCCCAGGTACTAGCCTCCCCAGAAGACATCATACCCCACCCCTTCCTTAGAAATAAGTCCCTGGTAGTCTAGTGGACCCACCCCACTCTAGCTCACCCACAGAACCCCCATACCTTTTAATAGGTCCCTGGTAGTCTAGTGAGGCCCTTGGTGTATAGTGGGGCCCAGAGCACTTCCTAGCCTCTAGGTCAGTTGCTGCTATTTTCCATGGTGCTGACTGGGCTTTGCCCCATCATGTGATTGGGGTAAAGGCCAGTTGCTGCCATTTTTAAAAATGGCTGACATCCAGGACCAAAGCCTAGGTGTGTTCTGGGCCTCCACTGGACCACCAGGGTGACTTTTTAAGGTAAGTGGTGGACTGAGGCAAGTGTCCATTAGACCATCAGGGAGTCTGTTGTATGATGGGGAGGGGGGGGGGGGTCTGGGTTGGGTGGCTGCTACTGGGAGAGGGTCTGGATCGAGAGGGGGGTTATCGAAGGGGATTGACTTTGGTTAAAAGGAGAGAGGGGTTTGTGAAAGGTGCGTGGCATTGCCATGCAATGATAAATTCGTTTTTTTAAAAATTTTCATACTGGGCGGCCTACTGGGCTGCCTTAACATGTGGCAGGGAGTGGGTGGAATCCCGAGGGAGATGTTTCACAGTGGGAGGTGCTTAATACGTGCCACTGCTTGGAAGCATCAAGATGCGAGTCAGCATCCTGATGCCTCCACAAAACGTTATCTACAACTCAGGAGTTGTTCTAACTGATTGGCATTATTTTTGACTGCTTTGCATGCATTTGAAAATGTTATACATGCTTACAGCTCATTTCAATATGGAGCAGGTTTTTGGCCAAAATATTGCCATGATAAGAGTATATCGCATGATAAGCCGTGTTTTATACCTTTATCATGACAAAGTAAATATAATCCTAAGTATCTGATACACGAGAATGTGAATTGACTTGCCCAAGGTCACAAGGAACAGCAGTGAGATTTGAACCCTGGTTTGCAGCCCACTGCTCTAACCACTAGGTAAGGCCTATACTGCGCTCTGGAACTTAACAAAAAATATTCCAAATGGCCTAAAAAATGATGTTTGCCCAAGTAATAGATAAAGCCAGCCTATAAACTCCATGATAGAGCTTAGCACTGTCCTCATTATTGTCCACAAAAGGAGATACACTTCCTAAACACATGACTTGCATCGGTTTCTTAGAGCACTTCACCCAGGGCAGGAGTGAATCCTGGTGGCCTCCCTTTTCAGTGAACACTTTCCTATGAAAGTAAAATTTAATTTTTCATTTTCTTTTTTTCCCATGGAAAACATCACAGCCAGCCATTCACACACATTTTTCCCCTTTTTACTCTAACCCTTGATAACAGAATCAAAGAAAAAAAAAACCCTACAAAAAAAGTGGGAAAAAAAGTTCTGTTTGAAAGAGACATTCTTGTGATTGTCACAGCACATCGCGGCGCATACGTCTTTCAAAATGCCATTGTTCCCCACTCCTGCACAAGCATCTCAATCACTAGGTCACGCAATCACTACATCTACATCCCTACATTCTCCTCCTCCTATTCATAGATATTGTTCACACTCACTCTCACAAGTTCACACTATCAGCACCTCCCTGTACACAGATCCTCACATTCCCACAGTTAAACCTAGCAATCAAACACAGAGGACTCCATGATGGAGAATGGTACACATGTACAGGGATATTCTGGCACCATTGATTGCACCAGCTATAGCTGGTCCCCCAACCTTTCTACCTCTCAGGATATATTTTCAGCCAATGGAGTACCCATACCCCCTTGACCTTGGCTTCCACCTATCTAGGAGGCATGATGTTCTGTATTAGGCCCTGGACCAGGAACAGGTGATTGACTGGGTAAGGGCCAGCCTGCAAATCAAAAAGCAAGAAAACACTCATTAGTGCATACAGTCCTGTGTGTGAAACAAAGTCTTAAATCTGGAGTCAAGGCTAACTCTCACGCTAGTATCACCTATTGGACTCATCAATAAAGTATTAATTAAGTTGACTTAGAAAATAGCCACTGCTATTACTAGCAACGGTAACATGGAATTGACTTAGTTTTTGGGTACTTGCCAGGATCTTATGGCCTGGATTGGCCACTGTTGGAAACAGGATGCTGGGCTTGATGGACCCTTGGTCTGACCCAGTATGGCATGTTCTTATGTTCTTATTTAAACCCTACCATTTTCACACTAAAAGACAAGAGACAAGACATACCTGATTTACCAATGTGGGGAGAAGGACCATCCAGGATACCCTTCTTTGTGTCAACACTGGTCCAATACCAGAAACTATGAGGATGGAAATTTTCACATAACTAGTCAGAGGAGCTGACTAAAAGACAGTGGGTTCCTCCTGACCTGCTGTCTGAGAATTTCCATCTTCACAGTTTCTCTGTGGAGTTTCAAATGATGGCATTTTCTGGCTACTGGCAGAACTGGCAGCAGTAATTCCATTGTATCCAAGAGAACATAAGAACATAAGACATTGCCTTGCTGGGTCAGACCAAGGGTCCATCAAGCCCAGCATCCTGTTTCCAACAGAGGCCAAACCAGGCCACAAGAACCTGGTAATTACCCAAACACTAAGAAGATCCCATGCTACTGATGCAATTAATATATCTAAACCTTTTTTGAACCCAGCTACACTAACTGCACTAACCACATTCTCTGGAAACAAATTCCAGAGCTTTATTGTGCGTTGAGTGAAAAATAATTTTCTCCGATTAGTCTTAAATGTGCTACTTGCTAACTTCATTATTTGAAAGTGTAAATAACCGAGTCACATCTACTCATTCAAGACCTTTCATGATCTTAAAGACCTCTATCATATCCCCCCTCAGCCGTTTCTTCTGCAAGCTGAACAGCCCTAACCTAAGAAGAACATAAGAACATGCCATACTGGGTCAGACCAAGGGTCCATCAAGCCCAGCATCCTGTTTCCCACAGTGGCCAATCCTCTTCAGCCTTTCCTCATAGGGGAGCTGTTCCATCCCCTTTATCATTTTGGTTGCCCTTCTCTGTACCTTCTTCATCACAACTATATCTTTTCTCAGATGCGGCGACCAGAATTGTACACAGTATTCAAGGTGCAGTCTCACCATGGAGCGATATAGAGGCATTATTACATTTTCCGTTTTATTAACCATTCCCTTCCTAATAATTCCTGACATTCTGTTTGCTTTTTTGACTACTGCAGCACACTGAGCCGACGATTTTAAAGTATTAGCCACTATGATGCCTAGATCTTTTTCCTGGGTGGTAGCTCCTAATATGGAACCTAACATCGTGTAACTACAGCATGGGTTATTTTTTCCTATATGCAACACCTTGCACTTGTCCACATTAAATTTCATCTGCCATTTGGATGCCCAATCTTCCAGTCTTGCAAGGTCCTCTTGTAATGTATCACAGTCCGCTTGTGATTTAACTACTCTGAATAATTTTGTATCATCCGCAAATTTAATAACCTCACTCGTCGTATTCCTTTCCAAATCATTAATATATATATTGAAAAGCACCGGTCCAAGTACAGATCCCTGAGGCACTCCACTGTTTACCCTTTTCCACTGAGAAAATTGACCATTTAATCCTACTCTCTGTTTCCTGTCTTTTAACCATTTTGTAATCCATGAAAGGACATCGCCTTCTATCCCATGACTTTTTAGTTTTCATAGAAGCCTCTCAGGAGAGACTTTGTCAAACGCCTTCTGAAAATCCAAATAACTACATCTACTGGTTCACCTTTATCCACATGTTTATTAACCCCTTCAAAAAATGAAGCAGGTTTGTTAGGCAAAACTTCCCTTGGGTAAATCCATGTTGACTGTGTTCCATTAAACCATGTCTTTCTATATGCTCTATGATTTTGATCTTGAGAATAGTTTCCACTATTTTTCCCGGCACTGACGTCAGGCTCACTGGTCTATGGTTACCCGGATCGTCCCTGGAGCCTTTTTTAAATATTGGGGTTACATTGGACACCCTCTAGTCTTCAGGTACAATGGATGATTTTAATGAAAGGTTACAAATTGTAACTAATAGATCAGAAATTCCATTTTTTAGTTCCTTCAGTACCCTAGGATGCATACCATCTGGTCCAGGTGATTTGTTACTCTTTAGTTTGTCAATCTGGCCTACTACATCTTCCAGGTTCACAGTGATTTCGTTCAGTTCATCTGACTCATCACCCTGAAAACCATCTCCAGAACTGGTGTCTCCCCAACATCCTCATTAGTAAACACGGAAGGAAAGAATTAATTTAGTCTTTCTGCAATGGCCTTATCTTCCCTAAGAGCCCCTTTAACTCCTTGGTTTTCTAATAGTCCAACCGACTCCCTCACAGGTTTCTTGCTTCGGATATATTTAAAAATGTTTTTATTATGAGTTTTTGCCTCTATGACCAACTTCATTTCAAATTCTCTCTTTGCCTGTCTTATCAATGTTTTACACTTAACTTGGCAATGCTTATGTTTTATTCTATTTTCTTCAGATGGATCCATCTTCCAGTTTTTGAAGGATGGTTTTTTGGCTAAAATAGCCTCTTTCAGCTCACCTTTAATCATGATGTTAATTGTTTTGCCTTCCTTCCACCTTTCTTAATATGTGGAATACATATGGACTGCGCCTCTAGGATTGTATTTTTAAACAATGTCCAAGGCTGTTGAACACTTTTAACCTTTGCAGCTGCACCTTTCAGTTTTTTTCTATTTTCCTCATTTTATCAAAGTTTCCCTTTTGAAAATTTAGTGTTAGAGCTGCAGATTTACTTATTGTCCCCCTTCCAGTTATTAGTTTAAATTTGATCATGTTATGGTCACTGTTGCCAAGTGGCCCCACCACCGTTACCTCTCTCACCAAATCCTGCGTTCCACTAAGAATTAAATCTAAAATAGCCCCCTCTCTTGTTGGTTCCTGAACCAATTGCTACATGAAGGAGTCATTTATTACATCTAGGACATTTATGTTTCTAGCAAGTCCTGATGTTACATTTTACCCAGTCAATATTGGGGTAATTGAAATCTCCCATTATTATTGCACTGCCAAATTGGTTTGCTTCCATGATTTCTCTTAGCATTTCATCATCTGTCTGATCATTTTGTCCAGGTGAACATACTCCTTTTGCTATACTCTTACCCAACACACATGGGATTTCTACCCATATAGATTCAGTTGTTTGGCATAATTCAGAAATCATTAGCTTCGGTGATTTTTACTTATAGGTATATGGACTAGGTTTGCTTTTAATGGAACCTCTCTGTTGGGATGCCCTAACTCTCCTGTTTCATTAGTATCCTTCAAGGATACATTTCTCCGAACCATGCACTGTTGAGTGACTGTCGGCTTTTCCCCTTGTTCTAGTTTAAAAGCTGTTCTATCTCCTTTTTGAAAGTTAGTGCCAGCAGCTTGGTTCCACTCTGGTTAAAGTAGAGCCCATCATTTTGGAAAAGTCTCCCCTTTCCCCAAAAGTTTACCCAGTTCCTTACAAAACTGAATCCCTCTTCCCTGCACCATTGTCTTATCCACGCATTGAAACTCTGGAGCTCTGCCTGCCTCTGGGGACCTGCACATGGAACAGGAAGCATTTCAGAGAATGCCACCCTGGAGGTTCTGGATTTCAGCTTCCTACCTAAAATCCTAAATTTGGCTTCCAGAACTGCCACCTTCGCACCAGGCAGGCAAGTTACCAGGTGGTCCTCACATCCACCAGCCACCCTGCTATCTACATTTCTAATAATTGAATCACCAACTATGATGGCCGGCCTAACCCTTCCCTCCTGGGCAGTAGCCCTGGGAGACTTGTCCTCAGTGCGAGAGGACAATACATCACCTGGAGAACAGGTCCTTGCTACAGGACCACTTCCTGCTACACCAGGGTGATGTTCTCCTACTGGGAGATCTTTCTGATCCAAGGCAGCACTGGGGCTGCCAGACTGGATTTGGCTACTATGTCCCTGAAGGTCTCATCAATGTAACTCTCTGTCTCCCTCAGCTCCTTCAAGTCTGCTACTCTAGCCTCCAGAGATCGGACTCGTTCCCTAAGAGCCAGGAGCTCTTTGCACCGACTGCACACATACAATCCAGATGTGTCAAGTAAATATTTTTTTAATATGGCCAATTAGTTCTAAAGTTATCTGGGTACATGTACCCGAATATTGGCCCTGCCCAGCTAAGTTTAAGCCCTGTCCCCACATGCCTCTATTTTTCTTTTTCTGGGTAAGTTTTAGCTGGGTATTGACATTACTCAGCTAAAATTTTGCTGGTCAGCAAGAGGATGGAGTACTTTTTAAAACCCTTTATTTGTTTGGCTAAGTCTCAGACTTAGCCAAACAAACCTCCTCAGTCTGCTTTGAAAAAGGAGACAGCCAGAAGTACACATTCTTGGGGAGAGCTAAGGAATAAGTTTAATTTTTCCTTATTTCAGAGGGCTTGTTATATTTTACTGGTTTTTGTGTAGAGCTAGCATTATCTGTATATTTTTCTAGATATTGATATTGTTGCATTATATTGCTGGGTGTTTGTTTAAGCAAAAAAAATAAAATACAAAAAGGGTTTGGCTAAACAGCTTTTGGCAGCTGACTCAATGCATTACAGGGGGTAATCAACTCCTCAGTCTGCTTTGAACAAGAAGACAGCCAGAAGTACACATTCTTGGGGAGAGCTAAGGAAAAAGCTTAAATTAGCTAGCCAAATCTGGGGGAGGGTCTGTTCAAAATCAATAGCAGATACAGTGTCCAGTGAACAGCCCTGGCCAAGTGTTAACAGTTTAACTCCCTCCAACCCTGTCCTCTACCCACCCACCCCTAGGTTTTGGTTTTTTTTATATAGTCTGCCTAAATACATAATTGGCAACAAGATAAACTAGTAAATTGGTATTTCCTTAGGTGTTATTCTTCAAATAAATTTACCAAAATGAGGACTATCCAATGTAACTATTGTTGAGCCTTTATTCTGAGAGAAATCATCTGGAAACTTAGGGCTTGCCCTATTTGTTCAGAACTCTCTTCCTTGAAAAAGGAGCTGGCTGAAGTTAAAGCTGAATTAGCTTCAAAAAAGAAAGTTTCACCCACTTTACATTATTCAGGAATTAATTCCCCATTACTACAGAAAAACCAAAAGTCAAGGAAAAAAGGGTTTACAGTAGGCTTGGGTAGGATAAGACCTGTGACCCACAGACACCCATTCTTGACAGCTGTGCAGCCCACAAGTCTACCCCCTCACTCACATAGGGCATTAAGGAACTCAAAAAACAACAAGATTACAGTGGGCTCTGGTAGAATTAGACCTGTGATGCAGAGACACACGCCATATCAAGAGACACAAGTACAAAACGCCTTCTCTCTATTAGATATTGAAGAAGCTCTTGCGAAAGAGATTGAAGTGTTATCTGAAAAGAAAGAAGAAACCCAATGCATACAGACATTCCATAATACAATCAGTAACCAAAGGAAAAAGCTCATTGTGCTGGGTGACTTTGTCATCAGAGGCACTAATCTGGGAACTCTTAGCAAGGGAAATACTATAGTTAAAAGCCTCCCAGGATCATCAGCCAGCAGAAATGCTATTCAAATAGTCAAAATGATCAAAGAAGAAAGCAAAGACTCTAAAGTTGATATTATCATCCATCTGGGAACCAACGACTTTCCTAGAAACAGTATCCAAGCGGTACAGAGAGATTTCTAGTCTTTAGCGGAGCAGATTTGTCACATGGTGGCAACCATTGCCTTTTCAGAAGTGTTACCTGTTCATGGAAAGGGGAAGGAAAGGCTAAGCCATATTAATAACTTCAATGTATGGCACAAATCCTGGTGTAAGGAACAAAGTTTTTGATTTATTGGGGGCTGGGGCCGTATGGAACAGGAAAAAGCTCTTTGTCAAAGATGGCTTACATCTGTCTGTGGCAGGAAAAAGGATCCTAAGAGATAAATTCAAATCCTATGTAATAAGGCATTTAAACTAGATGCTGGGGGTGACAGAAAGAAATTAGAATGTCACCCCCCCAAATACAAATACAGATGCAATGGAAAAGGGTGAAGTGGATAACAAAACTCAACTAAATAAGTCACAGAAGGAGTCCAAGAAAAGCAGTAACCTAAACGAGAAAAGCTGGAAAGCTATGAGCACAAATGCTCGTAGATTGGGCAATAAAATCCCATATCTGCAAGCCCTAATGGTAGAGGCGGACTTGGACGTTGTTGCTGTCACGGAGACGTGGTTCACGGAATCTCATGAATGGAATACAGCCATACTGGCTTGTTAAGGAAGGACAGAGAGGACAGAAAAGGGGGAGGGGTGTCTCTTTATGTCAAAAACAATATACTAGTATCTGAGCTGCAAGGAAGATGGGGCAAAGAAGAAGGATTATGGACTGTCCTAAAAAAAGATGATGGGGCATCCATTTTCATTGCCGTGGTTTACAGGCCTCCAAATCAGATGGAAGAACTTGACAAAAATCTGGTTGAAGACATCCAAAAGATGGGAAAGAAGGGAGAAGTGGTGATTGTTGTGTTGGAGATTTTAATCTGCCAGATGTATACGGAGAATCCCTTCTGAAGAATCTAACAGTAGTAGAGAGATAGTGGATACCCTGCAAGGGGCTCTGTTCAAACAAATGGTAATGGAACCCATGAGGGAAGGAGCTATACTCGATTTAGTGCTCACTAATGGAGATAATGTCTCTAATGTCCAGGTGGGTGCCCACCTAAGCACCAGTGATCATCAAATGGTATGGTTTCATATCACAAAAAGGATACGGAGAAGTTGCACGAAGACCCGAGTTTTACAGTTCAAAAACACAGACTTTGTCAAAATGGGGAAGTACCTGGAGGAAGAATTAGAAGGCTGGGAGAAGAAGAGAGATGTGGAACAACAATGGACCAAAAAGAAAAATGAAACCTATCTGGTTCTCAAAGGAGGTGGCTGACAAAATAAAAGAACAGCGTTCAAGAAATATAAAGGATCCCAAAGGAAGGAGCACAAGGAAGAATATCTGGTGGAACTGATTGAGACAAAGAAAATAATCAAGATAGCAAAAAGTCAAGTGGAAGAAAGGATTGCCAAAGAGGTAATGTGAGGTGACAAAACATTTTTCAGATACATCAGAGAAAGGAGAAAAGTTCAAAGTGGTATAGTGAAACTGAAAGGTGAAAAGTATCAATGTGTGGAGAAAGGCAAAGAAATAACAGAAATATTAAATGAATACTTCAGTTCAGTGTTCACTAAAGAAGACCCTGGAGAAGGACCATTCCTAGTTAAGAAGAAACTAGAGGGGAGTGGAGTAGATGTAATTCCATTTACAGAAGTGAATGGATGGGAAGAGCTAGGAAAAATAAAAGTGGACAAAACCATGGGGCCTGATAAGGTTCATCCTAGGATACTGAGGGAGCTCAGAGATGTGCTGGTGGGTCCGCTGCATGACCAGTTCAATAGATCCCTAGAAACGGGAGTGGTGACAAGTGATTGGAATAGAGCGGTGGTGGTCCCGCTTCACAAGAGTGGGAACAGAGAAGAGGCTGGAAACTACAGGCCATTTGGCCTCACCTCGGTGGTAGGAAAGGTAATGGAGTCGCTGCTGAAAGAAAGAATAGTGAACTATCTATTAGGGATGTGAATCGTGTCCTCGATCGTCTTAACGATCGATTTCGGCTGGGAGGGGGAGGGAATCGTATTGTTGCCGTTTGGGGGGGTAAAATATCGTGAAAAATCGTTAAAAATCGTTAAAAATCGAAAAATCGAAAAACCGGCACATTAAAACCCCCTAAAACCCACCCCCGACTCTTTAAATTAAATCCCCCACCCTCCCGAACCCCCCCAAATAACTTAAATAACCTGCGGGTCCAGCGGCGGTCCGGAACGGCAGCGGTCCGGAACGGGCTCCTGCTCTGAATCTTGTCGTCTTCAGCCGGCGCCATTTTCCAAAATGGCGCCGAAAAATGGCGGCGGCCATAGACGAAAAAGATTGGACGGCAGGAGGTCCTTCCGGACCCCCGCTGGACTTTTGGCAAGTCTCGTGGGGGTCAGGAGGCCCCCCACAAGCTGGCCAAAAGTTCCTGGAGGTCCAGCGGGGGTCAGGGAGCGATTTCCCGCCGCGAATCGTTTTCGTACGGAAAATGGCACCGGCAGGAGATAAACTGCAGGAGGTCGTTCAGCGAGGGTTCCGGCGCCTCGCTGAACGACCTCCTGCAGTCGATCTCCTGCCGGCGCCATTTTCCGTACGGAAAATGGCGCCGGCAGGAGATCGACTGCAGGAGGTCGTTCAGCGAGGGTTCCGGCGCCTCGCTGAACGACCTCCTGCAGTCGATCTCCTGCCGGCGCCATTTTCCGTACGAAAACGATTCGCGGCGGGAAATCGCTCCCTGACCCCCGCTGGACCTCCAGGAACTTTTGGCCAGCTTGTGGGGGGCCTCCTGACCCCCACGAGACTTGCCAAAAGTCCAGCGGGGGTCCGGAAGGACCTCCTGCCGTCCAATCTTTTTCGTCTATGGCCGCCGCCATTTTTCGGCGCCATTTTGGAAAATGGCGCCGGCTGAAGACGACAAGATTCAGAGCAGGAGCCCGTTCCGGAACGCTGCCGTTCCGGACTGCTGCTGGACCCGCAGGTTATTTAAGTTATTTGGGGGGGGGGTTCGGGAGGGTGGGGGATTTAATTTAAAGGGTCAGGGGTGGGTTTTAGGGGGTTTTAGTGTGCCGGCTCACGATTCTAACGATTTATAACGATAAATCGTTAGAATCTGTATTGTATTGTGTTCCATAACGGTTTAAGACGATATTAAAATTATCGGACGATAATTTTAATCGTCCTAAAACGATTCACATCCCTACTATCTATAGTCAGAAAAATTGCTGGACCAGAGGCAGCATGGAGACAGAGACAAGATGGAGGCGGTCCAGAGAAGGGTGACCAAAAGGGTGAATGGTCTTCATCGAATGACTTATGAGGAGAGATTGAAGAATCTAAATATGTACACCCTGGAGGAAAGGAGGAGCAGAGGTGACATGATACAGACTTTCAGATACTTGAAAGGTTTTAATGATCCAAAGACAACGACTAACCTTTTCCATCGGAAAAAAATCAGCAGAACCAGAGGTCATGATTTGAAGCTCCAGGGAGGAAGACTCAGAACCAATGTCAGGAAGTATTTCTTCACGGAGAGGGTGGTGGATGCCTGGAATGCCCTTCCGGAGGAAGTGGTGAAGACCAGATCTGTGAAGGACTTCAAAGGGGCGTGGGATAAACACTGTGGATCCATAAAGTCTAGAGGACGTGAATGAAGAGTGGGTGGCTCACGGGAATGATGACTACTGCCTAGAGATAATATCCTTATTCAATAAACATACACACGGTTAATGCGACTCCAACATTGCTCTAAGCTTCAATGGCGTGGAAAAAGATTTGCATTCACAAAAAAGAGGGGAGTAGCTGGCTTGTTACGGTGGTTACTACCCCCAAACCAAATAAGCCTGGTACTTCACTTTCAATGCATATCCAGCATAGCTCTCTGCTTCAACGGCAGGGGAGAAAGATTGATACATCACATATATCCAGCATAGCTCTCTGCTTCAATGGCAGGGGAGAAAGACTGATACTTCACACATATTCAGCATAACTCTCTGCTTCAACGGCAGGGGAGAAAGTCAGATACTTCACTTTCAATGCATATCCAGCATAACTCTCTACTTCTACGGCAGGGGAGAAAGACTGATACTTCACACATATTCAGCATAACTCTCTGCTTCAGCGGCAGGGGAGAAAGTCAGATACTTCACTTTCAATGCATATCCAGCATAACTCTCTGCTTCAACGGCAGGGGGAATGAAGAAAAGTAGATCTATATACAGACAACAACCAACAAGGTCTGAATTATTTAGTCTGGGTAAACAAATAAGCATGGGTATAGCTTGCTTATTGCGGCGGTTACTACCCCTAACTAATTAAGCTAGATATTTCACTTAGAGGCAGTTCCAACATTGCTCTCTACATTAATGGTGGGGGTGGAAGGGAAATAGAATCAAAAGGTTACTAAGAGCCAAGAGTAACAGATAAGAATGAGAAAAAAAAAAGTGCAAAACTTGCTGGGCAGACTGGATGGGCCGTTTGGTCTTCTTCTGCCATCATTTCTATGTTTCTATGGATTCACCAGGGGAAGGTCCTGACAGACAAATCTGATTGACTTTTTTGATTGGGTGACTAGGGAATTGGATAGAGGAAGAGCGCTTGATGTCATCTACTTGGTTTTCAGCAAAGGTTTTGATATGGTCCCGCACAGGAGGCTTGTGAATAAAATGAGAAGCTTAGGAGTGAATGCCGAGGCGGTGGCCTGGATTACAAACTGTTTGAAGGACAGAAGACAATGTGTGATGGTAAATGGAACCTAATCTGAAGAGAGTGCGGTGTTAAGCGGAGTGTCGCAAGGATCAGTGTTGGCATCGGTCCTGTTCAATATCTTTGTGAGTGACATTGCGGACGGGATAGAAGGTATGGTTTGTCTTTTTGTGGATGATGCTAAGATCTGCAACAGAGTGGACACACCGGAAGGAGTGGAGAGAATGAGACGGGATTTCAGGAAGCTGAAAGAGTGGTCAAAGATATGGCAGCTGAGATTCAATGCCAAGAAGTGCAGAGTCATGCATATGGGATATGGAAATCTGAAAGAACTGTATTTGATGGGGGGTGAAGGGCTGATGTGCATGGAGCAGGAGAGAGACCTTGGGGTGATAGTGTCTAACAATCTGAAGTCGGCGAAACAATGTGACAAGGCGAAAGCTAAAGCCAGAAGAATGCTGGGCTGCATAGAGAGAGGAATATCTAGTAAGAGAAAGGAAGTCATGATCCCCTTGTACAGGGCCTTGGTGAGGCCTCACCTGGAGTACTGTGTTCAGTTCTGGAGACCATATCTCCAAAGGGACAGAGACAGGATGGAGGCAGTCCAGAAAAGGGCGACCAAAAAGTTGGATGGTCTTCATAAAATGACTTATGAAGAGAGATTGAAGAACCTAAATATGTACATCCTGGAGGAGAGGAGGAACAGGCAGGGTGATATGATATAGACTTTCAGATACTTGAAAGGTTTTAATGATCCATGGTCAACAACAAACTTTTTACGTTGGAAAAAAATCAGTAGAACTAGGGGTCTCGATTTGAAGCTCCAGGGAGGAAGACTCAGAACCAATGTCAGGAAGTATTTCTTCACGGAGAGGGTGGTGGATGCCTGGAATGCCCTTCCAGAGGAAGTGGCAAAGACTAAAACTGTGAAGGATTTTAAAGGGGCATGGGATAAACACTGTGGATCCATAAAGGCTAGAGGATGGGAATGAAGAGAAGAGCCATGGGGTGGATTACTGGACAGGAGGCTTCTACCTGGTAATTACTACCCTTACTCAATAAGCCTTTGCACGGTTAATGCAACTCAAACATTGCTCTCTGCTTCAAAGGCAAGGGGAAATGTGGAAAAGAGGATTTGCATTCAGTCAACAACCAACAAGGATTGAACTTCACAATCTGGTCAACAAATAAGTGTGGGAGTAGCTTGCTTATTACAGCGGTTACTACCCTAAACCAATTAAGCCTGATACATCACTTTGAATGCATATACAGCGTTGCTCTCTGCTTCAACGGCAGGGGGAAATGTGGAAAAGAGGATTTTGCATTCAGACAACAACCAACATGGACTGAACTTCACAATCTGAGTTAACAAATAAGCATGGGGGTAGCTTGCTTATTACGGCGGTTACTACCCTTAACCAATTAAGCTTGATACATCACTTTGAATGCATATACAGCATTGCTCTCTGCTTCAACGGCAGGGGGAAATGTGGAAAACAGGATTTACATTCAGATAACATCCAACAAGGCATGGATATGTGCAGTCTGGGTAAACAAGCATCGGAGTAACTTGCTTGATGCGGAGGTTACTACCCTCAACCATTAAGCCTTATGCTCACCTTTGATGCAACTCCAACATTACTCATAGAAACATAGAAACATAGAAATGACAGCAGAAAAAGACCAATCGGCCCATCTAGTCTGCCCAGCAAGCTTCCACACTTATTTTCCCATATCTGTTTCACCAACCACCAACTTCAGGGTTCTTGTTGGTAACTGTTTGATTCAAATTTCCTGCCATCCCCTGTCATTGATGCAGAGAGTAATGTTGGAGCTGCATCAAAGGTGAGCACATAAGGCTTATGGTTAAGGATTGTAACCACCGCATCAAGCAAGTTATTCCGATGCTTGTTTACCCAGATTGCTCAGATCGATGCCTTGTTGGATGATGTCTGAATGTAAATCCTGTTTTCCTCACTTCCCCCTACAGTTGAAGCAGATAGCATCGCTGTATATGCTTTCAAAGTGATGTATCAGGCTTAATTGGTTTAGGGTAGTAACCGTCGTAATAAGCAAGCTACCCCCACGCTTATTTGTTTACCCAGATTATGAGGTTCAGTCCTTGTTGGTTGTTGTCTGAATGCTAATCCTCTTTTCCACATTACCCCGTGCCGTGGAAGCAGAGAGCAATGCTGTGTATGCATTCAAAGTGATGTATCAGGCTTAATTGGTTTAGAGTAGTAACCACTGTAATAAGCAAGCTACCCCCACATTTATTTGTTTACCCAGATTGTGAAGTTCAGTCCTTTTTGGTTGTTGTCTGAATGCAAATCCTCTTTTCCACAAATCCCTTTGCCGTTGAAGCAGAGAGAAATGTTGGGGTTGCATTAACAATGCAAGGGATTTTTTTTGAGTAAGGGTAGTAATCACCAGGTAGTAGTTAACATTCCAACAAGCCACCCCCATGGCTCTATTCTTCATTCCCATCCTCTAGCCTTTATGGATCCACAATGTTTATCCCACATCACTTTGAAATCTTTCACAGTTTTAGTTTTCACCACTTCCTCCTGAAGGGCATTTCTGGCATCCACCACCCTCTCCGTGAAGAAATACTTCCTGATATTGGTTCTGAATCTTCCTCCCTGGAGCTTCAAATCGTGAGCCCTAGTTCTATTGATTTTTTTCCATTGTAAAAGGTTTGTTATTGAACATGAATTATTAAAACCTTTCAATTATCTGAAAGTCTGTATCATATTGCCTCTGCTCCTCCTCTCCTCCAAGGTGTACATATTTAGGTTCATTAATCTCTCATCGTAACTCATTTTATGAAGACCATCCGCCTTTTTAGTCGCCCTTCTCTGGACCGCCTCTATCCTGTCTCTGTCCCTTTGGAGATACGGTCTCCAGAACTGAGCACAGTACTCCAGGTGAGGTCTCACCAAGGACCTGTACAAGGGGATAATCACTTCCCTTGTTATGACTGTCCAAATCCAGAAGTGGATCCTTAGGCCGACCGACTCGGAGAAACGGCCGGGAGGCAGAATCACACTGGGCGGATGGGCTTCACCTGGAATCCTGCGACCCCTCCAGAGGAGCTGTGGGAGCCCGGATCGCCAGGACTTAGGAGTCTTCACCCTGGAAGCCCGAGGTCCCCCCAGGAGGAGCCCGTAGAGACCCGGGCCGCTGGGACTTAGGCAAAAAAAAACAAGAACCCAGTCAGGAATACGAACCGGAGTCGGGACAGGAGGCAAGCAGGCTGAAGATGGAGTCACGGACCGGAGTGGGAACAGATAGCAATCAGACAGATGAAGAATCAAAATGACTAGCAGGAACTCAAGACCCAGATATCAGGCAGTAATCAGAACCAAGCAGGCAGGCAGGCAGAAATCTGATGACAGACAGCAAAGGTCAGAAACCAGACGACAAACGGCAACAAGCTATTCAGTCAAAGATTCTTGTTGCAAGGCAACGTACAGTTCCTGGAACTTGTTTTAAAACTCCTACCAGCCTCTGATGTCATCAGGGGGCATGTCCCTCCTACCAGCCTCTGATGTCATCAGGGGGCGTGTCCTTGCATTGATCCTGCCGGCTAAAACAACGTTGATTCTTGCGGGTTTGAGAGGCCCGGGACCCGAGGGACTGCTGCGCTTTAGGAGCAGGTAAAAGCCCGGTCACTGAGGCAGTGACCGGGATCGCAACATCCCTTTTCTTACTCGATATTCCTCTCTCTATGCAGTCCAGCATTCTTCTGGCTTTAGCCTTCGCCTTGTCACATTGTTTTGCCGACTTCAGATCATTAGACACTATCACCCCAAGGTCTTTCTCCTGTTCCGTGCACATCAGTCCTTCACCTCCCATCAAATATAACTCTCTGCATCAATGACAGGGGATGGCAGGAAATTTGAAACAAACAGTTACCAACAAGGGCTCTGTACTTGGTGGTTGATGAAACAGATAAGTATGAGAAAATAAGTGTGCGAGCTTGCTGGGCAGACTAGATGGGCCAATTGGTCTTTTTCTGCCATCATTTCTATGTTTCTATATGTTTCTATGAGTATGGACATCTAAAGGTTTAGCTTAGTAAGCTGCGTGAAAAGATTGTAAGACATATGTTTTTATTCCTTTTACAAAAATGTGTTTTATTTTTTTTTAAAGGTTTCCTAACTGATAATTTTTAAAATAAATGTATACTCAAGTGCTTCAACTGCAAAACAGAATGATGAAGGGATTTAAAAAAAACAAAAAACAATCCATGGAATACATTAAAGGTTTCCAATGTATTTTGAGTAATGCAGGAGCGCCCCCTAGTGGTTATTGATATAGCCTTGTATTACCACTGATCGGTCTAGTCTTACAAGATAGGCAAAACTGTGATTGTTCCTGAATCTGGGCTCTGTATGCAATATAGTAAAGCAGAGTTGTTCACAATCCACCACCAGGAGGGAGGCTTCCACTTACATTGGAAAAAATACTCCTTTCCCCACTTTCTCTTTCAAAAATGTTTTGTTACTCAAATTAATTCACACCTAGAGCTTTCTGATTAATCTACAATATCCTATATGTGTGATTTTATTTTTATTCAAGGTCAATTAGAAACAAGCAAGGCAGTATGAGGTCAATATTCAAAAGGATTTGTTCAGCTAAGTTTGTAATTTAGCCAGGCAAATGTGGTTTAAATATTTTTACCCACAGTGTGGATAATTTGTAGCCGGATATGTCATTGCTGGCTAAAACTCCTCAGATATAAAGGCAGCCGGATAGCACCACTGAGTTCCTTTCTACCTGCAACCCTTTGTTCCGGCTTTTTCTGTTTCCCCTAGGACTATAAAAGTAATTATTCCCTGAGGCTGGCTTCATTATTTCTCTTCCTTTCTTCTTAGTTCCAAAGGGTGTGAGTCCTTTCTCTGGGGCTGAAGACAGACCTTCTTGGCCTAGGCAGTGGTGGGTATTTTCCTTATGTGTAAGCACTACTGTAACTCTGTTAGAAGCTGCGATGATGTGCGGTGGCTGGGATAGACAGGCGGGACACGGATTGCGTGATCAAAATAACTTTACTGATATGTAACTCAAAGAAATGTCCAATCAAGTTGTATGCTGTCGTTTATACAATCATGTTTTAGCTGGGGACTTTACCCTTGGACTGTATGCTCTCGCCCTCTGTGTAGATGTCCTTTATTTCAAACTTTGGGATTTCACTAGACACTCCTTTGCTGAGTGTGTAAGCTGTCCCAATCATACAGGGAACTCCTCTGGGTGAGGGGATCACAAATCATGGAAAAATCCTACTTAGTAACATAATAACATAGTAATGACGGCAGAAAAAGACCAAAATGGTCCATCTAGTCTGCCCAGCAAGCTTCTCAAGGTAGCAACTGCCACTCTGTGCAGGTTACCCCCATGTTTCTCTTAAGGGTAGTAACTGCCGCTCCATGCAGGTTACCCCCATGTTTCTCTTAAGGGTAGTAACTGCCGCTCCATGCCGGTTAATCTTTATTTATTCCCAACCTCTAGCCTTTTAGGGATCCACAGTGTTTATCCCATGCCCCCTTGAAATCCTTCACAGTTTTAGTCTTCCTACTTCCTCTACTTTAGGTCCAAATGTCCAGATCTTTCTTCTCCCCAGCCTGTGTCCTGTGTCCCACAGGTGGAGATACTGTTGAGGGTCTCCCTGATCTTGCTCCTTCTTCCAGATCTCCTTCTAAATTTGACCTCCCTGGAGCGAACAGGAACCAGGCTGCTAGAGCCCAGCTTCCCAGTGAGGAAGGATGGATTAAAAAAAACCTCCTCCCAACACAAATCTGGAAAAATCTCTTAAAAGCCAAACATCTCACTTTGGGCTGATGCTGTCACTGCTGTTACTTTTCTGGACTAGAAGGGAGACACACAGGTCTTCAGCCCCTGACCTTCATGTTCAGGGAATGGCCTTTACCAAAGGGTGCAGAGTTTCATGCCAGCAACTCAAAACAAAAATCTCAACAAAATCTATGATTCTGAAAGGGGGCAAACCCCAGCAGACAGGGAATGCACTGAAAGAATCTCCCCAAACGAAAAAACATTAAGACAGGGTGATAGGCCCTAACTCATAGAAACATAGAAATGACAGCAGAAAAAGACCAAACGGCCTATCCAGTCTGCCCAGCAAGCTCCCACACTTATTTTCCCTTACTTATCTGTTTCACTGACCTCAAAGTTCAGGGCCCTTGTTGGTACTTTTTGATTTGAGTTTTCTCCCACCCCTGCCATTGATGCAGAGAGTATAGGATGTGAATCGTTTTTTGACAATTTAAAACAATCGTCAGATATATTTTAAATCATCAAAAATCGTTAGAGCCGCGATACAATAACAATTCCCCCGATTTATTGTCAAAAAATCGTAAATCGGGGGAGGGGGAGGGCGAGAAAACCGGCACCCTAAAACCCATCCCGACCCTTTAAAATAAATCCCCCACCTTCCCGAAGCCCCCCACAATGTTTTAAATTACCTGGGGTCCAGTGGGCGGGTCCCGGCGCGATCTCCCGCTCTCTACCTCTACCTAGAGGGTTACTCTACCTAAGCTACTCTGCCTCCTCATACTTACCAGGGGTACCCGCTCCTCGGAGGCCTCGCTTTCTCTTTTGCTTTTCATATCGCAGTCTGGAAACGGTACTCGCTCCTCGAGGGCCCTCGTTCCCGGACTTGCTACTGAATACCACTTCTGCCAGGAAGTCATCGCTGCCTACAACATCAGTGAGTTACCTTCTCTCTCTCAGAGCATTCCCAGGAACCAGGTACTCTATGTCAGTGAGGGCAAAAGTAGCGCCATTTTGAATATTGGCAATACGGCCCGCGTGCAGGAGGTCGCTCCCGGACCCCCACTGGACTTTTGGCAAGTCTTGTGGAGGTCAGGAGGCCCCCCCAAGCTGGCCAAAAGTCCCTGGGGGTCCAGCGGGGTTCCGGGAGCGATCTCCTGCACTCGTGACGTCGGGTGACAGGAACCAAAAAGGCGCCGGCGCTACCTTTGCCCTGTCATATGGTAAGGGCAAAGGGCCACCGGTGCCATTTCTTTTAACGCAGCCGTGGCCCGAGAGCGGGAGATCGCGCCGGGACCCCCCCACTGGACCCCAGGTAATTTAAAACTTTTTGGGGGGCTTCGGGAGGGTGGGGGATTTATTTTAAAGGGTCGGGGTGGGTTTTAGGGTGCCGGTTTTCCCACCCTCCCCCGATTTACGATTTTTTACGATTTAAAAAAACCAAAAACCATGACGATCAGATTTCCCTCCCCCCCCAGTCAAAATCGATCGTTAAGACGATCGATCACCCGATTCACATCCCTAGAGAGTAATGATGGAGTTGCATCCAAAATGAAGCATAAGGCTTAATGGTTAAGGGTAGTAACCGCTGCATCAAGCAAGTTACCCCGATGCTTGTTTACCCAGACTGCGCAAATCAATGCCTTGTTGGATGTTATCTGAATGTAAATCCTCTTTTCCACATTTCCCCCTGCCGTTGAAGCAGAGAGCAATGCTGTTTATGCATTCAAAGTGAAGTATCAGGCTTAATTGGTTTAAAGTAGTTACCGCCGCAATAAGTAAGCTACCTCATGCTTATTTGTTTACCCAGACTGTATAGTTCAGTCCTTGTTGGTTGCAAATCCTCTTTTCCACATTTCCCCTTGCTGTTGATGCAGAGAGCAATATAGGAGTTGCGTTAACCGTGTGAAGGCTTATTGAGTAAGGGTAGTTGTCACTAGGTAGTAGCCACCATTCCAGCAAGCCACCCCCAGGGAACTTCTCTTCATTTCCATCCCATGCCCCTTTGAAATCCTTCACAGTTTTAGTCTTCACCACTTCCTCCGGAAGGGAATTCCAGGCATCCACCACCCTCTCCGTGAAGAAATACTTCCTGATATTGGTTCTGAGTCTTCCTCCCTAGAGTTTCAAATCATGTCCCCTAGTTCTACTGATTTTTTTCCAATGGAAAAGGTTTGTTTTTGACCATGGATCATTAAAACCTTTCAAGTATCTGAAAATCTGTATCATATCACCCCTGCTCCTCCTCTCCTTCAAGGTATACATATTTAGGTTCTTCAATATCTCTCCTCATAAGTCATTTTATGAAGACCATACAAGGGAAAGGGTTACTCTACCTAAGCTACTCTGCCTCCTCAGACTTACCAGGAGTACCCGCTCCTCGGGGGCCTCGCTTTCTCTTTTGCTTTTCAGATCGCAGTCTGGAAACGGTACTCGCTCCTCGAGGGCCCTCGTTCCCGGACTTGCTACTGAATACCACTTCTGCCAGAAAGTCATCACTGCCTACAACATCAGTGAGTTACCTTCTCTCTCTCAGAGCATTCCCTGGAACCAGGTACTCGCTCCTCGAGGGCCTACTTCTTTCCAGCTCCTGGGCTGCTTCCAAGAAACTATTGTGTGAGTGTTACCATCAAGGTTCTGTTCCTGAACTCTGCATACCCTGCCTACTCACTATATTCAGTTTCTCTACAGCTCAGTTATCCAGGTTCGCTGTTCAAGTATCTGAGGAACTACAGCCCAGCTGGGCACGTCAGCTCACTACTGCCACCTCTGGTGGTTCAATATACTGTTTAATAAAAGAACTAGTGTGTGTGTGTCTTCATACTCTGAGCCTGACCGGTGGTCCCTCTTGGGATCTTCCCCCGGGGCATGGTCATCTGCTACCGGCCCAAGGATCCACCCACAACTACCTCAAACACTAACAGAACAGGACCGATCCCAACACTGATCCTTTTGGCACTCCGCTTAACACCGCTCTCTCTTCAGAGTAAGTTCCATTTACCATCACACATTGTCTTCTGTCCATCAACCAGTTTGCAATCTAGGCCACCACCTTGGCACTCACTCCTAAGCTTCTCATTTTATTCACAAGCCTCCTGTGGGGGACCATATCAAAAGCTATGCTGAAATCCAAGTAGATGACATCGAGCACTCTTCCTCGATCCAATTCCCTAGTTACCCAATCAAAAAAATCAATGAGATTTGTCTGACAGGACCTTCTCCTGGTGAATCCATTCTGCCTCTGGTCCAGCAATTCTTTTGACTGTAGATAGTTCACTATTCTTTCTTTCAGCAGTGACTCCATTACTTTTCCCACCACCAAGGTGATGCTAACCGGCCTGTATTTTCCAGCCTCCTCTCTGATCCCACTCTTGTGAAGTGGGACCACCACCATTCTTCTCCAATCACTCGGCACCACTTCTGTTTCTAAGAATCTATTGAACAGGTCATGCAGTGGACCCGGCAGCACATTTCTGAGCTTTCTGAGTATCCTGGGATGAAACTCATCAGGCCCCATGGCTTTGTCTACTTTCAGTTTTCCTAGCTCTTCCCATACATTCTCTTCTGTAAACGGAGTTTCATCTACTCCACTCCCCTCCGGTTTCTTGTTAAACATCAATGGTCCTTCTCCAGGGTCCTCTTTAGTGAACACCAAACTGAAGTATTCGTTTAATATTTCTGCTATTTCTTCGTCTCTCTCCACACATTGATCCTTTTCACCTTTCATTTGTCTATACCACTTTGGACTTTTCTCCTTTCTCTGATGTATCTGAAAAATGTTTTGTCACCTCACTTTACCTCTTTGGCAATCCTTTCTTCCGCTTGACTTTTTGCTTTCTTGATTACTTTCTTCATCTACCTCAGTTCTACCAGATATTTTTCCTTGTGAATCCTCCCTTTGGGATCCTTTATATTTCTTAAACACTGTTTTATTTTATCAGCCTCCTTTGAGAACCAGATAGGGTTAATTTTTCTCTTGCTTTTCTTTACTTTTCTAACATATAGATTAGTTGCCTTGGTATTTGCTCCTTTTAGCTTAGCCCACTGTTGTTCCACATCTTTCATTTTCTCCCAGCCTTCTAGTTCTTGCTCCAGGTACTTCCCCATTTTGACAAAGTCCGTGTTTTTGAACTGCAAAACTCAGGTCTTCGTGCGACTTCTCCGTATCCTTTTTGTGATATGAAACTGTACCATTTGATGATCACTGGTGCTTAGGTGGGCACCCACCTGACATTAGAGACATTATCTCCATTAGTGAGCACTAAATCAAGATAGCTCCCTCCCTTGTGGGTTCCATTACCATTTGTTTGAACAGAGCCCCTTGCAGGGTATCCACCATCTCTCTACTACTGTTAGATTCTTCAGAAGGGATTCTCCGTATACATCTGGCAGATTAAAATCTCCAACACAACAATCACCACTTCTCCCTTCTTTCCCATCTTTTGGATGTCTTCAACCAGATCTTTGTCAAGTTCTTCCATCTGATTTGGAGGCCTGTAAACCACGCCAATAAAAATGGATGCCCCATCATCTTTTTTTAGGACAGCTCATAATGCTTCTTCTTTGCCCCATCTTCCTTGCAGCTCAGATGCTTGGATATTGTTTTTGACATAAAGAGCCACTCCTCCCCCTTTTCTGTCCTCTCTGTCACTAAAAATAGCTCCTCACTCACAGAAATATAACTCAAATTGATCACACATGCTAAGCTCCTAGCCCCCCCTCCCAAGTGGAAAAAGACCACCAATCACAGCCAACCCCTAGAGGAGGGGCTGCACTGGACTGATATCTCCCTTTAAGCTGGAAAATCTATGGCAGGGATCTAGGGACATCTAGTGGTTGACCAGGGAGCTGCTACACATCTCTGCTCTTGCCCACAAATATCTGGTCACCCACCTCGATACACACTTTTTATTCTCAATATCAAGATCTCTATCCCAGTTTGATTTATTCCAACTTAGAGAGAACAGGAAAAAAATTGAGACAGTTCCCTATTGCCTAGGGTGTGTAATGAAATTATTTTGCATTTCATTTTGGATTTTGCTTAGATTTCTTTTTGTTTGTTTGTTTCATTTCATTTTGGATTTTGCTTAGATTTTTTTAGCTTCATTTATTTTCCTGTGTCTCTGCTAGAACTCCTATTTCATATTAACCATTTTGCCATTCATACTGGCAGCCCCAGCAGTCATTTAGCATCATAAGTCATCAAAGCATCAAAGCTAGCCATGCTTTCTGCTCTCTTCACTTTCAGAAGACATTTTTCATATGATCTGCAAGTTCATTTTCACAATGAAACTTCTCAGGTGAAATTCTCTGATGGGCCTGTGTCACGGGGAAGTCTTTATCCCACGGGCTTTGCAGGTGCAAAGCATATGGAGTAAAGAATGCACAGGAAGTTCAGAATCTGATCCCCTCTACTGTGCACTCTACTGGGCCCGCCCTAACTCTGCCCTGGCACCATCCCCTTTCCTCAAGGGGAAACATACATGAACTATGGACATTGTGTGTAATTTTCCCCACAGGACAAAGGTGGGAAATTTTTCAAAGGATTTTTTTTCACCAGTTTACATGTGGAAATCACTTTGACAATTGCCCCTTTAGCAATTAAGGATCCTCTGTGCTTATCCCATGACCTTTTAAACTTGTTACTGTTTTAGCGTCTACCATGCACTCCGTGAGGGCATCCCATGCACCCATCGCCCTTTCTGTGAAAAATTATTTTCTGACGTTGCTTCTCAGTCTGCGCACCCTTGGAGCCCTAAATTATGACCGGTTATTCTAGAACTTCCTTTCCCTTGAAACAGGTATGCTTCTCTTGTGCATTATTAATTCCTTTCAGGTATTTGAATGCCTTTATCAAATTTCTCCGTCTCCACTCTTCTCTGTGGTATTCATGTTTAGATTTCTAAGCCTCATCTCCTAGTGCTTCGGATGCCGACATTGCACCATTTTGGTAGCCCTTCTCTGGACTAACTCATTTTGTCTATATCCTTCCAGAATGTAAGGCCTCCAGACAACGCTTTAGATGAGGCCTCACAAATGACCTGTACAGTTGCATAGAAATCACCTCCTCTTTTCTACAAGTGATCTTCCTATGTAACCTAGCATTCCTCTGGCTTTGGCTACCACCTTATCACATTGCTTCCCTTCCTTAAGATCACTGGATGTAATCACCTCAAGGCCTCTTTCCTGCTTCATGAACATCAGTGTCTCACCCCTAATTGTGTACTGATTTTTTTAAATTTCTGTTCCCAAAATGGATTTCACATTCCCTTTATACATGCAAACAATACAGGAAAATACAGCAGATGCCAGAGCAGCATGTCCTTCAGAAAGATGCACCATATGAAAAGACACTTTGCTGGCACACACACCTGATTCTAGGAATATACATTGTTTGAAATGACGTAGAAAATATCAAGAAAATTGTCTAGGGTATTTTATTTCATTTTCTAAACTAAAAAATAGAAAAAAAAATGAAATTTTATGTTTTTCCCCCTATTGTTTTTTTGTACAAACTATTTACAAATAGTGTGCATAGGTACCTCTAACAAACATCCTAACCCAAGGGTCTCTGGAGAAAACCCTGTCCCACCCCCTCTTTGCCCCTGGAAGCAGCTGTTTCCCCTATAAAATGTAATATTTAATATGAATAACCCTGTTACAGGCCCTGGGCCAACTCCCAACCCCTCCCCTTGGTTAAAACATAGCTCTCCACAAAAGTCAACTGCACCCCACCTACCTAGCCCAACTTCTGACCCCACTTCTCAGACTTACTGGTGGTCTAGTGTGGGTCCAGAAGTGACCTTTCTGCTTCTGGACCTGGCCGGTGCCATGTTACAAAATGATGCCAGTCAGCACTTTATCCTTTCATATGTCAAGGGCTATCCAATGGCATGAGTAGCCCCTGTCACATGATAGGGTAAAGGGCAGCTGGCGCCATTTTTTAAAATGGCTGCAGCCAGGTATTGTTCTAGATATTATAAACAGTGTCTACATGTGAAACATTTTAATCTTCATTCATCTAGGATTTCACATTTGACATGCAATTATAAAGTCAAGGGGTTTGTTTTTTTTTATTTTCTGTTTAAGCATTATTTTAATATCAAAAAATGAATATAAAACAATAAAGAAAATGTTATCACAACATGATCCATATACAAAAGAAGAGAACACAACCAGGAAGGAAAAAAAAGATCAAAAACATAATGTGGAATTCAAGTCTTCATAGCAGGGGGTGGAGAAAACAAGAAACCCAAATATTAAAACAAAAGAAAAATAAGGAACATAGTACAAAACCACCAGCATAACTTACTTTAACAAAGATTCCTTTATAATGCTACCTCTCTATATACCACAGAACTTCAGTAAGGAAGCGTCTTTCTCAGAAGGAGGCAAAAGACCAGCAAGAGGTTTATACCTAAGAAAAAATGTTAAATGATCCAGTTCAAGATGGCAGATTTATTACCCTGATCCTGTACTACACACATGCGGTGAACTTAAGAGAATGATCTGCCACAATAAATAGCACTTGATGATGTATGTCTAAAAGTCTTCTCCTTTTGCCTCAAATTGCTTTAGAAATATCAGGAAACACCTTTCAGTATAGAAAAGGGAAAGGGCATTTCTGTTTTCAGAAAACTGACACAACATTAAGTCTGTGTCCTCATAAAGAACAGGTCTTCTGGATTTCACTTTTCCATCAGCTCTGCACATCCAGGCTGTCCTGGGAGATGAATGTGCCCATGCCTCCTGACACCTGATCAATTTGGCAATTAATTACAGGGATATAATACCCTCTCAAAACAGGGGACATGGACTCAGGATCTGAAGACTTTTCAGTAAATACTTCTTAAACATTTCAGAAGGTGAACTAAGTTTAGTTTGAGGGAAATTGACTAAACACGGATTCTTGTATCTGGACGGGTTTTCTGAAGACTGAACCTTATTACGTAAGGCAACATTATCTTTAATCAGATTGCTTATATGGAGGAAGTCTGGTCTTTGTAAACCTTTAATTTAAAACCATGTTCCTCAAAATGTAAATACTGAGTGTGAAATTTGGCAAACTGCATCTTAAACATTTGATAGACTTAGAGGTGTCACTTCTATTTTTTGTTTTGTTTTAACAGCTTTTAATTTAAATATTTTCTTTAAATACTCAATATTTGTCAAACTCTAGTGATAAAATGCCTCATTTTCTCCATTTGTACTTAGATACTTTTATATATTTTTGAACAAAGGTTCTCTGTGAAAGTATATAATTTTACATCAGTTTGATCTAATAATCAGCAAGTGAGTCTCAGCCATTCTGATTTCAGCACAAGGCACCAAGCCATGATCTTCATTGTGAAATGTGTATTGGCTTTGCTCACATTCAGAAACTTGCCGGGTCATTTATCAACTCGCGTTATGTCATTTTTGCATGCGAAAAATGCCTTAACGCATGTGGTAAGCGCCATAACGCATGGTGCGATGCAAATTTTTAAAAGGGGAGCGATTGGGGAGGAGTTGGGGATGGGATTTCTGCAAAAGTGGGCTTGCTGCACACTTTGCAAATCCATAACGCACAATATAGCACAGTTTTATTGCCGAAAATAACTACACCTTTTTCAATTACATTAACCTGTGTGATATCATGTATTATGCCCATAATGCAATTTGTGATTTTTCTGCAATTTCTGTTTTGGGCATTTTTAGGCTGGGGAAGAACCTGAGATGTGGGAGCAGAGAGAGAGAGAGAGAGTGCACCTCTGGGGGTGGCACCATAGTAAGCAGCTATTTATGCTACTATAGGAGACCCACCTAGTAACTCGAGGTGAGGTTTAAGTAGTAGTGTAGGGGTTAGGGGCCACTTTTACATGAAGAGTGAGACTTACAATTTGTATTACTTGCAACTGTAACATGGAATAAACTTAGTTTTTGGGTACTTGCCAGGTTCTTATGGCCTGGATTGGCCACTGTTGGAAACAGGATGCTGGGCTTGATGGACCCTTGGTCTGACCCAGTATGGCATGTTCTTATGTTCTTACAGTGTTCTCTCAACCTAGCTTGATGTTACCCAGTAGAGAGTCCATCAAGCTAGGTTGAGAGAACATTGTACAAATGTCATCGCTGTGTGAGTTTCCTCATTCCGAAGGACATCAAATCTTCATAAGAATGTACTGTTCTGTTCGTAAGTCTCATTCTGCGTGTAAAAGTGGCCCCTACACTACTACCTAAACCTCAACTCGAGTTTTAGGTGGGCCTCCTATAGTAGCATAAAATGCTAATTACTACAAGTGCTTTGTAGAAAGTCTCTCTCTGGTAAGGAAATGCAATTATGTAGGTATTACAGCAAAGTGCAAAATGTTAAGGCACTTTGTGGTAATGCCTATGCAAAACCCTAAGATAACACACATTGTGATAAATAGGCTATTACCATAAAACACACTCATTTTCCTATCACATGCAATATTTACTGCATTTTGATAAATCTAGGCCTTATTTTGTTTTATGTGAATACTCTTTGACTTAACCTAGAAAATTTAGGGTTGCTAATCAGATTTTTGTTTATATTCTGCTTTTTGGCACTTTAAAGTGGATTACAGTCGGGTATCGTAGGCATTTTCCCTATCCCCAGAGGTTTGATAATCTAGGGCAGTGGTTCTCAACCTTTCTAATGCCGTGACCCCGAAATACAGTTCCTCATGTTGCGGTGACCCCTTGCCCCGCCCTTGCCCCGCCCTCACAGGGCGAGGGCGGGGTGAGGGTGGGGCTTTGGTCATATGGGGGCGGGGTTATGGATGGGGTTGGATTTTAGTGCATACTTATTTATTATGACATTTATAAACAGAACCACCATTCCTCATAAAACAATAAAATTAAGAAACATAAAGCATCAGTTATAATAGTAAAACCATACTAATAAAAGAATATTTTAAAATTACTGATAAATAGAATTTCTATTAATTAAAATCATATACATTTTTATAATTTCCCACACACCAATAATATTTCAAAACAGCACATATATCAAATAACACACAATAATTAAAACTAATAAGGATTTTAAAAAGCCCCTGCTGTCCATACATGGGAGCTCTTGATTTCCAGTCACCCTGATATTGTCGAGGATTAGGAGGTTATCCTCTCTCTCTCACACATACACTTACATGTCCATTCTCTCTCACACATACACTGTCACATACTTACACATTCATGCTCTTATACCCACCATAACCTCTCACTCTCACAGACACTGATACACTCTCAGGGTGTAAGATACTCTCCCCCCCCCCCCCCCCCCCCACTCACACACACACTCTTACTCCCCTGGATTTTCTCATACACACTCATGCTCTCACTCTTACTGGCTCCCTCACAACCTCAGAGCCTCTCAGATAAAACTCTATGCAGCAGAAATAATGCTGAATGTTGAGAATTGTGTTATGCAGACTAATCTGGAAAATGCACTCATTTCTACATGAGTCATAATGAATCAGTCCTCAGCTGCAGGCTTCAATTGATTATCCTGGCTCCCTTTATGTTTGCCAAATACAGTTCATGTGTAACAGCAATCCTAATTCTCCACCAGATCAAGCTGATTTCACATCCCACTTCATACTTTGTCACCTCCAGCTGAGTCAAACAATTAATCTAATTACTGCCACTGCTGCCACGTGGCTATTGGGGAGACACTGATTGCTGCTATTGGCACTGAAGCCCATTCTGCTGCCTCCTCTGTGCAGGCCCCGTGGGTTTCCACTTCCTCCATGTTGATCTCGTACATTGTGAGATCCGCCATAGAGAAAGTGCTACTCTTGCACATTCCCAAAGATTACATGTGCCAATCAGTAAAAAGTATTTTTTTTTACATCTGCTTCCCTTTCTAATTTTTTGCCATTTCCTTTTATATTGCCTTTTTTTCTATTTCTTTTCTCTCCACCTGTCTTCTTCCCTCAAACACACAGTCAGGTTCTCATTCTCACATGCATTTCTCTCTCACACACACATACACAGGCTCTCACTGGCACAGGCTGTCTGAGTCTCACACACAGGCTCTCTCACACCCCCACATGCTGCCTTGCTCAAGCACAGGCTCTCACTCTTACATGCTGTCTCTTTCACACACACAGAGGCTCTCACATGCTGTCTCTGCAAACACACACAGTCTCTCAACTCATCTCATACTCGCACACACCTCTCTCTCACCTCTGGGCCTCTTCTTTACGGGTTGCCACAGGATGGGCTCTGCAGTGGCCCTAGTCTTCCCGGCCCCGCTGCTCCTCTTCTGCACGCGGCTGAAGCGCCTCTTCTACCCACTTGGCTGACGCACCTCCTCCTTCCTCCCCATGCGGCTCCGGCAACATTTGTCTTCCGGGGCAGGGCAGGCAGGAAGGCAGTAGGAGGAGCACCTGCAGTGGCTGATACACCTCCTTCCTGCCTGCGCGGCTCCAGCAACATACGTCACTGCGACGCGCTACCTTTTTGGGCCATGTCTCTTCTCTTTTGGGGTTGGAGGAGGCAGGTCGCCAGCTTCGCCCCGCCTCCCCGCAGCAGCCGTGGCACCACGGACCGGCAAAAAACCCCAACGGCCCGGTACTGGTCCGCGGACCGGTGGTTGGGGACCTGCTTTAGGCGCAGGGCCGGTGCAAGGGTATTAGGCGCCCTAGGCGAAACGTCAGCTATGCCGCCCCCCCCCCCCCCCGCCTCCACACACAATTAACTTACATTGTGCATTAATGAAAATAACGAAGTCTGTATTTATAACAGAACACTTATTTGACATTTTTATGCCATGTAAACCATTGAGATGATTTGTCTTATCGACGGTATAGAAACTCTTTTATAAATAAATAAATAAAAATATATAAAATAAACATAAACCAAAGCTATACTTGTTGCTCAAACAAAAAAAGCAGACACATCACATAATATTAAATAATTAAAATGGCAGTCAATCAAGAAAAATGAACTTAAAAAGCCATCTTTACTTACCCCCTCCAGCAGCTCTCTTACTCTTCTTCCATGCAGGCTGTAGTACACACCAGAAGCAGCAGTAGTGGCTAAGCTCTATACCAGGGGTCAGGAACCTTTTTGGCTGAGAGAGCCATAAACGCCACATATTTTAAAATGTAATTCCATGAGAGCCATACAATATGTTTAAAACTAAATACAAGTAAATGTGTACATTTTATGTAAGATCACACTTTTAAAGTACAATAAGTCTCTGAAAATATTACACCAGGCCTTAAGACACCAATACATCTCCTATTAGGAAAACGGACCAAGTCAGGCTGCTATAGAGTCCTACACAGAAACAACACACCAGCAGAAAACCTCACCTGAATCACGTGCTGTCCCTCACCTAACATAGAATAAAGAGACCAAAACGCATAACAAGAAGCATGCAGAAAAAACTGAATTGGAAACTGCAACAAGCCAGAGTCTCTGTATGCAGTGTAACAAAGGAAAAAAGAAACATCACCCATCCTTATAAAACAAATCAAGAAATATAAAATCATCAGCAGTAAAACTGTACTAACAAAAAGAACATATTTCGAAACAGCTGATGAGTGGAATATCCAATAATTAAAAACTCATATAAAACATTTCCAGATACCAACAAAATATTTAAAAATAGCAGACACAAAGACCCAGTAATGAAAAATAATAAGGATACAAAAATTTTTTTGCTCTGCATACCTGGGAACATTTGATATCCAGGTGTCCTGAGATTGTTCTGAATTAGCAGGAGGTGGGGTGGTTTGCTTGGAACTTTCTCCTCTCTCAGTCACATACCAGCGCTCTCTCTCACACTGGCTCTCAATGACACACCTATACACACATGCTCTCAGTACTCACATATACACATGTTTTTTCTCTCTCATATAGGCTCTTAATTACACATTTACACACATGCTGTCTATCTTTTCACGCTTACACACACACACAGGCTTTCAATCACATAAATACATGCTGTCTTTTTCTCTCACACACAGACTCTCATTCACATGCTTACAAACATGTCCTCTCTTTCTCTCATTTACACACAGGCTCTCAATCACATACTCACATGCTCCGTCACCTAAATCAACTCTCAATCACACACAGACACACATGGTCTCTCTCTCTCATTTAAACACATGCTCTCAATCACATACTCACATGCTCCATCACCTAAACCAGCTGTCAATCAGACACAGACACACATGATCTCTCTCTTACTTATACACACAGGCTCTTAATCATACATACACATGATTTCTCTCACACACAAAGGATCTCAATCATACACACATACTGTTTCACACAAACTTACACATACAGGTTCCCAATGGTAAACTTACATTCATGCTCTCTCTCACACAGGCAGGCTCTCAATCACAGACATACTCTCTTTCACATACACAGGCTCTCAATCATTCACATACATGCAATCTCTCACTCACACACACAGGATCTCAAACACACATGCTTGCTCGTTCATTCACTCTCTCTCTCCCCCACCCCGGGAACTCGCGACAGCAGCAGCCTCCTCCCAACGCTAATCTCTTCATTTTCAGCCCTCGCGGAGGCGGAGTCCCATCGGCCGCGGTTGAAACTCCATTTTCCTCCGAGCCGCGCTGCAGTCTTCTTCCCGTCGGACACTAGCGTGGCCTCTTCTTCCCGCGCAGGCACCCGATGCTCTCCACTTCCTCTTCCGGGCCGCGGGAAGAAGAGAGCACACCGGCGTGCTCTCTTCTTCCCGCGGCCCGGAAGAGGAAGTGGAGAGCATCGGGTACCTGCGCGGGAAGACTCCCGCGCAGGCACCCGATGACTCCAGCGCAGGCACCCGGCTGACACCCGATGACTCCCGCGCAGGCACCCGATGACTCCAGCGCAGGCACCCGGCTGACACCCGATGACTCCCGATGACTCCAGCGCTGGCACCCGGCTGACTCCAGTCGTGCCCGGCGTGCTCTCTTCTCCTCCCCCCCCCCCCCCGCGGCCCGGAAGAGGAAGTGGAGAGCATCGGGTGCCTGCGCGGAAGAAGAGACCACACTAGCGTGGTCTCTTCTTCCCGCGCAGGCACCCGATGCTCTCCACTTCCTCTTCCGGACCGCGGGGGGGCGGGAAGAAGAGAGCACGCCCGGTGCCGCTGACTCCAGCTGTCCTGCCGCGTTCCGCCCGGGCTGACAGCAAAGGACTCACATGCTTGAAAGCGCGGCTCTCTTAATTTTACCGGGGCAGTGCGCCCCCGGGAAGCTGGCGCCCTAGGCGACCGCCTAGTTCGCCTAGTGCTTCCGCCGGCCCTGTTTAGGCGACCCCTGCGTTTTGGTCGTTCGACCCCCACCGGGGTCGCGACCCACAGGTTGAGAACCGCTGATCTAGGGCTTCATTTACTGAGGCATTTTTCTTCTGTGCCCCTGGGAAAACAGTAAATCAGGTGTTAAGGGAGGGTGAAGTGACTTCCCAAGGAGCAATAGTGAGATTTGACAAAACTGGAATCTTTGTAGGTTGTGATACCAAATCATAATCAATTCCTCAAATGAGAGAGAGAGAGAGAGAAAGAAAGAGAGAACACCTAACTATAATGCCTGCATACTAGGTAGGTATTTATACCTCTATATGAGGCCCACATAGTTACTCAAGGTGAGGTTTAGGTAGGAGTGTAGGGGCCACTTTGACATTCAGAGTGAGACATACAAACAGAACAGTGCTCTCTTGTGAAAATTTGATGACCTTCGGAGTGAGGAAATGCACCCAAAGATTAGATTTGTGCAATGTTCTCTCAACCTAGCTTGATGTTACCCAGGTAGAGAGTTCATCAATCTAGGTTGAGAGAACATTGCACAAATCTCATCTTTGAATCAGATGACATTGCTATACAAATAAACTGCCTATTACCATAAAACACACCCCTTTTCCTATTGCATGCGATATTTAGTGCATTTTGATAAATCCAGGCCTTAGCTGGATAAGTAGCAATATTCAGGCATATACAATTTAGGTCTCAGCGTAGCCAGGTAAGCCTTATATGGCTAATTAGTGGCAAATATGAGTATATTCAGCAGCATTGCTGTGCTGGTGAATATCCCATGTAAATTAGCTGGTTAAGTCTTAGCAAGCTAGCTTACTTAGCCAGCTACATCTGAATAGTGACCGCTAGATGGCATATTTGTTGTCCTATTGTACATGTTTGGATTCCTGAACAACCAGTCAAGAGCTTTGCCTAGATCCTGGCACAAGAAATATAGTCTCAGCACTGCTTTTGGCTCTTCTGCCTCTTATCTGAGATTGTGCATAGTCTTTACACTTGGAAGTGTTTGCCATTTTATACTGGCATAAAAAAAGCATTAAGCAGCCTTTTTATTATATAGACTGCATTTGCTCTTAGTTCCAGTTTAATAGTCAAGATTTAAGAGAAGTATAACACCTCTGTTGTGTTTCAAACACTGCACTAAAATAATAGCAAGTGCAATAAGAGACAGGTGGCAGTATCTACAAACCCTACTAATGGGCATATCAACATCTGTTTAATGTACTCAGAACTATTCCTCACATTGTACTGTTGCTTAATACATTTCCTCTGGCAACTCTTCTCAACACAGACATTTTGAGAGGGGGAAAAGCATTAATATCACCAAAGTGTTTAGCTTTGAAACATATTTAAAGTTTAATACTTGGAATAAAGTGACCTATTTGACCGCAGAATAGCTCATTGCCTACTTCAATAATTTTGTTGCCAACGTTAGTGAACACATTTTGATAAAGTGAAATGCACTTTAAAAATCATTGCCTTCCTAATTGCATTTTCCCTATATATTGCTTCAAAGTTTCATTTTAATGGTTTGCAGAAATAGAAATGGTTGAAGGGAACATTAGACTGGTGTTTGTGTACTGGCTAGCGCAATGGCTTTTCCATTACAGTATTTAGCAATTGGTAATGCAGATCGTAAAAGTTACTTTTGTAAGGAGATTGGGGGATTAAGAAGAGGTTTTTTTTTAAATTTCTATTTCATTTTGCCAATGCATGTCAGCATTAGAATACCTGACAACATTTTGTCAATATTACCATTTTCATTATAACCAAAAAAAACTGAGCCTTTTTTGGTTTAATTTTGGGATATTTTAAAGCTATTATTTTCCAAATATTGCTGAAAGCAGCTTACAGCATTATTAGTAATTCAGGTCCAATAAGTCTCTTCTTCAAAGAGCTTATAATCAAAGTAGGTGTCCTGAGGAAATGGGGGATAAAATGATTTACCTGTGGTCAATAGAAATGCCATTGGGGAAGTGGGATTTGAACCCTGGTTTCTCTGGCTCTTAGCCCACTGCTCTAGCCAAATCTTTGGTGCAGATTGCTTTCATAGGCAACCTCACAAGTTGTCCCAAATCAGCAGCATCCTGTGTTTTTCAACAGTGTAATAAATCACAGCACTGTGGCTGTTAATGCACTGTACATTCCTACTTATAGTTCCAGGGCCGCCTGAAAAAGAGAAATTCATCTACAATGTTTGAGAGACAGCACATGCATACCATGGGCTTCAGCCAGTAACCAAAGAGCCATATGGGGCTGTCACCAAATTCTTGAACTTAGCTCTTTAGGTCCAGTGGCACTGTTTGCACAGGATTTTGTTTGCTCAAGGTTTTTAGTGCAAGTTTTTCCTTTCCCAAAGTTTCAGGGAATATCTTTGGGTAAAGGATGCACTATTTCAGAACTGTGCAAGCAAACTTACACCTGTACTTTTTTTTGGCCTGACCCCAAAAGCTGGCCTGAAACCTTTCCTCGTAGACACAAAATGGAAGAACCCACTGAAAATGCCTGGGCCCATGAATTTAATCGTTAGAGCTCATTATGCTATCACCTTTTCATAAGCAAATACAATGCTGGTTAAAGTCTTCCAAACAAAGTTCTTTCTTATCATATGGGTAACCTGTAGTCCTATAAGTGTAGTGATGGGGCTAGTAGCATAACATCAAATCTTGCACAGATATGGAAGGTAATAGTAAAACTGCCCACATTTTGGCAAACTCCACCTGATAACATTTTGTACCTGCGGGGTTTTCCGAAATAGTCAAAGCTAAACTTTTGCTTTGATTATTGCCCCATGGAAGGTTTCTGCACAAATTTATGCCTGCTTTTTGCACAGTTACTTTTTTTAGGCAAATCTGTATGGGTAGATAATGATACTGATTAATCAAAGTGTCTCCCCAGGCCAAACCCCGCTCTAAGAATGAAGATACATGGGTAAAATAAATTACTGGCATTGGTGGGTAGGCAATAATCAAAGAGCCCATTTGCATAGATAAAACTGCATTTTACTCATGACAATGGCTTTGATTACTGCCTTCCAAGATATGCTGGTTTGAATATTACCTGATTTTAGTCAAATTAACTTCATTGTGCTGAAACCTTGATTTTTTTATGCATTCTTTCTGCAACAAATTGCATCATTTCCTGGTTGTGTTTGTCTGTGTGCCTGTCTGGTCTGTCTATGACCCCCACCTGTTGCAGCTGACTGGGCTGCAATGCTTAGGGGGTACTGTGCCAGCAAAGAAAGCTAAGGGATCTGGGGTTCTGGAGCAGTTGCTCAAACACAGATTTAAGCCCAATCCAAGTGCTCTGGGGGAGGAAAGGTAGCCCTGACTCAGGGAGAGGCACCAAGAGAGGATGCTGTGGCAGGCAAGAGCTAACTGCAGCCGGGTTGGCCACATGGAGGTGGCTGGCTGAGAAGTTGTGGCTGGGAAGTCAGGAGAAGGAGAGGGCACCATCAGTCTTCCCACCAAGTACTTGCAGGAGCAAAAGAATAGGGATGTGAATCGTTTTTCTAACAAATTGAAATATCATACGATATTTCTAAATTCGTTAATATATCGGGTAAAAAAAGAAACAATCACTTTTCCCCCCAAATTTTCATAAAAATCGTTGTTCAGGTTAGCGCGCGCTAACAAAAAAAACGTTTATTTTTGTTATTTTTTGTTACTTTTTGCTATTTTTGTTAGTGTGCACTAACATGAGTTAGCATGCACTAACGGGAGTTAGTGCGCTCTAACTCCCGTTAGTGCGCTCTAACCCGAAAAATGATTTTTCATTAAAAAAAGAAACGGGGATCCGTGGGAAAATGAGATTTTCCCACGGCCAGACGATCCCGAAAGCGGTAACATTCGGGCACCCAATTCACATCCCTACAAAAGAACACTAATTTCATCTGTACATTCCCTGGATATGTAGTCTTTTCAACTTTATTTGTAAGCCAAGGATGCCATAACCATGTAATTTATCTTACACAGAAGGCTACAAAAACAGATGCACATATAGCATAAGCCTTACTAAAGAATTTTTTTTAAAAAACAAAATAATCAGTTTCAAATCAGGGTTAAGTATGTTGTTCTATGATGGTTGAAGAAGACTTCATTCTGCAGTTTGGATCCTAGAAACATAGAAGATGTCTCCAGACAAGGACTGATTGGTTAGAACAGCCTGCTCATTTTGTACCTTCCTATTATGTTTTCTCAGATTTTACTTGATCTGGGGCCCTCTTCTCCTCTCTCCTCCCTCCCTCCACTACTAAAGTCCCTTTCTCTTTATTCCATACATGTTTGGATTCTGCCAATATTTTGGCTCCTCTATCCTCTGCTGGAAGTGTGTTCCAAGTGTCCATCACCAGTAAAAGTGTCCTCTTCTCATATTCCTTTTGAGTCTCCCTGACTCACTTCAGCTCCATATGATGACTCCCCTTGTCCTTGAAGTTTTCATTCAATGGAAAATCCTACCGTCTGGTAATTCATTGAAGCTTGGTAGATATGTAAATGTTTGTATAATATCTCTCATTTCTCTTCTTTCTTCTACACCAAGGGTTGCATATGAAGGCCTTCCTACTAGCATACCAATTCTGCCTGTCTAATGACACCATGATAGTTTTCAAAATTAGCTGGCTGGCTGTAATAATCATCTCACAATACAGTCAGTATTATGACCTGAGACACTGGCTTAAGTTTAAAAACTTCAACTTTGGCCTTATTGTCTCGTCTGTCACTTATGCTGTTATTTGATGTTTCCTTATTGGTGAGTCCTAATCCTCACTGATTGAGAAGCACTACCTTAGAAGTGTTGGAAGACATCACCATATTTCCTGCATCAAATGAGGCAACTAGGTAGAATATTGCATAACATTTAATTAATTGATAAAATAATAATTTGCTTTTTTCACACTTTTTCATTGGCATCTCAATGTAAGCTACAATAAATGCAGGCACAGGAGCTATTTTTCTGTTCCCAGAGGGCTTAGAATCTAATCAGTACATTTTTAAAGGGGGTTACGCAAATAAAATTAGTATGTGTGCACGTAAGTAGATTGTATTCACATATATGCTATTTTATAAATATTGAAAACATTTTCAGTTTCAGGCGCACATTTACCTGTGCAAAAACAGGTGACCTTGGGGCGTTCTGGGGTGGGGCCAAGAGGTACATGCAAAAGTTGCTATTTTAAAAGAAATTTACGTGAATACATTAGACAACTTATTTGTGCAATTTTACACTGGCTAAGTAATCAGCACAAATGATATCAGACTCATCTGTTGTCTGCTATTTTTGGGTAGGAGGTCTGGGTTAACTGGGAGGAGTTCAGGTTGAAGTACTAGGAGAGTCTGGGTGAACTGGAGATGGACTGGGTAAACTAATAAAGGTATCGGCAATCTGGTGATTTCAAATGCATGCACATATTTTAAAATATTCCTACTTTTGCATATAAATCAGGTTTTATGTATACATGTTATGTATTTTTTTGCATGTAAAATATATGCGTGTATGTTTATAAAATAAAGAAAGTGTTTCCTGTCAATACATTGTAAATACTCGTGTGTGCTGAAACATACACATGTGTATTTTATAAAATGTGCAGCAACCTACTGCAGAGTTTATAAAATGTTAGGATAAATTTCCACCTATGGGTACAAATCCATTAACACAAATTGAATTGAAAGCTATCCTCTCAGTTTGTACCTCTGGCAATAGAGAATGAAATGACTTAACTCATAATCACAAGGAGCATCAGTAGGATTTAAACTCTGGTTTCTTTAGTACTTCACCTGCTGCGTTACTAGTAGACTATCCATGTAGGTAGGGACAGAGAGGCCTGGAATAAATTTCAAACTTCCATCTCTTATTCTCCACAAATGATTTAGAATCTTCCATGAAGTTCTCTGAAATGATATGCTAAAATCTTGGCTAACAATTTGTTAACTCACAGTTTGTTATTGGTAAAGCTCAGATCTGTGCCTCGAATGTTATCTGTTTGTCCAGCCATAATCTCTCTGAAAGTGTCACAAGTCTGCAGACATCCATTCATGTAGCACACATATCATTCAAAAATAGAAGGAAGAAGTATTGATTATTGAGATTTAAACTTGCCAGACATAGACTGGAGAATCCCTTCTGCAGAATCTACCATAAGTATAGTGATAGTAGATGCCCTGCAAGGGGCTCTCTTCAAACAAATGGTAATGGAACCCATGAGAAAGGGAGTTATACTCGACCTAGTGCTCACTAATGGGAATAATGTCTCTAATGTCCAGGTGGGTGCCCACCTCAGCACCAGTGATCATGAAACGGTATGGTTTGATATAACAAATAAGATACAGAGAAGTCACACGAAGACCCGAGTTTTGAATTTGAAAAACACAGACTTTGTTGAAATGGGGAAGTATCTGGAAGCAGAACTAGAAGACTGGGAGAAAATGAGAGAGGTGGAACATAGGGGTGTGAATTCATTTGCAACGTATTGGCAATCCACAACATATATGCCATATTCGTTGTATTCGTGGGGGTCACGAAACATATGGTGAACCCCCATGAATACAACGTACCACTAATGAATAAACCCCCACCCTCCTGACCCCGCCAAGACTTGCCAAAAGTCCCTGGTGGTCCAGCAGGGGTCCTGGAGTGATCTCCTGCACTTGGGTTGTCGGCTGCCGGTATTCAAAATGGCGCCGATAGCCTTTGCCCTTACTATTTATTTATTTATTTATTTGTGGTTTTTATATACTGCTTATCGTTTGGAACATCTGATCGGCTTACAGTAAAACATTAAATTCAGCAATAGGCTTTACATATAACTTAGTGTTTAACAGAATAAACAGCATGGGGATGGAACGATAAGAGGGAGGACAGTTTTGTAACTCTAAGTGAACAGCAGGGACAATATTACTATGTTACTATGAGTAAACATAAATTGGGCATGTCCAGGGGCTACCGGTGCCATTGGTCAGCCCCTGTGACATAGTAAGGGCAAAGGCTATTAGCGCCATTTTGAATACTGGCAGCCGATGGCCCGAGTGCAGGATATGACTCCAGGACCCCCGCTGAACCACCAGGGAGTTTTGGCAAGTCTTGGGGGGGTCAGGAGGGTGGGGGGTTGTAGTTAATTAAATTTAAAGGGTTGGGATGGGATTTTTTTTGAAAACGAATACATATGTAACTAATGAATGGATCGGGGTCCCCTGAGAACGGATGCAATGGATTTGGGTCCCGACGAATACGAATACCAAATGGGACGAACCCGTCCCTGCTGCACATCCCTAGTGGAACAACGGTGGGCCAAACTAAAAGGAGCAATTACAAGAGCAACAAATCTATATGTTAGAAAAGTAAACAAAAGTAAGAGAAATAAGAAACCGATCTGGTTCTCAAAGGAGGTGGCTAATAAAATTAAAGCAAAAAGAACAGCGTTCAAGAAATATAAAGGATCCCAAAAAGAGGAACACAGGGAATAATATCTGATGAAACTGAGGGAGCTGAAGAAAGAAATCAAGAAAGCAAAATGTCTTGTGGAAGAAAGGATCGCCAAAGAGGTAAAGCGAGGTGACAAAACATTTTTCAGATATCAGAGAAAGGAGAAAGGTCCAAAGTGGCATAGTGAGATTAAAAGAAGACAAAGATCAATGGGGGGAAAGCGACAAAGAAATGACCAAAATATTAAACAATTCAGTTCAGTGCTCACTAAAGAAGACCCTGGAGAAGGACTGATGCTAATTGACAAGATATGGTTGGGGGAGGAGTGGACGATACTCCATATACAGAAGAGAATGTATGGAAAGAGCAAGAAAAACTGAAAGTGGACAAGACCATGGGGCCAGATGAAGTTCCTCCCAGGATATTGAAGAAGCTCAGAGATGTGATGGCAGGTCCACGGAGGGACCTGTGCCTTACATCCCTGGAACACTTGGGAGTGCGCACCAAGATATTGGAGTGGATTACAAACTGGTTGATGGATAGAAAGCAATGTGTGATGTAAATGGAACCTTCTCTGAAAGAATGGTGTTAAGTGGAGTGCCACAAGGATTGGGATTGGAACTGGTTCTGTTCAATATCTTTGTGAGTGACATTGAAGAAGGGATAGAAAGTAAAGTTTGTTTGTTTGTGGATGATACTAAGATCTGCAATAGAGTGGACATGCCGGAAGGAACAGAGAGATTGAGACATGATTTAAGGAAGCTTGAATGATGGTCGAAGATATGGCAGCTGGGATTCAATGCCAAGAAGTGCAGGGTCATGCATCTGTTGTGTGGTAATCCAAAAGACCTGTATGTGATGCACAATGAAGGGCTGCTGTGCACAGAGCAAGAGAGAGACCTTGGGGTGATAGTGTCTAGTAGGGATGTGAATCGTTTTTTGACGATTTAAAATATCGTCCGATATATTTTAAATCGTCAAAAATCATTAGGGCCACGATACAATACCAATTCCCCCGATTTATCATCAAAAAATCGTAAATCGGGGGAAGGGGGAGGGCAGGAAAACCGGCACACTAAAACACCCTAAAACCCTCTCCCGACCCTTTAAATTAAATCCCCCACCCTCCCGGGGTGGGGGATTTAATTTAAAGGGTCGGGGGTGGGTTTTAGGGTGTTTTAGTGTGCCGGTTTTCCTGCCCTCCCCCTCCCCCGATTTAGCTACGGACCGCCGCTGGACCCCCAGGTAATTTAAGGCATTTGGGGGGGGGTTCGGGAGGGTGGGGGATTTAATTTAAAGGGTCGGGGGTGGGTTTTAGGGTGTTTTAGTGTGCCGGTTTTCCTGCCCTCCCTCTTCCCCCGATTTAGCTACGGACCGCCGCTGGACCCCCAGGTAACTTAAGGCATTTGGGGGGGGGGGGGGTTCGGGAGGGTGGGGGATTTAATTTAAAGGGTCGGGGGTGGGTTTTAGGGGTTTTAGTGTGCCGGTTCACGATTTTTTTTTTTTAAATTTACTCTTTATTAAACATTTCTCAATTTATAAATCAATATCACATTTCTGTGCATTACATAGGCAATTCAATGTGAGAAGCAATAAGAGTTACATACATTATTAACCATTTCCATTCTTTCACATTGAAAACTATAATGATTGGAGGCCTGATACTATACATATCTTTTATCGAATATAAACTTCAAGGAGAGGGGGTTGTCAAATCTATATTATTGGACTGTACTACTACTGATTCAGGTGTTCCCAAATTAATCTCGCTTTTATCCCTCAAAAAAGTTTGGAGATGAGAAGGTTCTGTAAATATATATTTTTTCCCCTGAAAATTAATAAAACACTTGCTCGGATATTTCAAATAAAAAGTTGCGCCTAATTCCAAGGTTTTACTTTTCAGGAGTAAAAATTGCTTCCTCCTAGCCTGGGTAGGCTTGGAGACGTCAGGAAATATGAAAACCTTCTGACCTTTCAGCTGTTGTTAATGGGAATAAAGTTGCTATTCAGGAACATGAGAAGAAACTGGGGGATGTAGAAAAATCAGTGGGAAATATTAATTTGGAATTACAAAAAGCTAAATTAATGGAAAATTTACACACATCTGATAACGTAATGATACATAATGAGTTGGAAAATTTAGAGAATATGTTTAGGATTAAAAATCTTCATTTTGTAAACTTCCCTATTACAAGATTGTTAGCACCTTATGAGATGTTACAAAAATATCTAAGGGAAAATTTAGCATGTGAAGAAGTCCCATTAATATCAAAAATTTATTATTTCCCAACCCCAACCAGTGAAATTAATGGTAGAGATGTGGATAACACCTTGGGTGTTTCCACCTTTCTGGAAGAATCCATTGACATAATATCTAAGAGAGCAACATTATTTGTTTCTTTTGTACAAGAAAGGGACAAAGAATCTATATTAGCAAAATTCTTTAAAAATAAAGACATTCTATGCCGGTTCACGATTTTAACGATTTTCATGATACTCTAAACACCCAAATGGCGACGATACGATTCCCTCCCCCTCCCAGCCGAAATCGATCGTTAAGACGATCGAGGACACGATTCACATCTCTAGTGTCTAGCGATCTAAAGATGGTGAAGCAATGTGACAAGGGATAGCTAAAGCCAGAAGAATGCTGGGCTGCATAAAGAGAGGAATAACAGTAAGAAAAAGGAGGTGAAAATGCCCTTGTACATGTCCTTGGTGAGGCCTTACCTGGAGTATTATATTCAGTTTTGGAGACCACATCTCAAGAGGGACAGAGACATGATGGAGGCAGTCCATAGAAAGGCAACAAAAATGGTGGTGGTTCTCCATCAAATGACTTTCAAGGAGAGATTGAAAGACCTAAATATGTATACCCTGGAGGAAGGGAGGTGCAGGGGAGATATGATACAGACCTTCAGATACCTGAAAGGTTTTAATGAAGCAAAATCAACAAACCTTCTCCATTTGAAAGAAATTAGTAGAATTAGGGGTCATGAAATGAAACTCCAGGGAGGAAGACTCAGAACCAACATCAGAAAATATTTCTTCACGGAGAGGGTAGTGGATGTCTGGAATGCCCTTCAGGAGGAGGTACTGAAGACAAAAATGGTGAAAGATTTCAAAGAGGCGTGGGATAAACACTGTGGATCCCTAAAGATTTAAGGACGGAAATGAAGAAAAAAGTGCTGGTGTGGTGGTTACTACCCTTAACCAATAAGCCTTCATACTGTTGATACTACTCCAGTATTGCTCTCTACTTTAACATTAGGGGGAAAAGAAAAAAAGGGGAATCAGATTCAGACAGCAACCAACAAGGACACTAAATTTTAAGGTCTGGGGAAAAAATAAGATTGGGGAAAACGTGCTGATGCTGCTGTTACTACCCTTAACCAATACACCTGATATTTGATGCTATCATAAGCTTGCTGGGCAGACTGAATGGACCATTTTGTCCTATTCTGCTATCATTTCTCTGTTTCTATGGTTCTGTGTAGGCATGTGTTACAATTATATAAACCTGAGAACATTTGGCCAGGTATATCAGAACAGTTTAATGAACTTTTTTTTTTTATTTAAAGAATTTGATAACTAAGGGTGGTGGATCTGTGAAAATCTGATGCAGAAAGATGAAAAACCCAATACAGAGCCTCAGAAATTCTAATGTGGGTCTTGTGATCTGCTGGAACCGCATTATTTTTGGTGATGTGTTGGATTTGCCTGAAATCTACAGGGGGAAATGATTTTTCCCATCAAACTTGAACCAGGCTGAAATTAATCTAGTTTGAGTTTGATATCTAATAGTTTGCATAATCCAAGGAAGGAATCTGAAGAAAATCATCATCTCTTCATTTTTTCTTTAGTCATCTTACCATTCTCTATGCAATGCCTTTTAAAAATTAATCATTTTCATTCCTGGTGGAATTTATTCTATAACTAAGGTTTATTTGACAAGATTACTGAGTTCTCATGATTCTATTTTTTTAATTAAAATAATTGATATTTGTATAGTGTATAAGGTTTTACTGTACCATTGCAAGTACTTTGTATGTAAACCATTGCCTATCTTGGCTCTGAAGATATTAGCTGTGTAAAATTCTACAGCAGGTTAGGAAGGAAATGGCATTAAATTAGCTAAAGGAAATGAAATACCATTTATTTACAAATTGTATTTCTGGTGCAAAATTGCTAAAGATTGACATTGCAAGTTTTTAAATGCACATAGTAAAGCACATGCATCTGTCTTTACTCTTAACACTGGACCTGTGCAGTAACAGATTTTGCTGTTTGCTTCATAGCCAATATTTGCCTTCTCCATTTTTTACAGCAAGAGAAGTGTTACCTACAGCTTTACAATGAAAAACTTTATAAAGTATGTATATACATATATATTTTTTTTCTGTACCTTCAAGGGGAAAAACGTCACCCTTGTACCATAACAGATGGTTTTAAATGCAGTGATTACAAAATTCTGAAGTTAAAATAGTTTTAATTACAAAGTCAATACCGCCTCCTGCCTCTGTTGAGACCTTTGCGTAAAAACAACAGACGGCATAATGCAAACGATGGGACAATGTTTAACCAGATCTCTGCGTTTGCCACTGCCATGTAGCTTTCTAACCAGCCTTTTGTAAATGCAAGATCAACAGTCTGGGAGGGGCTGGTAAAGAGATCCCCCACAATCAGGCCAAAAGGAGCCTTTGCAATTGGCTGGGGACGCTTCACTGCAATGCTCTGGCTATGAGCAAGACTGCAAGGAAGCAGGTACGGTCAGGTACCCTCGCCTTCAGTCAAACTACAGGACACGGCAAGGAAGGGGCTTGTGGAGGAGCAGAGCAATTTTCTTCTTCTTTGTTGGGTGCTTTCTGGTCTCACTCCCTCTTCTTCTGCCCCCGCAGTCCACATGCCAACGCCAACAACTAGTTTCCTCTAGACAGTCTTAAAGAGCAGTAGGTTGCTTGAGCTTGTATGAGAAAGTTGTTTATATTAGTTTAAAAAAAAGCCCTTTGAAATTCAAATCTGGTTTACTTTGCTGACTTACTTTCATCCTTCCCTCCTCTCACCCATGCACTGCATCTCTGCTTTTCTTATATGGATTGCTTCTGGGGCAATGATTTAATGAAGTTCCGAGTTGATTTCTCGAGGAAGATTGTTCCACACACTAGCGGTAAAACATGATAAAAAAAACCATCATCTAGTTGGGCGATAGGGTAATTGTTATTATTTAGTTATTTTATGAGTTATTTATAACATATTGTTTTTGTATTTAAACTGAATTATGTATTATGCTATGAAGTACCTGGTAGATTTTAAAACTCCCACATGCACCGAAGCTGGGAGATACGCATGTGATTCGGCACGGTGCACGCCATGTGGATTTTGAAACCCATGCAGGTACGCATGTATCCCCTGGTATTCACATAAAAATGTTTTTCACTGAAAGGGGTGAGATATGGGCATGGTCTGGGTAGGGGAGCCGGAACTGCACCATGAATTCTGCACTTAAGTATTTATGTTCACAAATGCTTGCCGGGATCTCCTAGTGCGTAACTTTACTTCTGCTATGGATGGCGTGTAAGACATGTAACAAAAATTACTAGGCTAGTCAGCAGGGTTTTATGGCTCAGGGCTAATAGGATAAAAGGGAGGCAAGTTAGCTAGGGGGTTTAGAAAGTCCTCTCCTTTACTGGCGTGAACTGGGAACAAACTGGGGAAACGGGTAATTGTGTCTGAGTGCGTATCTACTAAAATTCCCCCTATGCACACGCTGAAGTCACCATTTGCACGCACATAAGCCTGTCAATATAAAATTGTGCACACATGTATAGCTGATTTTATAACATGCTTGCATATACACCATATGTGTGTATGTTATAAAATCACCTCATCCATGTGGGTGTGCCGGCAAATGTGTGCACATATGCACCTGCTCACTGGTGTCAAAATCTACTTCTGTATTATTAGTATTGAATTTTGTGTTTATGAGATGTTTTTTATGAAATACATTTTAAATCATTTGAAGCCAGTTTGAACAAATCTCTTGGGGACTCATTTTCCAATATCGCATTGGATACCAAAAAGGGGTGTACCTTATGCTAATAAGCATGTGTATTGCAAGTGGCACTATTCGCCCAATTTGGGCTACATTGCCAGTATATATCATGATTCACAATGTTTCTGGACAGCCTGTTTCAGTATGCTACAGGGGAGGGAGGGAGGGAGGGAGAGAGAGAGAGAGAGAGAGAGACTTGCTATAGTATCGCCTCCCTAGACAGGTATTTGTATCCCTATGGGAGGCCCACCTAGTAACTCGAGGTGGGGTTTAGGTATGAGTGTAGGGGGTTGGGGGCCACTTTCACATTCAACATGAGACGTACGAACAGAACAGTGGCCTCTTGTGAAGATTTGCTGGCCTTCGGAGTGAGGAAACTCACTCCAAGATGAGATTTGTGCAATGGTCTCAACCTAGCTTGTTATTTGTGCAATGGTCTCTCAACCTAGCTTGTTATCATACATCATACAATTCCCTGGATTCTATAGTGGATGGATGAATTTACCATGTGACAACGTGTACCTGTGGCTTAAATTGCTTCAGATAAGACTTTAGTTTGATTTTTCAAGCTAGCTTTGACACACCTCAAGAATCACATTTGCAGACAGCTATGAGTCTGTCAACTTGTCTTCACCATGCACAAGAGGTGAGCATGAAGGTTTGCTTTGTAATACTCTGAAAGCGATCACAAATGTGAATCAGAGCCAAGCTAAGACTGGCTTAATTTGGAGGGGGTTCTAATCTAATCTGAAGAAGCTTCACTATACTTAGCTTCTATGTTAATTACAACCATGACACAATGAAAAACATGAAGTTTTGATTACCTTTGGAGTGAGGAAACTCACTCCAAGATGAGATTTGGGCAAGGTTCTCTCAACCTAGTTTGATGGACTCTCTACCTGGGTAACATTAAGCTAGGTTGAGAGAACCTTGCCCAAATCTCATCTTGGAGTGAGTTTCTTCACTCCGAAGGCCATCAAATCTTCACAAGAGACCACTGTTCTGTTTGTAGGTGTCACGTAGAATGTCAAAGTGGCCCCTAACCCCCTACACTCTTACCTAAACCCCACCTCCAGTTACAAGATGGGCCTACCATAGGGATACAAATACCTACCTATGGGCCATGATATTATGGCCAGTATCTCTCTCTCTCTCTCTCTCTCTCTCTCTCTCACCCCATTAACAATGGTCCCCCAGTGGCTGAATGCAGGAAATACAACAGGTCTGGTACTTATTGCAGAATCTGAAAATGGTATCACAATTTGCACTAAGTTAGCTCTTCACACAGGTAATTAGTGCAAATTGCAATAAATGCTATATTAGCATAAAACACACCCCTTCTGCTATCGCATGCGGTACTTACCACATTTTGATAGATCCAGGCCTAAGTTTGGACTTACACTCACAGATTCAAAGAGGGAAAGTAATAAGAAAAATACATATTTCACTGCATCCCTGTCAACATATATTGTTAGAAAAGGAGTATCAGCAAGCCAGTAACACATATGGTCTACAGACCATTGACAGCTCTTTCTATCATCTAGCACAAATGAAATTTGTTTTGTATTTTATACTACAGATAAAAAGGTGAGTCCATATTATTCAAAATAAAATTCAAGATAAATTCCAATATCAGCTGATGTTTCAGGCTCAAAAGACTGCATCAGGAGATACATCAAACCCCACTTAACTGTACATGGTGCTCAAAAAGAGAACAGTATCTCAAGATGCCTGCCAATGCAGTCAATGGTTCATGTCTTCACAAGTTTAAATATCTGGAATACAGTGATGTCATAAGCATGTGCAGCTAAAGATACCAGAAAATATCTACAATGAAGAGCACTGAAGAGGCACTAAATAAATAAACTTGACCACATCTGAGAGGATCAACTGTTAAAAATATAAAAAATCATATCATGAGTAGAGGATATTACAAATCAAGTATGAAAACTTCACATCATATAAATAACTTTATGAAACAAGATAGCTCCAAATCCAAATTCAGACCCAGTGTTCGGATGACAAATCCAAAATTGTTCCCTCTGCAGCAAGCATGTGGCAAAATCACCACTGTGCCACCCAAGAAAGACCATCTCAATGACACAATATTTTAAATCTTGAAAAACATTGTGCTCAAGACAATGAGCAAATATTGGAGCAGTGATACATACTGCTATTATGCTCCATCATTCTCATGCCCAGTTTCCCCACATGTCTTATCACATGGATATAGGATGATATATACAACACAAGTGGATTTGCAAATCTGTAGGTTTGATGATAAAATGTGTAGAGGATCATAAACCCTGAAGTGCTAAAAAATTCCTCTTTAGTGAAATTACAGTGTCTAATGAGGATTTATTGAATCCCGATGAATATATTGAGACACTAACATATGGAAGGTTTTTAATGCAGGATCATCAAGGCCCAGCAGCACTCAAGGCAAAGGATTACTTAACACTAAAATATTAGAAGTCATACATGGATTATTAGCAAAGAAATACTTTATCTTTATCATTGCAATGAACCAATATAATATGTTATCATCAAACCTGCAGATAATGGGGTAAAATTGTTGATATGGATCAGGATATGAATGTTGCTGAAGTTAATCACCAGTTGACCAATTAAGATCATTATTTACCTTTGCAAGAAGATCCTACACTGATTTTACAGAGAAAAATAGATACCGTACTACAGAGACTGCTGCAGCACCTGAAGTTTTCTTGACTGTGAAGGTAGTTTTCTTTTTGAAGAAATCTCATCCTTAGGTGCCCGTTTTCTAAGTTCTCCCCAAAATACTTAAAAGATTAGAGAACTCACCGGTCTGGCAGTGGTTCCCTCTGGGAAGCATTATCTAAATTTTATTTATCATTTTTTAGCACCGCTAGAATCTATGGTAAACCGCCAGAAAACATTCCTCACAACAGTAAGCATCCTCAGTGCCCACTATGGTCAATGTACTAGAATAGCAGAAGCAGGGAATCTAGACTGGCACCTAAAATAACAGCTGTTTCTATGGATGGTAGGACCAGTGCGGTACCCTTATAGATACAGGCACTGATAGATGACCCTAAGTCACAGGAACCAAGGCAGGCACTTTATGTAAAATCCAATGTAAATGACTACTCCTGAAATTTCCAATAAATTATCCAGGTTCCAGGACTAAGGAACTAGAATAATTGAAATGGATCTGAAGTCACTTCAATAGGAACTGGCCCATCAACTCCAGATACAAGGGAGCACCCTCCCTGGGTACAAGTTCAGGTGGGAGATCTAGGATTATGGTAATAGGAATCAAAATCACTGTTTATTTATGTATGTATGTATTTATTTATTTATTTAAGCTCATTTCTGTACCACACACTCCTATGATCATGGCAGTTTACAAAATAAAACATACATAATAAACAACAATATCTAACATAAATCACAAGATCAGGTGCTGGTCCATCAACTAGAGCTAGATGCAAGTAAGAGAACCCTTCCAAGGTGCAGGTTCAGTTAAGCAATTAGGAATCAATGGAAATGGACCCACCAGGAGTTGCATATTAACTCCACCGACTCCATAGTGCTTAAATTACTAGCAAATGAAAACTGTTCACAGCTTTCCTTACAGTATGGAGAAGCACAAAATAAGACACCTCTCTCTCTATACTGTGAGGAGGAACAGTACAAATGGTTATCCTGGAAGTAAGGGCAAGAGGTTGGTGATGAAGAAAGTAAAACTTAACTTATTATGTAAAAGCAGTGAGTGCTTACTGCTTAACTTTTGATTAACTACTGTTTTGTTTGCTTTTATGTTGTTTGTGATTATATTGTTATATGTTTATGCTATAATCTGTCTAGAAAAAATGTATATTGAGTAAGGTGGAATTAAACATTTTAAATAAATATATTGAAAAATTAATAATTAACTAGTAAGATCATTAAATACAGAATATAAAGCAAAATCAGAATTTTAAATTTAGAATTTAGCTGATAAAAGAATAAAATAGTATAATAAGAACATTTCAACCATGTTTCAGGATTTGGATTTAATATAATAAATCTCTGTTCTTCCTCTATAGAAATTGTTCTCTGTTAGATAAGTCTTATAGAAAGTTGGTTTTTAACTAACTTTTCTTCCCTTATATTGTAGGTGTCTTCCTACAATATAAAATGGAGGACTTTCTTAATTTTACTTTTTTCGTACAGGATTCTGAATATTACCAGTGAAACCTATCAGGTAAGTGCAATTAAATAATTTTTAAAACACATAAAGGGGTAGATTTTCAAATTGCGGCGTGCGTAAATCCTGGGGTTTATGTATGTGGCCGGGCCTTATGTGTGCTGGCCAATTTTCAAATGGCCTGGCCACGTGCATAAGCCCCAGGACGTATGTCTCAGGGCTTTACAAAGGGGCATTTTGGGGGTGGGGCACAGTGATCTGGGGGCTAGGCCGGCAGGGTGCCGGCATGTGCAACTTGCTCCTGCTCCTTGGGTTAGGGGTAAGGAAGTTCACTCCCAGTCCGCTCCTTTATTGGAGTGGGCTGGAAGGGAACGTAGATGCAGTTTCATTATAGAGCCAATCATGGATGGGGTGTATGCCTTCATCCAAAGATATACTGATTAGTAATTAGTATGATGTAAACTTTAATATGCTCCTTTCCTGTTGTGAGCGCGTCCTCCACGGTGCTGAAGAACCGAGGGTTTGGAGGCCTCGGGTTCTGCTGCGGGCGCGAGGAGCACGGTTGCCTCTGGAGCAGGTGTAGTGAGTCCTTGGGCCACGGCGAGACTCAGGGAGGAGCCCCAAGCCACATCGTGGGAGGTGAGCCGGTGCAAGCATGGAGAGCTAGACGAGGCAAGGCTGAAGCAAGGACGAGAAAACAAGGTCTGACCCTCAACCGGACCTGCACGCCCACGGCAACCAACAACACAATGTTGATTGATGAACGGTCCTCCGACTGTTCCAAGCCCTTTCGGACCTGCCGCTGGGTAACGACATTGGGCAGCAGGCCGGACAGAGGACGAGAGCAGACAGAGTCCTTGGAACACAGAAGATATCATAGACGAGGGCTGAAGCGGACGCATCATAGACGAGTGCTGAGGCAGAGACATCATAGACGAGGGCTGAAGCAGGGACATCATAGACGAGGGCTGGGAAGGAAGACATGGGCACAGTCTCTCAGGGCACCCTACACAGCCCACCGATGCAGGTGGACCCAATGGGCTGGTCGTGGACCACCCTGTCCCACTGCGCACCCTACACAGCCCTAAGGCTGATCACGGACCACGAGGAGAGTGGGACATGCGCAGGGAAGATCCAGGCGAGAAGGAACTCCGATGTCGGGACCAATGACATCCGAAGCTCCGACAACTGGCAGGAACAGAAGCTCCAGAGCACAGGGATGAATCCCTCCTGTTGGCCACTTCAGGGCCCAACAGGACAGAAGGCTCAGGAGCACCAGACGAAGACACAGGGCAGAACATCCGGAACTGGATCAGGAACAACATCTAGGAACATCTGGAACCAACATCAAGGAAACAGGCAGAGACACAGGACAGGGAACCATCAAGACAAGCGAAGACAACGGTGGACCTGGATCAGTCAGCAAACACAGGCAACTGTAGAACCCAATCCGAAGGCAAACAGGAACTGAAGTGAAAGTCCTTTTATACTGCTGTATGCAGGCAACTCCCTGGGAGGAATTCACCTGGACCGCCCCTCACCGGCCCTATAACTGAGGTGGAGTGCCGTGGGCCGGCCCCTAGGGAGAAGGGCATGGCCGAACCAGGAAGTCCAAGCAGAGCCAAGCAAGCCACAGGCAGGCCTCAAGAACAGCAAGGCCTCCCAGGCCCTGGAGCAATCCTGGATAGTTCGCAGGCGAGGCCCTGGCTTCGGAGCGGCCTCCAGAAGAGAAGATAAGATGCCTCCTGTGGCGCAGCCACAGGAGGGATAGCAACAGTACCCCCCCCTCAAAGGGGTCCCCCCCTTTCAGAGGAACCAGAAACAAAGGCAAGCAAACAAACAAGCAAGCAAGCAAACACACACCAACAAGCGAGCAAGTAAACACACACCACAAACAAGCAAGCAAGCAACCACCACAAACAAGCAAGCAGAAGACACGACGAGAGACCAAAGAGCACGAGACCGAGGGAACACAGGACCAAACGAATATGAGACCGAGGGAGCACGGGACTGAGCGAACACGAGACCAAGGGAACAGCGACCGAGCGAAAACGAGACCGCGCGAGCAGCGACAGGGCGAACACGAGACCGCGCGAGCAACAACACAAAACACAAAAGAGGGAGCAAGGGAACGGAGAGCGAGGGAGCGGAGAGCAAGGGAACAGAGAGCAAGGTAACAGAGAGCAAGGGAGCAGGACCTCTTTGCGGAGTTCCACAGGACCCATCCTGACAAGCCCAGGCCAGTAAGGGGGAGGCCTAGAAGGGGGGGGGGGTACTGTTGCACTTCCCGGCCACGTCCGCTCCGTGGCCAGTCCTGCTCACCTCTCCCGTCCATCTACAAGCTCCGGGCTTCCTCCTCTGCTGCCACTCACCGTCCCCGATGTCGGCCCCACAGCGGATTTCCCATAGGGGCTCCACGTCTTCCTGCTCCTCAGCCCTGCCCCTAGGTATGTGAGTGGCTGACCTCGCCCTGTTTAAAGGGCCAAGTGCAAGAAACCGAACCTGGTGCTCCCTGATGACATCACACTGTTCCACTATATAAGGCAAGTCCCGTTCCCCTGAACGGTGCCTTGGCAATTGGGTCATACACTCTGGTGTGTCTAATTTGCCTTCTAGCATCTCCTGTTTCAGTGTCTCCTATTCCAGCATCTCCTGTGTCTCCTGTTCCAGTGTCTCCTGTTTCTTCGTCTCTCCATCCTTGGTAGTACCCTTTGGACTAATCTCACAGTACTGACCTTTGCTTGCTCCTGACTATTCTTGATTGCTGCCTGGACCTGACCTCTGCCTGAACACTGACTACTCTTGACCGCTACCTGGAACCGACCTCTGCCTGAACACTGACTACTCTTGACCGCTGCCTGGAACTGACCTCTGCCTGGAACTGACCTCTGCCTGAACACTGACTACTCTTGACCGCTGCCTGGATCCGAGCTCTGCCTGAACACTGACTACTCTTGACCGCTACCTGGAACCGACCTCTGCCTGAACCCTGACTACTCCTGATCACTGCCTCGAATGTGACCTCTGCCTGACCTCACTACTTCCAGATTGACTACAGGTACTGACCCTTGCTTCGGCTGACCATTCTGAACTATTACTCTGGCCTTGATCCTCGCTATCCATTCAGACTCTCTGTTCTGGCCTCCTGTGACCTCTGGACATTCTGGTTTGGACATTGACATTGACATTGACCTCTGGACATTCTGGTTTGGACATTGACATTGACCATGCACTCCCCTGCGCTTCCTCTCTAGGAGATCCTGCGAGGCCCACCTAAGATCAGGCGGCCCGGGTAACCAAGGGCTCAACCTGAGGGAACCCCGGATTGCTATTGGTGAAGCTCCAGCTAAGCCTCTGTCTCCTCCTGTGCTCCGCCTCTGGTGGCAGGCACTCTCCGGGTCCGACTGGAGGTCAGTACCAATCCTGCACCAGGCCAAGGGTCCAACTCTAGTGCAACACAATACTCTTTACCAAGAGGGTCTTTCCAATCTAAATTCCACACTTCCACAGAATTTGCTTTACTTCATTCATAGTATACCTAAAATTTGATAATATCTATTTTAAAGGAAATGTTCACTCTGCTTTACAGAGGTTTAAGTAGGTTATTTTCTACCAACAGTATGTCCCTCTTTGTCAGACATTACAATTCAGTTGTTTGGTAAAATATCTGTTTTAAGATGTTTCCTTCTAAAATCCCTTTGATCTACAGGCTCCCAAATCCCTCCCAGGGACTTCAAAGCTTGGCTGTGTCTATGAACTGTGCAGGCTGTCAGTGCTGTCGCTGCAGCAACATTAAGAAAAACACACAAACACCTCAGTTAATGGTTTTAAAATTAAACCTGCTTCATTTGACCAGGTTCTGTATATTGAGTGTTTTATATTTTACAGTTCTCACAATCATTTTTTCAACTCTAGAGAATTTTTTAAATGTTAAAATCCAGCAACATATAAGAACATAAGAAATTGCCATGCTGGGTCAGACCAAGAGACCATCAAGCCCAGCATCCTGTTTCCAACAGAGGCCAATCCAGGCCACAAAAACCTGGCAAATACCCAAACACCAAGAAGATCCCATGCTACTGATGCCAGTAATAGCAGAGGCCATTCCCTAAGTAAACTTGATTAATAGCAGTTAATGGACTTCTCCTCCAAAAACTTGTCCAAACCTTTTTTGAACCCAGCTACACTAATTGCACTAACCACATCCTCTGGCAACAAATTCCAGAGCTTAATTGTGTGTTGAGTGAAAAAGAATTTTCTCCGATTAGTCTTAAATGTGCTACTTGCTAACTTCATGGTGTGCACCCTAGCCCTTATATTATCCAAAAGAGTAAATAACTGATTCACATTTACCCTTTCAAGTTCTTTCATGATTTTGTAGACCTCTAACATATCCCCCCTCAGCCGTCTCTTCTCCAAGCTGAACAGTCCTAACCTCTTTAGTCTTTCCTCATAGGGGAGCTGTTCCATCCCCTTTATCATTTTGGTTGCCCTTATCTGTACCTTCTCCATTGCAACTATATCTTTTTTGAGATGCGGCAACCAGAATTGTACACAAAGTGCAGTCTCACGATGGAGCGATACAGAGGCATTATGACATTTTCCGTTGTATTAACCATTCCCTTCCTAATAATTCCTAACATTCTGTTTGCTTTTTTGACTGCTGCAGCACACTGAGCTGTTCATAAGTTATTTTAATATGTTTTTTTCTCTTATTCAAGACCATTTTTCTCATTTACCTGGGATGTATTTATGATCAAGAGAGTCCTGAGCTTTATATTTTATGTTTAACTTTTTTTTTTTCTTCTTAACACTAACTTTCACAAATTCACTTGGATGGAAAGTAATGATCAGTACCCTGGACAGCTCCTAGTTTCTGCCCTGCTTTTGACCTCTCAGTCTCTCTAATAGCTGAATAACCAACTGTCAGCTCAAGCTGCTGCCCTCAAGCTGACTCAAGCTTTGCCACAGCCCTATTCGAAAGCTCACAGCAGTCCTACTCCTGAACCCCCCACCCCCAAGAACCTGATTACAACAGTGGAAACTGAGCCAGTTGCTCCCACTACTTCCTTTGCCTGCTTTATCCTTTCCATAATAGCAGTCTCAGTTTACAGGTTTGCTGTTGCAGATGTCACCACATGCATCCCCACAGAGGATGTTGTGCATGGCCGGTGCTAGCATTTTTGCTGCCCTGTGCAAAATTTACTGTGATTCCCCCCTCCCCTCAATTCATTGTCTGTCCCAGTACTTTCAAATAACTTTCAAAAAAGGCCTAAAAACTTGGCTTTTCAAAAAAGCATTTCATAATGTGAGTGATGACTAACAATACATACAGCTGAAAGTCACCAACAAACAGAAAATTGTCAATTTTATTATTTGTTATCCATTATTAAATATTAAATTGAAACAGTATACACATATATGATTATCCCAAAATCATATAAATAGTAACCCCAACCCATCTCTCATTTAGAGTATATTACTGAATAGAGGTGTGAATCGTGTAATCGATCGTCTTAACGATCGATTTTGGCTGGGGGGGGAGGGAAATCTGATCGTCGAGTTTTTTTTTTTCTAAAAATCGTTAAAAATCGTAAATCGGGGGAGGGCGGGAAAACCGACACACCAGAAAAACCCTAAAACCCACCCGAACCTTCAAAACAAATCCCCCACCCTCCCAAATCCCCCCCCCCAAATGTTTTAAATTACCTGGGGTACAGTGGGGGGTCCCATTTCTCAACGCAGCGGTGGCCAGAGAGCAGGAGGAGATCGCGTCGGGACCCCCCCCCACTGGACCCCAGGTAATTTAAAACATTTTGGGGGGGGGTTCGGGAGGGTGGGGGATTTATTTTAAAGGTTCGGGTGGGTTTTAGGGTTTTTTTGGTGTGCTGGTTTTTCCGCGCCCTATTTAACGATACAATACAAATGCCCCTGACGATAAATTGGGGGCATTTGTATTGTATCGCGTATCTAACGATTTTGGACGATTTTAAAATTATCTGACGATAATTTTAATCGTTCAAAAACGATTCACATCCCTATTACTGAACTATGTAACCATAAAATATTGGCACACCATGGATAACTTAGAAACCTAACCAGCCTATTTCGTGCCGAAATGTAAACCGGTGTGATGGTATATTACTAAACGACGGTATAGAAAATTTTTAAAATAAAATAAATAAATTAAATAAATAAAGCCCAGCTCTGTCCTGCAATCTATATTTTTTTAGAACTGACATGACATGACTCCCACCCCAGAACTCGTGGGCAGGGAAGGGTATTAGGTACCGTAGGCAAACCTTACAGCCTTGCACACATGCCCCCCCCCCCCCACATACACACTCTTCCAAACCCTTTACAGTCACCTACAAATAAATTATGCATGTCTAACAAATTTTACATGAAAAAGAACATTCAAATGTAGTCTTCTGAGACAATAATAACACTTACAACATGTACATTATATTTATATGTACTAATGTGGTGCCAACCAGAAACTCTGCATAAAAGACACTTGCAACTCCTATGGAATTAGACTTTTTGAATTGCATGCCAGGTATTAGCATACAAAAATTGATTAAAGCTAGCTCCTCATTAATTCAGCTTTTCATTTCTACCACGTCTGATTCTTCTGGGATAAAAAAACTGAATACCATCAACAGAAATTCATAAAGTAAAACCATAATCTTCTAAAAGTTCCACTAAGTATTTTAAATATAAGTGAAAAAGTAGGGGAGACAATATAGATCCCTGAAGAACTCCAAATTAAAGCAGATGGGATTTTGAACTACAATCCCCAAAATGACTCACTGCCATTGATCAAGCGAAAAAAAAAACAAAACAAAAACACCCACAGAAATTAATCACTGAACCTCTCAATCCTGCTTTTCATAGTCTGGTCTCCAAAATCAAATGATCTCTATCCAATGTTTGCAAAACATCATCCAAAACATCTGATTTTGTCTAAAGTCAAACTGATGCTGGTCTCTCTATCCTTGTGCATCAGCAAATTCTGATACTTGAAATGCTACAGCCTTTTGAACAATTTTACTAAACAGGGACTATAGAAACATAGAAACATAGAAACATAGAAATGACGGCAGAAGAAGACCAAACGGCCCATCCAGTCTGCCCAGCAAGCTTCACACATTTTTTCTCTCATACTTATCTGTTTCTCTTAGCTCTTGGTTCTATTTCCCTTCCACCCCCACCATTAACGTAGAGAGCCGTGATGGAGCTGCATCCACGTGAAATATGTAGCTTGATTAGTTAGTGGTAGTAGGGGTAGTAACCACCGCAATAAGCAAGCTACACCCATGCTTATTTGTTTTACCCAGACTATGTTATACAGCCCTTATTGGTTGTTTTTCTTCTCCCCTGCCGTTGAAGCAGGGAGCTATGCTGGATATGCGTGAAGTATCAGTTTTTCTTCTCCCCTGCCGTTGAAGCAGAGAGCTATGCTGGAAATCCGTGATGTATCAGTCTTCTCCCATGCCGTTGAAGCAGAGAGCCATGCTGGATATGCATCGAAAGTGAAGTATCAGGCACATTTGGTTTGGGGTAGTAACCGCCGTAACAAGCCAGCTACTATTAGAGAGATAGGTAAAAAAAATTATTAAATCATGCATCGCCAGGGAATATTTTATTCAGAACTGGGCAAATTACTGCTTCTTTCAGTGTTGCTAACATAAAACCTTCATTAACGATGAATTCGTTATTTGCCTAAGCAATTCCCACTTCTGCACTTGTACCCTTTACCAGCTATAAGAGACTGGGGTCCGATACAGAAATTTATTAATAGTACTTCTCTCTACAACTTGAAACTCCTTCATCATTTGGGATGACACAAATTTAGTAGCCTCAATCTTACCCTAATTGAAGTCACTTTACCTCTAAATGATCAACTAATCTATCAGGCAATGTCAAAGTTTCAAGTCTTCCTGGAGCTGATAAAAATATTATTAACAATTTTAAATATTTCCCTCAAGGGAGACCTGATTTGAAAAAAACAAACAAACAACAACACCCAATTACTTTGCCCTTGTGACCTCACTATTGTATAGCTTTAAAAATGTTCAGAGTACCATACAGTCTACCTTAGATCAAGATTTCTGCCATTCCTGCTCCAATCTATATTAATGTTAATTTTCCTTTCCACAGCTTCATCAACGTATCAGCAGTAAGATCTTCCATGCCTTAAAACTTTTCTGTGAGGTCATTTCCTGCACAAGCATTTTTTCCCTCAAGACCCTAAATTACTTATGCCTGCCTTATTCACAGTAATTACGCTAACTAAATAATGGTCTTCTCAAGGAACAAGGGCACAACTTAGCATTTTTGGTTTCAAATATTGCTTCCCAGCAGTTGCAACAAAAATCAAATCTAAGGAATGTCCACCCTGGTGAGTCACATCTTTCGCCATCTGTTCAAACCCCAAAATATCCCTATTATTTAAAAAGTCCTGGACCTGTTTCAAGATCTGATTGTCAACATGGACCTCAAAATCACCAAAGAGTAATAACCTGTCAAATCTGGATGCAGTATCTGCAATAACTTCCAACAAGGCCTAAATAGAGATTCAGTTGAAGAACTATACAAGAACTTTCTCAACTGAAACTAACTCTAAATACACACGGAGTGTAGTGGAAGAGTAGCCTAGTGGTAAGAGCAATGGACTACAAACCAAGAGACCAGCATTCAAGTCCCACTGTTGCTCCTTGTGACCTTGGGCAAGTCACTTTACCCTCCATTGCCTCAGATACAAACTTAGGCCTGGATTTATCAAAATTCACTAAATATCACATGTGATAGAAAATGGGGTGTGTTTTATGGTAATAGGCAGTTTATTGCAATTTGTGGTAATACCTATGCAAAGTGCTAAGTTAATGTAAATTGTGATAACTTTTTTGCACTTTGAGATAAATGCCAGAATTGTGGTATTTCCTACATACAACCACTGGGGGGGGGGGGGCATCTTTACTATCAGGGCCACTGAAAGGGGAGAGGGAAGGAGGAGGGGGGGGGAAAGAGAGAGAACCTAGCCATAATGTCTTAACACTAGATAGGTATTTATATCTCTATGGGAGGCCTACCTAGTAACTCGAGAAGAGGTTTAGGCATTAGTGTAGGGGTTAGGGGCCACCCAGGTAGAGAGTCCATCAAACTAGGTTGAGAGAAATTGCACAAATCTCATCTTTGAGTGAGTTTCCTCACTCCGAAGGTCATCAAATCTTCACAAGAGAGCACTGTTCTGTTCGTACGTCTCACTTTGAATGTCAAAGTGGCCCCTAACCCCTACACTAATACCTAAACCTCACCTCGAGTTACTAGATGGGCCTCCCATAGAGATATAAATACCTATCTAGTGTTAGGGCATCATGGCTAGTCTCTTTTTCTGATTTGCATCGCACCGTACGTTATGGTGCTATCTCATGCGTTAAAGGCGTTTTCACGTGCATTAAGCCCTTAATGCATGCGAAAACGCCTTATAGCATTTTGATAAATGACCCTATTAGATTGTAAGCTCTCTGGGGATAGGGAAATACCTACAGTACCTGAATGTAATCCACTTTGAAGTGCTGTGAAAAGTGGAATAAAAATCTAAAAACTGAAATTGTGTGGTTAAGGAGAAACTCCTCCATAGTCAAACCACCATCTCTAGACTTGAGTACTTTTAACATTACACCCTCAGATCAAGTACAGGACTTAGGAATACAGATCGATAAGCACTTGACAGTGAAAAAGCACATTTGTAAATTAATTAAATCAGGATTCTCCAAACTGAGAATATTGCATCGGTTGAAACCTTTACTAACCCTACAAGACTTCCGCACTGTTTTACAAACACTAATATTTTCAAACATAGATTACTGTAACTTCCTTCTACTAGGTCTGCCTTCAGGACTATTAAAACCTCTACAGTTATTACAAAATGCCTTAGCAAGTCTTCTATTAGGGGTAAGGAAATTTTAACACATCACCCCCTCGCTGATTGCATTGCACTGGCTTCCAGTACAATAAAGAATTAATTATAATGTACTAGCAATACTTTTTAATATCATCAATGACACAAACCCCTACGTATTAGGACTGACACTTCAACCGTACATACCACAGCGGACATTAAGATCACAAAGCAAAGGACTATTAACTGTGCCTACAACGTGGAGTACACACCTAACACAAATAAGAGTCCAAATGTTTTCCAGAGTGGGTCCCAAATTATGGAACTCACTACCAGAGACATTACACCTGATAACAGAAAGAAAGAGTTTCAAACATGAACTAAAGACCTAGCTCTTCATAAATGCATACAATTTAACTTAATTATCAATATGAAGATAACTTCACCATCAAAAATCATAAATATTATCAGTAGAATGAGCAAAAGTAATGAACGTTGTAAAGTATATTATGATAAATTACAGCCTAATTCGTGAAGATCACTGAAGTGGAACTTACATATTACAAACTACTAGGGATGTGAATCGTTTTTTGACGATTTAAAATATCGTCCGATATATTTTAAATCGTCAAAAATCGTTAGAGGCGCGATACAATAGGAATTCCCCTGATTTATCGTCAAAAATCGTAAATCGGGGGAGGGGGAGGGAAGGGGGAGGGCGGGAAAACCGGCACACTAAAACAACCCTAAAACCCACCCGACCCTTTAAAATAAATCCCCCACCCTCCCGAACCCCCCCAAAATGTTTTAAATTACCTGGGGTCCAGTGTGTGTGGGGGGGGGGGGGTCCCGGTGTGATCTTCCACTCTCGGGCCACGGCTGCGTTAATAGAAATGGCGCCGGCGCCATTTTGGTTCCTGTCCCCCGACGTCACGAGTGCAGGAGATCGCTCCCGGCCCCCGCTGGACCCCCAGGGACTTTTGGCCAGCTTGGGGGGCCTCCTGACCCCCACAAGACTTGCCAAAAGTCCAGCGGGGGTCCGGAAGCGACCTCCTGCACTCGTGCCGTATTGCAAAATGGCGCCGGCGGTATGGCCATATGGACGGCGCCATTTTGCAATACGGCAATACGGCCATATGGCCGGCGCCATTTTGCAATACGGCCCGAGTGCAGGAGGTCGCTTCTGGACCCCCGCTGGACTTTTGGCAAGTCTTGTGGGGGTCAGGAGGCCCCCCCAAGCTGGCCAAAAGTCCCTGGGGGTCCAGCGGAGGTCCGGGAGCGATCTCCTGCGCTCGTGACTTCGGGGGACAGGAACCAAAATGGCGCCGGCGCTACCTTTGCCCTGTCATATGACAGGGCAAAGTTAGCGCTGGCGCCATTTCTATTAATGCAGCCGTGGCCCGAGAGTGGAAGATCACACCGGGACACCCCCCCCCCCCACTGGACCCCAGGTAATTTAAGACATTTTGGGGGGTTCGGGAGGGTGGGGGATTTATTTTAAAGGGTCGGGGTGGGTTTTAGGGTTGTTTTAGTGTGCCGGTTTTTCCGCCCTCCCCCGATTTATGATTTAAACGATTTAAAAAAAAACAAAACCACGACGATCAGATTCCCTCCCCCCCAGCCAAAATCGATCGTTAATACGATCGATCACACGATTCACATCTCTACAAACTACTGTCCTGACCTCTAATTAACTTGTATCTGATGTTAAATTTACCTAGAACATGTATTTGTTGTTGTAGAGTCCTAGATTATGAATATTGACCTAGAATACGAATATTGTTTTTTGCAAACCATTGTGATCTTCTATTGGTATGACAGCATAGAAAAAGCCTAAATAAATAGATATTCTCCTGCAACATGGTAAACCAGCAAAATTCCAATAGCCTTCCAGTTTCGAGAACATAGCAACAAGCACTCACAAGCAATCAGCTGAGTCATACCACATTTCAAAAACTCTTTATAAATGACTGTAACTCCCCCTTCCTTTCTATCCTCTTGCGTTGGAGGAGATAATTGACATAGCAGAACATTATCTTTCTCACTTAATCAAGTTTCTGTTACACATTTCTGGCTTTCTTCACCTCCCCCATCACCACCTCTGGCTTCCTCTCTCACAAATTCTCCCCTCTGGTTCTCTCTTGCACCCCCATCCCATTCTCATCAGCATTTTTGCATCCCATCCCTAGGTCTACTGCCCCTATACTCTCCCCTCAACCATCCTTTTGACCACATGGTTCTTTTTTTTTTTATTATTTATACTTTATTAAATTTCTTAATACGTTTTACAATGAGAAAGAAAATAAGTACATTTTGGATTACATTACAAAACTTTTTAAGCAAGCAATTAATAAAAAAGAAAAACAATCACATGTAACTCCAGTTCTTAAGTCCTCAATACTGAGAAACCTTTCAAAAGAAAATTTAAGGTAAGATTCAATCTTATTTGAACATATGGAGACATTTATCTTTAACCAGTAACATTATCCAATAAGAGCTGTTACAAATCCCTCATCCACCTTTATCAGAAAGAAAAACTTCTAGGTGTGCAGGATGAAGAAAGACAAACTTATTCTTTTGATATGTAACAAGACATTTACAAGGAAATTTGAGAAATAAGGTGGCTCCTAAGGACACCACCCTATGTCTCATAGCAAGAAATTGTTTTCTTCTTAATTGATTGTTCCTAGAGACATCTGGGAATTCTAGAACTAATTGACCACAGAAACAGAACCCTTTATTTTTTAAATATTTTTGCATAACCAAATTTTTTTCTTGATCTAAACCAAAAGCCACAATCAACGTGGCTCTCGTTGAATATCATCTACTGATATCTCCAAAAAGGATGTTAAATTTGGGCTTTCAGCTGACAATACATCTATTCCCCCTTCAGGTGCTACCTCTACTCATTTCATTTTTGATATATAATATATCTTAGAAATAAGAAAATATTTAGATATACCCAATATTTCTTTTACATATTTTTTGAATAATTCCTGTGCCGTCAATAATCTTGTAAAAGGAAAGAAAATTGAAAATTTTTACTTCTCATGGTATTTTCCAACCCCTCTAATTGTTTATATATAATCAGAGTGTCTTTAATAAAGGTAGGTTGACTGTAAAGATGTGAGACTGCTGAGACTGCACTTGCTTGTTCCATTACTCTAAACATCTTCCGTGATCCTTTAGTATTTCCTTAGTCTCATTAGAGAAATTTGTGGATTGGGCCATGGATAGAGATAATTTTCTCTCCATTTTCATAATGGCTCTCCATACATCAAGGAGAGTAATATTTTCAGGCTCAGCCATTTCAGGTTCTAATTGTATCGGCAAGTCAATTACACTCCTCGCTATTCTACTTCCACCCTCTTCAATAGCAGGGAGAGCCTGATCTGATGGCTTATTCTCTCTCTCTCTTTAAATGTTCTTAAATCCCTCAAGTTGGGGGTAGTTATTATATCACTAACCCCGTCACTGACTGGAAGCACATTGGATAACTGGTCCTGGGCGGGACTAGCTGTAGCCCCTGACGAGAATGAAATATCTAATATGACTTCTCTCGAAGTCTGACTCACCCTTTTCACAAGATGAGTGTCCATCGGGCCTTTTACCTCCTTCGATACAGGTGTGGAAGCCACAATCTTCATTTTTCATTTTTTTCCATCGATTTAGATGAGAAAAACTTCGACAAATTCTCCTCCAGGGGTGCACCCCTTTGGCGTGCAGCTTTGGCAGCGTGCCGGCGGCTGCGTGCCACTGTGCTGAGATTTAAATAGGTGCAATGGTCTCTTCCAGATGATGTCAGGGGGGCGGAAGTCAGCTCTCAAGCTCCAAAGCTCAGTCCCTTTCACCCTCGCTCCTTTCAGATGGCTCTCCCAAGGCAAGGCTTCCACTAACCTGCTGCTGCACTGAAATTTAAATAGGCGCAGCAGTCTCTCCCAGATGACATCAGGGGGGTGGAAGTCAGCTCTCCAGCTCCCAAGCTCAGTCCCTTTCACCCTCTCTCCTTTCAGGCAGCTCTCCCAAGGCAAGCCTTCCACTAACCTGCCGCTGCACTGAGATTTAAATAGGCACACTGGTCTCTCCCAGATGACATCAGGGGGGCGGAAGTCAGCTCTCAAGCTCCCAAGCTCAGTCCCTTTCGCCCTCGCTCCTTTCGTGCAGCTCTCCCAAGGCAAAGCTTCCAGACCACATGGTTCTAATGCACTCTTCTACCCTGGCTCTCTCGTACCACCTCAGAAAGTCCAAGTTTATATAGTTAATTTCAGAGAGATGAGTGAGAAAACTGTATTTATTCCCCCTTCTTGTACTGCTCCCAGTATTTACCCTTCTTCATGCTCCCACCCCAACATTCAACTCACTTTTCACCATCCCAACATTTTCCCCTTTTGTGCCACCCCCTCCTTACAAGCTCCAAATATAAACCTCTTCTTGCACCAGCCACCAGCCCAGTGGCATAGCCAGACATGAATCTTTTGGGGGGCTCAAGGTTAACATGGGTGGGCAGTTGACATACAAGTCTAAGCCCTACTATTTGTACTCTTATCAATAAATAATGCCTTAGAGTGCATCTGACAATAGATTTCTAAGTAGTTTCATCATGAATGATACTTTAAAATGTTTTCATTCTATTATTTCAAGCATTTACCAACCTTAAAATACCTTATTAATCTATATTAATTTATTTTTTATTTATTGCAGTTTATAAATACACATCGTAAAAAGTAGCAGAGGTTTAACAGAAACATCAGATCCAATTACATAATAAAACAAATAATGTATTCTTTTAAGAATCCTCTTTTCAAAAATGCAGAGAATATCATAACTATAATAAAACAACAATAATCATAATAACAGAACTTAAATTTTCAAAAACACATGCGCATCACAGACAGACCCTTACCTTATACAGAATAAGGGACGACAAATTAGAGATAAACATGCAGACAAAATTGAAACGGAAAGCCTGAGAAATAGCCTCACACTAGAATACTGAAGAAACAGCAAAATACAAATATATAAGAAATGCACATTCCCAAATATGACATATTCCAATTGCTGGAAGTCAAAATATTTTTTTTACCTTTGTTATCTGATCTTATTTTTATAATCGGTTGGTCCCAGTCTCTTTGTTACCCTTGTCTGTCTTTTCCTAATTCCTTTTACAGGATATATTTTATTCTTTCTGTTTCTTCTCTCTCCTCTTGTCTTCTTTCCTTCCTCTTTTATACACACACAGAAGCTTTCTCAGATGCGCTCTTTCACATACATGCTTTCTCTCAAACAGGCTCCCACTCTTACATGCTTTCTCTCACAGGTTTTCACTCAGGCTCTCACTCTCATATCCTCTCACACATGCAGGCTCTCACTCTCATATTCTCTCTCTCTCTCTCACATGCAGGCTCTCACTTACAGGTACCCACTCCCACACACACATACATCATGTCAACAAAGCTGCTGGCACAGTTACTACTTCTTCCTCTGTCCAGGGTATTCTGATCCATAGCAAGGATGCTGTTCAGTGAGTGTTGGGTTTGAGGCATAGTGTGGACTCTTAGTCGCAGTGGTGATAACTCCTCCCATGGGGAGGGGCCCCGTGGGGAACCACAGAGATAGGTTAGACTCAGAGAGTAGACACTGGAGATGGAAAGCTTTATTGTACTGCTGTAGATAGATGGTAATGGTGCAGGAAGATATGACACTGAAGGTGCCAATATGTTCAGACAGCCTCAGATGACTGAGTCTCACCCAGATGGATAAGGTTGGTAGTGTTCCGCAGAGTGGGATAAGCCGAACCTGGTGGGTGGAAATGGAGAGCTGGATCATAGAGGTACTCACTGAAGAGTAGTGCAGGAATCCTCCTGGTAGACGGTGAAGGTGGGACCCGAAGTCCGTGGTACAGGAAACTCTGAGCTGGATAGGCCCTCGAGGAACGAGTACCTGGAAGCGCAGATGATCCTGAAAAGAGAAGAAAGATCCCCAAGGAGTGGTTGTCTAATTAGTGATAGAAACCCCGAAGGGTAGTTGGAAGCGAGAGGCCCCAGAGGAGCGGGTGCCCAGCTTCTTCAGGAGTGAGATACCCTGGAGGGTAGCGAGGAGTCTAAGCGTGCAGCTTAGAAGCGGTCAGCGTAACTAAACTGAAGTCCTTGCTAACTCATTTATTAGGAACAGAGCAGAGGCTTAAATACCCAGAGGTATTGACGTCATGCGGTGGGGACACCCCAAGGTTCCCTCCATGAGGTGTAGATAAGTGTAGGCAGCGTGCACGCGCGTGCCCTAGGAGGACACGGGAAGGAGCATGGCGGACGGGGACGCCCATGCTGAGTTGGAGATGCCGAGGGTTTCGGCACTCAGCACCGGAGGCAGCCATCTTACACATGGATGTGGAGAAAGGCAAAAAAAGAGGTGAGGCAGAGCGGTCGCAGTCATCTGCAACCGACAGACGCAACAGTGAGAAAGTTGCCTGGAGGTTAACTCACTCAGAAAACGAGTGGTGGAACTGAGAGAGGAGATAATGAGGCTTAAAAGCATTTTCAACAACAAGAGCTACATCAATGAGATATTTTTTGAGGAATCTAATGGAGGGGGGGAGGAAAAACTGGAACACAAGATGTCATCTGAACACAGATTATCAAATCCAGGAGAATCTTCAGCCTGACCTTCACTTTCACACATGCTGAATAACCAGTATGCAGCCCTGGAAGTAGAAGTGGAGAAACCTTTTCATGATGAGAAGCAATCTAAGCTCATATACACCATGCTCTCACATGCAGGCTCCCATTCCCCCTCACAGACACACCAAGCTCTCACTTTTGCATTCTCTCTCAAACACACGTTCACATTCCCACACAAACAAACAGGCTCTCACATGCAGTCTCACACACACACACACACACACACACACACACACAGAGGCTCTCACTCTCACAAGCAGGCTGCCACTCCCACACACACAGAAGATCCCTCTCTCATACTCTCTCACACACACACGCTTCCACTTCCATGCAAATACGTTCCCTCACATATACACACAGCTTCTCCATTCCCATATGTTCTCTCACACATACACACTTCCTGGAAGACTCCCATTCACACCCCTATACTACAGCAGGCTCTCATTCACATACACACACACACACACACACACACACACACACGCAGGCTCCCATTCACACCCTTCCCCCAGACAGGCTCCCATTCACAGCAACAACCCCTCCTGCAGACAGGGTCCCATTCAAATCAATATCCCCCGCCCCAGACAGGCTCCCATTCACACACACACATACACACATGCAGACAGGTTCCCATTCACTCGAAAGCACAAAACCTAAGCAGTCTCCCCATGAGGAGCAGAAGCTGGAGTCTGTTCTGCTGCTGCTCCTCCTCATGTGCCAGCCCTTGCGCTATACAAAACTCTTGCGGCTAGCACTTCCTCTATGCTGATCTCGTGCATCACAAGATCAGCATAGAACACGTGATAGCTGCAAGCGTTTTCAATTCAGAAGGGCCGGCACACGAGGAGGAAAAGGAGGAGCAAGCGAACGGGATCTCTCCTGTCAGGTTTCTCTTCTCGGCCACCAGTGGGATATGGTCCACACATATCTTTCCTCTCCCAAGTTGAAACTTCCTTGTTTTATTGTAACTTCAGATTCTCTGTTCACTTATAGTTTTCCAGTGTTTTCTCTTTGTACACCCCCTGTTTAATGTAAACCAGCATGATGGGATTTTTATCTCGACTGCCGGTATAGAAAAACACTAAACAAATAAATAAATAGGCCCTGTGCATAGTTCAAGTTTTTATCATGCTGGAAACTGATATGGTTTTCAACTCAAACTTTTACTGATTCATGATGAAATTTATGAAAAGATTTCTTACAGCTCTTGATATTTACAAATCCCTTTTTACAGCTTCAGATCTTGAATAAATTTGTGACCTTATTCTCCCAATAAATGTAATCTGATGTTAAACCAATTCCCATTAATTATATTGTTCCTTTTCCTTTCCGATCACTGGGGCACTCTTTAAGCTTTCTCTCAATAGCTAGGGAAGAGGATCTTAACCCAATTGAACTGTGTTAGTGGAAAGTCCCATTTTTCATACCTTTACTGGGTGGGAAAAACTTTCTCCTCCTAACAAAAGGTTTCCAAAAACAATGACAAAAATAGAAAAGGTACCTGAAATCTTTTTTGCTGGGCCTGGCTTTTGATTGATTTTGTCTGTTTAGAACACTTCGGAGCTTGCAGATTATTTGATTATGATCTTGGTGATGATTGTTTTCACCTTAGATTGTAACTTGTCTTATTTTTTTGTTTAAGTCTGTCTTAAGTTTGAATCTTTTATATGAATTATGTGTGTTTTTACATATGGGCCCGGTATTCAGCGCTGGCCAAGAATGTAACTTAGCTGAATTTTAATAAATACAAATACAAAGAGTGCTGCCTTGTTCCTCTTTTGGTGTCTTTGGTTGTATATGACACTATTGTTGGTGCTCTTTGCACCTGTTTTGCAGTCTTGGAGTGTTCGTGCCATTACGGTGCCTTGGGGTGTTGAGGCACCTGTTTGGATTGCTTTAATCTGGCAAGGTGCTTTAGGCTATTCATGCTGCTCTAGGTGCTATTTTACCCCATTCTTGGTGTCCTGGCATACTCTTCCCTTTGCTGTCTATGCCTGCTTGTAGGTGTCACTGATTTTGGATAGAAATAAACCCTAATTTTAGAGCTCTCAAACTGGATTCATTTCTTCTACCATTGAATTTAATGGAAAATAAATGATCAAATTACCTGAATAAATAAATCTTCTGGGTTGAACCAAACAAAATGAATCACCAGCCAAATGACTTCAATGAATAATTTGAACTGAAAATATTTTCCACACTCATCTCTAATGTTTGCTCAAAATTGACCTCCTCCAGCCTAACATCCATCCTCTTCATCAAAACCTGGGCCCCACAGCCCATCCCTACCTACTCAGCAGTGACCCCCTCACCCTGTCACAAAGTTCCCATCCTTATAGGCATGTGGACAGTGGCATCAGAGAATTCACACTGGCTTCCTAGACAGTGCCATGGCAGCATCACTCTCTGCAGATGCAACGATAGTCCTCCTGAGCATGCAGCAGACTGGGACCATTGCACCAAACCAATGGGGCATGGAGAAGGCAGACATACCACCAGTAACTGAGGAAGGACTGCAAGGTTATGATCTGAGAATTGTAACAGCAATGTGAGACGCAAGACTGAAAGATGCTGAGGTACAGGCCCGGCGTTTCTCCTTATATCCTCCTATCCATTGCCTTCCCTTCCCAGTGTCTCTGTAGCTAGTTAAGGGCAAGCCCGTTACATGGTCGTGGATCCCATCTCATCCCTCTTCCTCCCCACCCCACCCACTGCCATGCCATATCCTCAGAGCTGCCAAGTTGTTCAGTTTCAGGCGGGAGATTTTAGATCGGTCCTGGATTTCTGAGAACCCAATTCCAATGCATTATGGGACTGATTCCAATGGGTAGAATCATAGACTACAAACACAATACTGCATTGGGATGTAAGTTCATAAACCAAGACTGCTAAAATGTTTCCCTGAAAGAGTTAGATTGTTATGTAGTCAAGCATTGCAAAGCCTTTAAGGTTAAGGAAATGATGGTGCATGCTGTTAATGAGATTTGCATGCTTCTCAGCAGCCTTTCTCTGAGGCATAGCTAAAGTACCTCCCAGTAGACTGTGGAATCATCACAGTGCTCGGAAAGTAAATGTGAACCTTTGCACAAACACATAAGATTAGTGTCATTAGCAGCTGTGATAATTTGATAAAAGTAACATTACAATTGGAGTTTGCAACAGGTAGTTTGAGTACAATCCTCAAAAGAATCAGGAATACAGTCTCAGAAGGATACCAAAAGCTAGATTAGTAATTATTAAAATAATCTGATCACCTAGTAAAAAAAATCAGGACGGTAATAGGAAATGATATGAGTTAATGAAACTAGCAACCATAGAGCAAAACATTATTTTCTGCATAGGGGCATATTGATCTTTTCTGTCATCTGATAAACACATCATGAATGAGAGGTTATCTTTTACAAAGAGCATTTGGACACTTCTATATTATATAATAAGGGATATATGGTATTGGTTTACAATTGGAAAAATAGAGGAAAGGCACGTGCAGGCTCATAATATGAATCTTGTTTTAAAGGAGGATTTTTGCTGGATATATATGTGTGTGTGTGTGTGTGTGTGTGTGTGTGTGTGTGTGTTTCACTGTAGCAACCAGGGCACAAGGGCAGCATGACCATGTGGCTCTTTATTTGAACAAGGATAATAATCAACCAAGCCAAGAGGAAGGCAAGTAGATTTTCCTATTTCAAATGCTTAATATAATCTTTTATGTGTTTTCCAATTGTGTATCCATCTGTGCTACCATTGTGACCGGTAAAAAAAGAAAAACACTGATAGAAAATAAAGATCTGAGTCATGCATATAAATATTTCAGTTTTCAAAATATTCATTTATATGTGTCTTCTGTTTTAATTCTAGTAAAATTATCTCTAACTCCCCCAAAGGTTGGTTGTGTTCCTTTTGTTTTCACTTTCTATTAACATTCACTTTCATGAAAATCTCTCTCTTTCCCTCCCTCCACCCTAACCCTCCTGCCCCAAAAATTTAGAGGCAATTATAAAAAACGGGGGGCGGGCCTGCGCCCGTTTCGGCCCCCCATCCCCCCGCCTCTCATTCCCTAAAGTATCGCAGGCCTGCGATACTTTAGAAAATGAGGCCCATATTTTGTAAACAATATTAATTGGTAAGTGTAATAAATCATGTCCATTTCTCATTATATCAGTTTTGGATACGAGATTAGCTTTATCATCGTACTTTGATCCTTTATTGATGAACGAAGAAAATGAAGCTTAAACTAAAATAACAAATAAAAATTGCACACATATTGATTTTGGTTATGTGTATGGTTCTTCAGTTGTTAGTACCTTGCATTCCCCTGGGTTTATTTTGTTGTGCATATATTGTCTGAATAAAAGTACTTTTCAGATATTAGAATTATTAACATGATTTATATATATTTATTTATTGAAAAATGTCTTTTGTATTTTTTTAATTTGTTTTCAATGAATTGACTGCCACTTACTTTGTATTTTGATGTAATGCACTGTTGGTAATTATGTAGTCATTCTTTAATTTGGAAAAAGAGTCAACCAGAAGATCAACAGAGTGGGACGAAGGATGCAGGAGAAGAGCTGTCTCCAAAGCAGGTACTCAGGAGGGCCTGAAGTGAGAAGTATCCCTGTCCCCAAGAGCTGACCTGATGGGATTCAATAGTTTTCTCCACACTCCAGCAGCTGGAATTTCTATAGAGAATAATTAAATTGATTTCTGGTGCTGCTTTGGATTTTTGTTTGTTATCAGATGCACTAGCATTATCATGTCACCATTTGGACTTTATTTACCTGCCATTCAGTGCCAGTAAAACTTTTATTTTTGAGAAACAGTGTGGGAGTCTGCATGGTGCTTGTGCTTGTTTTGTTTATTGGGCTGATGTGCAGAAAAGGCCTTGAAGAAATGTTTTCCTTTGTGCAGGAGCCCTGGGAGATCATGGGGCTTGAGTCTCCCCATGAGTTCCTGTGCCCAGGACTGGACTGGATGGGGCTGCAATTAGATGGGTGGGATTCTTCCTGGTGTGTACATCCAGAACAAGCTGGTGCACAGGTACCCCACTAATTTCTGCTTCTCACACAGGCTGGTTGGGAGATTAACTTCCCCTGTTCTAATACTTTCCTACTGTTGCTGCTACTACATCTTTGATTGGTCGATAGGAGTCCTCAGGCTAGTATTGGCACCCTCACCTGAAGACCATGCTAGTGGATGCTCTCTTTTCACATGATGCAGCATGCCACTGTTTGTAACGTACCCTAGTACCTTTTCTCTATTGATGGACTTACAACATTGAATGCACACTGCAAAATGTGGGTTCTCCTTTGTTTTGAAGTAACCCCACACTTCATATTGCTTCTGATATTTCCTTTTCCTCCATTAGTTTGGTCTTCAAGGGAGGGCACCAATACAATATGGACTCCATCTGTCAGTCTAGTCTGCAGACCATGTCTGCCAGTTAAAGAAACAGACGTAGCAGCAGCAGCAGCAACAGTGAAAAGCAGACCCCCGTGGCTTCTTCCTCTGATAAAGTGCCAGCAAATGGCCTCCAATGCTACCTCAGTGGCAAGGAACCATGGAGCAGATGGGGTGTGTCACCATGTCACTGTTTCATAGTAGGAGCAGACTGCATTAAAGATAGTCACATGCTGTATGAGGGAAAGTTTTGCTCTGGACAATCACAATTACAGATGGTAGAGAATGTGGGATTTTAGTGAATGCTGTATCTGTTGGTCTCTAATTATATACTGCCCTTCCAGATAACATTTAGCTGGCAGGTTATTCCTGACCAGTACATTTAATGCCATGCCAGTGCAAGGGTATTAGGTGCCCTAGGCGCCTTCTGCTTGTGCCCACCATCCCCTGCTGTGCAATCCCCCATCGCATCGCCTCGCTCCTCCCTGTTGTGCTGCCTGCCCCGCACAGGCTCATGCACTCTCCCCATCTTTATCCACCACCCCCTATTGGCCAGGGCAGACTGTTCTATTTTGAAACAGTACAGACAAACAAGAACCCAATAAGCGTAAGAATAATCAAACAATATGTAATAAATCTCACTTATAAATGAATATTCAAGGAGGAGAAAAAAAGGAAAAAGACCGTTGACGGTTGGAGACATTTGTGCTCTGTCCTTATATCTGTGGTCTCTTTCCTGGAAGATTTAGCAAAAGATAAGTGCTATTTTTAAATTTTTGTAAAATTGTTTTCATTTCACATCCAAGAGAGAAAATTTACTCTAAAAAAAGTGGTTATAAGGAAACACATCAATGCTATTTGACCAATGATTATAACTCACAGTACATTGATGGGAAAGTGATATGCAGCCCTATGATGGTCATTTAACAATCAATTCAACATTGCATGTTATGGGAGTCTCTGTTTAGTGGACCCTTTGGTCGACCTGCTGGAGACTGGGAAAGGTGGTCAATGTCTCTAATGAATAGCAGGCCGGGAGGCAGATGTTCAGGCGGGACGTAGATGCTCTTCACCCTGGAAGCTGGTACTACCCCGGGAGGAGCCCGTAGGAGCCCAACCGCTGGGACTTAGGAGGCGTCACCTTTGGAAGCCGAAGCCCCCCCGGGAAGAGCCCATAGGGGCCCGGCCGCTGGGACTTAGGCGGGTTGTGGATCAGGACAGGTAACTGGAACCAGACTAGGACAGTAGCAATACTGTAACTGGGCTCGGGTTCTGGAACCAGGCATGAACTATAGCAAGACTCGGGTACTGGAACCAGGCAGGAACTGCAGCAGGATTCAGGTACTGGAACCAAGCAGGTACTGTGGCAAGCAAGCAGGAACCAACCAGGTACTGTAGCAGGCAGGCGGGAACCAAGCAGGCACTGTAGCAGGCAGGCAGGAACCAAGCAGGTACTGTAGCAGGAACGGAGCGACGAAGCGAGGCGAGTCACTCTGGGGCACAGCACAACAGGGAACCGGGAGGCTAACCCGTTGCAAGGCAAAGACTGGATGGCCGTGGCCGGCTTATCAAGGCCGTGGCGTTTGATGTCAGGAGTTGGGCAGAGTCACCACTGGCGGGAAACAGGCTAGAAAAGCGCCCAAGTGGCGCGCGCACGCACCTAGGCACCGGGCATCCATGGGAGAGCTCTCAGCGGCGCAACCCTAGTGGGGACGCCACCAAATAGGCCACAAACCAGGCCTCTGGAAGCAGGAGCAGGTCCGGGAGCCCGGATGAAAGGGCCTGGCCGCGGTGCTCGCGGCTAGAACCGCAACAGTACCTCCCCTCTTACGCCCCCTCTTAGCCGGGTTTACTTGGGTGGTCCAGATGGAACTGCCGTAATAAGTAGGGATGTGAATCATTTTTTGACGATTTAAAATATCGTCCGATATATTTTAAATCGTCAAAAATCGTTAGGGCCACGATACAATAACAATTCCCCCGATTTATCGTTAAAAAATCGTAAATCGGGGGAGGGGAAGGGCGGGAAAACCGGCACTCTAAAACACCCTAAAACCCACCCCCGACCCTTTAAATTAAATCCCCCACCCTCCCGAACCCCCCCAAAATGCCTTAAATTACCTGGGGGTCCAGCGGGGGTCCGGAACGGCCTCCTGAAATCGAATCGTGTTGTCTTCAGCCGGCGCCATTTTGCGCCGCCATTTTGCAAAATGGCGGCGCAAAATGGCGCCAGCCATAGACCAACACGATTCGACTGCAGGAGGTCGTTCCGGACCCCCGCTGGACTTTTGGCAAGTCTTGTGGGGGTCAGGAGGCCCCCCCAAGCTGGCCAAAAGTCCCTGGGGGTCCAGCGGGGGTCCAGGAGCGATCTCCTGCCGCGAATCGTTTTTCCGTACGGAAAATGGCGCCGGTCATACGGCCATACGGCCGGCGCCATTTTCCGTACGGCAAAACGATTCGCGATTTCAGGAGGCCGTTCCGGACCCCCGCTGGACCCCCAGGTAATTTAAGGCATTTTGGGGAGGTTCGGGAGGGTGGGGGATTTAATTTAAAGGGTCGGGGTGGGTTTTAGGGTGTTTTAGTGTGCCGGCTCACGATTTTAACGATTTTCACAATAGTTTAAACACCCAAACGGCAACGATACGATTCCCTCCCCCTCCCAGCCGAAATCGATCGTTAAGACGATCGAGGACACGATTCACATCTCTAGTAATAAGTCCTTGTCGAGGATATTACGTGCTGGTTCCCAAGAATTATCCTCGGGTCTGTAACCCTCCCAGGCAAGCAAGTATTCCCATCGGCGTTGATGAAACCGGACATCCAAAACTTCACGCACTTGATACGTGACCTCATCCGGTACTGAAGGATCCGATGGTTCAGGAGCCCAGGAGTGGTACCTGGATAACACAAGAGGCTTCAGCAATGACACATGGAACACGTCATGTATGCGCATGGAGGAGGGTAGGCGCAGATGGTATGAGACTGCTCCCACTCGTTCGGCGACTCGAAAAGGCCCACTCGAAAAGGCCCACAGATTTTGATGCACTCTTCTTTCTGCATTGCTCTGTGTTGACCTCCACCTATGGTTTGTGGTTTTCAAAGGTAATGTGTCTGCTGCTCCGAGCCTCTCTGGGTGCTTTTGGGTGGTTCTTTCTTCTCCTGCTGCCTTCAAGGCTCTTTTCAAATTCCCTTATGGTACTTTCTGTTTATTTGTCTTGCCATGCGAATCCAATGCATTACACAGGTCTTACCTCTTGGATTTTTTCTTTAAACTCCATTCCCTTATGGTTCTTACTAACTATTGGTCTGATCCAGTATTTAGTCATCTATAAGCCTGACTTCAGTGCCAGGTAAAAATAGTGGAAATTATTCTAACGATCAAAATCACAGAGCATATAGAAAGACATGGTTTAATGGAACACAGTCAGCATGGATTGACACAAGGCAGCCTTGCCTCACAAATCTGCTTCATTTTTTTGAAGAGGTTAATAAACATGTGGATAAAGGTGAACCAGTAGATGGAGTGTATTTGGATTTTCAGACGGCATTTGACATCTTAGGCTTCTAAGAAAACTAAAAAGTCATGGGATAGAAGGTGGTGTCCTTTTGTGGATTACAGCCTGGTTAAAAGACAGGAAACAGAGAGTAGGATTAAATGGTCAATGTTTTCAGTGGAAAAGGGTAAACAGTGGAGTGCTTCAGGGATCTGTACTTGGACTAGTGCTTTTCAATATATTTATAAATGATCTGAAAAAGGAATAGGACAAGTGAGGTAATCATATTTACAGATGATCCAAAATAATTCAGAATAGTTAAATCACATGCTGATTGTGATAAATTGCAGGAGGACCATGTGAGACTGGAAGATTGGGCATCCAAATGGCAAATGAAATTTAATGTGGACAAGTGCAAGATGATGTTAAGTTCCATAAGTTCCACATTAGGATCTACAACCCAGGAAAAAGATCTAGACAGCATATTAGATGATACATTGAAATCGTCAGCTTAGTGTGCTATGGCAGTCAAAAAAGCAAACAGAATGTTAGGCATTACTAAGAAGGGAATGGTGAATAAAACAGAAAGATTCATAATGCCTCTGTATCGCTCCATGGTGAGACCGCACCTTCAGTATTGTGTACAACTCTGGTCGCCGCATCTCAAAAATGATATAGTTGCAAAGGAGAAGGTACAGAGAAGGGCAACCAAAATGATAAGGGGAATGGAACAGCTCCCCTATGAGGAAAGACTAAAGAGGTTAGGACTTTTCAGCTTGGAGAAGAGACGACTGAGGGGGGATATGATAGAGGTGTTTAAAATCATGAGAGGTCTAGAACGGGTAGACGTGAATCGGTTATTTACTCTTTCGGATAATAGAAAGACTAGGGGGCACTCCATGAAGTTAGCATGGGGCACATTTAAAACTAATCGGAGAAAGTTCTTTTTTACTCAGTGCACAATTAAACTCTGGAATTTGTTGCCAGGGGATTTGGTTAGTGCAGTTAGTATAGCTGTGTTTAAAAGAGGATTGGATAAGTTCTTGGAGGAGAAGTCCATTACCTGCTATTAAGTTCACTTAGAGAATAGCCACTGCCATTAGCAATGGTAACATGGAATAGACTTAGTTTTGGGGTACTTGCCAGGTTCTTATGCCTGGATTGGCCACTGTTGGAAACAGTGGCCATACTATGGCCATACTGACCCAGTGGCCATACTGACCCAGTATGGCATTTTCTTATTTCTTATGTTTCCCCCCACCCCTTCCTCCCCCAATCCCCAAGTCTTAAAAAAATTGCTGGTGATATAGTGGGCCTTCCTGGACCCCCCCCCCCCCCCCAAACCTCCCTCCCATACACCATTACCTAAAATAAAGCACTGGTGATAAGTGGTAGGGCCTGGGGCACCCTAAGCCCCAGGACCTGTCAGCACCATTTTCTAAAATGGCATCGACCAGGCCTTGCCCCTGTTAAAGAGGACCGGAATGTACTACCTCCTATGTATGCAAATAGTTCTCATGCATATGTATTAGGGATATCCTGAAAACCTGACTGGCTGGGAGCACAGGCTTGAGCACACCTGCCCTAGCAAGTGTAAATGTGTGTGTCTATGTTGCACAATGGTATGCTTGGTCTTGGTCTTGCTGATTTCTTGCTGATTTTCAAAGCAAACTTACATGCACACATTTGCTTTGTAATTTAGGGCTGAAGTCCAAGAGTTCTTTGTACATGCAGACTACGGCGCTGTTATAAAATTGGGCTCTGAGTCAGTTAAGCCATCACTAAACGCTATATGGAAAATTGCCTGCATTGTGATAAGATTTACAAGATAGCTTGCCAGAGTGAAAGCAGGGCCACATATAATTATCTCTACTTACCCACAATAGGCACAGGCAGCAAAGTGGCTCAGAGCTGGCAAAGTCAGTAACTATCCTAAGGTTCTCATGCCTTCTTCTTTAGGTTCACAAACTCAGAAGGATAGGGTGCGCATGTGCCGAAGTGCTGGAGGAGACCATCTCAAGAGCCAGACATCTTCCCGGATTCTTCCGCCTCAAGGCAGAACAACTCTCCCTCCTCCAGCAGAAAATGTAAATAGCTGGGCCATGAGCAGCTTGTTGGTTGACAAGAATGTGGGCTTCCTAGATCATGTTTGGCATGTGAATCATGCAAGTAGGAACAAAAAATAAATGTACACAACTTACGAATGTTAAAATCCAGCTACACAAAATTCACCTGCTGATGTGCAGATGGAGATGGGCCAGTTTTCAGAACAGTACTTACACTGCAGTTGTCTGAAAATTCAGGATAATTTTAGACACCTGCAGAGACTATTTTGTCTCTTAAGTGCACTAAAAACAATTGCCTCAGACTTTATATTGGAGCCTTGTTGCCTTCCCAAAGAATTACTTGCCATAGATTGTTTGATGGGAACCCTAGGACTGAGAAACAAAGGGGTGCATTTAAAAAAAAAAAAAAGCGCGAGCGCGTACTTTTGTTCGCGCACCAGGCGCAAACAAAAGTACGCCGGATTTCAATAGATACGCGTGTAGCCGTGCGTATCTTTTAAAATCCGGGGTCGGCACGCGCAAAGTGCACATTTGTGCACTTTGCGCGCACCGAGCCCTGCTTGCGCTGCCCGTTCCCTCTGAGGCCGCTCCGAAATCGGAGCGGCCTCTGAGGGAACTTTCCTTCTGCCTCTCCCCACCTTCCCCTCCCTTCCCCTATCTAACCCAACCCCCAGCCCTACCTAAATCCCCCTCCTAACCTTTATCCAGGAAGTTACACCTGCCTCCGGGCAGTCGTAACTTGCGCTCGCCAAATGTCTGCTGGCGCGGCAGGCCCCGACACAGGCCGCTGTGTCAGGGCACTCGGCCATGCCCCCGGACTGCCCCGAACTGCCGCTACGCCCCCGAACATGCCCCCGAGCCGGCACCACGCCCCTGGCCATGCCCCCTGGCCACGCCCCTTTTGCAAGCCCCGGGACATACGCGTATCCCGAGGCTTGTGCGCTCCGCCGAGCCTATGCAAAATAGGCTCGGCGCGCGCAGGGGCAAATTTCCTCAGGTTACGTGTGTATGTTACGCGTGTAGCCTTTGAAAATCTGCCCAGTAGTGTTATACAAGTGATTTCCATTCTTTGAAATGTATGTGCCTTATTTTCTGTTGTGCTGGTTCCCAACACAGACCCCAATGATTGTACACTCATTGATTGTGTTTTGATATGGTTTTCTATTCTTTTATTGTTGTATATAATGTACATTTCATTTGTATGAAGCTGTTTTGAATCTATGTTGGGCAAAAAAATTTTTTTTTGGAAGAACATATCCTAAGTGTTCTTGGCGTCTGAGAGGGTAAGGGGCTCGAAATTGAATAGATATCCTGTCTATCTTTCAAGAAAGAAGGTTGGAGTCAGGTTGAATGCGTGTCTTACACTAAGAAGTTTTCTCGGAAATCCCACACATATATTATGAACCCTACAGACCTGGTAAAAATTAAGGCCTTTCTTATTCATGGATTAGTTTATTAACACCAATCCATGTCTTTATGCAAAACATCCATTTTAAAAACCATAGAGAGAGAGAGCTCTATGGGTGGGTTCCCTGGGAGGAGGAATAAGAATGTGAGCCCAGTTAGAAACAGCCAGACCCTGCATCTCCAGAAGAAGTCAGCTCCTGTAATATCTCTGACCTAAGGCGAAGCTGTGAGCTAGAGGTAAGCAGACCACATGCTCTGTGCTGTTTATGGGGCCGATGCAATATTAAATGAGGAAAGCGGGCGTATACATTTCAGCACCCGCTTTCTTAACACGTGCATGGTGCCCGCAAGGGGTGCGCCATGTAATAAACAAATTAGGGGGTCGTGCTAGCAAGGAGGCGCTAGGGTCTCTTGCGTGACCTTAGCGCCTCCTTGCTAACGCGACCCCGCGGTTACCGGTGGTCTGCCGGTTATGAACACCGACGCTGATAAACTCGCTGTCGGTTTTCATAATTGCAGTCAGCCGGTTATGAAAACCAACGCCGAGCATATCGGCGTTGATCTTCAATGCGGCCGGCTGAGGTTATATTTTTTCTTTTTTTTTTTACTTTTAAAGAAGTACAGAAAAATCAGTTTTTTTCTGCTTTTCTGTACCTTTTTTCAATGTACTCAGCTATTAATGCCTGCTCCAGGCAGGCATTAATAGCTGAGTGATAAATGTGCATCTGAGACGCACATTTATTTTTTTGCATTCGGAGTGAATGAGTAATAGCCTCATTCGCATGCATTTGCATGTGATGAGCGCTATCTCATTCATTCTGCGTCAGATGCGTGTTAAATAGGCGCTAATCCCCCTATGGCATTAGGGGGTGGATTAGCGTCTATTTAACCCGTGTCTGACTGTGGATTATACAGTGCGCCAGCTGAGCACACTGTATTGCATCGGCCCCTATGTGAATAAAGTGGAATTGTTTAAGAAAGAAGGCTGGAGTCAGTGAAATACACACCTCCAGCCTAAGAAGTTTGCTTGACTATTCCACACACCCTTCCTGAATCCTCTAGACCTGGTAAAAATTAGGGCTTTGCTTAGTCATGGATTAGTTTACTAACACCAATCCATGACTTTACCCAAAACATACCTACTAACCAAACAGTCTCAGGCTGGCCCCGGTCCTAAAAGTATTGCCTCAGTGCTACCTATCGGCCTAATCAGCATTAGGATTCTTCTCCTCTTCCACTTGCTGTTTCTGACCTTCTTTCCTTTGTTGCTTCCTCTACTTGCTCTGTTCTCACACTCTCTTTCTCTCACTCTCTCTTTCCTCTCTTTCTGCTGCTGCAAAGTATAAATTGAGCCTCGATAATATTGAAAGCTGTCATCCTGTCAGCTGTGAACTTTTATACTTGCTCAAGCTGCACTTAAACAGCATATTATAGATAGTGAGTTTATCCTGACCTTAATTTCCCATAGTAAATACTGCATCAGTTATCACACTTTAGTATGTACCAGTGGAATTTCTAAATAACTCATTATTCTTCATTAGCCTGTCCATTACCATATTTACATAAGCAACCATGATAACACTTATCACAGCTGCAATAGCACCATTTATTGCATCTTAGCAGATGCTGTAAAGGCTTGGTACATAGTACAGCATATTTATCACAGGTCAAATGACTGTACCATGTGATAAATGCCCTACTGCACTTTAGTACCTCTAACCTTAAATATCTCCTAATATGACCAGAAAATATGAATGCTGACCAAGATAAACACGTGCACATTAAACATTAATCAAGTACATAAGAGAGTTTAATCACACTTTTTGGTCTTCTTGTATTTGCAGCTTGTTATTGAAAACTTTTATTCTGAAGCTGGTATCAGCTCTGTGAAATGGTTAAGATCAATTCAAATGCTCGTGTGGTAATACGTGGGAGGCTCATGCTAAACCTGTTGTGGTTTTCCAGATTGCTTGATTCATTCCAGAGATGGTAACTGAATGACATACATGACAGAAATGTGTCAGGGTGAATTCTGACAACCTTGACTATGGAAAGCATCAGAGAGTGGAGGCACCTAAGCATCACAGAGTGTAGGCACCTTAAAGGATAGAACATTTAGCCCAGTTGTTCTTTGCTGAGACTGAAACAGAGTGCACTTGCTGGTATGTCTGCTCCCTCTCCAGATCAACTGGGTCTTGGGCACTTTGTTGGCATAAGCTGAGAAGGTCCCCTGCATCTCGGGTTCCTGCAGCACCAGCCTAGTCAGCCTCCTGAATAGAAAGTGCAGGAAAGGCTCAATGGCTAGTGCATACAGTTGTCCTGATGAAAGACATCCTTGAAGTACTCCTTACCTGAATGCCAGAGGCACTGTCAGGGACCAACTGATCTTCATGAGCAGAGCCATACAGGAGTTGGAGAAGATCTATGAAGTGTGGGCCAAAACCAAATGCTTGCAGGGTTTCCATGAGGTATCCATGATCTGCCCTGTCAAATGCTTTCTCCTGGTCTAGAGCATGAAGAGTGATCAACAGTCCAGTCCCATGAGTAAGATGGATTAGATCCTGGACCAGAAAGATGTTATTGAATATGGTCTGGACCGGGATTGTGTAGAAATGATCATAGTGAATCATGTCAGATAGCACATAACTGAGTTGCAAAAAGTTGTTTTGGCTGTGATCTTTCAATCTGTGCTGATCAGCAAGATCAGGCTTCTTCACATTGTGCAGGTCCCCCTTCTTAGGCATTAGAATTAGCACTGCATGAAGACATAACAGAGTAACTGACTAGTCCTCAGGGCTTCTTGTAGGACCTGCAGAAGGTCGGGCCCTAGCTCACTCTGGAAGTGGAAATAGAACATGATGGTCAGCTTGTTGATACCTGGAGATTTATTGTAAGGTATCAGACCTAGGGCTTCAGAGAGCTTGGCCACTACTAAGAGATCAGTCCAGCCACTCTCTGTCACCCTAAGTGACAATGGGAAGACTTTCCCGTAAAATCCTGCAGGAGTCTGGGTCTGTAGGATCTTGAGAGAACAGCATGAAATAGAATTATTTAGCTCTGCTTTGAATACTGTCTGGATCAGTTTGGAAAGAGTCATTCACAGACAGCAGGCATGCTGTCTGCTTCTTGGCTCCCCTTCTCTTCTCCAACTTGTGGAAGACGTGTGAGCCATGATCCTTCTCCCTAGGATTTGGATATATAACCTGATATAAGGTCCCTGGTTCTGATGCTAAACTAGGTCCCAGAGGGTGCACGTCTTCTAAATGTACAGGCTCTGCAGACCTTAGTCCTTGAGCACAGGCAGGCACTTCTCAAGACTGAGCACTTCCCCCTCAAGTTCCTTGATCCCAGCACCATGCCTTCTGCTAGTGCCACTAGCACTAGCAGAAGGCATGGTGCTTCTGCTAGTGCTAGTGGCACTAGCACTAGCAGGATCCCCCCAAATTACCCCATTGTGTCCTTCCATGGACTAATCACCAATGGGCCGATACAGTATAGTGCGCTCTGATGGAGCGCACTATTACCCGGCATTTGGACACACATTTTCGACGCGGTAGCTTTACCCCTTATTCAGTAAGGGGTAATAGCGCAGCCAAGCCGCACATTTTAATATCGCACTGTGCACTTTCCCGGGCACAGGGAAAGTGCACAGTGCGATATTAAGTCGGAGGTCCCAAAAGTTAAAAAAAGTAAAAAAATAAAAAAATAAAAAAAATTGAAATCGGCCCATGGCTTGCGGGTTGAAAACCGGACACTCAAGTTTGCCGGCGTCCGGTTTCCGAACCCGTGGCTGTCAGCGGGCTCGAGAACCGATGCCGGCAAAATTGAGCGTCGGCTGTCAAACCCGCTGACAGCCGCCGCTCCTGTCCAAAAAGAGGCGCTAGGGACGCACTAGTGTCCCTAGCTCCTCTTTTTACTGCCGGGCCTAATTTAAATAAATTTATTTACTGAATTGCGTGCACAGCAGAATGGCCTGTGCACGCGCCGCTCTCCCGCATTTTTTACTTTATCAGCCCGCAAGTTATTTATCCAAGACAGTTTTGGTTACTATGGCTACAGTTTATGATTCAGGTAAACTGCACTGGGAAAGCCCAGGCATTAATATTTTTCCTTAACCTGGAGTTTTAAAAGTAAAAACATTTTTCTTAGTCTTTCTTTTGGCTTCAAATGATGTTCCTTGAGCTCTGTAAAGATCGCTTGTGCTGGCAAAGATTACTCAGCAACCTATTTTGCCCCATGTTGCCTTATTTATCTCCCAAAGTCCCTGTAATCCTGAAGTGTAAAATCTATCTTTTCCTTTCATTCTTATAGATGAAAAGGCAGGTTTGGGGTTTCCGTTCACCCCCCATGTGTCCACTTGTCTCCTTTTTATTTGTTTTTATTTAATCTATGTGTATTTTCCTCCTGTATTAGTGTTGTAGCTGCTGTTTTTCCAACTGTGTTCTTAGCCTTCCTGGAGGTCTGCACAAGACTTTCTAAGCCATGACAAACTCCTTTATGTTATCTTTTTTTATTTTATGTTTTTATTATTTTTCAAATTTATTTTAATCTTTGATGGCAGTACCATGGACCCAGAAGTGACATCATGCTGATGTTACCACTGGATATGGTATGTACTTGTCTACAGCATCGGGGGCTTCCCCAAGTGGGATGCTCATCACAGCTATTTTATTGAAACTGCAGTGATACAGGTCTCCAACTTCTGCTGCTGTAATCAGAAAGAAGTGGCAGCAGCAGTGATGGTAATTCCACCCCCCCCCCCCCCCCCCAAACACACCCACATAGCAAGGGAGCCTGACCTGCCCGAAGCCATGGGAGGAAATACAAAGCAGTCCCATAGCACTGCTCCCTCTCCCTTCCAATGAGTATGGAAGGAAGAGAAGCACTCCTGCAGCATTCCTGAAGTGACACCATTTACTCCTTTCATCTTCCAGAAGCCTGGCCTCCCCAATGCCCCAGGCATCAGCATTCCTGCCCTGCCAGCACCATCTGGTGCCATTTAGAACCCCCTCTTCATATGGGTAATTTTAAATTTTTTTTTAAACTCCTATTACATAGACATTATAGGCATTTCAGAAATGAGAGGAAGGAGGATAACCAATGGGACACTGTGATACCAGGGAATAAATTATATCGATGTGATAGGGCAGATGAAATTGGTGCAGTGGTGGCACTATACGTGAAAGATGGCATAGAGTCAAGCATGATAAAATACCTACTGGAAATAAATAGCAGCACAGAATTAATAATTAATTAATTTTATTTCTAGCCTTTATGATAGAAATTCCATGTACGATGTGTTAGACTATAGCAGTTTGTGTATACTACCAGCCATTTGGATGAAATGAAGTGTTATGCTCAGGCTTGTGAACCCTTGGGCCGACAGGAGGATGGTATACCTTTGGAGAAGATCCGCAGGTTCTCCTGTCGGGAGGCGAGGCAGGAACAGAAGATGTGACCAGCTGACCCTTGGCACTGTAGACAGAGATGACTGTGGAGGCGGACGAAGAGTCGTGACGTCGAGGAACGGAAGTGTGTCTTCGCCACTGGAAGTCAGCGGTCCCCCCAGGAGGAGCCCGTAGGGACCCGGACCGCTGGGACTTAGGTGGACCTTTGAGAGGTCAAGGAAATGGATGTTCGGTGCAAGGGCTGAATGGAGCTTCACCGCTGGAAGCCCGCGGTCCCCCCGGGAGGAGCCCGTAGGGACTCAGGCCGCTGGGACTTAGGTGGCCCTTGGAGATGATGGTCAGGAAGAAGTCCAAGGTCAAGTGCCAGAGGGTCGTCGCTTACCAGTCTGAGGTCACACACCGAGGGATCATCGCTTGCCAGTCCAAAGTCACACACCAGAGAATCACCGCTTGCCAATCCGAAGTCAGAAACCAGGACCACCAAGACGAGACAGGAACAAGGAATCAAGACACTAGAACTCTCCGAAGCAAGCAGACCTGACCAACGTAGGACGTTGCCAAGTCAAGGAATGAGCAGAGGAAGCCTCCTTATATACTTCCTCTGCCCTGGATCATTGGAAGCAGGTGAGTATCATTAAAGGGATCAGGTCCCTTTAAATCAAGCAAGGGGGCACGGCCTCACGCCTAAAGATGGTGGTGGCCATCTTGGATTTCCTCCGTGGAGGAAAGCCAGCAGAACGCCACGAGGGAGGAGCAGGGACAGCTCACTACCTGGCGGCCAGACTGCGGACCAGCCCCGGAGTGACGGACACTGGCCCAGGGGAATAGATCAGGAGTTGCTACGGTGGGTCGCCGCCGCAGTGGAGGTAGGGTGCCGCGCCCGTGGCCATCCATGGACACGGGACACAACATGAAGAAACTGACTGGAAATGCTAGCTGAAATGAAAAGAGGAAATACTTTTGACAATTCAATTATAATGGGAGATTTCAATACTCCAGTAGTGACTGAGTCAATTTCACATCAGGAAATGCCAGAGGAGTTAATTTTCTAGATGCCATAAATGACTGGTTCTTGGTATAGCTGTTCCTAGAATTGACAAGAGAGGTAGCTACTTTAGATCTAGTCTTTAGCTATCAGAGATTACTGGAGGGATTGGGAGACACTAAGTAATAGTGATCATAATGTAATAAAATTTTACATAATCATTGGAAAGGGGACATTAAGTAAAATTACTACAGTAGCATATAACATTAAAAAAGGGAGACTATGATAGAATATGGAAATTAGAAAAAAACTAAAAAGAGCAGTTTCAAGGGTTAAATTTTGCATGAGGTGTGGACATTGTTTAGAAATATTATTTTGGAAGCCCAGATAAAATGTATTCCATTCATTAAAAAAGGTTGAAGGAAGACAAAATGACTGTCTGTGGCATTGAATCGTGAGGTATAAGAGACTATTAACGTTAAAAAGGCATCTTTCAAAAAATGGAGAGCAGACCCAAATGATGAAAATAGGCAAGAGCATAAGCACTGGCAAGTTAGATGTAAAACAGTAGATAGACAGGGCAAGAAAAACTTTGAGAAAAAGCTTGCCAGTGAGGCAAAAACTACTAATAAAAGCTTTTCACAGTACATTTGAAGGAAAATGCCTCTGAAGGAGTCAGCTGGGCTGCTAGATGACCAACAGTGGAGTGTCTCAGCGATCAGTACTTGGACAGGTGCTTTTTAATATATTTATAAATTATCTGGAAAGAGGTATGACAAGTGAGGTAATCAGATTGGTAGATGACAAAAACATATTCAGAGAAGTTAAGTCACAAGCAGATTGTGTTAAATTGCAGGAGGACCATGCGAGACTGGAAGACTGGGTGTCCATATGGCAAATGAAATATAATGTGGACAAGTGCAAGGTGATGCATATAGGGAAAAATAACCCATACTGTAGTTGCACAACGTTAGGTTTCATATTAGGAGTTACCACCCAGGAAAAAGATCTGGGTGTCATAGTTGAATTGTCAGATCAGTGTGCTGTGGCAGATAAAAAAAGCAAACAGAATGCTAGGAATTATTAGGAAGGGAATGTCAAATAAAACTAAGGTTGCCATAATGCCTCTGTATCACTCCATGGTGAGACCGCACCTTGAATACTGTGTACATTTCTGGTCCCTGCATCTCAAAAAAGATATAATTGAACTGGAGAAAGAACAGAGAAGGGTGACCAAAATGATAAAGGACATGGAACAACTGCCCTATGAGGAAAGGCAAAAGAGGTTAAAGGCTGTTCAGTTTGGAGAAGAGACGGCTGAGGGGGGGATATGATAGAGGCCTAAAAAATCATGAAAGGATAATACAAGGACTAGGAGGTGCTCCATGAGTTTAGCGAATAACACATTTAAAACAAATTGTAAATTTTTTTTTCATGCAACGCACAATTAAGCCCTGGAATTCATTACCAGAGGATGTGATTAAGGCAGTGAGTGTGGCCAGGTTTAAAAAAGGTTTGGATAAGTTCCTGGAAGGGATGTCCATAAATTGTTATTAATCAATAAGGAATAGTAGCTTGGGATCTATTTAATGTTTGGGTATTTGGCAGGTACATGTATCTTCAATTGGCCACTCTTGGAAACAGGAAGCTGGGCTTCATGAACCCTTCGTCTGACGCAGTATGGCATGCTTTATGTTCTTAAGCCAAATTACAGGGGGTTAATGCATCCAAATAATGTGAGTAAAATCTATTTGCATATCCCTTTAAAATTTGAAGTACAAATATATGGGTATCTCATTTGTGCACACTTATCCAGCTAAATTCTGATTTATATCTGGCTAAGTAGAGACTTTGCCACTACTTAGATGGACAAATTTGAACTTATCAGATAAAACAGCACTTTTTTTTAGACTTATCTGGCTATATTATACCAGATAAGTCTGAAAAGTGCCAATTAAATGGACAAGTAGTGCTTTTTAGACTTTTCTTTTTTACTCAACGCACAATTAAAATCTGGAATTTGTTGCCAGAGGATGGGGTTAGTGCAGTTAGTATAGCTGTGTTTAAAAAAGGATTGGATAAGTTCTTGGAGGAGAAGTCCATTACCTGCTATTAAGTTCACTTAGAGAATAGCCACTGCTATTACTAGCAACGGTAACATGAAATAGACTTAGCTTTTGGGTACTTGCCAGGTTCTTATGGCCTGGATTGGCCACTGTTGGAAACAGGATGCTGGGCTTGATGGACCCTTGGTCTGACCCAGTATGGGATGTTCTTATGTTCTTATGTTGTTAGGTGCCGCTACTGGACCACATAAATCGGAATTTAGCCAGATAAGTAACAGTTATTTTCTAGATAAGTCCAAACTTGCACGGTTTGCGGTTTTTACATGTGCATTTGCATGCAGGTTAAAAAATACAGTAGTAAATTATTGTGCGTCTATACACAATCATATGCATGCAAGCAGTTTTGAAAGATATCTTCCCTATGAATATATTTCTTTGTTACACTGTCACCTCTGTCAACTCATGATATTGCTTAGCTTAGACTCTCTGCACACGTAGAGCTCCTTTTCCTGACTGGTTATTTTTTGAATGATTCTGAGCTCTCTATTTGATCTATTTCTGTTTGCTCCTTGTCTGTGTTCTCTTGCTTCTTCCTATTGGTACCTTGCCTCTAGGAATATCTGGGATTGTTTACTTGTTGGGAAAAAGCTTTTGGCAAACTAACAGCACTCCTAGGTGCATGAAGTATCACTCTTTTCATCTTTATATCTCATCCGCTGCTAGTCCCTGCTATTCACTACTTCTAAAGCTGCAATTGTCTGCCTATCACTGAGTTTTCAGAGATTCTCCTCACAGCTGTACCAGGTCTGCTATCTGTGTAACTATCCTGGATAGGATACCATGTCATTTGCACTGAGTGTTAAACAGTTTATCATTCAATTTTGCTTCACTGTAAATACTCTGCTGTTCACTGTAAATACTCTACTGTTCAGCTATCTCCCCTTTCCAGATCCTAGTTTTATTCTCCCTGTTTTATTGTAACTTTCTTTCTCACAACCTTGCTCTTGTTCACAGTGTTTGAATTCTCTCTTCCTATCACACATTGTTAATTGTAAACCGGTTTGATTTGATTTCTGTCAAGAAAGTCGGTATAACAAAATAATAAATAAAAAAAAAAAATTCAATAAATGTTTGATATTAAGAACTGAATTTTCTAAGATACTTGGAAGCTGGGAAAGGAAAAATGTTTAGCTGACTGTTTAGCAACTCAAGCAGAGGAGAACAGTATACAACAGTTTCTATCGTTACATTTATTTCCATTTCCTGGGTTGTGTAGTCTTCCATGTCTTGCCAATCGTTATGTGTGTTACTGAGGTCACCTTATTTTCCCCTTTTTACACTTTTTTTAAATGCCTTCAGACCCCTAGAGTGCACAGATCATGCAGCAGCCTCTCAAATGTACTTGGTCCTCCAGCCAGCCTTGCCACTACTGGATGCCCCTGGCCTTTTTGGAAATTGTCACTTCCGATTTTGCTTTGAACTGTAGGGACTAGTCCAGGCTACCATTAGTTGAACCAAATACAGTGGAGTCAGAGCAAGACAAGATAGACCTTGCAAAAACTTTCTTGAGACTGAAACTGCTATTGCTTTCTACAGATGAAATTAGCTAAAACACACAAACTTGTTGAAGTTGTTATGACCTTGAAAAACATTGAATTCATCTAAGCAGTCTATTCTGGTCACCAAAGTGTGTCTACCAGCACATATCCTTAGCATGTGAACTAAGTGTGAAGATAGATACCTGCAACGAAGAAAACAGCTTCTAAAATTCACCAATCATATACCAATGGATTGTGGTATATCCAGTCCCAATGTCTAGTTTGGCAGCTGTGCAGCCATGTGAGGGACCTTATTAGGTCCATGAAGTCTTAAAACGTGGCCTAAGATAAAGAACTGAACCCCCAGTCCATTTCTGCTTCCCATGTCCATCACAGGTTTGTCCTTACCTACTCCAGCTTCCTGGGTCCTTGTTTCAAACTTGGTGGGTCTCTTGGGCGCCATTTGCCAATGCTCTGTAATATCTCTTGAACCCCTGCCTCTGGATTATGTGGATTTACCTCCTTTCAAATCCATAGGTGCAGCTGGACTGCCTTCATGCTGACTGACCACAGACCAGACTTGATAATAGCTAGAACCTCTCCCAAGACAGAGACTGCTCAGATGTCTCCACACTCCTGTGTAACTTAACACAAGACTGGGCCAGTTTATTCTTTATGCTGGGTATTCAGATAGCAATGTATCAGTACAGTGCAAGATGAGATTAAGTTAGCATAAGGTATTTTAAGGTTTTTAGACCAAGAATGATTTCTATATGCTAAATCAAAAATGGAAAAAAACAATGTCTAATATAATTGTAATCATTGTAAGCTTTCACTGCCACAATAAAATTCCTATGAATCACGATGAGTGTGAAAACATCTAAGTCTCTACTGATCTGCATTACTATATCTGAGATGAAAGCAATTTCAGATAATTCTGTGAGCAGATTCCCCCTGAAAAACCTAACTGTTTCTGTGCTCTCTTGAGTAGCCTCTTTTTTGATTTGTCTTTTTTTTCTCTTTCATCGTCATCATAACATGTTCTTCCTCTACTGCGAGACTAACCAGAAGAGGTAAAGGGTGGGATGGAAGAAGAATGGATTTCTAACCTTCAGGAAGGTGACCACAGAGACCCGGCCCCTCTAATCCACAGAGCCCTCGTCCCAGGAAAGGACACTAACATACTTAATACAGGAAGTTCTCAAACTTAAGATACAATTAGTTTCTGAAAACCGTGTCCTAAGTCAAAACATAAGTCAAAAACAATGTTATAAATGAGGGATTGGCTCTAGTATCAGGGACCAATACCCTATTTTCCTCAAAATAACTCAGAATTTAGTAATATATAGTACTGTAAAAAGTAGAGACACATTTTAAAGCATTATTTTTTTTTTTTGTCTGAAGAGGAAAGTACCAAGGCATGCCTACTAGAGATGTGAATCGGAACCTGAATCGGTTCGGATTCCGGTTCCAATTCACATGTGGTTTGTTTTTTTTTCGGGCCCGATCGGGGTTTTGTTTATCAGCTGCGCCCGAGCCGATAAACAAAAAACCCACCCCGACCCTTTAAAACTAATCCCTTAGCTTCCCCCACCCTCCCGACCCCCCAAAAAACTTTTTACAGGTACCTGGTGGTCCAGTGGGGGTCCCTGGAGCGATCTCTCGCTACCGGGCCGTCGGCTGCTACTAATCAAAATGGTGCTGATAGCCCTTTGCCCTTACCATGTGACAGGGTATCCGTGCCATTGGCCGGACCCTGTCACATGGTAAGAGGTTGAGAAATGAATGACAAGGAGTATCATGTGCGTCTTTGGTGAGAATTGCAGAATACTTGAGTAGTAGATACCTAGGGTACTTTTAGAAAGATGAGTCACTCAGTCTATGGCAAAGAAAGTACAATGCCCTTTTTGTAAGTGACCAGAGAGGATGATGAAATTGTACTTTTGACATTTCTATCCTGACACTTCTTTTATAATCCATCCAAATGGTGAATGATATAAAAGCACAGTAGGCAGCCAAGCTCCCAGGTTTCTCTGAAAGAAATTGAAATAAAAATGACACATTTCCTCCCATGGTTGATAACTGGAGTTTTGTGGAAAAATGTGAGAAAGTTCAGATTTACTCTTAACCTGGGTATTTGGTGTAGAGGCAAGTAAAAGTCTCTTCATTAAGTATGGACCAGTTTGGGAGTGTTTCTTCAAACTTTGTGTATGGCTCTACCCCAAATATCCTTTGAATAAACCCTTTTTTGACAGCTGCTCTTCAGTAAAACTGAATATGGCACTGAACATGGCACAGGTGAAGTGATCTCAGAATGAACAAAGGAGAGCCAAAGAAAGTGTTATATGAAAAAAATTCTCTCCAGAATTTAAAATATGTTTGAAGAAGTTTAGATATCAATTTGAAAAACAGGTGTTTTACAGAGGGCAATTTATAGAGAAGGCAGGAAGATTGCAGGCTTGCGGGTGCTTTGTACCCACACAGGCCTGCTAAATGATTTATTTAAAGAGAAACTCCCCGCATACCTTGAAAGGGGTTCTCTTATCCTGCACACTTTGCAGGCACGAGGTGTGTGGCAGAAAGAATGTGCTGGGATTCCAAAATGCAATCCTCGTGCATGCTTCAGCTGCATCACCAACCTCGACCTCGACACTGCCTCTTTTTTCCCCACAGAGGTGAAAGGCAATTTTTAAAGGGGTGTGTTCCATACATGAACATCAAATTGCCCTCCTTAATGTTTTGCATTTTTCAATTCCATTGCCTTTTTTTTTTTTTTTTTGGAAAGAACAATTACGTGCCTCTGTGGCTTTCAGGTAAAAGTGCTGAAAGCTATCTTAGATTAGTCAAGCAACTTAATTTCACTCTACAACTGTATAATGATCTTATCATGATTCCTTCTCCCTTCCATTTTATATTTAAATTTTTTATTGGTAGCAAGCTTACTTTTTACTCCAAAGTTATCTGTATGTGTGTTTCTCATGTAGTAAATTGTAAAGCTTGGATACAAGGCATTTTATAAATTGAAATGGCTATTATATAGAAAAAAAATTGTTAATATATCATCTGGACTAAAAGTAATCCATTACAGAATCTGCAATAGTTAATATAAAACATGACTAATTGAAAGTTACCAGTTATAGTACCTGTTAACTAGATGCTTTAATTAACTGTGATGGAAGATGCTTGAGATATAATGTGATCATGATCTGGGACATGGCTGAGTTCCATAGTCTAATCTCATTAGCAAAACACAAATATAAAAATGTATAACTGCTGTTATAAAATGGTTAAAATATATATGTATAGTTTTATTTTTATCTCATTAGAACAGGTTTTTAGAAGTATATTTATGGTTAGAAGACCATAGATAGTTACTGCATACAACAGAACACACACCAGTCATATTACTGGAATTCTCTGAGTCATTTTCCAATTCGGTTTTGACTTTGCTGAGGTTTCAAACTCAGAAAACTGGTAGTTGAGTAACCTACACCCTGCACATGATCCCCACCTTTCACCCATGTTTACTGTACCTTGGTGACACACAATATGCTGATGCAAATTTAAGCTTCATAGTGTGACAATATAAAATTTATCTTAAACTGATGCAGAATACTTAGAAAGTTATTGATAAATATTATGAAATGGATATCAAATTGATGGTAATTAAACAAAATAGTTGTCAGTTTATGTGCCTCCAGCTGCAGTTCCCATGAAGACAGTGGCAATTGGTGGTAAAGTTGGCACCATTTCTCTAAGTTCATTGGAATGTGTATTGGAATCCAAAGCATCCTGAGAAGGGTATTGACCGGAAGCTCCATACATACACTGGGATGAAGATGCAGAAATCATCGTTTGCATATTTGAGGCTGAAAAAGAAGTACAAATTTGACTGTGGTTATTCTTTTAAGGAATGAATTATTTCTTCTGTGATACACTGACTATCATGCTGTAGAAAGAGAATACATATAATGAACATTGGTATAGAGTCAGTGCATTTGGTTTTGGTTTGCATGGCACATTTTATGCTTGTCTTCCAGTGTTAGATTGCTTTTGCTGCCTGGACACAGAAACTACCATTCAACTGGGTATATGCCAAAGCATAAGTATCACACATGGCAAAAAGTTATTTCAAGTTTTCTACTGCCATACAGGTTCATAAAATTTCCCTTTTGGGATTTCCCATGTGCCTGCTGAGTGTGTTTTCTACCATTAAGATACATTTCTTTAATAATACTTAAAATGTGACACTATCCAAAGTTATATCAAAGAATTCCAGCATTGATCCCAGTCCCAGCTCTCCTTATGGAAAGGAGAGGTTAAAGAACTAAAAATTCATGAAAAAAAAATAAAACAGACCAGTGTCAATGTGAAAGCACCTTTTCTATCTGGTGTGTCCTAGATTGTATTTTAAACAAGAGGTTCCCCAAACCTGTCCTGGAGGACCCCCAGCCAGTCAGGTTATCAGGATATTTAAACTATAATAATGCAGCCTCCCCCCCCCAACTCAAAATTCAGAAAATTAACTCTGAATGCACTGGTCTAGCCCAACGGTTCTCAACCAAGTTCGTGGGACAGACAAACCAGTCAGGTGTTCAGGATATTCATAATGAATATGCCGTGAGATAGATCAGCATACAATGCATCCAGCTTGCAGCACTCAAGGACCAGAGTTGCCTACAACTGGGGTACAGTATTCATGTAATGCAACCATATAAATGCTTCTGGTCTAGGGTAGGCTAGACCAGTGCTTTCTTGTATATTCATTAGGATATCCTGAAAACCTGACTGGCTAGGTGTGCCCCGAGGACTGGGTTGAGAAGCACTGGTCTTAGCCTACCCTAGACCAGAAGCATTTATATGGTTGCATTACATGAATACTGTACCCCAGTTGTAGGCAACTCTGGTCCTTGAGTGCTGCAAGCTGGTTGGGTTTTCAGGATATCCACACTGAATATTCATGAGATGCATTTTCATGTGCTTGCCTCCATTGCACGCACCTGTGTCTCATGCATATTCATTGTGGATATCCTGAAAACCTAACCAGCTTGCAGCACTCAAGGACCAGAGTTGCCTACCCCTACTGTATCCAGTAAAATTAAAAGGTATTACAATCATTTGAATGTAGGTAGATGATGAAAAGCCCTACTTAAAGATACTGTTAGGTTGCTGCAAAATTGCAAGACTCATTTTATATCATCTGTAGGATGAATATAATACATGGAAAGTTCTAATACTACAAATAAGGAGAGGAGCACTTCACTCCTCGAGGGCTGCATGCTGGTTGGGCATTCAGAATATCCCTATTGAATATGAATGCAATAAATCTGAATTCTCAGTGAATTTTTTGGGACCCTTACTGCTATGCATTGCAGGTATTAGTCAGATACCTTCATCATGTTACATCAGGTTACACATTAAATCATCTTATTTATGTAAAAGGGTCATATAATCACTAGAGATACAATCACTGACTGGGTTTAGAAATTTCAAAATTTGTGGTATATTTTGCCATTTTTGCTTCTTATACAGCGTATAACTTAATATAGATCTTTAGCAGCCAAACTGGTCCTGGAGAGAACTAGAATCTTTCAGAAGACCAACAAAAATTATCATAGTACAGCAGCTTTCGAGAGCTCATGGGCCTTTATTTCAGATATTTCTGAGTATTGAAAGTGAGTTTCTTGCAAGATGATGTTCTGCAACATCTTTTTTGTTGCTCCCTTAAAAAGTACACAAAATAGAAGCCTGCAGTATAATATCTACCAGCAAAAAGTGTGCAGCGTTATTTGGGCAGTCTGGTCTATAACAGCCTCTGTGTGTGCACCTGTGTGGGCGTGCCTTTGTGTCTGGGTACCTGTGTCTGTGTGTGTGCCTCTGCTTGTGTGCATGTGCCTGTCCTGTATGTGTATGTATGTGTCTGTCTGTGTGTGCTTGGGGGTCTTTTCCTCCCATTCTGTCCTGTATGTGTATGTATGTGTCTGTCTGTGTGTGCTTGGGGGTCTTTTCCTCCCATTCTGTCCTGTATGTGTCTGTCTGTGTGTGCTTGGGGGTCTTTTCCTCCCATTCTGTCCTGTATGTGTATGTATGTGTCTGTCTGTGTGTGCTTGGGGGTCTTTTCCTCCCATTCTGTCCTGTATGTGTATGTATGTGTCTGTCTGTGTGTGCTTGGGGGTCTTTTCCTCCCATTCTGTCCTGCATGTGTATGTATGTGTCTGTCTGTGTGTGCTTGGGGGTCTTTTCCTCCCATTCTGTGTCTATGGAAAAAGACTTTGATGAATCAGGCCTTAAGACACTAATTTTCAGGGTTTAGGTGTTTAAATTCAGGTCTGATGCACTAAAAGCTTTTTCCCATTTTGCCTATTTATATGTGTGTGTGTATGTGGTTGGTGGCCTGTTCCTGTGGCTGTGTATGTCTGCCTGTGCATAGGCCTGCGTCTGTGTGTGCATATGCATGTGTAAGCCTGTGCATGTATGCAACCCTGTATGCATGTGTGAGCTTGTGCATGCTTCTGTAAGCTCAATTGCACTTCTGCACACTTGTGTGAGCTTGTGTAAGCCTATTTATGTGTGCCTATGTGTGTATGCCTATGCCTGCCTTGTATATGGGAGTGTGAGAGACAGAAATTCACAGAAAGAGCATATTAGTGAACTTTACCTGGCATTGCTTGGGTTATCTAGTCAATAATAGCCTGTATGTATATGTACGTTTGTGCATGTGGATGTGGGTGCCTGTACTTGTGTGTGGGTCGGGGCTTATGCCTTTGTGAGTGTGTGTGTGGGTGGGTGCCTGTGTCTTTGTTTGGGGGAGCCTTTGTATGTACCTGTGTGTGTGTGTGTATGTATGAGAACCTGACAAACAGGCCTTTCCAGATGGAGCACATTTGTCTTTGCACTATACTCCCTCCACTGCTCCAGGTACCACCTGGTCGCCAAACATAGATACAACAATATGATAGACTGACCGACACAATACAAGAAACGGAAGAATACCCATATATTTTCAAAGTAATGTTTCAAGTGTTCATCACATATTTTTTTGTAAATGTGTGATAGACACTTGAAACATTAAGTTGAAAATATATGGCTATTCTCCCATTTCTGTTTTCCATATTTATACAAATGGGAGTTCCCTCCTTTGAGATAATTTTTCAGTACCAGTCATTATTTACAATATATATATATATCCTGTATATATATATTAATAGGGTGATATTACATCGGTTTATCTGCACATGTATAATCTACTGCACATTTTCCAATAGATACAAAATGCGAAAGAGCTTTTAGGACATCTGACTCAAATTTAGGGACCTAAATCCTGAAACTGGCATCTTAAGGCTCGATTCATCAAAGTTTTCTTTCTATAGACACAGAATGGGAAGAAATCCTTAGTCGAATTTTAAAAGCCCTATGAGCAGCGAAGTGGGGAGATATGCACAGACGTCGGGCCAGCATGCGCCATGCAGACTTTAAAAAGCACACAAGTATGCACGTATCACCTGGTACGTGCACAAAGCTTTTTTCAAAAAAGAGGTGGGACATGGGCGTTCATGGATTTTGAATGAAACCAGTGCGTAATTATTTACGTGCACGAGCATGCACGCCAGGGTCCCCTACTGCATAAGTTTACTTCTGCTGTAGATGGCGTGTAAGTCATAAAACAACAAAAACTAGGCTAATTAGCGGGTTAGGGCAAACAGGGTTAAAGGGAGGCTATTTGATTAGGGGGGGTTAGAATGTCCTATCCTATACCTGGGCGAACTGGTAATAGCATCAGCACGCAATATCTACTAAACTTCTCCCACTTACGTGATAGAGGTGGCATTTGTGCGCACATGCGCTTGTCTATATTGGGCGAACATGTACTGGCACACAGCCTATTTTATACCATACGTGCATATACGCGCATATGTTATAAAATGGCCACGTCCAATGGCGTGAACCGGCACATGCGCATACTTGTGTGTCCGCACAGCTGTTTAAAAGTTACCATCTTAGTGAACCAGGCTTTAGGAATACAAAAAGCTATTGCACTGTGGAATAATAATTAAAAAACAGAACCAGTAAAAAAAAACCAACCAAAGAATCTCAAGTTTTCATGCACTCACTGTTTTTCTGAAACCACCCAATTGTCCTGCCATGGACACAGCATAGAGGCCTTCGACATGTTTCAGTGCATGTTGCTAGATGTCACCAGAGGGTGGTTAAATGATGTAAATAAGGACAGGCAAAACTTACTTTTTTCATTTTTGTGAATATTGTGCAAAATGTACAAATTTGCCGAATTGTTCACCCTGGGCTTTAATGGCAGAAATTCTACGTGAAAGGCCCAAAACGTTTTACTAGCGTTTCAGTACTTCATTCCTTTTAAAATTAAAATGTAAATTAGAATAACAAAAACAATAAAAAATAAAAGAGAGGGCTTCCCTATTTTTTGTCTGTTTCATCAAATACATTTCCAGTATATCCTATGGTGAAAAAAAAAAGGCATAAGCAGACAAAGTCTGTGAATATCTCTGGAAATACAAAAGAAGTTGAGGCTTGGCTGTTGTGACTCTTGCGGCAAATGTTTTCAGTTCCAGCCCTAACTCCCTTGAGCCAAATCGAATTTCAGTGCAAATGAGTGCCCTTCCCCCTCCCCCTTTCACCAACCCACTCGTAGCCCCAACCTTCAAAATGTTTGACTGCAGTTTGGAAAAGTCTAGATGTAACTTTGAAAAACTTGTGACACCATATGAATGTCCTGGCCTCAAAGGTAGCACTGAATCTTTGGCTATAAGCACAAATCCGGGAAAAACCCTTGAACGCGTGTCACATCTAAATAAAGGGGCGGATTTTAAAAGGCGCGCGAATAGCCTACTTTTGTTTGCGCTCCAGGCGCAAACAAAAGTACGCTGGATTTTAGCAGATACGTGCGGAGCCGCGTGTATCTGCTAAAATCCTGGATTGGCGCGCGCAAGGCTATGGATTTTGTATAGCCAGCGCATGCCGAGCCGCGCAGCCTACCCCCGTTCCCTCCAAGGCCGCTCCGAAATCGGAGCGGCCTCGGAGGGAACTTTCCTTTGCCCTCCCCTCACCTTCCCCTCCCTTCCCCTACCTAACCCACCCGCCCGGCCCTGTCTAAACCCCCCCCTTACCTTTGTCGGGGGATTTACGCCTCCCAGAGGGAGGCGTAAATCCCCGCACGCCAGCGGGCCTCCTGCGCACCGGGCCGCGACCTGGGGGCGGGTACGGAGGGCGCGGCCACGCCCCCGGACCGCCCCAGGCCGTAGCCACGCCCCCGTACCCGCCCCCAAAACGCTGCCGACACGCCCCCGAAACGCCGCGACGACCGGGCCCGCCCCCCGACACGCCCCCCTCGGAGAACCCCGGGACTTACGCGAGTCCCGGGGCTCTGCGCGCGCCGGGAGGCCTATGTAAAATAGGCTTCCCGGCGCGCAGGGCCCTGCTCGCGTAAATCCGCCCGGTTTTGGGCGGATTTACGCGAGCAGGGCTCTGAAAATCCGCCCCAAAGTGTATACACCTTTAGCCATCAGGAAGAAAACCAGGGTTAGACGCCCCAGTCTTTTTCAAAACTTTATTGAAGTGGAGACGTATATATTCTTAAAACCCAAGATGTACATATTCTTAAAGCCCACTTCAATAAAGTTTTGAAAAAGACTGTGGCGTCTAACCCTGGTTTTCTTCCTGACGGCTTTCTTAGACCGCCTACCTTCCTGCTTTTTTGGACCTTCACCTATAGCCATGCAACTCTCTTACCTGTTGGATTCCGGCAAACAACTGAAGATGTGTCTGAATAGTAGGAGCTGGATTGCTTTCTTCCGCTGTCATCTAAAATGTTGAGAGGATCATGGATGTCACTGTATGGAGGGAGGGATCGAACGCTGCTGACACTACTAATTACAGAAACATGTTGATCTATCATTGAACCAAGTCTGTGCGATTCTGAGTAGTTTCCATAGTATCCTATTAAATGAAAATAAGGAAGAATATAAGGAAAAGATCGTTAGGAAATCAACAGCTATATAACATAAGAAGGTAATATTCCACAATATGTAACACAGTAAACATGCTCATAGCATGGACTTCAGGAACACAAAGTGGATATTTGGGGGTCCATATTCAGTGCTTTTGTCCAACTATGTTCGGCACTTAGCCGGACAAATGTTGGGATTTCAATATCCTGCTGCGCTGACCGCCCTGGACTTAACCAGCTAGAAACGTATCTGGCTAAGATAGGGACAGTTCAGGGGCGTTTCCAGGTTATGCAGCTAAGTTAGCCGACATTCAGTATTATCTGGCTAATTACCCTACAGCTGTATAATTTTAGTACTGCTTCAGAGCTTCCTAAAGTTAGCCATATATGTGTACCCAGATAATTTGCTACTTAAATGGATATATTAAATAATGAGTGCTTAAGTTATGACCCAAAACATGTTTGAAAAAAATCCTAGCAGGCCAGCCAGACTAAACCCCACCCCCAACAACACGATTGGCTTTAAAAATGATGTAGAGTATTGTGCCTGATATCTACCTCCCCTCAAGGCCCGCCTCCAAAGGATTATTTTAAATTTCAGGCCTTTTGGCCTGACAAGCAGTCACAACCCTCCCTCCCACCAATTAAAAATCAAGCTTGGGACCCATGTCCCCTCCTTAAACCCTTTCAATATTAACCACTTTCAATATCAACCCACACCAACACGAATCCTCTTGCCCCACTTGGGACCCTCAAAAACCCTGAGACTTTCAGCATCATGGTATAAGTATTCCACTTTCGGACGTGTCAGGGATTGCCTGACATCAACACTGGTACTGTAAACTAATGATATTGCTTTCAGAAATACGCTGCACCACTGTCTATACCTGGATATGTCAAAGTTAGCCATATAACTCTATCCAGCTAAATTTAGGACTGCTCTCCAGTCAGCCAGATTACACACTGAAAATCAGCATTTATCTGGCTAACTTAGCCAGATAACTGGCCCTGTCCTAGAACATCCCTATCCTACCTGGTCTTATCCAGATAACTTTTTAGCTGGATAAAAAGTTAGCCAGCTATGTCTGGGGCAGTAAGACCAGTTTGAAAGGTTTTAATGTTCCATGGTCGTCATCAAACCTTTTTCATTGGAAACAATTTAATAGAACTAGGGGTCACGATTTGAAACTCCAGGGAGGAAGACTTAGAACCAATGTCAAGAAATATTTCTTCACTGAGAGAGTGGTGGATGCCTGGAATGCCCTTCCAGAGGAAGTGGTGAAGACTAAAACTGTGAAGGATTTCAAAGGGGCATGGGATAAACACTGAGATTGGGAATAAATAAAAAAACGAAATCTAAGAGAAACATGGGGGTAACCTGCACCGAGCGGCAGTTGCTACCTTGGGAAGCTTGCTGGGCAGACTAGATGGACCATTTTGGTCTTTTTCTGCCGTCATTACTGTTACTATGTTACTATGGTTTGTCGGGCTAACTTTGGGACTTAGCTGGACAAACCACTGTCAGGATTAACCTCTAAGTATAGGAGAAAGTGGAGGGCTGGGAGCAAATGAAAAGTTTAGCTTGGAGTTACTGGGCCCTCTACTATGTATGGCAGAAATCTGAATGAAACTGGATGAAAGGTTCAAATGTTATGTGGTTTGGTGAGATAGAGTAAGACAAACTTACTAGGGGATACTGACACATGGACATGATTTTATAAGGCCAACTTTCCTGTAGGAAAGTAGGCTAAAAAGGCTTGTTATATCACAATTTGCTCTGATCTCATGAAAAGGTAGATTTTAAAAGTGTTGCTCATGCAAAAATGGCCATATATGCGGGCTGTGCATGAGCAATGCAACTTTTAAGAAGCCAGGAAGGACATGTGTAACCAGAATAAGGAGACAGGGCCAAGACTGATGCACATAACCACAAATTTTGCAAGGGCAACCTGCATAACTTTCCTGAGAGAGAGTGAGAGAAAGTACCTCTGTATAGGGTCAGTCTGATACTCTATACATAGGTACCACTGTAGAGGGGCACTTTGAATCGGGCTGGGTTTTCGGGAGGTGGTATGGGGTTGGGGGGGGGGGGGTTCTTACAGACACATTCAGAGGTATTCATAGTAAAGCTGACATCAGCAAAGAATTGTAGTCCTTATAATTGATGAAAAGTCTAACAAGAGGAATTGATTTGTTCACTAGAGGGCTAGCTGCATTGTACAAATCTACTCCTTTTCATCACATAAGGACTACAATTTTTTACTGATGCCAATTTTACTATGAATACCTCTGAATGTGTCTGTAACAATACCCCCAACCCACCCCGATTCAAAGTGCCCCTCTATAGAGGTACCTATATATAGAGTATCAGATTGACCCTATATAGAGGTTCTCTCACTCTCATGCAAGATATGCATGCACAGGCTTTTAAGAAGTATATATGCACTTTATAAAATAAGGCATGTTTATGGGCGCACACTCATTCATTTAAAATTCTCTTTTTAGGCAATTTTTACAGGAAGTGCTGGAGAACATAAAAACGTGATGGCAGAAAAAGACCATACAGCCTACTGTTTCTAGTCTGCTCCTCCATGTCTTACGTTGAGTTGACACTGATTTCTCTCTATGTCATTTTTCAACCTAGACACCTAATTTTAAAAGTTACCTGCATATCTTTCAAATTATGCACGAAAGCTCATCAGCATTTGAACAGGCACATATGCTGACTATATAATCTATTCCTGGATCCGAGTCCACATTTTATCTCAATTTCACAGACACACCATATGCAAACTGCCTTACTCTCGCACACAAACAAAAGTCCCTCTTACACAAAGAATCAACCTCTTCTCTTAATTTTCTGACACGCACAAGTCTCATTCTTGCTTGGATACACAAACAAGGCCTCGCCATGTCTCTCTCCTATAATCACATTTTAAAAATTTGAGTTCAATGTAAAGAATCATTTGGAAATTTTGTTTACTCCATGGAGTACATTTTAACAATCTTTCTCTTCTTGCTTGGGACTCAAGGTCACAGCATATTGCTATATTTCAAAATATATTTTCAGGTATCTAACCAGGGGCAGAGCATCTCAATGATATCACAGTTTGCTCTGACTTAGCAGAGATTCCAACTGAACAGGAATGACAGTTTTCTTAATAGGAAAGTAAAGAAGAAGGGACTGGCTTTTAAGGGGCATCGGTGCACTTGAATATTGTAATCTGGAGGCCACTATGTGGTCTATTATCTCTGGCAGAAATCTGGATGAAATTGGTTGAATGGTTCAAAAGTTATTATGGGAGTGAGAACAGACAGACACACACACAGATATCATCTTATAAGATACAGTGTCCCTATTGGAACCTAGACTAGAAAATGAGAACATGACCAGATCTGGCTCCTATACTACCTGGCCCAAGCAGAGCACAAAAAACAGAGAAAAATGTTAAGGGCCGGATTTTAAAAGGGTTATGCGCGTAAATCCGGAGGATTTATGCACGTAACCGGCCTTATGCGCACCGGGCCTATTTTAAAAAGGCCCAGCAGCGTGCGTAAAGCCCCGGGACACTTGTAAGTCCCAGGACTTGCAAAAAGGGGCGGGGTCAGGCTCCCGGCACAGCGGCCATATTTGCTGCTGTGCGGGAGATCGCGCGCCGGCAACTTGCACCTGCCCAGAGGGAGGCACAAAAGGTAAAACAAAATTTTTGAGCGGGGTTAGAGTAGGGCTAGGGGGGGAAAGGTTAGGAGAAGGGGTGGGAAGATCAGGTTAGGGGGAAGGGAAGTTGCCTCACAGGCTGCTCCAATTTTGGAGCGGCCTGGGATGGAACGGGGGAAGGCAGCGCGACTCGGTGCGCGCAAGGTGCACAATTGTGCACCCTTTTGCGCGCACCGACCCCTGATTTTATAACTTGCGCGTGCCTGCATGCGCAAGTTATAAAATTGGGTGTACATGTGCGCATGCATATGTATGCCCGCATGCAACCGTTTAAAATCTACCCCTAAGTGCGAGGCTGTATAAAATCATATTGTTTTCTCTCTCCTTCCTCATGCTACCTATATATTTTATTCCATGCATACTTGAATTGCATCTGCATTTTGGCCTCTATCATCTATCACTCATGAAACATTTTTTTCAAATTTCTTTTGAGCCTCTCTTTCTTTCTTCATATGATGACCCCTTGTCCTTGAACTTTTCATTCTATGGACGCTATCTACTGGTACCTAGCTATCTACTGGTACCTAGCTAAAAGAATGAATAAGTGGGGCATCTTAAATCAGCATGCAAGGGCTTTTGGGCTAATCATAATCACTGATCCTGTAAAAACACTTATAGAGCAAAAGAAAAAATATAAAGTCAACATTTGTAAAATTTCTATAGGCCCCAATTCACATGAGTTTCAATTACTGGAGTCTCATTTTGCCTTCATTTTAGAACTTATGTTAAGGTACACCAACAACAATAACTACAAAAGGAACACTGGTTTGAAAGAGAAGGGTAGGAATCTATAATAAATAGTAATACTGTACCATTGGAAGTAGCAGGAGAATAGGTTGTTCCTTGGCAATTGCCAGATGCTGAATTGCTCAGATAATTGAAACTCCCCGTATTTACAAACTGCATGCTGTGTATGTCCTGTGCATTTGCAGAGGTCCCGTAATTGGAAGAAGGTCTTGCGTTGTATGGAGATACAGCACAACTGCTAGTAAAATAGTCCCTGGAGAGTTGTTGGTTGCTTAATGGAACAAACCGGCTCTGCTCTGCTCTGGGATGGTGATAGACTCCCGAAGAATGGGCCTGAGCTCTGAGCATAGTCTGATAGTTTGAACTAGTTCCATAATAGTTCTGATTTGTCTGGGACAACGTCTGGTAAAGTGGCTCGGAATAAGGTGAATATTGAGAATGAGTGGATAGTACTGGGCCCCCACTTGGGGGTCTACCAGCCATTGGCCCCTGATTAATGACGCTTCCTCTACTGACCAAGGCTGGGGATATAGGTGGAGTAATGAGAAGACCAGTGTTTTGAGAAAGGGCCATTTGACCTAAAAACGTGAAAGATTATATCAGGTTATTGCATGAATGTATTATATTGTAAACTATTGTACTCTATGAAAGTAACAGTTTCCATAAACCAAAGTTAATGTGATAATATGGTAGCACTTCTTTACCCTAAGTTTTTCCAAAAAGGTTTCATAATAAAAAGCAAAAGTTCATTTTATAGAAAAAAAAATATACTGATGCATTTGAAGGGCATATGGTCTCTATAAGCAATAAAATTCCTAGACAGTCACCAAGCACCCAGTTTTGTCACTGCATCCATGTATATTCTATGCAACTTTAGATTTTTTTGGATGATTTCAAATATATTAAAAATTTGGATTTGGTAAAATAATATAAAGAAATTAATAAAGAACATATCATACTAAATGGAGAAATATTTCCTGTAACACTAATGCATGAAAATTAATTATTTGAACGCACTTATTCATTTTAGCAAACTTGCTGGCAAATGAATTTTCAAAGTCTGTATTTTAACAAGAACGTGAGATTTCCTGACAGAAGACAGCAGTTGGATTCTTGAAGCTACAGGTTAAAAGATTTTCTTCATACCTGTTAACTGCATGTTCTCACCATCTCCAGAGAAGGGGGTCAAGTCACTGGATAGGCTGAGGTGCTGGTTTGCTGCTAAAGAGATATAACTCTGCTCTGAGAGGCATTCATTTTTCACTGCAGGGTCACCAGAATGGCTGCCAGCTTTGCTACGATTGGCCAGAAAGCACGAGCTTGGTGATGCAGTAAACGCTGCTTTACTTGCATCTGGAAACGTGAAAAGAAAGATGGAAAACAGAAAGCATTGTGAAGGAAGTAGGAGAGGAAGCCAAAGGTTTTGTACCACAAAAAAATAATTCCAAATTGTTTTCTTTTTTTTTTATTGCAGTATCAAAGCAATGGAACCTTAATACCCATCTTCCAATTTTTAACCAAGACTTCAGTCTGGCACTTACACAGAGCACTTGGTTTAACCTTTCTTTCTCTTGTCTGTTCCTGGGAAGGGGACTGTAGTATATCCTCCCACAAAGTCCACGGCTGAGTTTTTTAAATGGTTCAGCAAACTGAAGCTGATGAAGAGCTGATGGACCCATTTACATTCACACCGTAAGGCAGCTAAACTGGCCCTTCAGAACTGTTTTCAAGAGCTATTTGTGGGATAGCCTGGGCCCAAGGCTGTAGAAAACCATGTAAACTAAACCAGGTCAGTCAAGCTGATCAAACCAGTTGAAAGTGTCCCTGCAGAGATAAAGTATCTGCAAGGAAATGTAAAACTCTGGAAAACTATTTCAGGACCTCAAGAAGGTGGCATGTGGTCACCTCCTTAAAGAGGCAACCTATGCTCTAATGCACTTTTACTGTGCAGTAACTATGTTAAAAAAGTGATTTTTAATTAGTAAACTAGACATATAGGGCCAACATGAAAGTCTCATTTGTACAAACGGGTACATTTTAAGAAACAGCGCGCAGATATGTGGGAGGCATTTGGGGGGCTTTTCGAGGTAGAGTTTAGTTAGTCGAATAAATTATCCAGCTAACCGATATTTGGAGTTAGCTGAATAAGTTATTTGTCTAACTGTAGACATGACTATATGCAGGGTTAAAGCTATCCGGCTATATGTACCCCGGAGAACTTTTACTTTAACCAGCTATGTTTAAAAAAAAAAAAAAATAAATAAATAAATAAATATATATATATATATAGCTGGTTAAGTGGCATTTTTGCTTATATAAAATGTAAAATTTAAACAATGAACATGACCCCCACCCCAGAGCCAAAAATCTGAGGCCTGCCATCAAAAACGCCCCAACCCCCAACCCCCCCCCCCCCAAAAGCCCCTTCAAACACTGCTATAAAGGTTAACGGGTGTGCAGCCGCTCATTACTCCTCCAACTGCCTCTCCGCCGTGGTTGATCTAAAAAGGACTTTACCGCTGGCCCCCTCCCACCAGTCTCTCTCATCGCATCTGGCCCCCTAACAATCTGCTCACTGCTTACTTTCATGTGCTGTGATCCTGGCAGTCATAAGGGTTTTAGGAAGGTGCCTAGTGGGGTGGGAGAGAGAGACGGCTTTTCAAGCTGGGGGAGGGGGGAAGAGCTAGAGGTAAGTATTGTTTTGACCAGCCACCGGGGGAGGGGGGGGGGGCTGGATGGCAGGGGAGAGATAATGCTCCACCTTTACAAAACGTTTGAAGGGTCTTGGAGGGAGGAGGAGTTCAGGCTGGTAGGCCCCATTTGTGTGCAGGGGGTGAGAGTCAGGGACTGCTAGGCCTGCTGCTGCTGGGCTGTTTTCATTTAAAGTAAGAGGGCCACTTCATCAGCTATATTTTCTGAATATAGCCGATTAAAGTTAAAATTATCCGGGTACATGACCCAGATAAATTTGAAACCTAGGGACAATATTCAAACGTAGCTGGATAGATTTCAATGTTATTTGCGTAGATATACCCAGAAAAGTTTATGCAGTGGGACTGTGACAGAGTGTACCGACAGCTCCCTCATTTTACTGTACGGAGCCTGGTTCAGCTTTCTAATCCAGTCCTCCTTAAGAAACAACACTGCAAGCAATTCTGGGTGAAGGGAGTTTCCCCTCACCCTGTCATAAAACCCAGGCCTGGAAAGCTTAAGGAGGCTCCAGGGAACTGGTAGGACCTCCTGGTATTTTCGTACGGAGTATCGCTACCTGACTATTCTCCCTATTGCAAGGTGAACCGCTATTTTGTTTCTGTAGATGTGAAGCACTGTAAATAAATACTTGCACCAGAACTTGACCAGTCAAGTCTTGTTGTGTTCCTGGATTATTCCCAAGGCTGCAGCAGGCTCGAATATGCTACAGGGAAGCTTATCCTGCTGAATATCCCTGATAACTTATCCAGCTAACTTCAGCTGGATAAGTTATCCCTTTTCTGGGTTTTTGAATACTGCCTCAATAAAATGAAGACTTAAGAGATGTATAACCAGTAACATTTACATAACAAGGGATGCCATTTGAGATTATTATAAAGCAATTACATATTTCACATTCATAGCTGCTTCAAAACTATTGCAGCTTTCTGGTTCTTATGTTTTATCCACAAGGGAAGTTTCTCCAACTACCAGCAAGAAACTGGCTCAAATGACAACATTTGGCAGCGCTGTTTAAATAAAATGGCATTGTGGGGCACGTACATGCGTTTGTGGGTAAGTCGATCCAAACACTATGACTAGCAGAGAAAAAGTAGCAGGACAAAGCTTGCTGATTCCACTTGCCTGCATTCTTCATGTACTTTTCCAGCAAATTCTGGAGTTCCTGCTCCTTATCATTATTGAACTGAGTCTCCATAGCCAGGAGAATATATTCATCCAGCAACATTCGAATCAGGTGGAAAGAGCCTGAGAAAGGAGACCAAGGAGGAATATCAGAGAGGAGGAATGACAGAGAGTTATGTAATGGCATTATCTCTGTGACCATCTCTCAACACTCACAAGCAACATGTGAAACAAACAATTGTTAGACTTTGAATGACCTGACAAGATCAACAAGGGATAGTACCTAACTTCTAGGTCTAATCTCTGCATGGGCCCACCTAGCTCAATATGTTTACAGGCCGGTGAGCTGTTTGGCCACTCTTTACATCAAAGAATGATACCAATGAAAGCAAGGCGGCCTTTATACTTGAAGAGGGCTGACACGGGAGTTTTCAGATAAAGGTAGAACTCGGACAGAATGATCCTGACTATGCCTTATTTATGTTTACCTTGTACTCAATCAATATACCCTGACTGAACGAGAACGTTGAGAAAATGGGAAAGTAGTGCAGGATTAAAGTCACAATCTACTCTCACGTTACAAAGGCAATCGTAAGGCAGCATCAAATGAATGCACTTCCCGGAATGTCCTGCTTCTCTTCATTTTTCTTTTTCCTCTTTTAGCATTTTTACTTCAGAATTTTTTTCCATAGCTTAAAAAACAAATAAACTTGGACTGCTGATAAATGAAAAGAACTTATAAACAGGTAGCCACATGAACCTGCAGTGCCCTCCCCCCCTTAGTGCCTGCCAAGTGGTATGTGAGCAATGCCAGTAACAGGGGCATGGAGCCCCTAACCCCCTCATCACTGGGTGGGAGTGTTGCCCGGGTACAAGTCCATCCCTCCATACTCCCCCAGCTTACCGGTTTGTGCAGGGGAAGGGGGAGGAGAGCTGTTCCTGGTGCAGGTAGGGGGAGATGGGAAATGGAAAGTGGCAGGCAGGTTCTGGATCCTGGGCTGGCCACATAGCCATGGCACATGACTACCTCACCCACAGCCGTGTGGCCCCGTGTATACGCATGGCATGCCATATGGCCGAGGTGATGGCATCTGGCAGTGGCAGCCCACTGAATTTTTCTATGGGTGATAGAGGGAGCACAATGGATTTCAGGATGAGCAAACACCAAGTGCCGTTCCTTCCAACCAAAGTGGTCCAGTTGGACTGGGGTGGCAGCCTGGAGAGGCAAACTCTTTGTCAAGGAGGAGCCCATGCCCCCTGCTCCTTTCCCTTTTGGATCTAAAACCTGGCTTCTGGAGAGGAGATTGATTGAATAGCCAATAAAAGAGAGAGGGTGACTTGCAGGGAGGATAAAGGGGAGGGGAACCAACCTATCCCCCTTCCCTGTTGGCTTGCTGCATCCCTGCAAGCTGCATGAGTCCCACCCACCTTCCCATTCTTAAGTTGTTCCTTTTGCATCACTCTTCCGTTAGTTGGCCTATACACTGTCTATTTTTAGAGAGTGTGCTGAATGAGGAGCTATGCAGAGACGCAAAATACAGGAACATTTCCCTCACGGTATTAATTTACCAAAGCTCGAGGCATTGTTCAGTGTAAGATTGTGCATTACGCGGGCACCGAAGAAGCTCCATTTCAAAAGAAAGTCCTGAGCCCGCTTCTTCAGGGATCGGCCATTTTGTTTACTTGTCTGAAAGTAAAGAAAGGAGAGAAGTGAAAATAAAATACTTTGAGTGGAAATGTTCATGTTGTACTGCTGTAGTACATGCCTTACAATAATTGTTGTCATTTAATAGATGGTCTCATTGTCTAGCTATGTTACTACTGTAAAAGATCTGCAGTCCTTCAAACCTCTGAAACAAAGGAGGGTAGATATTAACAGAATGTCCAAAAACCAATGTATTCTTCACCAAACTGGAATAGTTCCATGAATTATATGAATTATATGAATGTTTCCTTATACTGATCACTAGTTTCTATTTCAATACAATAGTTTGGCTTCCATGTTAGTCCACTTGAATGCACAGAAGTAAAGGTTAACAAATACAAACAAAAAATATATACTGTAGATAAGGCAATAACTTTTTATTGGACTAACATTTCTTAACTAACTTTCGAGAGCTAATAGTCTCTTCTGTAGCTCAGAATTCGGAACTGCAAGAAGAGAGTATTAGCTCCCGAAAGGTTGTTAGTCCATTCAAAAGGTATCACCTTATCTATATCTATATATCTAGTATCTATCTATCTATCTATCTATGGCCTGGATTCACCATTCTATCGCAGAATGGTGAATCCAGCGAAAATGGGGGGTGGGGGGGGGGTGACGGGCCTGTGAAAGCCGGCAGCCTTCACACCACCGCAGTGTTTTCACTGCCGGCTTTCGCACCCAATAGCGCCATTGTGAAAGGTGGTGCTATTGGGTGCGCCACTGGCGACGATAACGGTGCTTACCTTATCGCTGCCAGCGAAGACACTGCCGAGTCCGCCTCCTCGTCGCCCTGACTGCCCCCAGCATGCTATCGCACACGAAAAGGGCCTTTTCGCATGCGATAAGCCCTTGAAAATGACCCCCTTTGTTGTTGTTTTTATTTGCTAACCTTTATTTCTGAAGTTTCTACTTGATCAGAGTCTAAATCTCAGCTCCTAACTGAAAAGCTCCAGATGCTCTGCCACCCTGTTTGAAAGTTTGAGAGGTTTTGTGTAGTCAAGGTTTTCGCCCATTTTGTGGCTATGGTAAAAAAATTTAATGCATAGGGCCTTGAATTTGCAATTTGATTTTTAATCTGTAAATCTAGTTCATAATGTGTTTTTCTCCTAATTTTCTATCAGATCCTTTTGCAATGTAAAAGAAACAACATGCTGAGGGAAATGTTTCTCAGTCAAATGGTGACCTGTAAGCATCTTGTCTTGTGGTCTCAAGAGTATGGGCTCATAATATTCTTCTGCTATGTCATTAACCCCTTAAAAGTGTCCTCTGCTTATAACCTTACACCTTATATTTAACAGCACAATCACATCACTGAAGCAACTATTTGATGTAAAACTGTTCAGTATTTGATATGATGGGATACACTGTGTCATCTGAACTTGTTGTGTGTTTCTACTCTAGTTAAGATTCATTTTGATCTTCACATTAACCTCAAAATGTGACTTAGCAGAGATACTTGATTCTGTTTGCTGTATCAGTGCCCGACAGGAACTGCAGGCTATAAATGAACTGAAGGTGGAGACCAATGGACAGATTACAGGTTCTGTGAATGATTAACTCCCAGTTAACCTTGATTAATACTACGGTTTTCTCTAGCATAGGAAAACAATCCCTGAAATCCAAAATGTTTTCACTGATACTGCAGCTATTGAATGGACAACACACACACACACCTCTGCTTTGCTAACAGTCTCCTCTACCTGCTCTAATACATAAGGATCAGGATTTAAGGACTAGAATCCCAATGGGACATTTTCAATTGAACCCAGTTTCTAAATAAGGATATGTTTACTACCCAGGAAATATTCTAGCCTGTGCTTAAAGGTGCCTCTGTTAAATAAGCTGCAATAATTTATTCAAATAAAAGAGCATGCTCTTGTAATAGATTTGCATCCAATTTACTTTAGTGATAGATGCATACAGTTCCTCTGAAGCTCTATGTCAGTAGGGAAGAGGCCAAGCCAGTCCTGTTTTTTCACCCATTACACACGAGGACTTGTAACTACTTTTTAAGAAATTGGGATTGCAAGCCTATGGATACAAAAAGAGTAAAGCCAAAACTAGCTTAGCCTCCTTTTACTGAAATGGAGTTATATTAGTAATTCTGTGACACAGAGCTTATGGCAAGACAGAATTTTGCAAGCAGATTGTTTTTAATGAGCCTAATCTTCCTGTTTGGCAATAGTTATAAGTGCTACCTGCCACCCCATACTGTACGTGTTCTCAAGCTCAGCCAAAAGGTCATGAGAGGACCATCCTCACCTCATAACTCAGTTCCTATTTTTGGATCTTAGACAAAAAATATAAAATCTGTTTCATCCCCAAACTCCAACGCATCGTGATGTGACTTATCTGGAGGGGAAGCATACTAGGTGTGTCACTAACACACATTTGACTCGCAGAAGCCAAACTAAACCTGGCACACTTGAAATTCAGGTGATGAAATAATTTCAGGCCATGGTAAAGGCATACTGCACAAATTAGGTAAGACAATTATTTTGGACAAGCCATTTTTATGCTAGAAATCCTAAAACTGTCTGTATATGGGGAAAGAAGTAAAGGTACCTTGATCACCCTTTGCTCTACCACATTGTCCAGCCATTCAATGAAGGACTCCACAGTGGCGTTCTTCTTCAGAAGGTCTTTTAGATCTTGGAACACTGTAATAGAGTCATCTTTACCATGTAAAAAGGAAAACAAAAGATTGCACATTCCAACATAAGATCAGAGCATAGAGTCTGTGATATTTTGTGCAGTACTGAAAAAAAGATATCATCTATTCACAGTTTCATTGTCTTCCGCAACGTGATATTTTGCAAGCCTGGTAGCTCCTTTGAGTGGATAAGCAACACAAGAACATTTCACCAGTCACTGTTGACTGTTGATTTAGGGTTTTGATGTGTTCCAAAAAAGGAAGTGTTTCCCACATGCTCAAAAAGTACAAAAAGAAAATGCAATTGTATAGCCTTTTAAAATGTTTAACAAGAAAGCATTATGCAGTAGTTATGCTCATTGAAGTAAAGCTTAAGACCCGCATGGGTGCACAAGTGCTCGCGTTTGCCGGCACACGCACATGGATGCGGCGATTTTATAACATACGTGCGCCTATGCGCATATACACGGGTGTAGTATAAAATCAGCTATACGTGCGTACATGTGCACATGATTTTATATTGACACGCGCATCTGTGCGCAAATGGCGACTCGAGCGTGTAAGTGGGGGGAATTTTAGTAAGTGCTTGCGCCGATACAATTACCTGTTTCCCCAGTTCATTTCAAGTTCATTCCAGTAAAAGAGAGGAATCCTAAGCACCCTAGCTAACTTGCCTCTCTTTTATCCTATTAGTACCGACCCTTAAAACCCCGCTGACTTATTTAATATTTTATATACCGAATTTTCATGCGAACATATCACACTGTCCATAGCAGAAGAAAAGTTACTTGTTAGGGGACCCCAGCGTGTGCTTGTACGTGTAAATACTTACACACAGATTTTATGGTGCAATCCTGGCCTACCTATGTCCCACCCTTGTCCTGCCTAGACCATGCCGATGACCCACCCCTTTTTGCAACAAAAAAAGATTGTATGTGTTTATCGGGAGATAAACACATAGATCACCACAACACAGTGTGCTGTGGTGATCAAAAAAGCAAACAGAATGTTAGGAATTATTAGGAAGGGAATGGAAAATAAAATGGAGGATGTCATAAAGCCTCTGTATCGCTCCATGGTGAGACTGCACCTTGAATACTGTGTGCAATTCTGGTCACTGCATCTCAAACAGGATATAGCTCCACTGGAGAAAATGCAGAGAAGGGCTGCCCTATGAGGAATGGCTAAAGAAGTTAGGGCTGTTCAGTTTGGAGAAGAGATGACTGAGGGGGATATGATAGAAGTCTACAAAATAATGAAAGGACATGAACAAGTTAATGTAAATCAGTTACATACTCTCTCAGATAATAGAAGGACCAGGGGGCCCTCCATGAAATTAGCAAGTAGTTCATTTAAAACAAATCAAAGAAAATTATTTTTCACTCAGCGCATAGTTAAACTCTGGAATTAATTGCCAGGGAATTTGGTTTCAGTGTTACTGGTTTTAAAAAAGGTTTGGATAAGTTCCTAGACATTAAATCCATAAACTGCTATTACAGTAATTAATGTTTGGATACTTGCCAGGTACTTGTGACTTGGATTGGCCACTGTTGGAAACAGGATACTGGGTTTAATGGACCCTTGGTGTGACCCAGTATAGCATTTCTTATGTTCTTATGCGTACTCACGTGGTTTTTAAAATCCATGCAGTGCATGCCAGGCTGAGTCATGCATGTATCTCCTGGCTTTGGCACACGTAGGGGATTTAAAATCAACCAGATAATGTCTAGGTGAAGTGTTACTCTGTTTCTCCTCGTGTGAATAGGGTGGTTTTTTTTGCACCCCCAATTCAAGATTAAAGATTTATTATATATTTTATGCAGTATTATGTACTGTATTTTATTGCTTTATTATTTATATGATGTATTGTAGTTGTATTTGCTTGATATAAACCACCTTGGGTTGAACTTCTTTCATGGAAAGTGGTATATAAGTGTAACGTAATATGACATGACATATTTGGCCATATTTTGACAATATTTATATATATATATATATATATATATATATATATATATATATATATATATATATATATTTATAATTATTCAGAATAAAATAAAACAATTTTTTTGTTTAATAGTATAAATAGACAATACTAAATTCTCTCATTAAAACCTCCCACCTTTAGTTCTTTCCTACATTAATATTTTTAGCATAAACATTACCAATTGGCTGCGCTGTTTTGAGGTCAGGCTGCTCCAGTCCTGGTTGTATTCAGATTTCATGCAAAGACTAGCAGTTCTGCTTATCATGCAAATTTTATTTTATTTGCGTTGTCATTACAGACAAATCATGTACAGAGACGTCAGCAATGAAACTCAGAGGAGGGATCGAGTACTAATATCTATTGCATTAAAAAGTCAAAAACCATAAACAAGCAAGCAAAGAAAAACCAGACAATTGGGCAAAGGAGACTGACAATATGCATCTTCAAGTTCAAGGATGCAATAAACTCCATATAGAGAGGGGACAATACAAAGACAGAAACAAGGATAAAAAGAGCGGCTTAGGGCCTCATTTTCTAAAGTATCACAGGCCTGCGCTAGCTGACAGCGATCGCACCGCCGCGGTGCGATCGCTGCCGGTTTCGCACCCAATACATCCAATTTGTGGGTGTATATGTGCACATGTTATAAAATAGCCTGACCACATGCATAAGTATGCCAAATTTTAAGTGGGTGTGCGCCTATGCATGTAAACCTCACTTCTACCGCAGATGTAAGGGAATTTTAAAAGGGGTGCATGTCCATGCCAGTTTCACCATTTCATCCACCAGTTTGCCCAGTTAACAACCCCCCTGGTTTGATAGTTCCCAGTTACTCCAGAACCTTTAAATCTCTGAGAAATGGCTCTTTCTTTTTATTTTTTGACTTACACTTCGTTCCTAGCAGACATAAACTTACACGGCAGGGAATCTGGGCACGTGCTCAGGTGCGCAAGTATTTACCTGCACATCTCTTGTCTACGCCCCAAAATGCCCATGTCCCGCCCCTTTCTGAAATCTTTTGAAATGTGCAAGCAGGATTTACGTGCACATCTGGGCAGCTTTTAAAATTCGGTGGGCCTGTGCGAGCCCAACTTGTGCACGTAATCTCCTGATTTTGGCACACACTAGGCTTTTAAAATTTACCTCTAAGGTTTTCTTTATTTTGTGTGTGTGTGTGTGTGGGGGGGGGGGGGGGGGTGGTGGTGGTTGAAATAGTGTGACAGCACAATGTGAGATTAACTTATTCACTCTACTTTCATATTGGGAGACAGCATAGCTCTCGAAAGCTAGTAAAGAAATGTATCGTTAGTTCAACAAAAAGTTATGTTCTACAACTTGTTCACTTTTTCAAACTAATATGTAGCCTATAAGAAGACAGCAGGCACAAACTCTTCAGTAGTGACAGAAGAACAAGAGTAGGAGCATAGCAAGGAGGTATTTTCAGAATAAGTGTAACAAGTTTTAAACTTAAAAAAAACTTTCTGTGACAGGGATTTGGATACAAAGATTTTTATGGTTAGGAAAAAATAACAAGAAAGCTAAATTTACCATCATGGTATGTTTAGTGGGAATTCTCAATTTCTGATATTGGTGACATTAGGAAACTGACTGTCAGGGTCACACATATAATGGATTTGATCATGTATTACATGAAAGGATAAATAAGCCATATGGGAGGGGGGGTCATTTTCAGCCTAGCTGCTTGTCTGCAAAGTCTGTGAGCACTTCTTACCTACAGCCTTTGCACTAATTTTCAAAGTGAAAGTAAGCTGTAAATTCACTTTTCAAACAACTTAAGAAGAATTACATGCATATACTTACACCTACTATTTTGTTTGAAAATTCACAAGCATGCATGTAGTTCCGGCCCCTGCCCTCCCCCCAAGAATGCCTCTCCCTTCTGCAGGTGAAAGAACATGCTTTGTGGCTCACACATAATTATATGGCACTGTTTTAGCCATGGAAATGGCCTTGAAAATTATCATAATTTTTGGCATTATTTATGTTATGTTAGATGATTGTGCTATATCGCTTATCAAAAGTAAAATTGTAGTTTACAATTAAAATAATTACAGAGGTAAAACATGAATAAGAATAAGCAGCTTCAACCATTTTACCTGGCACAAGCATCAGGCGCACTGGAGCCCTTTTTAAAAACTGGCACCACATTGGCCACCCTCCAATCTTCTGGTCCCCTGGCTGTTTTAAATGATAGGTGGCAAATCACCAGAAACAAGTGTTCAATTTCATTTTTCAGTTCCTTTAGAACTCTGGGATGAATACCATCAGGTCCCAGTGATTTGTTATTCTTTAGTCTGTCAATCTGAGTTATTAAGTCCTCCAGTTTCACAGTGATTTTATTAAGTCACTCGGCATCATCACCATCAATAAAAATGTTTCCAGTGTGGGTATGACCCTGACATCCTCCTCAGTAAAGAAAGAGGCAAAGAATTCATTTAGCTTTTCTGCTATTTCCTTGTTCTCCCTGACCACCCCTTTTACTTCTTGGTCAACTAGTGGCTCAATTAACTCCCTCACAGGCGTTTTGCTTCAAATGTTCGTGAAAAAGTTTTTGTTACTTGTTTTTACCTCTGTGGCAAACTTCTTTTCAAATTCTATTTCAGCCTGCTTAATTACTTTTTTACACCTAAATTGCCTGTGCTTATGCTCTTCCCTATTTTCCTCATTTGGATCTGCTTTTCATTTTTTGAATGATGACCTTTTGGCGTTAATTACCCCTTTAACCTTACTACTAAACCATGTCAGCAGTCATTTGTTTTTCCTTTGACCTTTCTTAATGCACAGAGCACATTGTATTTGGGCATCAAGGCTGGTAATTTTAAAGTGTCCATGCCTCCTGTAAGTTTTTAACCTTAATGATTGCACCTTTCATTTTTTTCTAACAAATTTACTCATTTTATCATAATCTCCCTTTTTATAGATAAATGCTATTGCAGTGGTTTTCTTTAGTATTCGCCCTCAAATGATTATGTCAAATTTTATTACATTATAATCACTGCTGCCAAGCAGGTTCACTGTATTCCACTGAAAACTAGATCTAATATAGATCCTCCTCTTATTGCTTCCATGACCAACCACTGCATGAAGCAGTCATTGATGGCATCTAGAAACTTTATCTCCCTTGCACATCTTGATATGACATTTACCCAATCAATACTCAGAAAACTGAAATCTCCCATTACTATTGTGTTGTCCATTTTACTAGCCAGTGTAATCTCTGTTAGTATTTTGCAGTCTGTTTCCTCATCCTGGCCAGGCAGGTGATAAAATATCCCTACAATTATACTCTTCGGGCAGGATTTTAAAAGGGTTACGCGCATAAGCCTCTTAAAAGGCCCCTGCGCGTGCCGAGCCTATTTTGCATAGGCTCGGTGGCGCGTGCAAGCCCCGGGACGCGCGTAAGTCCCGGGGCTTTGCAAAGGGGGCATGTCGGGTGGGCGGCGCGAATTTCGGGGCGGGGCAGGAGGCGTGTCGGGGGCATGACGCCGGCCTGGGGGCGTGGTCGAGGCCTCCAGACCAGCTCCCGGGTCGGGTGAGGGTGCGCCAGCAGCCCGCCAGCCGCGCAGATTTACACCTGCTTCCGGCAGGCGTAGATCTGCCAACAAAGGTAGGGGGGGTTAGATAGGGCCGGGGGGGGGGGGTGGTTAGGTAGGGGAAGGGGAAGGGAGGGGAAGGTGAGGGGAGGCAGAAGGAAAGTTCCCTCCGAGGCCGCTCCGATTTCGGCATGGCCTCGGAGGGAACAGGCAGCGCGCGCCGGGCTCGGCGTACGCAGGTTGCACAAATGTGCACCCCCTTGTATGCGCCGACCCCGGATTTTATAAGATACGAGTGGCTACGCATGTATCTTATAAAATCCAGCTTACTTTTGTTCGTGCCTGGTGCACGAACAAAAGTACGCCCGCGTGTGAATTTATAAACTCTACCCCTTCCCTTTTACTCTTGGAATTTCTATTCAAAAGGATTCCAGAATGCAGTTTGTTTCCTGAAAAAAATTATCCTGCTTAACTGTATGCCATCCTTAACTTATAGTGATACTCCTCCACCAATGTTATCTGCCTTGTCATGTTGAAAGAATTTGAATCCTGGTATCACAATGTCTCTTTGGTTATCCTCCTTCCACCATTTCTCTGAGATGCCTATTATGTCTATATCTTCCTTTGTGCCATGCATTTTAACTCTCCAGTCTTATTTTTCAGACTTCCTGCATTTGCATATAGCCATTTTTAAACAAATGAATGAAAATGTGCTTGTATTTATTGTTTGTCCATCTGTGACGCATGGCATTGTAGTGCCAGCAACCATGGACAGCAGGCAGGCAAAAAAAACTCGCAGCTAGGACCCAAGGATCTGGGTTGATGGTATGTGAGTGCACCTCCCTTCCCTCACGTGTGATTTACCATCCACCATCTTCCTTGATACCTCTGTCAGTGCTGATGATTGCTTTGACAGAAGTTTGTATACTCCTCTTCCTCTGCTCCCTAGGGCCCGACCAGCGCTAGGAACCATGTGGCAGAACAATGTCCTCCATGGGTGGCAGAAGAGGAGTACCTAGCCCAAACCCTGCTGCTCTCTGCTCTATCAGTAACAGAGGGAATGGGAGGGAGGGGACAGGTTGTGGAGGGGCTGCACATTCAGATGGAAGGAGGGTCAACTGATGGCTTTGGGAACAGTTGGAAGGGCCTGAAGGCTGAAAGAGGGATCAACTTGGGATTGATATGCGCGAGATGGGAACTGTGTCTGTATGTGTGTGTGTGTGTGTGTGTGTGTGTGTGTGTGTGTGTGAGAGAGAGAGAAGTGATGGGGATGTGTGAGAGAGAATACAGGATTTTTCAGGAGACATGTGAAGGTTGGGATGTGAGGAGGAGAATGACTAGAGCTAGAGGAGGGGGTACCTCTTTCCTCCCTATCCAGATCTCCCTCCCTTGATCTCAGATCTTCCTACCCCTAATTTCAGACCTTTCTTCTTCCTCCCTCCTCTCCCACCTCCGGTCCTCTCTGCCTCGCCTTCTTCTTCTCCTCCCCCATCCTCGGTGGAGATTATTTATAAAATGTTCTCTTAACTTGCCACACAATTCTAGCTTTGCTTTACATAAAGCCTATCATTTATTTTTAGAAAAAGAAAAAAATAGAGCGGTATAAGTGGAACTCAAGAAAGCACTATATCATACAGTTTTTTTTAAATCATTTAAATCAGTTTTCATATCAATACTCAAACTGAATAATCATTTAGCCCTATTAAATATAGCTTGCATATTATTTTCTAATGTGGAAAAAATAATCAAGCAATAAAGTGCATTCTGGTTAATTCGCACTGTAGAAAAATAGTTTAAGCTTCTAATTTTTAGCTATTGACTTTCTATTCCAGCATAAATTTTATTTTATGATAGTATTTTAAAAATGCAGGAAATGGAAATTTGATTATAGCATCATGTTAACTATTACATGCGACATAAACTACTGTCTGCCTTGACAACATGCTATTGACTGGTTAACAGTTAATTATGTTGAGGGCAATTTTCAAAGGGACTTCTGCGAGTAAAACTGCGTTATGCAGAGAAATGGCCCGCAAGATACGTGGGCAACCTTACCTGTGCATGTCATGCTCCTATATAGTTCACCTGGATGGAAAGGAGGCATTCCAGGGGAGGAGCTAGAAAGCTGGGGGTTTGCATTTATGCATATACTTTTGCATATTCAAAAGTATGCACAAAACATTTCTGCGTACAATTTAGCAGGTGAAATTGTGCGCAGATAGAATCAGTAGGATACTTTTCAAATGCATTAACTTTCCCATTGAAAAGCATTGTGGTCTGTTATAAAATTATCCCTATTATGTTTGGCCATATGACCGTTTTTGAACTAAATAAATAACTGTTTTGAAATCAATATAATCATAAATAAGGTTCTGGGTTAGTTGATTACAATGGAATAGTATCAAGAGGAGTTTATTGCTGTGAATTTATTTGAGGATGAACACTGCTCTATTGATCAATCTGTATATTTAGTCATTGTTTTTAAGAAAAGGCATTTATGGTTTAATGTCAAATGACATACAGATATATATAGTATGTCACCTTTATGGAGTATCCACCAAAAACAAACCAAATACTTGAAATTTTATACTGATAGGGACCTTCATAGCAAAGGAGCATACATTTATTAAGGAGCATTAAAAAATGCCATCCAGACTAATAAATTACTCTTAAAAACTGAAGCTCCTTATTTTAATCAGTCTCTATTCAGATCCATCAAAATCATATATACATTTTTAGAAAACTTTTTTAATTGCAATTTTAAAATACTGCAATTTTCAGGAGTAAAGTAGTAGCCTGGATGGCAATTTTTAATACTCCTTAATAAATGTGTGCTCCTTGTCTATGAAGGTTTCTATCTATCAGTGTTAAATTCAAATATTTGGTTTGTTTTTGATGGATACTCCATAAAAGTGATTTGAGCTTACTATCTGTTTTGTTTATTTTCATTTGACATTCGTTAATGTCAAATGAACTATGATGTTGAGGACCACAGACTACATAACCTATGAAGAGTTCTTTGAGAAAATAGAATTAAGAGCGCCTGTGGATTATGCTGCAGTTTTTCTGCATTTTCACACTATCAGCCAAGACAGTCTCTCCGTAAAGCTGATGAAGTAACTTGGTGAGAAAGTGCCGGTTGCGAATTGAATGGGCTGGCCATTAGTACATACACTGAACTTTCACTTTTGTGGTGTATTCCAACTCACAACTGGGAGCCTGCAGGGTTACTTCACTATCTCCCTGGAGATGGTTATCGGACCATATCAGGGTGCAGATTGTTAGAAAGTTTGCATACAGTACCCAATCAGTGCTAAGGACAATAGCTTTATAGTTTTAATGATAAGACAGCTGCAGCTGTATTGAAAAGAAAATCCCCTGATCTTGATGTACCAGACTATGGGACTGCTGCTGAACTCTTTACCCTGAGAGGAAGAGAGTGGATGCACTTTAGGGGTGGAGGGGTAGGAGTGTGAGAAGGACATGACAGAAGAACTGAATTCTCTGGAACGTATTAGAATGATGGATGCTGACACTGCTGTGGGGAAACACGAGTGTTCTGAAAACCCTGTACCACTAAAGGATCTATGTTAAAGGGTATTATATAACAGGTTAGTATATAACTGGTACTGTATATAATCTGCCTCCCATACAACCTGCTAAAAAAATTTTCTGTGAACTTTATCACAAAAATCATGCTCTCAATAGCGAGCTAACTACAGTACTAGTTACAATAATTGACACACTGAAAAGCTAATTCAATTATTAATTTTAATAAAGTAATTTTCAAATTTATGACAGTAATTTACCAAATCAAATATACTTTCACAATGGTGCATAGTGGGCCTAATCGTAGAGCTTTGCTTGTTGTCATTCGGCCAGCCTGCCATGTCCATCAGGACTCTCCAATAGGGAATCTAGAAGGCCAGATGCAGGGTCAACACCCTTGCTAATTTTGGGCCTGATGTAATAAGACAGAAGTAAAAAATGTGCGCTATATTTCAGCACCCATATTCTTAATATGCTTGCTAAAAAATTGTAACTCCTGATGCAGTAGCTAATAGCATCCAAATGTATCAGGAGTTTAAAAATGCACACAAACCTTAAAATGTGCACAGCAAAATGAATAGCACACATAAATCACGTATAATGAGCACAAACCTGCTATACTTGTTATACTAAGAAGGGTAAATATAAAGCAGAAAACACAACAAATTAAAATAAAATATCACAGAGTTTAGTGAATGGAACTTGTTTGATTCTTAGAGTAATTATTGGGCTGTAAGGCTTATTTGAATATGATTTGGATGAGAAGAGGTTTTATTGGTTGTTATGTGATATGGGGTGGGGGTTGCCACTTTATATCTGATTCTATGCAAACATTTTTGTTATATATTTGACTGTTTAATATTTTTGGGTTTATGATATAATTTATTATATAAAGTGTATTGTGACTATTTGATTATTTGGTTTATTTAAATGTATAAATTGGAGAATTATGACAGAGATTTGATTACAAATATTTTTCATATTTATTTTGATATTATATTTATAATTTGTTGTGTTTTCTGCTTTACACTTACCCTTCTTGGTAAAACAGACTGTTGATTGTAGGGTCGTAGACTTTCACTTAGCCAAATTTACAATACCATATTGGGGGGCCGATGCAATAAAATTTGTGGAAAGCAGACGCTGACTTTTCAGCGCCCGCTTTCTTAGTGCACGCATGGCGCCTGCAAGGGCGTGGTAGGGTCATTTTTAAATGGAACGCAGATACTTGCACGCACGATGTAAAATTAAGCATATCCTAATACATGCATTTATGGGCACATGCATGCACCTTTTAAAATGTACCTGCTATTGTTCTCTTTTCCAGATCATTTATAAATTTATTAAAAAGCACTGATCCCAGTACAGATCCCTGGGGAACTCCAATATTTATTTCCCTTCTTTGAGAAAACTGACCATTTAATCTATTTCTCTATTTCTTATCTTTTAATCGGTTCACAATCCACAATAGGACATTGCCTTCTATTCCATGACATTTTAATTTTCTCAGAAATCTCTCATGAGGGACTTTGTCAAACACCTTCTGAAAATCCAGATACACTTTATTCAGTAGCTCACCATTGTCCACATGTCCACATGGTTTCTACCATTTTTCCTGACACTGATGTCAGGCTCATTGTTCTATAGTTTCCTGGATGATCCCTGGAACCCTTTTTAAAGATTGGTATTACTTTGGCCAGCCTTCAGGTACAACAGACAATTTTTATGATAGATTACAAATTACAAGTAATAGGTCTGAAATTTCATTTTTTTTCTTTCAGAACTCGGGGGTGTAAAGTATCTGGTTTAGGTGGTTTGCTACCCTTTAATTTGTCAGTTTGCCTTATTACATCTTCCAGATTCACTATGATTTGTTTAAATTTCTTTGACACATCACGATTAAATATAATTTCCAGTATGGGTATCTCTCCAACGTCCTCCTCAGTAAACACCAAAGCAAAAAAATCCATTTAGTTTTTCCACTAAGGTCTTGTCTCAGCTTGCTTCAACTTCTTCTCTGGCCTCTAAATAGATGAATGCACATTTAATGCCTTGTCCTGGCTATTTTTCACATGAAACTGATGTATGGCATGAATACATTTGTAGCCTATGTAAATTTACTCATCTAACTGGTATTCACTAAGGCCCCTAGATGTTGATATTCAGCCACAAGCAGTCTGGTCAAGTTATCCAGAAAAATTAAACAGGATATTCAGTGGTGTTACTGCACCTCTGGATGCACCCAGATTTCAAAGTTATATGAAAAAATAATTAGCATAATTTTAGGACCACCTTACAGCACAACCAGATATAGCCAGGTAACTTTGCCAAAAAATGCTGAAAATTGGTGCTATTCGGCTAAATGTTTTCAAAAATTCAAATCCACGTTGAAAGCCCCCCATTTTTCTCTCTATATTATAAAATATAAAGGGCTCTAGGCAATCACTGCAGCAGGTCTGGACCTGTGTGCACACAGCAACGTTTGCCCAGAACCACCGGGCAGTGGGAGCCACCATTACAGATGTAAGGAGAGAGGCAGGAACAGTGGAGCCATCCCAATGATGCCAGAAAGAGAAGGAAATAAATGAGCGGTGGTGGGGCTGTTGAGAGCTATGGCAGGGCTGTTGGGGCTCCGAGGGCCCCACCAGGGAAAGAGAGCAACACAGCAGTGGCAGCAATGGTAGGGCTGGTTGGGTCCCTGGGCGGTGGAAGAGTTTGTGAGGTTCTCTGGGCCCCACCAGATGAAGAAAATATTGCCCCAGTGGCAACAGAAGAGCTGGTGGGGTTCCCTGCGCCCCACAAGCCTCAGACGGTGCAAGGGGAGGGGAGATTCAATGGATGGCTGAGAACATCTCTGAAGGGCTGGTAGGGATTTTCCAGGTCCCATTAGCTAAAGGATGTGGCCCAAGATGGAGAAGGTGAAAAGAAAAAGAAGAGAGCAGCTGGATTAGGTGGGAGGAAGGGGAGGTGCAAAGTCAGTAATGAGTACCAAAGTGAGTGGGAGGACTCAGTGATAGGAGAGAGAGAGGAGGGGAGTGGGAACACAGGAATGCTAAGAAAGATGGGCAGGGAGTGCAGACAACCCCCTCCAAACACACAACCCCTCCCCTCCACACAAACTCATATCCAAAATTATCATCCATCCTTACAGAAACATCCTACACACACACTCCTCCCACACCCCATCACTATACCTACAAATATCACCATCTTACTTTCTTCTGCTTTCCATAGTATGCAGCAGTGGCTACAGAAGGTTCTGAGAGCTCCAATCAGCCCATCTCTTCTCTACATCCTTCCAATGTTCAGCAGCATGGTTTTTGGCTCTTGAGGGTTTGTAATCATCCTTTCTCCACCTCCTTCAAAAGTGTGACAATGTCATTTGAGGCTCCTAATGGCCATGACCAGACCCTCTATTTCGTTTCTCCTCCCAGTTTACAGCAACATGATTTTGGATTCCTAATATCTACCACTGGCTCTTCTCTTTTGCTTCTTCTCCCAACCTGCAGCAATGTGGGTTGAATTTTCTGGGGTCCCATTCTCAATCTCCTGTCCTGTGGCAGCAGCTCAACCAATCATAGGTAGCAGAATCCCACTATTTTCTCCACTAAACTTGCTTGCATCCCTTCTGTCAGACACCTAGGAGCATACCTGGGAACTCTCCAGATTTCAGCAGGAGATTCAGGGAATTTGCATCATTTGCTGGATCTCCAGGGAAAACACTAGAAAGTTCCATTCCTCTCTTTTTATAGCTCCAATCACTTCACTTCCTCAGTAAGCCGACAGGGAACAGGATGAAGTGGGTGAATCTGGAGCAGGCATTGTAGACAGTATGTGGGAAGAAACTGGAGATGGGCTGCAATATACACAGCTCAGACTACAGTTGTTATTCCATGTTATGCGCCCCGCCCGTGGTCGTCCCGCTCACCTTCGGAGTCCCATAGCAGGTTCTGGTACTGTCTCCCTCGCGGCTCTTGCAAGTCCTGCTAGGCCCCGGCATCCCATGGAGGCGGTCGCCGGGCCTTCAGCTGCACGCCAGGCCTCACGCCGGACCTTGGCATCGCAGCAGCTATCCACGACCCTAGGTGCGCATGCGCGGACTAGCTGCCCTGATGTAGGTCCCAGGGCGAGGCCTAGTTCCGCGGCGCACCCTGATTGAATCCATGTTAAAAGGAAGTTCCTGGCCTCACTTCCTTGCCTTGGCAATCGGGTCAGTTTGTTCCTGAGATTGCCCTTGCTTGTGTTTCTGTTTGCTTGTTCTTAGTCTCGTTCCAGGATCCTTCTGTTCCAGTTCCGTTCCTGCTTGTTCCTGCTTTCTAGTCCTGCTTGTTCCTGTGTTTGTCGTCCGTCTCCCTGGTCTTACCTTGGACTGTCTTTCTGGTATTGACCTCAGCTTGTTCCTGACCTGCCTGCCTGCCGCCTGCCAATGACCTCAACTTGTTCCTGACTTGCCTGCCTGCCACCTGCCAAAGACCTCAGCTTGTTCCTGACCTGCCTGCCTGCCGCCTGCCAAAGACCTCAGCTTGCTCTTGACCTGTCTGCTTGCCTGTCACCCACCCAAGATCTTCGCCTGCTCTTCGACCTTGTCTGACCTCTGGTTCCTGACCCTTGCTTCGTCGACTACCCCTTGGACTGACTTTTGGACTTGATCTTTGCCTGCCTGACCCTGCTCCTGATTCTGGCTGTTCCGAGCCTTGTTATCACCATCTCTATTTTGGTTCTCCTTGCGTCAACCTGTTTCCAGCCTAAAACCCGATAGTGCTCCCCGAGCATCCGTGGGCACACTGGACTTTCACTCTCCCAGGAGACCCTGCGAGGCCCACCTAAGTCCAAGAGGACCGGGTCCCTACAGGCTCCTCCTGGGGGGGGGGACCTTGGGCTTCCAGTGGTGAAGTTCTACACTGCCTCTGTCTCCTTCCATGCTCCGCCCCCTGTGGACAGTCCCTGTACTACCACAGGCCAAGGGTCCACCCCCAAGCGCAACATTCCAGGACAAGCTGAGGGTAGAGTGAGGGTGCACAAGTCAGGGAGCTGTGACTTATAGGAGATGGGAACAAAGAGAATTCTGGGGTCAGGGAGAGAGGAAGGAGAAGAATGCTAGGGTCATCCCAGAAGGGAGGAAAAATGGTGGTGGAGGGTAGGGGAGGGAAGCGAGAAAAAGTGTGTGTTAGTGGTTGTAGAAGAGAGAGAGAAAGCTGATAAATATTTCCCCCTTCCCACCCCTGCTAATCAATAGCAACCTCAGGGTGACCACAGCTCAAAAGTTCCCATGTATGGATAGGGGTCTTCACACCCATGGATGGGAATCACTGTCCTAGATCCTTGGCAAATCCAGATTTCTATGTATGCAATGAGGATTTTAGAATGAACTGAGTCATTTAAAGACTGGAAGGGGGGCAGTATGTAAATCTACAGCTCTAACACTAAATTTTCAAAAGGGAAACTTTGATAAAATGAGGAAAATGAGGAAAAAAAATGAAAGGTCCAGCTGCAAAGGTTACAACAGAAATGGGCATTGTTAAAAATACAATCTTAGAAGCGCAGTCCAGAAGTATTCCACGCATTAAGAAAGGTGGAAGGAAGGCAAAACAATTATCAGCACAGTTAAAAAGTGAGGTGAAAGAGGCTATTTTAGCCAAAAAAAATCCTTCAAAAATTGAAAGAAGGATCCATCTGAAGAAAATAGGAAAAAGCATAAGCATTGTCAAGTTAAGTGTAAAACATTGATAAGGCAGGCTAAGAGAGAATTTGAAATTAAGTTGGTCACAGAGGAAAAAAAATCATAATAAAAGCTTTTTAAAATATATACGAAGTAAGAAAACTGTGAGGGAGTTGGTTGGACCATTAGATGACCGAGGGCTTAAAGGGGCTCTTAGGGAAGATAAGGCCATTGCAGAAAGACTAAATTAATTCTTTGCTTCTGTGTTTACTAATGAGGATGCTGGGAGATACCAGTTCCGGAGATGGATTCAAGGGTTATGAGTCGGATGAACTGAACCAAATCACTGTGAACATGGAAGATGTAGTATGTCAGATTGACAAACTGGACAAGATGGTATACACCCCAGGGTTCTGAAGGAACTAAAAAATGAAATTTCAGATCTATTGTTAAAATTTGTAACCTATCATTAAAATCATCCATTGAACCTGAAGACTAGAGAGTGGCCAATGTAACACCAATATTTATAAAAGGATCCAGGGGTGATCCAGGAAACTATAGACTAGTAAGCCTGACTTCAGTGTTGGGAAAACAGTGGAAACTATTCTAAAGATCAAAAGCACAGAGCATATAGAAAGACATAGTTTAATGAAACACAGTCAGCATGGATTTACCCAAGGCAAGTCTTGCTTCACAAATCTGCTTCATTTTTTTGAAGGGGTTAATGAACATGTGGATAAAGGTGAACCGGTAGATGTAGTGTATTTGGATTTTCAGAAGGCATTTGGCAAAGTCCCTCATGAGAGGCTTCTAAGAAAAGTCGTGGGATAGGTGGCGATGTCCTTTTGTGGATTGCAAGTTGGTTAAAAGACAGGAAACAGAGAATAGGATTAAATGGTCAGTTTTCACAGTGGAAAAAAGTAAACAATGGAGTGCCTCAGGGATCTGTACTTGGACAGGTGCTTTTCAATATATTTATAAATGATCTGGAAAGGAATGATGATTAGGGATGTGCATTCGTTTTTCGATGATTTGAAATATCGTACAATATTTCAAAAGTCGTCATGTATGGGGGGACCCCGAAACCGATAGGAAAACCCCACAAATTTTCGTAAGGTTTTCTTATCGTTTTGGGGGGGGGGGGGGGGAGAAAGGGCACATAGACCCCCCTCCCCAAACCCCTCCCCATCCCTTCAGATCTGATTATTTACAATCCCCCACCCTCCCTACCCCTTCAAAACTTGCCTAAAATCCCTGGTGGTTCAGCGGGGGTCCCGGGAGCATTGTCCCCCTCTTGGGGCATCAGCTGCCACTAATCAAAATAGTGCCGATGGCCCTTTGCCCTTATCATGTGACAGGGGGGGCTATCAGTGCCATTGGCTGGCCCCTGTCACATGGTAGGAGCAATGGACGGCCGGTGCCATCTTAAAAAACTGCGCAGGCCAGTCATTGCTCCTACCATGTGACAGGGGCCAGCCAATGGCACTGATAGCCCTGTCACATGGTAAGGACCACCGGCACCATTTTGTTTTCTGACAGTCGACGGCTCGAGAGCAAGAGATCGCTCCCGGGACTCCCGCTGACCTCCAGGGACTTTAGGCAGGTTTTTTTTTGGGGGGGAAGTCTGGAGGGTGGGGGATTGTAAATGATTAAATTTGAAAAAAATGATTAAATGAAAAAAAAAGCGGTCTGAACCATGGGAAACAAAGATTTGCCGCGGTTCTATGAACACGATACCGGAAACAATTCCAGAACCGATTCACATCTCTAATGATGATACAAAATTATTCAGAGTAGTTAAATCACAAGTGGATTGGATAAATTGCAGGACGACCTTGCGAGACTAGAAGATTGAGCATCCAAAAGGCAGATTTAATTTAATGTGGACAAGTGCAAGGTGATGCATATAGGGAAAAAAAACCCTTGTTGTAATTACACAATGTTAGGTTCCATATTAGGGAGCTACCACCCAGGAAAGAGATCCAAGCGTCACAGTGGATAATATATTGAAATTGTTGGCTCAGTGTGCTGCGGCAGACAAAAAAGTAAACAGAATGTTAGGAATTATTAGGAAGGGAATGGTGAATAAAATGGAAAATGTCATAATGCCTCTGTATAGCTCCATGATGAGACCACACCTTGAGTACTGTGACAATTCTGTTCACCGCATCTAAAAAAAAGATATAGTTGTGATGGAGAAGGTACAGAGAAGGGCAACCAAAATGATAAAGGGGATGGAACAGCTCCCCTATGAGGAAAGGCTGAAGAGGTTAGGGCTATTCAGCTTGGAGAAGAGACGGCTGAGTGGGGACACGATAGAGGTCTTTAAACTCATGAGAGATCTAGAACGGGTAAATGTGAATTGGTTATTTACTCTTTTGGATAATAGAAGGAATAGAGGGCATGCGATGAAGTTAGCAAGTAGCACATTTAAAACTAATTGGAGAAAATGTTTTTCACTCAATGCACAATTAAGCTGTGGAATTTGTTGCCAGAGGATGTGGTTAGTGCAGTTACTGTAGCTGGGTTTAAAAAAGGTTTGGATAAGTTCTTAGAGGAGAAGTCCATTGACTGCTAATCAAGTTGACTTAAGGAATAGCCACTGCTAGTACTGGCAGTACTTTGGGTTTGGGTACTTGCCAGGTACTTGTAGCCTGGATTGGCCAGTGTTAAAAACAGGATGCTGGGCTTGATGGACCCTTGGTCTAACCCAGTATGGCAATTTCTTATGTTCTTTAGTTATCTATCTACTAATAGGTTTGTTAATCTTGCATGAGTTTGTTAAATTAGTATATAAACTTATTTCTACAAAATCTTTATGTCTGAATGTTCAATATACTTTCAGGGAAAGAGACAAGGTACTATTTCAGGATGTTATATAGACTGAATTGAACCCCCCCCCCCTACCTTATTGTAAAATAATTTAATAGACCTAGTTTACCCAGGCTCTCCTTTTAGACATAAAATAGAAGAAACCCCCCAGTTAGCCCCTATATTTTTACTGCACTTTATCAATTTTCCCATTTGTATATTTTATCAGCAATATAACAAAGAAGTCTTTTTATTAACAGACTTACATTCAGTGTAGGCTTCTGAATCAGAGTCAGCAGGGCCTGAACCTGTGAGAAGAGCTTGAGATCCAATACTGTGTAAGTCCACTTTCTCAATGTCAGACACCATGGAATTCACTATATTCTGATCAAAGAGGGCAGGCCGTGCAATCTAAAACCAACAGCAACAAAAGTAATCAGTTAATTCTTGGATAAAATAGCCAAAGGGATCTTTCATAATGAAGTACAATGTCCTAGCTCATGATCCTGCACAGATTATTGTGCTAACAAAATATAACATCGAAGATGATGTTCTCGCATTCCGGAGGTGATGCTATTTTACTAGAGACGTGCATTCTTGGTAACAACATGAGAATTTTAACAAAATTTTCTATTTCATTTCTTTTTAGTTTTAAAATGAAAGAAAAAGAATCAAAACTGTGTTCATTTTCCTTTATTACATTTACAAAATAGGACAACCCTCTGCAAAGAAAACGAAACAAAATCACAAACCCCTCCCCAGGCCCTCCTGCTGGATCCTCTTACCCTGGTTGCTTCTGCTCTACCAACGTTACAAGTGTAAATGGCACTGGCAGACAAAGATTGGTAGCAAAGACAAAGGGAAATAGAAACCATCTATAGAGCAAGTCCTACAGATTTCCCAGATGATGTTAGCAAACCTATTGGTGGGCCCTGCAATGCACGGACCACCCAGTTAATTCATACATCTACTTTTGGAAGACGTTTTTCCCGCAGTTCTCCACTATGATGATTTGAGACACCTTGTCCAGAAACCGAACGGTATTATGTGACTACAGATACGTGAATTCTTTATTCGATATATGGGTGTTTTTTGAACTTTTTATTTTATGTGTACTCTTACAGACAATAGTCTACTTCTCTTCAAATGGAATCATGTTTATATGATACAATATAGCTCTTGAGGAAGCATCGGTTGTGAAACACCATCTGTGTTGGGCTTGTTGTTTGATTTTTGCATAGACTAGTTGCCTACCAGACATAATTTAAATTGGCATCTTTAACAAAAAACTCTTGAAAAATAGACTTTTTTTTTCCAAAGATGGATGAATTTATTTATTTTATTTATTTATTTAACACTTTTCTATACCGACCTTCATGGTAGAGACCATATCAGATCGGTTTACATCGAATTGGGGAACTGAACCAAGAACAGTAACCAAAAACAATAGGTTGAACATGAAAAAACAAAGTTACATTTAACAGGGAAATTAAACTTGGAAGCATAGACTGCTGGAAGGAAGGAAAGGCTTGAGATAGCGGAGAAATTATTAGTATAAACAAGGCAGAGTCAGGGGGCTCTTAATCTGGACTTAGGGGTAATATGGAGATCCATTGCTCCTGAAGGAAGTTCTGTCGGCTATTGTGTGTCATGGGTATCTGAGAAGGCTTGGCGGAAAAGCCAGGTCTTAAGTTTTTTCTTAAATGTTGGTAGGCAGGGTTCCATTCTGAGGTCAGCTGGGATGTTCTTCCAGATAGTTGGGCCTGCTGTTGAAAAGGATCGGTCTTTAGTTGAATGAATTGAGCGGGTGGCCCATGCATTGCAGGGCACACCGACAGGCTTGCTGACACCATTTGGGAAATCTGTAGGACTTTCTCTCCAGATGGTTTCTGTTTCCTTTTGATTTGGTATTGATTTGTTTAGGATTCAATGGCTCATTTGTTGTCTGATTTAGACAAAGATTGGTGCCAGAATTTCTTCAGTACAAGGAAATGGTATATTTAATGATTTAGATGTGTTTGATATGATAGTTATTTTGGGTATGTATTAATATATTATGCTTCCCCCATTTATTTTATCACGTGATTAGCACTGGGAATGGTTTGATTCCCAAACTGACATTACATTACAAAAGTCAACTCGGATTAAAAAACAGGAGGAATCAAGTTTATTTGTTAATGTTCATATGGAGGCTAATTTTCAAGGTCATTTATGCAGGTAAATAGCGATTTACATATATAAATCGGCATCTGAAAATTGGCCTCAATCAATACTGCTGTAAGTGCAAAGTGTTCCACAATGGACATACTTAGGCACAATTAAGGGAGGCATTTCCTGGGGATTGTCTTGTGCAGAATTGTAAATTATATAGTAAAATAGGAAAAGATGGCAGTAAAAGAGGAAAATGGCTCATCCGGGCTGCCCAGTTATCATTAAAATGCTTGAGGTAGATGAGCATACAAATTCTCATTCTCAACCCAATACCATCTTCCCATCCCCCATGTCTTCTACATTTTCATATCACTGCCTTCCATATCAATCCCAAGCATGCCCAGAATCTGTTAAAATATTGGCCTCTATCACCTCCACTGTTAGATGATTTTACCAACACTAAATCAAATACCCAAGTCTCCTACCCTGTCTTATTACCAAGGTTTCTAATCCACACAGCTACCAAAGCTAGAAACACCGGGCCCAATATTCAAACGTATCCAGATTTGACTAATCCAGCTAAGTTACAAGGGATATTCAGCGGCATGGCTATGCCGCTGAATATCCATGTACAAGCTGCTACATAGTCGGATAAGTTATATCTAGCTAAGTCAAACCTTCTCATTGGCAGCTATAACTTACCTGGATTAGAAACCTTGGTAGGAGACCTGGGTGTTTTGATTTAGTGTTGGTAAAATCATTTAACAGTGGAGATAAGTTATATCTGACTAAATTAAACCTGCTCATTGGCGGGTATAACTTACCTGGATAACTTAGCCATCTAAGGCTAAATATTGCTACTTAGCGGGATAAGTTATCTGGCTAAGCACCACCCTGATATGCCCACTGCCTGCCCACTATCTAGCCGACTAAGAGATAGCTGGATAGCTGACTTATCTAGCTATCTAGCGGCCGCTGAATGTAACTGAATATTCAGCGGCCACTAGATAGCCAGCTAAGTCCTACTTATTTATTTATTTATTTATTTATTTATTTATTTATTTAATTTAGTATTTTTCTATACCGGCATTCACGGAGTTCGTATCATGTCGGTTTACATAAAACAAGGGGTGAGAAATACATTATAACGTAAATAACTAATAACATAAGAGTATACATTAAAAAGTAAAACAAGTGCATGGAAGAAAAAGTTACAATAAAACGGGGGTCATTCTAACTGGGATTAGAGTTAGAGGAAAGATAAAAAGTTTAACCAGAAGTAAAACATTGTAATGATTGGTAGATAGTGACTGTTTCAGTTTAATAGGAAATGTTCAGTAATGCTGCATTTGATGGTAGTGAATCTTTAAGGGTCCGGAAATGCTTTCATGAACAGCCATGTTTTCAGTCTTTTCCTGAAGGTTGGAAGACATGGTTCCTGTCTTAGTTCTAGGGGGATGGAGTTCCACAGTGGGGGACCTGCTGTGGAGAAGGCCCGATCTCTCAATGTTATATGTTGGGTGGTATTGTTGTGTGGTACCTTATCCAGCTATTGAGTGCTGAACATGCTTTGAATGTCCTGCCCACCATGTCCAAAATGGAGGTCTCACTGAAATTTGGGTTTTAACCATGGTCACGCTATGTAGGTTACCCCTATGCCTTCTTAAAGCCTTATGGAGGCTTATTTCTCCTTGATAGAGTTGTAACTGTCACTCCATGCAGATTACCATAAAGCCTTCTTGGAAGTATAAGTGTTGTGAGCGCTAAGTGATGCAGGTTCTGGCAGAGTTTTGGGCATGGACAGAAGCAGGCACAAAGAACTCCGAAGACTGGGACAGGATTCAAGACTCAGGATTCAAGACTCAGGAACGTGGCATTAAAAACAGGAACCTTCCAGAGGCTTGCGCTGCAGACATGAAAGTAGGCCTTGTACCACAAAGCACCCTACACAGCCTCCCATGGGCTGGTCATGGACCATGACGGTGGCACACCAGGAAAGGTGAACAAACAAGGAACCTGAGAGCTGGATGAAGAGGCAGAGACGAGGACACCAGGATCAGGACTAGAACACAGGACATCAGGAACCTCAGCAACACGAAACATGAAACCTCTGGTCACAGAACATCAGGACATCAGGACATCAGGACCTCTGGACAAGGAACAGGCGACGAAGAAGATCCGATGAGGAACGAGACCAGGAACATCAGGATGAAGGAGACCAGGAACATCAAGAACATGGAACGAAAAGCCATCAAGACAATGGAAGATCACAGAGGACCTTGACCGGAAGGAAGACCACAGGCCACTGTGAAGACAGGATTCTAAGGCCCCGAGGAAATGAAACTGAGCCCTTATATAGGGCTGAACCAGGCGACGTTTTTACAGTAGTAACCACCAATCCGTGCAAGTAACCCCTGGATAATTCCATGGCTTGTGGAGCCACTAGGTCATGCTTCCCTATCCCTTCACTGTTTGCAAGTAAGGATCCTCTGTACTTATTCCTTAAACTTTGAAATTTGACAGCTGTTACCAGATTAGCTTCTACCACCTATTCAGAGAGAGGGTATTCCAGGTATCTATCCATTTTCCATGACAACATATTTCTTGGCTTTGCTCCAGAGTTACCTTTTTGGAGTGTATTAGCATGACCCCTATAACTTCCCCTACAACTTCCTTTCCATTGAAAAAAGTTTACTAATTGTGCATTATTAATATCTTTCAGGTATTTAAATGTCTCTATCATATCTCTTCTCTCTCCCCTCCCCCATCTCTCCTCTCCTCTAGGATATATATATTTAGGACTCATAAGGCTAATTCATTTCATATAATATAACAAGCATAGATTATATTTTCAAGTCACAAAAGAATCTACCTGCACAAAAAACAAGTGCTAAAGTCCGTGGGTACATTATGCCCTCAGCAAGTTTCAAAGTGAAAATATTAACATAATTTCTCTTTTTTTTAATATTATGAGGCAGATTTTTAAATCTACGCGCACGGCCTACATTTGTGTGAGCTGCCCGGTGCACACAAATGTACGGCTGATTTTATAACATGCACGCGCAGCTGCGCGCATGTTATAAAATCCGGGGTTGGTGCACGCAAGGCGGTGCACACTAGGGGGTAGATTTTTTTAAAAAGCGCGATCACGTACTTTTGTTTGCGCAGCAGGCGCAAACAAAAGTACGCTGGATTTTATAAGATACGCGCATAGCCGCGCGTATCCTCTAAAATCCTGGATCGGCGCGCGCAAGGCTGCCAATTTTGGGCAGCCTGCGCGTGCCGAGCTGTGCAGCCTGCCTCCGTTCCCTCCGAGGCCGCTCCGAAATCGGAGCGGCCTCGGGGGGAACTTTCTTTCGCCCTCCCCTCACCTTCCCCTCCCTTCCCCTACCTAACCCACCCCCCCGGCCCTATCTAAACCCCCCCCCCCTTACCTTTGTCCCTAGATTTATGCCTGCGAGAAGCAGACGTAAATCTACGCGCGCCAGCACACTGCTGGCGCACCATCTTCTGACCCGGGGGCTGGTCCGGAGGCCTGGACCACGCCCCCAGGCCGGCACCACGCCCCCGGCCCCGCCCCTGAAATGCCACGTCCCGCCCCCGAAACACCGCGTCACTCGGCCCCGCCCCCGACATGCCGCGTCCCGCCCCTGAAACACCGCGTCACTCGGCCCCGCCCCTGACACGCCCCCTTCAAAAACCCCGGGACTTACGCGCATCCCAGGGCTCTGCGCGCGCCGGCGGCCTATGCAAAATAGGCGCGCCAGGGCCCTGCTCGCGAAAATCCAGGCGGATTTACGCGAGCAGGGCTTTTAAAATCCGCCCGTAGGGGTGCACACTCGGAGGGAACTTTCCTTCTGCCCCCTCACCTTCCCCTCCCTTCCCCTATCTAACCCGTCCCCTAGCCATACCCAAATCCCCCCCTACCTTATTTTGTAAATTACGCCTGCCAACTTGAGTGCCGGCCAGCTGCCAGCGCGCGATCCCCTGGCATGGCCGCTGTGCTGGAGGCCTCGGTCCCGCCCCTGCCCCGCCCCTTTCACAAAGCCCCGGGACATACGCACGTCCCGGGGGTTTTGCGCACATCGCTAGGACTATGCAAAATAGGCTCGGCATGCGCAGGAGCGGTTACGCACGTAAATCTTGAGGATTTACGCGCGTAACCCTTTTAAAATCCGCCCCTATATGTAGGGAGCCTAAAGGTTCTCTACCACAGAGTACTGGCTTTACTCAAAGCAGGGTGGGGCGGGGGGGAGAAGCAGAATTATCAAATACGAGAGAGATAGATCTCCCATGTAGGAGCCTAAGATAGTGGGTTCCTAGTAGATAAAAACCCTTGGCACCATTTTTAAGGTGTGGTAGCTTGAATTGATCCTATGTCCATTGCTGTTCCTTGTTTCCTTTTAGTTTTACTTGGGAAAGGACTCCAGGGTCTTGGTAACTGAAACCTGGGCAAAGAATGGAGATGGGTAACCTAAATTCACTTGGGTATCATGTTTTGGAAACCTTTTGTTTGCAGACGTTTTCCACCAGTCCCATCTCTTTTTTTTTTGTTTCCCAGGTTATTATGGTGTAGTCCCTTTTGATTTTTGCTGAGTGCCTTCGGGTCCAGGGACTCAGATTGTTTCACCTCTTTACACAACAAGAGGAAAGGTGTCTTTCACTGAGAATGGACTAAAGATCGTCAGCATCTGCTAGGAGGGATGATGGAGTTATCCACAGGGAATAGGAGTAAAGTTAGATAGAAGGAGACTTTGTGGACTTTCTCTGTGGCCCACTACCAACTCAAAGAGATAATAGGAGAAGAAAAGTAAACCCGGTACCCCTCAGATACCCAACTACTCAACCACTAAGGTAAATAGGCTCTAAACAATCACATAATGAGCACAGATGTAATATTTATAAATATGACCGTTAAAGCTTTGCCACTCTTTTCTGTGAGTTGGTACATGCTCGTGGTGTTATTCTAATCATGTCCTTAACATATATATAGAATACGTATGCATTTTCAATTACAAATAGAACAAATGTCCCCAATCATAAAGTTGAATTAATTGGGCGGATGGGCAGACTAGCAGGGCCATATGGGTTTTTTCTGCCATCATGTTTCTATGACAATTCAAGAAAAGTCTTATTGTAGACATTTGTTTTATTTGCAGTTAAAAATACAGGGGCAGCACTGTAGCCTGGCATGCAGAGGGAGACTCTGCTGGCCACATGTTGAGGGTATAAGTAGCTGACCAGAGAGCACTCCTTGCGATCTGGGTTCTCCAGTCACAGAGGCCTCAACTGGAGTGGCAGAGGAGGATCCAGCCATCCTGCGACCAGATCTTTGACAAGGTAGGTCCCTTGGGGGATAGCGGGTTAGTGGGTCCATATTGGCTCTCCCCAGGGGCGTTTTAAGGGTCAGTACCTTAGCTTAGCCATGGAAAGCGATCGTGGCACAGGGCTAGAGCTCCAATTCACCATCTGGTCCCACGGGCGGGATCCGGAGAGTCCAATCTCACCTGGGGAGGAATCTCCTGGTACTCTGCCAGCTGGTAATCCCTGGAGAGGCACAGGATCAGGGAGACACAGGGCATCCCGGGGAAGAGCCAGATGGAGACCTCAGCCTTCTTCCCCCCCCCCCCCCCCGGGGAATTGCCAGGAAACCCCAGTGACCCAGCGAATGGCTGTGTGATACAGGGGATGGGAACCGGGCAGCCTGGGGGTAGTTTCCCTGCTGGGGACGGTTGTATCCCCCTGCCCCGGCTCTCCAGCCAGTGGGTTGGGGAGCAGAACAAGCAGCCAGTTACTCAAGCCGTTTCACTCCCTTGAGAACAGCGCGGTCTGCAGCTGGGGGAACCCGGCCACACAATTTCCTTGTGTTCCTGTACAGTACACAGGTGCCAGGATAGAGGGCCGTGGAGGCAGTCCCTCCACCATGGCCCACCTGGCCATACCCAGGGCAACCAAGTTTTTATCAGGGTCCCAACCGCATTGGCAACCAGGTATTCCTCCTGATAGCAGCCAATGGAACTCCGACTACACTATGTGCCTGCAGTCCATGGGCACCTGCGTGCCTTAACCACAAGAGCCCACGATGTTGGTTTCTATGCTCCCTGCCCCAGTTTACGCTGCACTTGAGAGCGCCAATATCCCAAACTAGCTGGACCTGCAGAGTGCCACAGATGAGAGTCCGGATCACACCCTCAGTGTATAGCCTGCAGCGCCGGTGACTGCTGAAGATGAGTCCGGTGGTGTCACCTGAGCGTCCGGGGCAGGGGAACCCTCTGATCAACCACTGGGGTGGAATGGGTGTACCACCCCTCTGCAGAGGCCAATAAGGCCCAGCCCCCTGCAGAGCATGACAAAATCGAAAGGAGGCATAAGAAGCAGCAGGAGTTCCTCACCAGCATCTTTCTCTAGTTCCTGGGGGTCATCAGTAGCAAAGGGCTCGCGGATCACCACTGCCACTAATGCTAGCTTACCGGCCCTGAACACAACAAAGCAGTTGTGGAGGACGTTCTTCATTCACTCCGATGTTGCACACGCCATTGCCAGTATGTTGATACATTTAGCCTGCTGGAAGGCGAAAGGGTCATGCAAGGATCGCAAATGGTACAAAGCTCCTTTGGGTCTTGAAGAACATTAACAACTGGGTGCGATCCTTTGCACACCTAGCATCAATAGTCGGCCGAGCCTATCCCTCACACTTAGCTTTGTGGTCTTATTTGGACACCATTGTCAGTGCCCACTCCACCTATGAGGGATTCGCTTGGTTGAATTATAGCAAGTGATTCAGAGAAAGGATGGCTGACATCCCATCCATGTCATGGGCTGCACAAGACATCGAGTTGTGGCTGACCCAAATGACAGAACGCAATGCAGAAACACAAGTGAGCAATTGCTCTTTTCATGCCCAGGGAGTATCCAATGGGTGGGAGTGGGCGGCCGACCCCACAGCTGAAGTCTTTTGGTGGTACAACAAAGGGGGTTGCACAATGCAGGATTGCAAATACAAGCACATTTGCTCCACCCATGCTGCCAGTCACCAAGCCACCAAGTGTACCAAAAAAGCCCCAAGCGGCAGGGGCAAGTAGCCCTTACATACGAGCCCTGACCCCAGTTAAATGGGAGCGATTGGTGTCACGTCTTAGCCTTTATCCCAATAGGCATGTAGCCATTACGTTGCATCAGGGTTTCAAGGAGGTCTTCAGAATCCTGTATGAGGGTCCTCTGAATCCTGCCCGACACACAAATGCACACTCAGCAACCAGGTTCGCTGAAGTAGTGAGAGAGAAGCTGGGGGTGTAAATTAGTCTAGGCCTTTTGACAAGATGATCTTGTCACTTCTGGCAGTGGTGCCTAAGAAATAACAGGGTAAATTCAAGCTGATACACAATCTCTCCTACTCAGCGAGTCGGGCTGTGAATGTTTTCATCCCACAGAAGGCATGTACAGTCCAATATGTCTCCTTCATCAGTGCACTCAAACTCCTTAGGGACAATGGTCTACATAGAGTCTGCATTCCAGCTCTTGCTGGTCAACTTCCATTTACTAGGGTTCTGCTTTGAGGGCGCTTACTACTTTGATAAATGCATGCCCATGGGGTGCTTGGTTTCGTGTGCGCACTTCAAGATGTTCAGCATCTTCATACATTGGGAGTTGTTCTGGTGCACAGGCTTGACAGGAATCATCCACTACTTGGATGATTTTCTGTTCATGGGACCTCGTGGCTCAGAGGCATGTTGTGATCTATTTGATGACTTTCAAAGCATGGCCAAAGATTTTGGCATTCCGTTGGCAGCGGATAAGCTGGAACTGCCATCTGAGGTTCTTATGTTCCTCGGCATTGAGCTCAACACCATTCAAATGATGTCCAGGCTCCCAGCACAAAAGCTGTTCAAATTGATCGGAGGTGCTCATCTGGCTCACAAGGTGACCTTGGCCACCATGCAATCCCTAATAGGGAGCTTGGCCTTGACCTGCAGGGTCATCCCTATGGGGCTGGTATTCCTACACTGATTGATTAATGACAGTAACAAAGAAATACCACCACTTGCGAGTTACCCATGCCTTATGTGAGGATCTCGCAGTGTGGGAGAAATTTCTGGACAAATTCAATGGCTCAGTACCTCCACCTGTATCCAGTTCTTCTCAGCACCTCTGGAGGCATTGGCTTTGGCCTTTACTTTCAAGGGGGCTGGTGTGCTGAGACATGGCTTTTCAATTGGGTGGACTTAGGGATCATGGCTAATATCACCTTCCTGGAACTCCTCCAGATAGTGGTAGTGCTCCACCTTTGGCAAGAGTGACTAGCGAACAGAAAGGTGATATTTTGGTGTGACAACCAAGCGGTCATGCATGTAATCAATCGGCAATCCGCTAGGGGTACACCTGTGGCGGAAGTCCTTAGGCTGATGGTTTTGAAATGCTTGCAGGTAAACATGTTGGCATGGGTGAGGCACATCCTCAGCCTTTGCAACGAGATTGCTGACTGTCTTTCTCGTTCTAAGTGGGAAGAGTTCCAGAGACTTACTCTGGACGCTGAGGAGCAGGCGACACCAATTCCTGCACACCTCTGGAGCATTGGGACAAGGATGCATTCAACCTGCTGCAACAGTTGATTGCACCATCCACTTGGCGGGCACATCTGAGGGGATACAATGACGTCATGGAATTCCTGGAAACCACCTCTCTTCCAGAGAGCCTTGGTGTTTCGCACAAGCTGGTGGGATACATCATGCAGGCCAAGCGGCGTGTCCCGAGGCACAGTTGAAGCCAATTTGGTGGGTTATGCCTTTTTCATTAAGGCTCAAGTTTAGCCCAACCTGGCAAGGGACTTTGCTGTCAGTGCTGGGCTAAGCACAATCTGCAAGTTCCGGATGCGCACTGTCCTATTCTCCATGATCATTTGCTTGCTCTATGGTCCTGTTTACCTTCAGTTTTTACGGACCACTTCGAACTGGTCCTCTTCCGAGCTCCCTTCTACATTGCATTCTTCGCCACATGTTGCATGAGTGAGCTAGTTGCAGCAGCCAGTGCCCAACATGATCACTCCAGTCTGCGAGTCTGCGACATTTCCATTGCAAATGGAAAGCTTAATATCAGGATACAGAGATCCAAGACCGATCAACTTGGCATGGGGATATCGGTCTAGTACCAGGCCTGCCTACGTGCCCAGTGGCCAATGCTGTATGATATAAGGCAGTCAGACCCTCCGGGGGGAGGGAGCAGCACAATTTATTTTGCTTGCTAACTCACTCCTACTAAGCAAGTACCAGTTTAACGCTGTCAACAAGCGTACACTGGATGTGGCCGGCCGGAACCCAGAGCAGTTTGGAACTCACTCCTTCTGAATCAGGGCGGCCTCAAGTGCAGTGGCATTCAGCGTATCGGCAGATGGCGCTCCCCAGCATACCTATCCTTCATTAGGCAGTGGAGCGAATTCCCGCGTCCCATGTCACTGTAGATGCTGGCTGAGACCCAAGGGATTACACCAATGTATTCTCCTGCAACATTGCTACTAATGCCTTATGTCTTTCAGGTGATTGCCAGCGGCATCGAGTGATATAGATCACGGGACACTCTTGTATTTTGGGCACAGCAGTGGGAGAAAAGAAATACCCCCAGCCGTCAGCTGGGTGTTACGCCGAGAGATGGCATAGTGCGATGGCTGGGTTGTAGGTGCATGCATTGGGATCAGCTGGTTCCCCTGATACAGCAGCAATTGACAAAATTTGCTCCTCCAGAGGTACTAATCATAGACCTTGGAGGCAATGACTTGAAAGTCATGCTTGGATGCCTGCTCCTAGATAATACAAGGAGTGACATCGCTGTCATCCTGTCCTTGATGCCCAGCACCACGCTCATCTGGTATGAGATCATCCTTTGCTGCCACTTCCTCGACTTGTCACTCTGGATGCATTGGACAAAGAAATTAAATAAGCAAATTGGTACTTTTGGTGAGGGCTGAGCTGGCTTGCACATAAGACACCACACCACACCAAATCTATGTGGATTGCTCGATACTGTTTCGTAATGCAGGGTAAACCTTTCAGAACAGGGCTTGTTCTTGGCCAACTTGAAACGTGCCTTTCACAGAGTCCTGACAGGTTTCTAGCGCTCGCCTGAAAGGTCCCAAGCCACTGGCCACAGCTAGGTGGGGAGGGTCCCGTATAAGCCATCTGGCTATACAGCCCTATGGCGGGGGAGGTTCCAGCTAGAGACACTGCACAGCACGGGCTAAACAACATCAACTCGAGGTCTGTCGCCAGGGCAACAGACCGGATGCCCACACCCCTCGATGGGGCAGTCACCTTGATTGGACATGGCGGGTGACCGGAATGCCCTGTGATTTCCTCCCAGGTGGCGAAGGGCCTTCCTTGTTTGCAGTGGGCCCAGGCTGGAGGTGACGTGCTCCTTGCACAGTGGAGGACCCTCGGATAGCTTACGTATGTTATGGCTCGGGTACAAAGCTTGTTAATACTGTTTATTGTAATAAAGCTACGGGTAATTTCATTTATATTAATATTTGACTGTATTGTTAATTTTCTTATGTATGTTGTATTTGTAAACTGATGTTATATTGTATTTGTAAACCGATGTTAGGTTCCATATTAGGAGCTACCACCCAGGAAAAAGATCTAGGCATCATAGTGGATAATACTTTTAAATCGTCAGCTAAGTGTGCTGCAGCAGTCAAAAAAGCAAACAGAATGTTAGAAATTATTAGGAAGGGAATGGTTAATAAAACGGAAAATGTTATAATGCCTCTATATCGCTCCATGGTGAGACCGCACCTTGAATACCGTGTACAATTCTGGTCGCCGCATCTCAAAAAAGATTTAGTTGCGAAGGAGAAGGTACAGAGAAGGGCAACCAAAATGATAAAGGGGATAGAACAGCTCCCCTATGAGGAAAGGCTGAAGAGGTTAGGGCTGTTCAACTTGGAGAAGAGACGGCTGAGGGGGGATATGATAGAGGTCTTTAAGATCATGAGAGGTCTTGAACGAGTAGATGTGACTTGGTTATTTACACTTTCGAATAATAGAAGGACTAGGGGGCATTCCATGAAGTTAGCAAGTAGCACATTTAAGACTAATCGGAGAAAATTATTTTTCATTCAACGCACAATAAAGCTCTGAAATTTGTTGCCAGAGGATGTAGTTAGTGAAGTTAGTGTAGCTGGGTTCAAAAAAGGTTTGGATAAGTTCTTAGAGGAGAAGTCCATTAACGGCTATTAATCAAGCTTACTTAGGGAATAGCCACTGCTATTAATTGCATCAGTAGCATGGGATCTTCTTAGTGTTTGGGTAATTGCCAGGTTCTTGTGGCCTGGTTTGGCCTCTGTTGGAAACAGGATGGTGGGCTTGATGGACCCTTGGTCTGATCCAGCATGGCAATTTGTTATGTTCTTATGTTCACGGTCAGACTCCTGCCCTATATGCGGTATATAAAAATGTTTAAATAAATAAATAAATAAATAAATAAATACAATTCCACATCTGGTTTGCAGAGTATTTTGTATATCTGAGTGTGGTTTACCATGACCTCCCCTCCTTCTCCCCAGCGACAGACAGTCACAGCTGCTCAGATTTTAGACACAGATAAACTTAGTCTTTTGGAAAGACTTTAAAATCAAAGACTGTGTGGGAGGTGTGGTTCCTGTCAGGGACTAGGGTTACATATACAACGAAATGTACATCTTGTACAAAACAGCATTGCAATATACAAAATCATAAATACAGAAAGAAAATGAGTAATATCTAAGGAAATCAGAAAATAATCAATGCACTTCAGTCCACGGTTGTAAAAGGAGGGTGGGGGAGCGGTAATAGGAGAAAACTATTCTAGGAAATAAGAAAACTCCTGAAGTACTGAGGTATTATTCCAATTCTGAAAAACATGGCTAGAGTCTATTTACACAAGGAGGATAATGAGACAGCTTAAGATGAAGCACACACAAGGCAGGACTTACATTCTCTTTGAAACGTGGTGCAAAGGCCATGGGTAAGATGTAGCTATGGACTTTGCCCTAAAGTGACACATTTATTAAGGAACAATTTGTATGACCTTATGAAGTTATTTTTTTAGTTATTGTATATAATTTATAGTTTTTTAATTCATTGTTTTTGCTTTCTCTACCCATGACCCTTCCCCTACCCCTACCCATGACCCTTCCCCTACCCTTGACCCTTCCCCTGGTTTTTGTTCTTCGCTGGTTATATGTAAGGGCTCCTCCCTATAGTTACCTGTATATTTTCTGTTTTATGTAAGGGCTCCGCCTAAAAGTTCTTGTTTATTGTGAACCGATGCGATGTGCGAACGGACATCGGTATAGAAGAGACTTTAAATAAATAAATAAATAAATGACCTGAATGCTTTCAGGGGCAACACATGATTTGCACAACAATCACTATTTCTACGATTTACTCTCATTTAACAAATGAAAGTGCTTTAAAATCTGCCAGGATGAAAATATTGCTTCTTTCAGCTCTGTTCCAGGCTTTCTCCATGCAAGACGTTCCTGACCCTTCTTCCGGCAGTAGACTCATTTCTTTTTCTTTTAACTCAGCATGCAAACAACTTGAAGAATGTCATCAAATATAAAATTATGAAACTCAAAAAACACATTTCATTTTCATCAACCATTTGTCAAAGTAAATCAGGAAACCTTTTTATTTTTATGGTATCTGAAGAATTAAACCCAACCCGATATGACTGCAAAATTCAGCAATGAACGAGTGAAAAAGCCAAGACCTGCCTTGGAGGCTGGCTTTGCTCAGATCCTTGTTTACTTTTTTGTTTGAATCAACAATCACATTTTCTAGGCTGGCTCACATAAGACAACTGGTCTAACATTTGATTTTTGTGTAAAACATGTCAGTTTAGTTATTTTGTTTGCCTCAATTACCTTGTACGCTCTCTCAACGCTATCCCATTGTCCAATTTACTAGAGCTAGAAAAAAGATCTCATCTGACCTAAGTGTTGGTGTGTTGTGTCAGAGAAAAACAAGATAGGAAAGGTGCACGCTACTGGGTGCATTAAAGGTTTTCTTAAGGACTCTACAGGTGCTATTGCCAACTCCCGACCCTCTCTCCGCTTGCGGTGTTGTATTGTACCCCAGCTTCTGCATATTTTCAAACCTAGTTTTATATCATGTTCAATTCCTGTTCATATCTAACTGTCAAATCAAATTTCTGCCCACTTCATTTGCTTGTTTTTGCACTGATACTAGGTGACAGACAGACAGACAGACATTACCAGACCGTAGGGCATTCTATTTTCCTTTCTAAGAATGACTTAAAAAAAAACTCCCAAAAAAACAGTATACCGTACTCTGAATATTGGACAGAAAATTCCCAAAATACACTGGGAAATCCCCTTTCCCCAAGTCATCATATGCATAAAGAAATATCCAGTTTTTCACTCGTCTAAGCTCAGTCATGCCTTTTGATTATGCTACCAATACCATAGCCAACCTACAGAAAATGACTTAATCTAGGGCAGAGTAGCCTAGTAATTAGAGTACTGAGCTGAGAACCAGGGAAACCAGTATTCAAATACTGCTTCTCCCACTGATGCCCCTTGTGACCTTGGGCAAGTCACTTCACCTTCCATTGCCTCAGATACAAACTTAGGGGCCTATTTACTCACTGCTGCAACCTAGTAAACCCTATGGGGTTTTTTTTTTCCTAGTAGTAAAATACCGATGGCAAAAATACCTTGGCTTAGGTGCCCTTAGTGCCAGCACGTGATGGTGGCCCATGCAGCCTGAATATTCCTCTTTGATTAACAGAACAAAACATCACACAAACTAAGGCTTATGGAAAAAGTGCAGTTCATTAATCTAGCACTTATGGACCAACGTGCCAGAGTGCTTTTTGAAGTTCTAGGAAATTAAATCCTTGAAAAAGTGATGCACTATTTCGCAAATATACAAGTTAACTAGCTAGCAGATGCTTTGCACTTTTTTGCTCCTACTTTTGCTCAAAACAGAAATCTAGTCCTGGCCACACCCACATGTCCTGGGTGTGGCCAGGACATGTGGTTCAGTAGTCTAGTCAAAGCCTTGAAAAAGGTTCTAGGATGGACAAATTGATTCTCCCATCAACTGCTGATGGTCTTTGACTTGACATAAATGTATCTACCTGCATGTCTCAATTTACTTGGCTATTACTAGATAATAATAATAGTGGTTTGAAACCTCTGCTGTAGGCTATTCCCCGAGTGCAGAAGTACGGAGTGCATGGAAGCTAGATAAACGCAGTAGTTCACTGCTGAAAAAATAGTAGTGTAGCCTGTGGTAGAGCCACAGCCACCAAGGGGGATGCTGACAGAAGGTGGAGAGAGAGCTAGGGAAAGGATGCCACTAGGCAGAGGGGAGGGGGACGGGGAGGGGCGGGGATGGATGGTGTTACGCAGGGAAGTAGAGAGGGAAATGCTGGGCAGATGTTAGGGAGGATGGATACTGGACAAAGAAGGAGAAATAGGGGGATGCCGCGTTGGTGCTGTTGCTGATACATAATTATATTACATTTTATTTAGAAATTTTTATTTATACAAATAGAAATAAAATTTAAGATCCGCATGTGCGAATACATGTGCGTGCGTTTGCCGGGGCATGCACATGGACGTGTCGATTTTATAACATATGCGCGAATATGCACATATATGTGCGCGTGTTATAAAATTGGCTATCCGTGCGCGCACGATTTTATATTGACGTGTGCTTCTGCGCATAAATGCCGTCTCCAGTGAATAAGTGGGGAGAATTTTAGTAGGTACATGCAGTTCATTCCCAGTTCTCCCCAGTAAAGGAGAGGACTTCCTAAACCCCCTAGCTAACTTGCCTCCCTTTCACTAGTTCCCTCGACCCTTAAAACCCCACTAACTAGTGGTTTTATTTTTTTTTGTTACATGACTTACACGCCGTCCATAGCATCAGTAAAGTTACGTGATAGGGGGACCCCCGGTGCACGCTTGTGCGTGTTAATACGCACGTGCTGGATTCATGCTACAGACCCGGCCCACCCATGTCCTGCCCACACTCCCCAAGGCCACACCCACGCCCCTCCCCTTTTGGTGAGAAACATTTTTGTGCACATACCAGGAGATATGCGCGAGGTCGCGTCGGTTTTAAAATCTGCATGGTGCGTGCCAGGTCGAGACACGTGCGTATGTCCCGACTTTGGCGCGCGTAGAGTTTTAAAATCGACCAGAATACATTTATTCCAAATCTATTTATTGCCTATTAAATGTTATTAAAACATTAAAAGGGTCAACCTAAAACTTCATATGGTAACTTGGGACTGGGGGAGGGGGTGTAATGTTGAATATTCACAGCAGGCCCAGATAACGCTGATTCCAGTACTGATGTTTAAGCAGAATTGAGGCACAGAAAGGTCTGGTGTAGTTTTTCAGGCATACCTGTGCTAGGTGCAAGAACGAGGTCTGCCGTTTCAAAGCAGACACAAATCTTCGTGCAATTGGCAGTTTCTTTTCAGAAAGAGTTTCCGGAAGATTTTCCAGGGATGAGATAACCCACTGCTCCCAGTGTTTGGCAAAATTTCTTATGTCTGCCAGTAAGCTAAAAGAAAAACAGCGTATTAGGAAAATACAGTGTTAGCACAGAACTGACTATTTTGAAATATTATTATTATGCATTTTTTTCTGTGCATGGAAACAGAGAAAATACCAATAGAAAAGGACTACTTGGTCCATCAGTCTACCTGTTTGACTTCTGTGCTATTGCAGATCACTGATCTCTCTTTCCCTTTCTCCACCTACTATGGTGCATTTGTATCTGTATATATACACAACTAATGAGAGCTTACAAAAAATTCAAAGAATACAAAACATATACAAATCCATAATATATCGGGCTTGGTAGTGTGTCCGTCAGTGCTCATGCATGTTCCCCAGCCCGCCAATAGATGGCGCTATAATATATCGGGCTTGGTAGTGTGTCTGTCAGTGCTCACACATGTTCCCCAGCCTGCTGATAGATGGCGCAGGTGGATCCCTGGCCGCTTTAGAGGCTCAAACACACTGTACAGCGGCCATGTCTTACCAGCTACAAGAGCTACTCCTGGGGAATTCAGCGCTACTGCGGAATGCAGATTTTGCGCAGAATTCCTCCTTCCTGCAGATTTCCTCCCTCACCTCGCGGATTTCCTTCCTTGCCAGAAGACTATTCAAAACCGGAAGAACAGCGGCCATCACGGGATAGGCAGAAAATAGCAGAGGAGACCCTGGCATGCCGCGAATGGAGCGCATCCCGCGGCACACGCTCCATTCGCGGTGAAGATGATGGCCCGGTGCGCTGTTCATGGCGAAAAAGGAAGGCCCCTGTGTGCCATGATCGGCGCACCCGGGCCTTCATCTTTGCCGCGAACGGAGCTTGTGCCACGGGACGTGCTCCGTTCGCGGCATGCTGGGGTCTCCGTTGCTATTTTCTGCTCAAGGCGAAAATGGAAGGCCCCCGTGTGCCACGAACAGCATGCCAGGCCTTCATCTTCGCCATGAACGGCGCGCTGGGCCTTCATCTTCGCTGTGAACGGTGCGGGTCCTGCAGCATGCCGGTGAGAGAGAATGTGTGTCGAGGAGGGGAGGGTGAGAGAGAGCAGGAGGGTGTGAGAGAGCATGGGGGGGGGATGCCGGTGAGAGAGAATGTGTGTGTGAGAGAGGGGGGGTGACAGAGAGCATGGTTGGTAAGAGGGGGGTGGGGAGGGTGTGAGAGAGAGCATGGGAGGTAAGAGAGGGTGGGTGGGGGGATGCTTGAGTGTGGGTTTCAGAGAGAGGGAGCCTATATGAGGGGAGGGGGATGCCGATGAGAGAGAATGTGTGTGTGAGAGAGGACGGGGTGTGGGGGAGTGCGAGAGACAGCTTGGTAAATAAACTTTGCCAGCCCTGGCTTTAGCAAATGTGCCTCCATGTCCCTTGCCCTGGATGAAAACAATTTAGTTTTTCCTTTTTCAGCTAACGCTTCCATGCAAGAGCATACGTGCCAATAAAAAGGCTCGCCGCCCGGCCGCAGAACAGGTACAGTTGCTAGTGTTATTATAACAGCTTCATAGATGTTGCCAGACTGCATTTCATGGATTTAAAAGAATTTTTGTGGTAATAATTTATTTATAGATCAAATTTAAATGGGGTGGTATATTTTGTGCATTAGTGTACCAGATTGGTTTATTTTGTTTATTTTAGGATGTTTAACCCCCTGAGGAAACCCAATAGGGTGAAACGAGGGTCCCTTGTAGCGGAAGATTTTTTGTGACGATATAGGATCATCTACATATATTCAGAGGATATTTTGAAAGATATGTTTCAGATGTGAGGAGCGTTCATGAATTAGAGGAAGGCTTGTTGTGATGATGTGAGACTGTTTTGATGCATTTGAAAGCCATTTTGAAATAGATTCTTTGGATTTGAGGAGTTTTCATAAATGAAATATTTGACCTTTTCATAATTTTTTTTCTCATAACAGGATGGTATGAGTTATTAGCTTTGAGAGAGATCTGAGGAATCAGTAAACAAAATTGATGTTTACATGTGAATTGTATTTTAGATATTGAGACACAGTCTGTATATCTCGAGTTTTAATGTATGAATGTGGTGTGAGTGAGTGTGTTGTATAAACTGTATTTTATGTTGTATTTAGCTATGAAGCTACCCTAATAAAATTTATATACTTTTGTATTCTTTGTATTTTTTGCATAACTCTCAATAGTTATGTATATGTATATAATTGTATATAGGGAGTAAAGTGCAATTTCACCTGCTTAAATTTTGCCTACCCATTTGTATCTGTCCCATGCATACTTGGATTTTGCTACTGTTTTGGATCTTATAATCTCCACTGGAAGACTGTTCCAGGTGTCCACCACCCTGTCAAGGAGGCCGCAAAAAATGTAGCCAAACTTAAAGAAATGGCCACTGCGGCATTCTGGAGGGTGGGGTTAAGAACATAAGAACATAAGAAAATGCCATACTGGGTCAGACCAAGGGTCCATCAAGCCCAGCATCCTGTTTCCAACAGTGGCCAATCCAGGCCATAAGAACCTGGCAAGTACCCAAAAACTAAGTCTATTCCATGTAACCATTGCTAATGGCAGTGGCTATTCTCTAAGTGAACTTAATAGCACGTAATGGACTTCTCCTCCAAGAACTTATCCAATCCTTTTTTAAACACAGCTATACTAACTGCACTAACCACATCCTCTGGCAAAAAATTCCAGAGTTTAATTGTGCGTTGAGTAAAAAAGAACTTTTTCTGATTAGTTTTAAATGTGCCCCATGCTAACTTCATGGAGTGCCCCCTAGTCTTTCTACTATCCGAAAGAGTAAATAACCGATTCACATCTATCCATTCTAGACCTCTCATGATTTTAAACACCTCTATCATATCCCCCCTCAGTCGTCTCTTCTCCAAGCTGAAAAGTCCTAAACTCTTTAGTCTTTCCTCATAGGGGAGTTGTTCCATTCCCCTTATCATTTTGGTAGCCCTTCTCTGTACCTTCTCCATCGCAATTATATCTTTTTTGAGATGCGGTGACCAGAATTGTACACAATATTCAAGGTGCGGTCTCACCATGGAGCGATACAGAGGCATTATGACATTTTCCGTTTTATTCACCATTCCCTTTCTAATAATTCCCAACATTCTGTTTGCTTTTTTGACTGCCGCAGCACACTGTACCGACGATTTCAATGTGTTATCCACTATGACACCTAGATCTCTTTCTTGGGTTGTAACACCTAATATGGAACCCAACATTGTGTAATTATAGCATGGGTTATTTTTCCCTATGTGCATCACCTTGCACTTATCCACATTAAATTTCATCTGCCATTTGGATGCCCAATTTTCCAGTCTCACAAGGTCTTCCTGCAATTTATCACAATCTGCTTGTGATTTAACTACTCTGAACAATTTTGTGTCATCTGCAAATTTGATTATCTCACTTGTCGTATTTCCAGATCATTTATAAATATATTGAAAAGTAAGGGTCCCAATACAGATCCCTGAGGCACTCCACTGTCCACTCCCTTCCACTGAGAAAATTGTCCATTTAATCCTACTCTCTGTTTCCTGTCTTTTAGCCAGTTTGCAATCCACGAAAGGACATCGCCATCTATCCCATGACTTTTTACTTTTCCTAGAAGCCTCTCATGAGGAACTTTGTCAAACGCCTTCTGAAAATCCAAGTATACTATATCTACCGGTTCACCTTTATCCACATGTTTATTAACTCCTTCAAAAAAGTGAAGCAGATTTGTGAGGCAAGACTTGCCCTGGGTAAAGCCATGCTGACTTTGTTCCATTAAACCATGTCTTTCTATATGTTCTGTGATTTTGATGTTTAGAACACTTTCCACTATTTTTCCTGGCACTGAAGTCAGGCTAACCGGTCTGTAGTTTCCCGGATCGCCCCTGGAGCCCTTTTTAAATATTGGGGTTACATTTGCTATCCTCCAGTCTTCAGGTACAATGGATGTTTTTAATGATAAGTTACAAATTTTTACTAATAGGTCTGAAATTTCATTTTTTAGTTCCTTCAGAACTCTGGGGTGTATACCATCCGGTCCAGGTCAATCAGGCCTACCACATCTTCTAGGTTCACCGTGATTTGATTCAGTCCATCTGAATCATTACCCATGAAAACCTTCTCCATTACGGGTACCTCCCCAACATCTTCTTCAGTAAACACCGAAGCAAAGAAATCATTTAATCTTTCCGCGATGGCCTTATCTTCTCTAAATGCCCCTTTAACCCCTCGATCATCTAACGGTCCAACTGACTCCCTCACAGGCTTTCTGCTTCGGATATATTTAAAAAAGTTTTTACTGTGAGTTTTTTCCTCTACAGCCAACTTCTTTTCAAATTCTCTCTTAGCCTGTCTTATCAATGTCTTACATTTAACTTGCCAGTGTTTATGCTTTATCCTATTTTCTTCTGTCGGATCATTCTTCCAATTTTTGAATGAAGATCTTTTGGCTAAAATAGCTTCTCTCACCTCCCCCCTTAACCATGCCGGTAATTGTTTTGCCCTCTTTCCACCTCTCTTAATGCGTGGAACACATCTGGACTGCGCTTCTAGAATGGTATTCTTTAACAATGACCACGCCTCTTGGACATTTTTTACTTTTGTAGCTGCTCCTTTCAGTTTTTTTCTAACAATTTTTCCCATTTTATCAAAGTTTCCCTTTTGAAAGTTTAGCACGAGAACCTTGGATTTGCACACTGTTCCTTTTCCAGTCATTAAATCAAATTTGATCATATTATGATCACTATTGCCAAGCGGCCCCACTACCGTTACCTCTCTCACCAAGTCCTGTGCTCCACTGAGAATTAGATCTAAAATTGCTCCCTCTCTCGTCGGTTCCTGAACCAATTGCTCCATAAAGCTATCATTTATTCCATCCAGGAACGTTATCTCTCTAGCGTGACCCGATGATACATTTACCCAGTCTATATTGGGGTAATTGAAGTCTAACCAACCAAGCAGAGACGTGAAGCAGAAACGTCTTGCACATCAATCAAATCAAAAATTCCAGCGTGCAAGAAACAGGTAACCAAGTCCATCAGAAAACTTATAGTCAATTTTTTATTGAGATAATGCTTTTAAACAATCATTCATGGCAACTCCATAGTTCTTCAAACATGCAAGTGAAAAGTCCCCCGACACGGTCCGTGTTTCGCGGTAGCTGCATCGGGAGGGACCCACGGTTAATTTCATCTTATATATTCATATAAGATGAATAAGCGCTCCACGATGAATATATAAGATGAAATTAACCGTGGGTCCCTCCCGATGCAGCTACCGTGAAACACGGACCGTGTTGGGGGACTTTTCACTTGCATGTTTGAAGAACTATGGAGTTGCCATGAATGATTGTTTAAAAGCATTATCTCAATAAAAAATTGACTATAAGTTTTCTGATGGACTTGGTAATTGAAGTCTCCCATTATTACTGCACTACCAATTTGGCTAGCTTCCCTAATTTCTCTTAGCATTTCACTGTCCATCTCACCATCTTGACCAGGTGGACGGTAGTATACCCCTATCACTATAGTCTTCCCTGACACACAAGGGATTTCTACCCATAAAGATTCAATTTTGTATTTAGTCTCATGCAGGATGTTTATCCTGTTGGACTCTATGCCATCCCAGACATAAAGTGCCACACCTCCTCCCGAGTGCTCCTCTCTGTCACTGCAATATAATTTGTACCCTTGGACAGTCAGCGCTGGTATTGAATGCTGGCTGTCCGAAGTTACCCAGGTAACTGTGGATGGCCAAATAGCAACCCTAAAGTTACCCAGGCAGCCCTCCCCACCAAGTTAAAATTAAAAGAAGCATGTCTGTGTTGAAAAAATCTTGTGTCTTTTGAGCAAAGGAGTTGCCGATTTGATGAATAAAAATATTTTCACATTTAAAAAAATTTTTGAGACTTGGGACTGACTTTATATCACTGCATCTCCTTGGTGACTTGATTACTGATTTTGGAGAGCAGTATTTGCTCCGTCTGATGTTTGTGGATATGTATTCATAATGGCCATCCCTAGTATTAAATGCTGTCTTCCAGATGTCATCAGGTTGGATACGTACTAAATTGTACGCACTTCTCAAATCCAACTTGGAAAATACTCTGGCGCCTTCAAGTCGGTCAAATAATTCACTGATAAGGGGTACTGGGTAACGGTCCATGCGCATTATAGCATTGAGACCCCGATAGTCAATGCAAGGACGAAGTCCACCATCTTTTTTCTTCACAAAGAAGAACCCCGCTCCTGCGGGCGAATCAAATGATCTAATAAACCCCTTCTCCAAGTTTTCTTTTATGTACTCCGACAAATGATCTAATAAACCCCTTCTCCAAGTTTTCTTTTATGAACTCCGACATAGCCTGAGTCTCAGGCTGTGACAAGGGATAGGTTCTGCCTTTGGGAGGAGTCGTGCCCGGCAGAAATTCAATGGGACAGTTGAACTTGCGTAACGGAGATAAAGTGTCTGCTTTCTGTTTTGAGAATACATCACTGAATTGCGCATACTGTGGAGGCAGACCAGGAAGCATTGTAGACTTCAAAACCGGTATCACAGGAGACACCAGCCGGAGACAAGTAGCTTGGCATTTCGGACTCCACTGTACCAGCTGCAGGGATTGCCAATCAAACTGGGGTTCGTGAGTCTGGAGCCAAGGCAACCCCAGAATTACCGGATGTGTTGAGTGTTTCAACACGTAGAAGGATGTACCCACTGAAAGGTGAATAGCCATGGTCCGATGGGTAATTAGACCAGGAAGATGCTCTCCTTGAATGGAGGCAATACGAAGACTCACCTCCAATGGTTGAAGGGGTATTCCCAGGAGTTTGACGATATTGAACCATAATGAAACTGCCACTCGCTCCGGTATCGATGAGAGCAGTGGCGGCGAACATATGGGTCTTGATGCCCAGGGATACTGGAAGCAAAAGTTGAGGGCCAGAAACAGTTGCGCCCAAACATGGGACCCCCACGGGCTCAGGCGTTGCAGTTCCCAGACAGACTGGGCAGAACTGCAGACGATGTCCAGAGGTGCCACAGTAAAGGCAAGGCCCTTCTTTTCAACGGCAGAGATGTTCTGTGGGAGACAACCGTCCCCGGTTCACCTCCATAGTTTCCACCAAAGAGGAAGGTGGTGGTGCTACGTTCCTTGCAGGAGTGCAGGGTGCACTTGCAGGGCATACTGGAGAAGAGCGTGGAGTCTTTACTTCTAGGTGTCTTTGCCGGAGACAATGATTGATCCTTCCAGCAAAGGAGATCAGGTCCTCAAGAGACGTGGGAGTCTCACAAACGGAGAGCTCATCCTTTAGAGCAGACGAGAGTCCATCTAGGAAGATGGCTTGCAGGCAATCCTCTTGCCACCCAAGTTCTGTGGCTAAGGTTCGGAACTCCACTGTGTATTCAGAGAGGGTCCTTGACCCTTGACAAAGATGGAGTAGATTGTGACTGGCGATAGCCATCTGACCAGGATCTCCAAAGGTCTGCTTGAACAAAGCAATGAAGTCAGACATCTTGGAGAGGATGGGATCAGAACATTCCCATAAGGGAGAGGCCCATGCCAGAGCCTTCCCTTCCAAATGGGACAGGATGAAGACCTTAGTGATCTCCTTCAAAAACAAAGAGGGTTGGAGAGCAAATTGCATAAAGCACTGATTAAGGAAGCCACGGCAGGAGTGTGGATCCCCATTGTAACTGGGAGGTGCATGACGTGTCAGAGTTGCTCTAGGAAGCATTGTGGCCGGGAGGCCTACAGGGTTGGCCATAGCAGTCTCTTGTAGCTGGGAGCATAGCTCCTCTACTGAAGAAGCCAGCGTCTCCAGCGCTTGATGTTGCTTTACTGTAGGGGCCACTCCTGGAAGAGCCCTGGAGGCGGGAGACTCTGCCGAGTCCATGGCCTTGGCAACCTGTTGCGCTCGGGAGTGGACCCTTGTCCTGTGGTAGTACAGGGACTGTCCACAGAGGACGGAGCACGGAAGGAGACAGAGGCAGTGTAGAACTTCACCACTGGAAGCCCAAGGTCCCACCAGGAGGAGCCCATAGGGACCTGGTCCACTTGGACTTAGGTGGGCCTCGCAGGGTCTCCTAGGAGAGTGTAACTCCGGCGTGCCCACAGATGCTAGAGGAGTGCTATCGAGTTCGAGGCTGGATACAGGTTGGAGGAGAGAAAACCAGATTAGAGATGGCGATGACAAGGCTAGAGACAGCGCCAGAATCAAGCAAGGTAAGAGTCCAGAGGTCAGTTCGAGGAATGGTCAACGAAGCAAGGGTCAAGATCCAGAGGTCAGACAAGGTTGAAGAGCAAGCTGAGGTCTTTGGCAGGCGGCGGGCAGGTCAGGAACAAGCTGAGGTCTTGGGTAGGCAGGTCAGGAACAAGCTGAGGTCTTTACCAGAAGGACAGTCTGAGGTAAGACCGGGGAGATGCACAACAAACACTGGAACAAGCAGGGCTAGGAAGCAGGAACAAGCAGGAATGAAACTGGAACAGAAGGATCCTGGAACGAGACTAGGAACAAGCAAGCAGGAACACAAGGGCAATCTCAGGAACAAACTGACCCAATTGCCAAGGCAAGGAAGTGAGGCTAGGAACTTCCTTTTAATATGAGTTCAGAGTGCGCCGCAGAACTAGGCCTTGCCCTGGAACCTACATCAGGGTGGCTGGTCCACATGCGTGTAGGGGCGTGGATAGCTGCTGCGACGCCGAGGCCCAGCATGAGGCCTGGCGTGCAGCCGAAGGCCCGGCAACCGCAAGGGCCACGAGGGAGACAGGACCAGGACCCGCTGTGGAACCCCGAAGGTGAACGGTCCCGTGCACAGGACGACCGCGGGTGGAGCGCGTAACATCTACTGTCTGTCTTTCCCACCCACTCAACCCTTGTTTTTTAGGAACGAGACACTTTCTCATGAAAAATCAATCAGGGTCTTATCTAAATCATACTGTCGTACCAGCCTTATTGAAAGTTTAATCATCCCCTTGAAGGACACTAGCTGATTAATTAGTAAATTCACCTGTAAATTTAAAGAACTCTAATTCCAACTCCCTTAGTATCCTAAATTTAACTAGGAACTCAATTAAGAGTTCCTAAGATGAAGGCAGCAGTCCAGCAGCAAGAGGGAGGCTTTCCAGTCTTTTGCATTGAGAGATTGTATGTGTGCATTCAGTGCAAAGAGCTCCTGGCTCTTAGGGAACGAGTCTGATCTCTGGAGGCTAGAGTAGCAGACCTGGAGGAGCTGAGGCAGACAGAGAGGTACATTGATGAGACCTTCAGGGACATAGTAGCCAAGTCCCAAATCCAGTCTGGCAGCCCCAGTGCTGCCTTGGATCAGAAAGGTCTCCCAGTAGGAGAACATCACCCTGGTGAAGCAGGAAGTGATCCTGTAGCAAGGACCTGCTCTCCAGGTGATGTATTGTCCTCTCACACTGCGGACAAGTCTCCAAGGGCTACTGCCCAGGAGGGAAGGGTTAGGCCGGCCATCATAGTTGGTGATTCAATTATTAGAAATGTAGCTAGTAGGGTGGCTGGTGGATGTGAGGACCGCCTGGTAACTTGCCTGCCTGGTGCAAAGGTGGCAGACCTCACGCGTCACCTAGATAGGCTTATAGACAGTGCTGAGGAGGAGCTAGCTGTTGTGGTACTTGTGAGCACCAACGACATAGGAAAATGTGGGAGAGAGGTTCTGGAAGCTAATTTTAGGATTTTAGGTAGGAAGTTGAAATCCAGAACCTCCAGGGTAGCATTCTCTGAAATTCTTCCTGTTCCATGTGCAGGTCCCCAGAGGCAGGCAGAGCTCCAGAGTTTCAATGCATGGATGAGACGATGGTGCAGGGAAGAAGGATTCAGTTTTTTAAGGAACTGGGGAAACTTTTGGGGAAAAGGGAGACTTTTCTGAAAGGATGGGCACCCCCTTAACCAGAGTGGAACCAAGCTGCTGGCACTAACTTTCAAAAAGGAGATAGAGCAGCTTTTTAACTAGAACAAGGGGGAAAGCCAGTAGTCATTCAGCAGTACATGGTTCAGAGAATCCTTGAAGAATACTAATGAAACAGGAGAGTTTGGCATCCTAACAGAGAGGTTCCAATAAAAGCAAACATAGTCCATGTGCCTATATGTAAAAAATCACCGAAGCTAATGATTTCCAAATTATCCCTAACAACTGAAAAGCAGGTTGTTAATACAAACAAAAACACACTTTGAAATGTCTGTATGACAATATATTGCCTGGATAGGTTTAAGAAATATTCAGCTGAAAATCTAGCTGGTTAAGTCCAGCTGAATATTCACCTAACTATAACCAGCTAAAAATAGCAAATTATCTTTTCTACTCATCAGGTCTTTGAATATTTTCCTAATAGTAGATGATGACTGATAAAGACTAAAATGTCCCATCCAGACTGTCCACATGAGATTTTTCTGCTCTGGGTAGATGAGATAACCCATATGCAATCCAATATCAATTCACTGCCCATTCTATAATGTATTTTATGTCCCTTCTCAACCCTTTGTCTATCACTGCCCTCTATATTTGTCACAAGCATGCTCAAGCTCTGTCAAAACTCTTCTGGTAAGCCTTAACATCTTCAATTTTGATTCTTACAAGACCAATATTTACTCCAATGCCGAGACCCCCTTCCATATTTTAGTACCAAGATTTATAATAATCACCACAGCCTTTAAAATTAGTGTGACTGATGTCCAAAAAATTAAAATAAAATCCAGCCTTCCCATACTCATTGAAGTTTGGGTTTTATTATCAATATAGTAAAAGAGAACTTCCATACCATCCAAAGATGTCAGACATTTGAAATGAAGAGCATCAAACATTTTGATTAATAAAGGCAGCGGTTTCCTCTCCCACGACATTGTTTTTCTGTAGCTGACTTGTCTTGTGTGCATATTACGTGTTGAGGATATTTTTATTACTTTATTACTATTCTTTTACTTTGCCTAGGGAATTCATTTTTTATGACAGCGTGAGTAATAAAAGTTTTTAATAAATAAATAAATAAATAAATACATTTTTATGTTTAGCTCTCTCAGCTTTCTCATCCCTCTGCAAATAAATATAAACCTTCCTTGCCTTGGCTCTTTCAGTCTTTTAAATACTTTATTTATTTAAAACATGTACAGCCCGCACTCATATAGAATCCTTCCAGGCGATTCACAATACGATAACTTGCATAATTAAAATACAAAATGACAAAGGTCTGACTAAAGACCAGACATCGAAAAAAATATTAAATATTATGAAACCTGCACAGTTGATCACTCATAATCAATTAAAAGCAGATTCACCGAAAGCCAGCACAAATAGGTGAGTTTTTAACACCTTTTTAAATAGTTAGGTGCATGGTATTGTCGGAAGCTGCTCAGACAATGCATTCCAGAGGCTTGGCCCTGCTATTCAAAAGGCCCTTTTCCTAATACCACCAAGACGCACAAACTTAACAGAAGGAAATTCTGAAAGTTTTTTAGTAGCAGACCTTAGAGGGTAATTTTAACTTTATTAGAATTTAAAAAAATTAAAATTTACAAATATCTAAAAAGAAACAAAAATTATGTATCTTACAAAACAAGAAATGTACATAAACTGAACAATCATATAATATGCATTTTCACTTAAGACCTCTCCTTAGAGGAGAATCCAAAAGAAAAAGCTAATGGGACAGTGACAAAACAAAGATAATGGACACAAATACACAAAATTTCAATGCAGACGGCTTTACCTATATCCTATAAACAGCAATTTCAAATCCTACACATTATGAGGCAGATTTTAAAAGGTACGCTCGTGGCCTACATTTTTGCGCGCTACCTGGTGCGCACAAATGTACCCCCGATTTTATAACACGCACACGCAGCCACGCACATGTTATAAAATCAGGGGTTCATGTGCGCGCAAGGGGTTGCACACTAGTGCACCTTACACACGCCGAATCCTCGGGGAGACCAGCTGGCTTTCCCTTTTCCCTCCCCCCCCCACCCCCCAGCCCCCAAAAAAGAACCCCTGTACCTTTATTTCACAAGTTACCCCTGCCACAGGCAGGCACAACTTGCGCACGCCGGCTGACTGCTGGCACGTGATCCCCCAGCCCAGTGGCTGAGGAGAGGCCTCTGGCCATGCCCCCACCGTCCATTTTTTCAAGTCCCGGGACTTACACATGTCCCAAGGCTTTATGTGTGCCTTTTGAAAATAAGAACATAAGAACATAAGAAATTACCATGCTGGGTCAGACCAAGGGTCCATCAAGCCCAGCATCCTGTTTCCAACAGAGGCCAAACCAGGCCACAAGAACCTGGCAATTACCCAAACACAACGAAGATCCCATGCTACTGATGCAATTAATAGCAGTGGCTATTCCCTAAGTAAACTTGATTAATAGCCGTTAATGGACTTCTCCTCCAAGAACTTATCCAAACCTATTTTGAACCCAGCTACACTAACTGCACTAACCACATCCTCTGGCAACAAATTCCAGAGCTTTATTGTGCATTGAGTGAAAAAGAATTTTCTCCGATTAGTCTTAAATGTGCTACTTGCTAACTTCATGGAATGCGCCCTAGTCCTTCTATTATTCAAAAGTGTAAATAGGCTCAGCGCGCGTAGGGCTTTGAAAATCTGCCCCTATTAGCGCTCAGGTACTTTTAGAGTTTAAAATATCTAATTTGGGAAGGATCATAAAAATGACCGTATACTTCACAGCAGCCATTACTACATTACATCTACGTGAAAATTGAATAAAGCAATTAGCCCTCAATGCCAATACTGCAGGTCACATAGAAGGAAATTTTTTCCTCTGTTGTCCCTGCTAAATCCAGAAGAGTACAAGCTTGTTTCCCTTTAAATAATGCTTTAAATTTCTGAAAATATAATTGAAATATAGATTTATGATCTTGATGAAATACAAATATAACAAGCAAAGTTGCCCTATTGACTACTTCATCAGGATCTTTCCAGAAAACCAGAGATGCCCAACCTATCCATGGAAATCTCAGCTAGCCCCCACTTCAACCAAGGCCCCCTCAGCCTGTTCATTCCCAATTGGACGGTAAAAAAATCATAGCAATTGGGGGAATACTCTGGATTCTTGAATTTGAAGACTAGAATGTATACAAGTGGTAACACTGCCAATGCTGATAAAGTTTGCTCAAGAGCTTGAGAAGCCATCACATTTCTAATTGACAGCAATGTGATAGTAGCAGGTATGAACTCGGGAGCACTAACCCCGAGTCCAGAAGAACTAAACACTAGAGATGTGCATTCATTTATTACGAATTAGGCAATTTCAACAAAATTGCCTAATTTGTTGTGGTTCGGAGGGACCTTAACCACTAAACGGATTTTCCCCGAGCTTTGGGACAAGGGGCACATTTATTAAAAAAAAAAACCCCCAAAATACCACCCCAACCCTTACATTTTACTTTCTTACACCCCCCCACCATCCTGATCCCTCCCCAAGACTTACTAAAAGTCCCTGGAGGTCCAGCGGGGGTCCGGAGTGATCTCCTGCACTCGGACCGTCGGCTGCCAGTATTCAAAATGGCACCAATAGCCTTGCCCTTACGATGTCACAGGGGCTACCGGTGCCATTGGTCAGCCCCTGTCACATGGTAGGAGCATGTGACAGGGGCTGTGTGTTTTTGCAGCTTTTGGACTGTGTGCTTTTGGAGCAGAGACACACAGTATTTTTTAAACTGATAGGCTCCTGTCACACAGGTTATAAAATACTTTGTGTTCACATTTTTTATACGTGTATTGCTGACTTGGGCACACTGCTGAAAATTACCCTCTTAGTTCACTAAAAGATACCACATACAAAATTTTTGTTGACCCATATTTCTGTGTATTTAAGTGGAATAACATGGCAACCCATACTTTTATCCTATTTGAAACCTAGTTTTCCTTTCAGTAACATCTTTATTCTATCTCTCAGGCTCTTTCACAATCAATCAGGAGCACCTCAAATACTTCCAGATGTGCTCACACTTTCTGCGTGCATGCTTACCATTTTATACATATACAATTCTCTTTTTCTGCAACACTACATGTTCATATAACTATAAATCCCCAGGAATGTTGGGACACTGGAAGACACATGGGCTGAGCAGTCAGATTAGAAGTGAAATCTTGTTTCTCTCACCTAAACTATTATTGTCCTAGACACACTAAGGCAAGTTGGTTTCTGTTTTTAGATTTGTAAACTTTTTCTGCCTTTTTTTTTGGCCCTACAGTTTTCTCTGCTCCTATGGGCACCAGCCTCTGCTGGGTTGTGGCATCATGAGCCTTAATTTGCAACTACCAGAGTTTTTTCTCCCAATTTTAGATCTCTCCCCTCTCACCCTCCTGCAACTTAGCTCAGCCATCGCTGAGACAGTACTTCTCCAGGGTTTAGAAGCTGTTGCTACCTCTGGAATCAGGCTAATGTGGATCTTAAATTTAGCCACTAGGTGTTGCTAACGAGCGATGAGAGTCCCTTCTTGCACGAGATGTGAATGTTGCCTCTGTAGCATCCCCAGAGCTCACTGGCCGAGGAAACAGAAGACTGGTCCCTGGAATTGATCCCAGGTCTCCTGAATGGCATTGCAGAGCATTGCTACCAGGACAATCTGAACTTTTTGTGCCTTAATATCATTTCTATAAAAAAATGAATGGAATTATATTTAAATGATGTTTTCATGAAATTAAATCAAATATATTTTTAACTGTTCACAAAAGTATGATAGAGCTAGGTTCCAAATCATCATCTTCTCATATAGGAGAGGGCAGGCATGAGAGAATTTGCATGCACTGCCTCCAAAACATGCAAATTTTCTCTCATGCATATTCATTGTGGATATCCTGAAAACCCGACTGGCTGGTGGGCCCCCAAGACAGGGTTGGGGACCACTGTCCTAGACAATCTATCCTCAGGTGGGTTGTCCTTATTTCCTGCGAGCCGGCGCCACAGCACCGCAAACTGGGGACAATTGTGTCCCAGAACAACCAAGTACAGGAGGTCGGGAAGGACTCCCGCTTCCATAACAGCTTGATCTGCCGGGGACATCAACAGGTCCTGACTAGCTGGGTATTCCTGTTTGTCCCCATGTACCCAGGTGAGTGTCTCTTTTCTCTTGTGATTGATATGCTCCTTTTGGAGCAGGTCCTCATGAACAAGAGTCTTGCCAGGTCCTGAATCCACCAAAGCTTGGGTGGGAACCCCGTCTGGTACCACCTGGATCACAAATTCCTTATGAGGCTGGTGAGGAATATCCACTAAACTACAATTCAGAAGTTTTGTGAATGTGTTCACCTACTCTTGTTCCCATGTTTCATTCTTGTGCTGATTCTCCTGCTTGCATTTGAAATCCATGTTGTCTAACCAAGGACACTCCTCGATGATATGGTTTACTGACTTACAGAAAGAGCATGCCCACTGGGTGGGTTCCCCTTGGATTTTAACACTTCCCCTCAAGGACTCTTCAATTTCGGCCTTTCCAAAGGGGCAGCTGTCCTCCTGATGCCCATTCTCCACACAGAAGGCAAAAAAAAAAGTAAAAGTACCTGAAGTTTTATTCTTGGGGTGGCTTGAACGTTCTGAAGTACCTTTTTTCTTTCAAGATGAGGATCTTTCCTGCTTTGGAGTTTTCCCGTTGTCCCCAGGAATTTTACTTTCTGGTGGGGGCTGGGTCACTAAGATAACATCCATAACTTCAGGTCTCTCAGATCAGCAGTCCCTAGTTAAATGATCTCGCTGAGCACAGTTAAAGATTGTGAACGAGTCTGTAACCTGAGCTCTGGGTCCAGAAGATGAGTTGTCTCCCTCTGATGGATGTTGCTAGGGACTTCCACTCTGTATGCTTCGCCAGGGAGTTTGTGTGGACAAAGCATACGGAGTGGAAGAATACCCGTCAGGCATTAAGTGTGATTGGTGGAAGGTGTCTGCCATGTCTAGAGCTCATTCCAATGTGAGCCCTGTGTGCCGGCAGACCCAATTCTGCATTGGCTGGTCCAGCCCATCTAAGAACTGCTCTAGAAGCACCTGTCAGGCTACTTTGAGGCCAGACTTTGTCTTCTGCAGTAGCCACTTCCAGGCGGTATCCTTCAGGTGATAAAACAGATCTCAGGGGCTCTCTCTGGGCTGCAGGAAACCCTGCTGGAACTGCTGCCACTATGTTTCTGAGAAATACACAGCTTCTCTCCAGGATAGCAGTCTTGACATCTGCATAGGTAGCCCTTCCATCTGGGTTGGCTGCTTGGAACACTGCTTGACTTTTGCCCGTGAGTTGGCTTCAGGCCAGGCCGATATGCGGGCAGTCCTCTCAAAGTTTTTCAGGAAGACATCCGGGTCTTCACTTGCCTTCATTTTAAACAGGATGTAAGGTAATAAATTCTCCTGGGTTATAGTGGTCACAGCAGTTTGCATAGCCTGTTCTACCTGAGTCAGCACTGTGTTTTGCTGACTAAGTTGCTCTCACAGTGCCTGCTGTTGATCAATTTGCATTTGCATGGCATTCTGCAATTGCTGCTGCCCTAAACTAAGGACCTGGATCACTCACTCCATTTTCCCTGCTTCGTGGGCTGCCTCCAGCCAGGGTATTTCTCCAGGGAAGGAGGGGGGAACATTTTTAAAATCCTGCTGGCCTGACCAACCCTGACTCACTGCTTGGCCCCTGACTCCACAGGCAGAGCTAACCCCCTTGGCTTGTTGTAGCTTTGGTTGGGGGAGTGGAACTGGGCTTCTGCCTGTGCTTCCTGCTTAGGCAAGATATCCCACTTCGGACACCATATGTGGTAACTTGGGTGGTAGCAGCTTGGGAAACAGCCAAGAAAGAAAGGAGGCAGACTCTGGATGTTTCCTTACATGCACTTTTATTTACAGTGAAAGCAAAACAGAAAAACAAATGCAGCTCACCTTGCTCTTCTGACCATATTCAAACATTAATGGCAAACTGTCCTCTCATAAGGCAGCTTCCTCTCTACTCTCTAGGGCCTCTCCAGGCCTCTGGGCCCTGGTCTCTTATCCCTGATCTGCCTTGATCCATCCTCTTATGACTGGGGTGTGTGTGGACCCTTGGCCCGAGGTGCGAGTTGACACAGCCCTTGGGGAGGAGCCTCACGGGTCCACACTGTCAGGAGGTGAAGTGTTGGAATAGCGGGAAGCTCTGGGCACAGTAGTGGGGAGATCCCCAGAGACCAGGAGGTGACTTCCGTAGGGTAGCAGACTGTAGGCAGTACTTGGGGTGTCTGAAGAGAGAGGGTGCCAGGCAGACCGCTGAACGGAGGAATAGCCGTGCAGGAGATACTCTGGTAGGACAGCCTCAAGGGGTGGAGCTGCAGCATAGTGGGCGTAGACAGGAGAGTGTAGGCTAACCTGCAAGGTGGGGAAGACCGAGCCCAATTCCAGCAGCTCACGTAGGCAGGTACCCGGAGATCGAGGAGAGCCGGCTGGGTGGTAGAGAAGCAGACCCGTAGAGCGGGACAGCTGGCAGTGGTAGTATATCCTGAAGCAGGGAGTCAGGTTGCACTTACCATTTCAGAGACTACCTTGAGCTTCCCACTCCTCGGAAAGCTCAAGGTAGTCTCGGAAATGGTAAGTGCTGCCTGAGGAGCGGGAGAGCGCAGACAGTCTTAAACAGCACAGGCGCTACCCCGAAGAGTGGGGAAGGCCAGTCGAGGACTGACTAGTTGCTGCCAAAGTTCCCAGGAAGACCCACGTGGTGGAGCAGGTAGCCAGATAGGATCCAGGAGGCACGGTGCCAGTCCAAGGAGCAGGATAGGCCAGGGGAGCGAGTCCCTGAAGGAGCGCACACTGACTCCCGAGGAGCGGGTGCCAGACAGGGTCCAAGAAGCAGGCAGGAAGCAGCGTCTCAGGAACAAGAGGCAGGCGTAGGACTCGTACGGAACTTATTTATATTTATTTATATCTTTTATATACCGGCATTCGTAAAACACATCATGTCGGTTTACAGGTAACTGAGAAAGGAAATTACAATGAACAATGATAGAAGGATAGCTGGATAAGAGATGTAGGTACCTTTTATAAGGTAGAACTTGGTTAGATAATTAAAAAAAACCAAAACAAAAACCTTCCATTCCATTCCATACATACATACAACTTGTTGCCAAGTCGGCTTGCTGGGGGTGAAGCTGGAACTTAAGTACAGGAGTCCGATGACATCATCAAATGAGGGTGCCCCCGAGGTTCCCGCCGAAGTGGCTTCAAAGGCGGGACTTGTGACGCGCACGCGCGCCTAGGAGGGCCCGACATCGGAGTAGGAAGTAGCGGCGTCCATGCCTCCGCGAGGAGGCCTGAGGAACGCGGCGATGTAGGCAGGCCTGTGCAGCGAGCAGACCCGGGGAGGGCAGGAGTGCAGAGCAAGCAGTGAGTACTCGCGGTCGCAGCCATCTGCAACCGACAGGCATAACACATCCTAGCCCAGAATCCCTTGCTGGGTTGGACTTAAGGAAGACCAGTACAGACAGCTGTGTTTGGACTTTAAGGTTTTCTGAGGGAGTTTCTTATATACTCCCTCACAAGCAGTTTCCCAGTTGAATGAAATATCAAAGTAAGATGCAATAAATTATATTGCATTTAATTTGTTTTTAAGCACAAAGTAGCTAAGCAAATGTATCATTTAAGGTGCAATAATCTTGCATAGCTAATTTCTACTAGTTAAGGTAAAAAAGTCCCCAATTTAAGGGCAATTAGCTTAGCCAAATAGGCATATTTCACCAAATTCAATAGATTAATCTCATAGGGCCTAATTTCAGAAAGGCTTTCCTCCATTCTATGCCTATGTATAAACGTTCTATTGAATAAGGTGCACACAGTACTGTGATACTGCTCATCTAAATTAGCAAGCAGAAGTAACCCTTACTCACTGCTCAGCACTATATATTACTCCTATATGTTAACATATTTCTAACACTCAATCTACTGCACACATATTTCACCCACACTCTGACCTTCCATTACATACATATCATAACACAAAGCAGTTCATACAACTAGACCAAATAGTAGACATGTAAGAACACAATTTTTATTTATAGAGCAGAAAAAAAAATCATATTTAAAGTACATCTTTATCTCTTTTAATGGCAACCGATGAGATGGAGATAGGGTTGGGCTCTCTCTGATTTCTTCCCTGTCTCCTAAACAAATCGTTGCTGCTGTTGCTGGAGAGATTTGATCACCACTGTGATTCCTCTGGATGCGGCAGCCTTTGCATCTGTAAAAATATCATGTCATTGTGTGACTGAAAAAGAAGAGAAAAAGCATATGAGGTTCAGAATTAGCTGGATAACTTCTCCTATTAACTCTGGTCAGCCTGTAGACCTGTCCTGAAGTTAGCCAGGTAAACTTACATGGCTAACTTTAAGATAGCCGGATATAATCAGCAGTGCAGCCTTCTGTGCCACTGAACATATGGGCTAAATTAGCTGGATAACTTTATCTAGCTAATTAGCTGAGCTGAATATGACCTCAGAATTAATATAAACTGTACAGATCTAAATATGAGGGAAGGGTTAGGTAGGCCATCATAGTTGGTGATTCAATTATTAGAAATGTAGATAGCAGGGTGGCTGGTGGACGTGAGGACCGCCTGGTAACTTGCCTGCCTGGTGCGAAGGTGGCAGACCTCAAGCGTCACCTAGATAGGATTATAGACAGTGCTGGGGAGGAGCCGGCTGTCGTGGTACATGTGGGCACCAACGACATAGGAAAATGTGGGAGAGAGGTTCTGGAAGCCAAATTTAGGGTTTTAGGTAGGAAGTTGAAATCCAGAACCTCCAGGGTGGCATTCTCTGAAATGCTCCCTGTTCCACGTGCAGGTCCCCAGAGGCAGGCAGAGCTCCAGAGTTTCAATGAGTGGATGAGACAATAGTGCAGGGAAGAGGGATTCAGCTTTGTAAGGAATTGGGGAAACATTTGGGGAAAGGGGAGACACTTCCAAAAGGATGGGCTCCACCTTAACCAAAGTTAGTGCCAAGCTGTTGGCACTAACTTTCAAAAAGGAGACAGAGTAGCTTTTAAACTAGAACAAGGGGGAAAGCTGACAGTCACTCAGCAGTGCATGGTTCGGAAAAATGTATCCTTGAAGGATACTAATGAAACAGGAGAGTTAGGGCATCCCAGCAGAGAGGTTCCATTAAAAGCAAACATAATCCCTATGCCTATATGTAAAAAATCACCAAAGCTAATGATTTCCGAATTATTCCAAACAACTGAAAAGCAGGTTGTTAAAACAAACAAAAAAAACACTTTGAAATATCTGTATGCTGATGCCAGAAGTCTAAGAAGTAAGATGGGAGAGTTAGAGTGTATAGCAGCAAATGATGAGATTGACATAATTGGCATCACAGAGACTTGGTGGAAGGAGGATAACCAATGGGACAGTGCTATCTCAGGGTACAAATTATATCGCAATGATAGGGAGGATCAACTTGGTGGGGGTGTGGCACTTTATGTCCGGGAGGGTATAGAGTCCAACAGGATAAAGATCATACAAAATCTATATGGGTAGAAATCCCATGTGTGTTGGGTAAGAGTATAGTGATAGGAGAATACTACCGTCCACCTGGACAAAATGGTCAGACAGATGATGAAATGCTAAGAGAAATCAGGGAAGCTAACCAAATTGGCAGTGCAATAATAATGGGAGATTTCAATTACCCCAATATTGACTGGGTAAATGTAACATCAGGATTTGATTTGCTAGAGACATAAAGTTCCTGGATGTAATAAATGACTGCTTCATGGAGCAATTGGTTCAGGAACCAACAAGAGAGGGAGCTATTTTAGATTTAATTCTTAGTGGAACGCAGGATTTGGTGAGAGAGGTGGTGCGGCCAATTGGCAACAGTGCTCATAACATGATCAAATTTAAACTACTAACTGGAAGGGGGACAATAAGTAAATCTGCAGCTCTAACACTAAACTTTCAAAAGGGAAACTTTGATAAAATGAGGAAAATAGTTAGAAAAAAAACTGAAAGGTGCAGCTGCAAAGGTTAAAAGTGCTCAACAGGCATGGCCATTGTTTAAAAATACAATCTTAGAGGCGCAGTCCATATGTATTCCACACATTAAGAAAGGTGGAAGGAAGGCAAAATGATTACCATCATGGTTATAAGGTGAGGTGAAAGAGGCTATTTTAGCCAAAAAAACATCCTTCAAAAATTGGAAGAAGGATCCATCTGAAGAAAATAGGATAAAACATAAGCATTGTCAAGTGTAAAACATTGATAAGACAGGCGAAGAGGGAATTTGAAATGAAGTTGGCCATACAGGCAAAAACTCATAACAAAAACTTTTTTAAATATATCCGAAGCAAGAAACCTGTGAGGGAGGCGGTTGGACCATTAGATGACCAAGGGGTTAAAGGGGCTCTTAGGAAAGATAAGGCCATTGCAGAAAGACTAAATAAATTCTTTGCTTCCGTGTTTACTAATGAGGATATTGGGGAGATACCAGTTCCGGAGATGGTTTTTCAGGGATGATGAGTCAGACGAACTGAACCAAATCACTGTGAACCTAGAAGATGTAGTAGGCCAGATTGACAAACTAAAGAGTAGCAAATCACCTGGACCGGATGGTATGCATCCTAGGGTACTGAAGGAACTAAAAAATGAAATTTCTGATCCATTAGTTAAAATTTGTAACCTATCATTAAAAGCATCCATTGTACCTGAACTCTGGAGGGTGGCCAGTGTAACCCCAATATTTAAAAAAGGCTCCAGGGGCGATCCGGGTAACTATAGACCAGTGAGCCTGACTTCAGTGCCAGGAAAAATAGTGGAAACTATTCTCAAAATCAAAATCGTAGAGCATATAGAAAGACATGGTTTAATGGAACACAGTCAACATGGATTTACCCAAGGGAAGTCTTGCCTAACAAATCTGCTTCATTTTTTTGAAGGGGTTAATAAACATGTGGATAAAGGTGAACCGGTAGATGTAGTGTATTTGGATTTTCAGAAGGCATTTGACAAAGTCCCTCATGAGAGGCTTCTAAGAAAACTGAAAAGTCATGGGATAGGAGGCGATGTCCTTTCGTGGATTACAAACTGGTTAAAAGACAGGAAACAGAGAGTATGATTAAAATTTTCTCAGTGGAAAAGGGTAAACAGTGGAGTGCCTCAGGGATCTTGTACTTGGACCGGTGCTTTTCAATATATATAAATGATCTGGAAAGGAATACGACTAGTGAGGTTATCAAATTTGCGGATGATACAAAATTATTCAGAGTACTTAAATCACAAGCGGATTGTGATACATTACAGGAGGAACTTGCAAGACTGGAAGATTGATATTTCCGAAAATAATCAAACTTTGCAAGGCTAGCTACAGGTATTAGGACAAACGCTCCAAAATTCCAATTTTAAAGACAGAACTAACTTTTATGTTTTATGAGTGTAATATTTAATGTATGTTTTATTATTTTGTCTTAATTTGTCTTAACTTTACCCTTGAAAACCACACTGAGGAATAGCAAAGTATAATTTTTATCTTTACTTGTACAGCTATAATATTTCTATGTGCTTTTAATTAATTTTAGCTGTCATCTTTTATTGAATTGTTTTACTGTATTATCTCTAATTTGTATATTGTAAACCGCTGTGAAGGCTAATGCCAATACGGCGGTATTAAAAATCTAATAAACTATAAACTATGATTGGGCATCCAAATGGCAGATGAAATTTAATGTGAACAAGTACAAGGTTTTGCATACAGGGAAAAATAACCCTTGCTGTAGTTACACGATGTTAGGTTCCATATTAGGAGCTTCCAACCAAGAAAAAGATCTAGGCATCATAGTGGATAATACTTTAAAATCGTCGGCTCAGTGTGCTGCAGCAGTCAAAAAAGCAAATAGAATGTTAGGAATTATTAGGAAGGGAATGGTGAATAAAACGGAAAACGTCATAATGCCTCTATATCGCTCCATGGTGAGACCGCACCTTGAATACTGTGTACAATTCTGGTTGCTGCATCTCAAAAAAGATATAGTCGTGATGGAGAAGGTACAGAGAAGGACAACCAAAATGATAAAGGGGATGGAACAGCTCCCCTATGAGGAAAGGCTGAAGAGGTTAGGGCTGTTCAGCTTGGAGAAGAGACGGCTGAGGGGGAATATGATAGAGGTCTTTAAGATCATGCGAGGTGTTGAACGAGTAGATGTGAATTGGTTATTTACATTTTCTAATAATAAAAGGACTAGGGGGCATTCCATGAAGTTAGCAAGTAGCACATTTAAAACTAATCGGAGAAAATTATTTTTCACTCAACGTACAATAAAGCTCTGGAATTTGTTGCCAGAGGTTGTGGTTAGTGCAGTTAATGTAGCTGGGTTCAAAAAAGGTTTGGATAAGTTCTTGGAGGAAAAGTTGACTTAGGGAATAGCCACTGCAATTAATTGCATCAGTAGCATGGGATCTTTTTAGTGTTTGGGTAATTGCCAGGTTCTTATGGCCTGGTTTGGCCTCTGTTGGAAACAGGATGCTGGGCTTGATGGACCCTTGGTCTGACCCAGCATGGCAATTTCTTATGTTCTTACAAATATAAGACAATCCCATAGTGCCAGGAGAAAAAAACAATGCCATTATTATATATTATGAAGTGGAGGAGGAGCCTAATGGTTAGAGCAGTGGGCTACAAACAAGGAGACTAGGGTTTGAGTCCCACTGTTGCTCCTTGTCACCTTGATTAAGTCACTTTATCCTCCATTGCCTCAGGTACAAACTTAGGGGTAGATTTTAAATACTTGCGCGATCGCGTAGTTTTGTTCGTGCACCAGGCGCGAACAAAAGTACGCTGGATTTTATAAGATACGCGCGTAGCCGTGCATATCTTATAAAATCCGGGGTTGGCGTGCGCAAGGGGGTGCACATTTGTGCAACCTGCGCGCGCCGAGCCCAGCGCGCGCTGCCTGTTCCCTCCGAGGCCGCTCCGATTTCGGAGCGGCCTCGGAGGGAACTTTCCTTCGCCCTCCCCCCACCTTCCCCTCCCTTCCCCTCCCTTCCCCTACCTAAACCCCCCCTACCTTTGTCGGCAAATTTACGCCTGCTCAAAGCAGGCGTAACTTTGCGCGCGTCGGCCGGCAGCCCCGCTCCGTCCTCCGGTCCGGAGGCCTTGACCATGCCCCTGGGCCGGCGCCACGCCCCCGGGCCCGCCCCCGAAACGCCGCGGCACGCCCCCGAAACGCCGCATCTTTTCGGGAACGCCCCGGACACGCCCCTCCCGCCCCTTTTCGAAAGCCCCGGGACTTACGCGCGTCCCGGGGCTTTATGCGCCCCTTAGATTGTAAGCCTGCTGGAGTTAGGGAAAACTACAGTACCTGAATGTAATCCACTTTGAAGCACTTGGTGGGTGAAACAAATGTATTCCCTGGCAGGTCACTAAAGAGTGTACTATTCTTTAAAATGAAGATTTTTTGCAGGAATAAGAGATTCAGAGGGAGTCAGTAGGTATGAACTTAGGCAGTGAATGAGGGTACTTCCCTTAAAGGGTTTTGGGTGATGGTATATATAATGCTTCCAGGAGAACTTGGAAGGAGCTTTGGGGATTTTGAGACGATTTTGGTCCTGGTAAGATGTTATGTATAGAGCTTAGGGAGGGCATCTCCAATGTGTTGTCTGTCTTTGGGGCTTCAATGATCTGCTAGTGAGTCTTGTCAAATCTCTTTGATACAATGCATAGAACATCTGGAGGCAACAGTCCCCTAGTTCAGGGGTATCATGCCTTTTTTCTGGGGAAGTCTGATGCCAATGGAGGAGAGGTTTCCCTGTCTGTCTTTGGGGTCTGAGAAAGGATGAGGTCCTGAGCTGGATTGGTGGAAAATTCTGCTAACTCGTGACTCAAGCTGCATGAGAGAAAAGTGAGTAAACAGTGACTTTTTGTGAAATGAATAAGAAGTTGTGTGTGTGTGTGTGTGTGTGTGTCTTGGACTATTTGCAGATTTTTTTCTGTCTTTTATGGAATTCTATTCCTACACTCTAAGAGGTCGATATTCAAAATCCATTTACAAGGAAAACCGAAAAGTTATCCGTCTAAATGGCCAACCAGTGATATTAAATGCTATATGTAGCTAAATTCTTGCCACATAAGTTGGAGGTGTTCCGGGAGTGGGCGGGAGGGATTTTGGGGAATTGGAATTAGCCACATAATTTATGTGGCTAACTCTGGTCACGCCATAGAACTGTCCTAAAGTTAGCTGGATATACAGTACTTATCCGGCTAACTTTTAGATAGCGGCTGAATATCCCAGTTAAGTTAGCCAGATAGCTATATCCGGCTAACTTAACCTGCTGCTCCATGGCTGAATATAGACACCTATATAAAATCTTTTTCTGTTTTGGAACAACCCCTTTTTGGTGTGGACTGCTGCTTTTTGTTTTTGGTATGTGATCCTGGGGCTGCAGACTGGCTGCATCCCTGAAGTGTCCGAAGATGATTCCTCTAAGAAGGGGGAGAGGTTATATAAGTGTGGGATTCTGTGGGCCAGTGGGAAGACTTTAGAGGGTATGCAACCTCCTCTTCTTTTGGGTTCAGGCAGGGTGCTGCTACATTTTCTCCTAATGAACATGGCAGAAAAGATTTAGTCACAGGAACGCGGCTATTTTATAACATATGCACCCATATGCATGCATTTATAAAATAGCCTGGACGCGTGTTCATGTGCGCTTAATTTAAAGTGCGAATTCCTCTCCTACCACAAAAATGGGGACATTTTAAAAGGGACATGTGCTGATGTCATTGCTAGTTTTCTGAGTTCGATTCCAGTTTGCCCAGTTAAGGGATAGGACATCCAAACCCCTCTAGTTTAATAGCCTCCCTTCTCCCCCTGTGAGCCTCATTTTTTAAAACCCCACTGTTCTGCTAAGTGTTTTTTGTTTTATAATTTACGCATCAATAAGAAGTAAAATAGCGTGGCAGGGGATACCGGCATGCACCAGTGTGCATAAGTATTTATGTGCAAATTTAATAAATCCCGGAAACACATGCCTAGCACGGACTACGCCCACCCCCCACCCCTTTTTGTAAACTTTTCATTTCTGTGCACAGTGGCTTGTGTGTGCTTTTAAAATCTGCTCAGCGTGTGCCAACCCAACTTGTGCGTGTAACTCCCAGTTTTGGCGCGCGCCAGGCTTTTAAAATTCACCTATGAGGGTATATATGATCACAGACTCGTATCTATGAGGAAAGAAGAGAGGTGGTTGCTAGTAACAGAAGACACATGAGACGTGCCATACTGTGTAGAACCAAAGGTCCATCAAACCCAGCATCCTGTCTCCAACAACGGACTATCTAAATCACAAGTACACAGCAGGATCCCAAGAATAGAACCAATCCTTATCGCTCATAACCAGGGCAAAGCAGTGGCTTTTTCAAGTCTAAAGTACTCATAATAAGAACATAAGAAGTTGCCATACTGGGTCAGACCAAGGGTCCATCAAGCCCTGTATCCTGTTTCCAGCACTGGCCAATCCAGGTCAAAAACACCTGGAAAGTACCCAAACATTAGACAGATCTCATGCTTCTATCGCTCAGTGATAAGTAATGGCTAATTTTTAGGTCTAGTTGGCTAATAACAGTTTATTGATTTCTCCTTCAGGAATTTGTTCAAACCCTTTGTAAACCCAGCTACGCTAACTGCCTTAACCACATTCTCTGGTAATGAATTGCAGACCTTAACTGAGTGGAAAAAAATTGTCTTCAATATATTTTGAATGTGCTACATACTGTGCCCCTTAGTCTTTATGAGGCTGAAATTCAGAAGCCATTAAGACAGATAACAGAAAAGCTATCCATCTAATTGGCAAAGTGGCTATATTTGAAGTCATATCCGGCTAAATTCTAGCCGCATAATGAGTTATGCGGCTAGAATTTAGCCTCATAAATCAGGGGCGGTCCAAGGGCAAGTGGGAGGCTTTTCAGGGTGGGCTGTAGGGCAGACCTAAAGTTAGCTGGTTATTCTTATCTGGCTAACTTTAAGATATCTGGAGATATTCAGTGGTGCAGCTGCACCACTGAATATCTCCATTAAATTAGAGGGATAGATATATGCCGTAACTAGCCACCCAGTGGCTGAATATGGACCCCCTATATTTTCTGAAAAAGTAAATAACCACTCATGATTTTATAAACCTCTACCTTATTACCCCTGAGATGTCTCTTCCCAAGCTGAAATGAACCAACCTCTTTAGCCTTTCCTCGAAGGGGAGCCATTCCATTCCCTTTAACATTTTGGTCACCCTTCTCTGTACCGTTGTAATATTTCTTCCATTTCTTAGTCTCTCTCCACACATTGCCTGTTGTCACCTTTCAATTTCACTATACCACTTTGGCCTTCCTTCTTTCTCTGATATTTCTGACAAATATATTGCCACCTCACTTTACTTCTTTGGCAATCTTTTCTTCCACTTGATCTTTTGCTTTCCTGATTTCTTTCTTCGTCTCCCTCAGCTTCATCAGATAGTCTTTTCCTATGCTCCTCTTTATTTGGATCCTTTATACTACTTGAAAGCTGTTCTTTTTGCCTTTATTTTTTCAGCCACCTCATTTGGGAACCAGATTGTTTTCTTTTTCCTCTTACTTTTGTTTTCTTTTCTAACAGATAGATTTGTTGCTTTTGTAATAGCTCTTTTTAATTTGGCCCACTCTTGTTCCACCTCACTCATTTTCTCCCAGTCTTCCAGTTCTTCTTCAAGATACATCCCCATTTTGCCAAACTCCGTATTTGTGAAATTCAAGACTCGGGTCTTTGTTTGACTTCCATATATCCAGTTCGCAATATCAAACCAAACTGTCTGATAATCACTGGTGCTTAGGTGGGCACCTACTTGCACATTAGAGACATTATTCCCATTAATGAGCACTAGATCGAATATAACACTGTCCCTCATGGGTTCTATTACCATTTGTTAGAGCAGAGCCCCTAGGATGGACATCCACTATCGCTCTATTTCTTGTAGATTCCGCAGAAGGGATACTCAATCGACATCTTCAATGAGGAACACTTCTCCCTTCTTTCCTGCCTTTTGGAAGTCTTTGATCAGATCTCTCTCCAGTTCTTCTGTTTGAGATGGAGACCTGTAGATCACACCAGTAAAAATGGAAGCATTTTTTTTAGGATGGTCCATAATGTTTCTTCTGTATCCCATGTCCCTTACAATTCAGTTGCTTGGATATTGTTTTTGACATAAAGAGCTACTCCTCCCCCTTTCCTGTCCTCTCTGTCCTTCCTAAACAAGCTATAGTCTGGAATGGCTGTATCCCAATCATGAGAATCAGTGAACCATGTCTCCATAACAGCAACAATGTCCAAATCGACCTCCATTATTAGGGCATGCATGTCTGGGATTTTATTGCCAGACTATGAGCATTGGTGGTCACACCTTTCCAGCTGCTCTTCATAGTCACCTTGTCTGCTTTTTTGAACTGATTGATTCTGTTACTCTCTCTTCCCACGTCCTGTATTTCTTGGGGGTGACCTGTCAATTTCACTTGGCCACCTTCTGTCACTCCCACTAGTTTAAATGCCTGATAATGTATGATCTGAATTTCTCACTGAGCATCTTTTCTGCCACAGACAAATATAGGTCACCCCTACCTTATAAACCTTTACTGCTCCATGCATGGCCCCAGCCTCTAATATATCCAAAACCACCTTTCTTACACCAGGTATTGTGCCAGGAATTGAAATTATTTATTTGGCAGAGCCTTTCTTTTCCCTTTCCATGAACTGGTAATACTTCTGTACTTCCGAAAAGGCAATAGTCCTTGCCATGGTCCTAATCTCCCCCCCCCCACCCCTAGATTTTGAAAGTCTTTCTATAATTTATAGATACCATGAAAACACTGATATCAGAGTCCCTACTTTCTTCCATAATTATTTGACTATCTGGTTGGTATTTTTACTGGCTGAGGATCCTGGAAGGCATTTAACTGCTGTCCTCCTATCAAAGTGAGTTCCTAAACTGATTCCTCTGATGACTGAGTCTCCCAGTATAAGAAGCTTTCTTTTATGACATTTAATCCTGTTGGAGGGTTTCTGGGTGTTTTGGGTGACTACTTCCCTTTCAGACATCACTTCATGTTCTATTGCTGGGGCTTCTTCATTTTCCAATGCAGAAAAGGTGTTATATAAGGGTAACAGCAAGGAGAGAGGGTGTATCTTCATCACAGGCCTAATTCTGCCACAGCCCACTGTTATCTTACTTATGAGTTATGCTTTTGTGTATGTGCTTTTAGTAAATTAATATATTGCTAATTATATTTGTTTTATGACAAATTGTTGTATTGAAATGTTAGATGTACATTTTTATTTATTTATTTGTTGGTTTTTATATACCGTTGTTTGGAGCAAGCCTTCACAACAGTTTACAGTGATAACAACAGTTTACATCAAACAGGGTAAAACCTGGTTACATTTTAACAGGAAAATCTTGAATAGATGTTTAGGGCAGGAACTTTGTACATGATAATAGCATATTTACATGGGCATGCTTTGAAATGCTGGAAATACGGGCGGTATGTGGGAGGGTGGTAAAGGGAGACAAGGGAAGGAAGAGGACGGTAAACTAAGGGTGGTTGAATATGGCAAAAAATATTGGATAATATGAGATTGTAGGAAACAGCTTTAGGGATAAAGATTGTAGGACAGTGCATATATCGGTGAGAGCTAGGGATGCTTCGATAATTTGTAAAAAGTCTTGGCTCCAGGTGTGCTGAGTGGGGAAGTCCATTTTTAGGAAAGGGGTTGGAGATGGAGGAAATGTGATAGTATTCGGAGAGTAGAAATTTATCCTATGCCGTCTCTGTATGTTTGTTTGAAGAGCCAGGTTTTTCGGAGCTTTCTGAATAGTTTTATGTTGACTTGTTTCCGTATGTTTTCTGGTAGGGTATTCATAAGCATGGTCCAGCTAGAGTGATCGCTCTTTCCCATACTGAGATAAGTCTGGCAGAGTTGGTTGTGAGAATTGCTAGTAAAGCTTTGTTGGATGATCTTGTGTTGCATTTAGGGATGTGTAATTGGATTGTGTCTTTTAGCCAGTTTAATTCCTTTCCATAAATTGACTTGTGCAGTATGGTGAGAACTTTAAACTCAATTCATTTTTCAATGAGGAGCCAGTGCAGAGCTTTTAGTGTTGGTGTGATGTGCTCTGTTTTCTTCTGGCCGGTTAATATTCTTGCAGTTGCATTCTGTAGAATTTGGAATTGTCGCAAGGTCGATTTGGGAAGGCCTAGTAGAACTGAGCTACAGAATTCGAGACTTGTGAATATTAATGATTGAAGAATGATTCTAAAGTCTTGGGGAATTAGTAGGGGTTTTAGACGTTTTAGGACAAGAAGTTTGTTGAAGCCTTCTTTTATCTTCATGGAGATGTGCTTTTTGAAATTGAGTTCAGGGTCTATCCAGATCCCGAGATCTTTCACGTTGTCATTTAGTTTGAAAACAGAATTGTCATTGACATTGTTCTTCGACATTATGTTTATTGTGGATTTCCATTCTAGTATGATGTATTCTGTTTCATCCATGTTTAGGCAGAGTTTCATGTTGTTTAGGAGCTGTTTTATGTTTAGGTAATTTTTTGAGATTTTGAGTGTTTTTTCAAGTGTGTCAGTGACTGGAATTAAGTTGAATGTCGTCGGCATACATAAAGTAAGTAATGTTGAGGCTTGAGAGGAGTTGGCAGAGAGGTATGAGGTAGATGTTGAACAGTAAAGCTGACAGGGCTGATCCATGCAGGACTCCTGTTTCTAGTGTGGTCAGTTCTGATTTGGTGTTGTTGATGTTTACTTGAAAAGATCGATTGCTTAAGAAGGATTTGAACCATCTCAGAGAAGTATCTGTGAGGCCTATATCAGAAAGTCTACTGATTAGGTTTTTGTGGTCAACAGTGTCAAAGGCTGCTGATAGGTCAAGTAGGATAAGGAGGAAGCTTTGGCCTTTGTCAAAGCCCCTTAGCATTGTATCCGAGAGGGTGAGGAGTAGGGTCTCTGTACTGAAATTTTTTCGGAATCCGTGTTGTATAGGGAAGAGGATGTCATTCATTTCTAGATGCTGATTCAGTTGTTTGAGAACTGCTTTTTCGATTAATTTGGCAAGAAAGGATAAGTTGGAAATTGGTTGGTAGTTGTTGTGTTCAGATGGATTTAGATTCTTTTTTTTCAGGATGGGTTTAATTGTGGCTACTTTGAGGATGTCAGGTAGAGTTCCTTCTTCCAGTGATTTGTTGATGTTTGATATTGTTGGTGAAATGGTTTGTGCAATTTCTTTTAGGGTATGGGTTGGTTTTGTGTCAAGATCGTAGTTGGCAGGGGGAGCCTAATGTGAGGAGAGAGAGAGAGGCCCCTCAGCATTCCTGGAACCTTGACTATGTTGCAACATATACCATCAGAAGCTGAGAGAACAGCTGAGCACCGAGTAGAGGCGGGACCAGTGATGTCGCTGGTGAGAGACTGCCCATAAAATCGGCAGGCAAGCGGCGAAAGAGCTGGGGAGCCTGATGTGAAGAGGGAGAAAGAGGCCCCTCAGCGTTCCTGGAACCTCGACTGTGTTGCAACACATACCATCAGAAGCCGAGAGAACAGCTGACTGCCGAGCGGAGGTGGGACCAGTGACACTGCTGGTGAGAGACTGCCCATAAAATTGTCAGGCAAGCGGTGCACCGCCGCCGCCGGTGCACGCCTAAGCTGCGTGCTCCCAAGGGGCACACGACTTTGCCCGGTGATGACCAGAAGATCGGCGGAAGAAGTCGGTGGGTCCAGGAATTTGAATATTGGTGAACTTTGCTAGTCTAGTCCCTCCCAGATTTATGGGGAGGAAAAGAAAAGTTAAAAGTTTTCCCATATCCCCTATAACAGTGAGAGGCCCGATGGATGACCATGCTTTTCGATGGGTCGAATCGCCACTAGAGGACAGTTCAGGAGGGCATTTTTCATCCTCCTTGAGTCCTGGTGCTGGACCACCACTCTCCCCGCAACCGTTGGCAACATTACCAGATGGGCGTTTGCATCTAGAACCTCGCAGCCCCCAAAAAGGAAGTGACCGTGTGGATTCTCGAGATCCAAAAACGAGTGATCATTTACCTAATCTTGAAGGAGAATCAAAGAGGCCTGAGCAATGGCCTATTGATCCACCTGAAGATGTATCACTAAAGTACATTTGGAAAATGATGTAAAAAATGAATGAAAACGTTTCTCAAATGAATAAATCCTTGTCAGCTATAGTGAATTCAAATAGATTACAGATTGAGGAACAAAAAAAGGGTGTTTCTAATTTGAATGAAGGAATGGTGAAGGTAACAACTAAGTTAAAACTATTGGAAGATACTGAAACTATCCATATAAGGGATAGTTTTTCTATCCATAAAGAATTGGAGATGATGAGATATAAAAATCTACGTCTGATTAATTTTCCTCAGACGAGACTTTTATCTCCAATAGAAATGATTAAAAAATATTTGCGAGATATATTGCAATATGAAGATAAAGATATGCCATTAATATCTAAGATTTTTTATTTTCCAGAAAAATTGGTAGGACAGAGAGAGGAAAAAGTTGAGACTTCATCTATTGGAGTCTCTACTTTCCTCGAGAAATCTATAGATGTCATACAGAAAAGAGCATCTTTATTTGTTTCTCTTCAATTAGAATCTGACAAAGATAAACTGTTTAGAGATTTTCTCAAACATAAAGATCTTCATTTCTGTGGTCAGAGAATACTTATGTTTCCTGATGTCTCAAGAGCCACGCAGGCTAAGAGGAGACATTTCCTTACCTTGAAAAGTAAATTGCTGGCAATTGGGGCTAGTTTTTTTTTTAAATATCCCTGTATGTGTTATGTATCTTTTCAAGGAAATAAGTATAGTTACTCAGACCCATTACCATCTGGAGACGTTTTTGCAAGATAAAAATATAGAAGGAGGTAGTATAGATGGTCAAAAAGAAAGTTAATATCTCTCTCTCTTCAAAATGTTATATATGGTTAAATAATATATGTTTTCTACCCCTTTATTAGTGATGTAATTGAGATACCAGATATTGAGATAAGTATATATCTGATTCTTTAGTTATTAGTATCAATATTACTTATGTATATTTTTGTTTAAAGAATTTTTGAATGAAAATTGAATAAAGAAGTACATTAAAAAAAAAAAAAAAAAAAGATTGTGGTTGGCAGGTTTTAGGGTTTTGATTAGATTCTCTACAACAGTGTTATGGTTTTGTTAGGTCAATTATTCATTAAGCCAGAAAATTTATCTATGGAAAGTTTCATGCATAATTTTTCCTGGATATTCAGCAAGAGTTACATGCACAAGTTTCCCACTAAATATCATCAGATAAAGCTATATGCGTAACTTTATCTGGGTAAAGCTAGGACTGCTATTTTCCTTACCAGATTTGTGTATGTAACTATAGCTGGAAAGCACTTAATATGGGTGCTCAATGGCTGTTTAGCTCCTCCCCAGAATGCCTCCATTGTCAAACCTTTTATTTTATACGCACACAAAATTTATGCGATCAGTGGGGGTAAAATTTCAGAACGCAACTGAATGCATTGCGGAGACTGTGGAATCAAAAAGCTGCTAAATAAATAACTAACTATATAAATAAAACCTCTAAAAGTTACATGCACAAAGACTTTAAATATCGACTCCCTTAAATAATTATTATCCTCCTAGCCATATTTATCTCACTTCAACTAGTCTCTGATCCCCCTCTCATCTCCTAGCCCCTCCTCACCCTGTACTTCTAGCTCCCTAATGATTCCCCCTACCATGTTCCTCCTGCTACTGATCAGGCTAACAGGAGAATGGGAGCAATGGTGCATCAGGCCACATCCTCCTTCCTGCCTTCCAGGGCTTGATTGGCACTTTGAACCACATAGAACATCATAATGCTGTGTCGTTCAAAACACCATTCAGGTGTTAGAAGGGGACAAGGTGACCTGATACACTGATACTCTCATTCTTCTGCTAGCCCAATCAATGGCAGGGGGTAGAACAGGGAGGGACCTACATGGACCCATAGTATGAAGATGATGAAACATTATGTGCCTAATGCATGTACAGTTGAAAAATGACATGGATGTACCTGGTCAGGCATATAAGATATTCCACAGAATACATACTGCAAAGAACACCTAAAAATATACTTATCATTTTAATAAATATGATGCAACATTTGTAATCCTTTGCTAAGAGACCTAGTCCTGGTCCCTCCAGCACTCCAGCAATCACTGGAGTAAACCTGCCATCTTAGTGATCTTGGGTCCAGCATTCCTGAGCATTCTTCCAGATCAGGAAAATATTTATGATTTCCCCAGCACTGATCTGAAAAATTAAAAGTAAGAACAACATTTGCCAGAAAATGTATCTTATATTACTTTAACCTATACTCTTAGATTATCAAAAGAACCATGCACAGTAGGCCACATCAACTAAACATATGCACCCAACATTTAGTATATACTAACATAAAAATGAATGCAGGACCCACCAGGGTATTTCCTCAGGATCCCGTTGTTGGTCTCTGAGAAACAGTTAGATGACAGGGCAGCCTTCAGCCCCTGAAAAGCAGGCATGTAGGTTTTGCAGCTGACTTATCTGAAATCAGCCACGCAAAGACGGAAATCATGTAATAAATGTGGCATGAACAACTTATTTGTAACTGAAAGGGTGGCACTAAAGAAGAATGTAAAGGATCCATATACAATTCACATGATGGGATAAAACTTTTCTGTAAAGGCCTATCAATTGAAGAAAGCAAAGAAGTATAACCTGACTGTTACGCGTCCTGGCAGTGCTAAGCCCACGCCCGGGCCTACTCACCCCAGGAATCCAGCTGCCAACTCCAGTTCACCTTCGCTCGTGGCGGTGGGCAGTCGCCTCCGTCCCCGTGCCCCTGCAGCAACCTCTGCCGCTTCTGACTCCTGCGTGGTTCCTCCTTGCACCCGATGGGTCTCCCCACGTGGGCCATGGAGTGACTTTGCCGCCTTGTTTCCTCTGGGCCCTTGCTTAGGCATGCATGCAACTCACGCACTCTTAAAGGAGCTGCAGCGGGAAAGTAGCCCGTGGCCCTGGATGACAAAATCACTGGTCATCTATATAAAAGGCAGGACCCAGCCACTTGTTCCCTGCCTTGGCAACAGGTCTCCACGATTACTCGTGTGCTCGTTGCTCGTTCCTGGTTCCTGTTCCTGTCATTGTTCCTGTCCTTGTTCCTGGTTCCTGCTCCTGCTTGTTCCTTCGCCTGATCCTTGTACCCTTGGACTGATTCTCTGGTATTGACCCCTGCTTCATCTGAACTATGCTTGGACTGATTCTCTGATATTGACCCCTGCCTCGTCTGGACTACGCTTGGACTGATTCTCTGTTATTGACCCCTGCATCGTCTGGACTATGCTTGATCTGATCTCCTGGCTCTGACCTCAGCTCTGCTTCCGGTACTGTGCCTTTCTGCCGCCTGCCCTGACTCCAGCTTGCCTTTGACTCTCCTTGTTTCCTATGGACCTGGCCTCTCAGGCTTCGGCCTATCTTTACCTGGATGTCCCCTGCTCTCCTTTGTTCCTGTTGGCATCTGGGTCTTTGGAACCCTGCCTCATCCGAACTGTCCTCGGCCCTCCAATACCTCTGCTGGTTTCTGGCGTGCCCTTGTCTACACCAACTGGGAGTCATCATATGGAGTCCTGCCTCAGTCCAGCCAGTCCCAGCACCCAAGAGATCAACCTAAGGGGAACGTGGGCTAGTATTGGCGAAACTCCAGTCGTCCTCCATCTCCTAGCCTTCTCCGCCTCCCGACGGTGGGAACCCATAGGGCTTGCCCTGCGGGTAGCATCAACCCCACCTTGGGCCAAGGGTCCACCATCAGCACAACAGATTGCCAAGGCCATGGATTCGGCAGGGCCTTCTGCCCTCCAGGTCATTACTCTCCTGGCCTTAAAGATACAAGAACAGCAGTGGTTCCTAGAGGCATTGGCCTCTTCTGTCGAAAGTCTCCATGCTTGGCTGGATACTCACGCAAGTGCCACAGCTCCGATGTCTGCACTAGTCAGCCCACCATCTGCAGCCTCATCCAGCAGGGTTTGCTGGCCCTACCCGCTCCACTGCTTTTTAACGGGGACCCTCGTCTCTGCAGAGGGTTTATAAACCAGTGCTATATGCAGTTTGCTCTGCAGCCTTCCATCTTCCAGGATGAACTGACAAAAGTTACTTTTATTCTTTCTCATTTGGAAGGCAAGGCTTTGGCTGTTCCCTTATGGGAGCATTTGGACTATCTCGTGCAAGAACTGTCACGCTTCGTGACCATCTTCCATTGGATCTTCGATGATCCTGGCAGGCAGGCTGTGGCCAGTACCCATCTCTTATGCTTGCAACAGGGCAGAGACCCTCAACGACTACACCATTGCGTTTCGGACTCTAGCCACTGAATTGGTGTGGCAAGAGGATTGTCTTTGAGCCATTTACTTGGACGGTCTTTCATCCTAATTGAAAGACAAACTCGCAGCTCGAGAACTTCTGACCTCTCTAGAGGATTTGATCGACTTGACAGGCTAGATTGATCACCGCCTCTAGGAACGTCACCATGAAGTTCAGACATCCTGACGTGTTGCTATGGAGCGATCCCGCTCTCCTCCTTCCATGAAGCCCACTAGTAGTGGACTTCAACCTACCATCAAGTCAAGCCATGACCGAATACATCCAGGAAAACCTAGCCAAGGAGTTTATCAGACTGTCCACCTCGCCTGCAGGAGTAGGTTTTTTCTGCGTCAAGAAGAAGGATGGGTCATTAAGACCTTGCATCAATTACCGCAGCCTAAATGCAATCACCCATAAAGAAAGATACCCATTACCTTTGATCTCCAAATTGTTTGACTGCCTACAGGGTGCTACCGTCTTTACCAGGCTTGATCTGCGGGGCACCTACAATTTAGTCTGTTTTTGCCTAGAGGATGTTTGGAAAACAGCATTCAATACGAGACACGGGATTATGAATACCTCGTCATGCCTTTCAGATTCTGCAATGCCCCCTCAGTATTTCAACGGATGATCAACGAGATTTTTTGCTACCTTTTATACACCAAGGTCATCGCATATCTGGATGATATCCTCATCTTCTCAAAGGACCTGGATTCCCATTGGGCCAATGTCCGCACTGTGCTCCAACAAATTCGCAAAAACCACCTGTTTGCCAAATTGGATAAATGTTTATTCGAGAAGTCCAGTTTGCCTTTCTTGGGGTACATCATCTCTCAATGAGGATTTACCATGGACCCTAGTAAGTTAAAGGATATCTGCAACTGGCTTCAACCAGTGGGCCTACGGGCACTCCAAAGATTTCTCGGGTTCACCAACTACTACCGTCATTTCATATCAAAATTAGTCAGTGCTGGCTGCACCCCTCACGGCCATGACTAGGAAGGCAGCGATACAAGAAATTGGTCTCCTTAAGCCTTGACTGCCTTCCAAAACCTTAAGAACGGCTTCTTTTTTGAATCTTGTCTGCACCACCCGGATTTCAAGTCACCCCTTTGTCGTCGAGGTAGAGGCCTCATCTATTGTTGCTGGAGCAGTTCTAAGGCAACACTCCACTCGAGGGACTCTCCTTCCTTGTTCCTTCTTTCCCCATAAGTTCTCCAGTACTGAACAGAACTACAGCATTGGAGACCGGGAATTGCTAGCCATCAAGCTTGCCCTCGAGGAATGGCGCCCCTGGTTGGAGGGCACTCAGCACAAATTTACCGTCTACACCGACCACAAGAATCTCGAACACCTTCGGCATGGCCAGCGTCTCAATGCTCGACCAGCCAACTGGGCTTTATTCTTCTCTCGATTTGATTTCGAGCTCTGATACCGTCTGGCGGAAAAGAATCTCTGAGCAGACGCCTTGTCTCGTTCCTTTGACCCTGATGGCATTCAAGAGGAACCCAGCTATATAATTGATCCTGCTTGCATCTGCCTTTCCGCCACCATCACAGTCCCAGCCAGGAAAACCATCATGCCTTGTCGGCTCTGAGAGAGGGTCCTACACTGGGCGCATGACTCCAAACTTGCTGGTCAGCCTGGACGTGCCCGGACCTTAGGGCTACTACAACATTTTTATTGGTGGCCCACCATGGTTTCTGACACCTGTGCCTATGTAGATACATGTGTCACTTGTGCCCAGCAGAAGCCTCCAGATGACCACCCTTGGGGCCTTCTCCAGCTGTTGCCTGCACCTGAAGAGCCATTGACTCATCTTTCTATAGATTTTGACATAGACTTGCCGCCATCCAAGGGAAACACTGTAATCTGGGTCATCATAGACCGTTTTTCCAAGATGCCCCATTTTGTGCCTCTGCCTGCCTTGCCCTCGGTCCCAGAGCTCGCACGTCTCTTTTTCAAACACGTGTTTCTTCTCCATGGCATGCCCATAGATATTGCCTCAGACAGAGGACCTCAATTTTTCGCTCGCTATTGGCACTCCCTCTGCAGGAAATTTGGTATAAACATCAGCCTGACGACTGCATACCATCCGCAAGCCAACAGTCACACTGAGCGTACCAATCACTCTCTGAAGAACTTCCTGTGGTCTTACTCCAATGATCAACAGGATAATTGGGCAGAGCTCTTACCATAGGCAGAATTCTCACAGAATTCCCATGTGTCAGCAGCAACAGGAGCTTCACCCTTTTCTAAAGTCTACAGCAAACAACCTCGGCTCCCCTTACCAGTTCCAATGTCAGTGCCCTCCTCGGCAGCTCAGGCCACTGCCGATGCTCTGCAAGCTCTCTGGAATCAAATGAATCAACATCTTCGTCAAGCTGCTACTCAAGCCAAGAAAGCCGCCGACTCACATCGTCACCCAGCTCCAGAATTCCAGCCAGGCCAAAAGGTCTGGTTGAGTACCCATTACATCCGGCTAAAACTATCTTCTCAAAGGTTTGCTCCTAGGTATATTGGTCCTTTCCCTGTGAACCAGCGTATTGGACCAGTCACCTACCAACTTCGGTTACCACCCACTTTGGGTATACATAATTCTTTCCACGTGTCTCTGCTCAAGCCAATCATACATTCTTGGCCATCTCATAGAACTCCTGTGCCATCTCCAGTTTCTACCGAGACTGATACTACCTATCAGGGCCAAGAAGAACTCAATGTCTGAAGAAGAGGTCGCCGTTGGGAGTACCTTTTCTCATGGGAAGGCTATGGAAAAGAGGAGAACTCCTGGGAACCGGCCAGTAACATCCTGGACAAAGGACTCCTCCACCAGTTCCACTGTGCCCATCTGGGCAAGCCCAGACCTCCAAGAGGTGGCATAAAGAGGGGTACTGTTACACATCCCGTCCATGCTAGGCCCACGCCTACTCACTCCAGGAATCCAGCTGCCAGCACTGGTTCACCTTTGCTCCGAGTGTCTGCAGCCATCTCTGCCGCTTCTGACTCCTGCGCGGTTCCTCCTTGTGCCCGGTGGGTCTCCCTGCGTGGGCCACAGAGTGACACTGCCGCCTTGCTTCCTCCGGGTACTGGCTTAGGTGTGCGCGACTTGCACACTCTTAAAGGGGCCGCGGTGGGAAAGTAGCCTGCAGCCCCGGATGATGACATCACTGGGCCTCTGTTCAAAAGGTAAGACCCAGCCACTTGTTTCCTGCCTTGGCAACAGGTCTCCACAATTACTCATGTGCTCGTTGCTCGTTCCTGTCATCATTCCTGTCTCCTGTTCCTGTATGTTCCTTCGCCTGATCCTTGTACCCTTGAACTGATTCTCAGGTATTGACCCCAGCTTCATCTGGACTACGCTTGGACCTATTCTCTGGTATTGACCCCTGCCTCGTCTGGTCTACACTTGGACTGATTCTCTGGTATTGACCCCTACTTCATCTGGACTACGCTTGATCTGATCTCCTGGCTCTGACCGCAGCTCTGATTCCGTACTATGCCTTTTTGCGACCTGCACTGACTCCAGCTTGCCTTGGACTCTCCTTGTTTCCTACGGACCTGGCCTCTCAGGCTTCGGCCTATCTTTACCTGGATGCCCCCTGGTCTCCTTTGTTCCTGTTGGCGTCTGGGTCTTTGCAACCCTGCCTCGTCCAGACCGTCCCTGGCCCTCCAATAGCTCTGCTGGTTTCTGGCGTACCCTTGTCTTCACCAACTGGGAGTCATCACATGGAGGCCCGCCTAAGTCCAGCCGGCCCCGGCACCCATGGGCTCAACCTAAGGGGAATGTGGGCAGGTATTGGTGAAGCTCCAGTTGGCCTCAGTCTCCTTGCTTACTCCGCCACCCAATGGTGGGGTCCCGTAAGGCTTGACCTGTGGGTAGCGTCAACCCCACCTCAGCCCAAGGGTCCACCTTCAGCGCAACACTGACTTTCTAAATACATGGTTTATCTATGAGAAATTTCTGTGTGATATTTGTGAGTCTCCTGTTTTATCACCATTCTAGGAAACAAGGATCTTCAAGCTGCATTCCCTTTGGTTCCAACTAAATTTGGAAGAAATCACCTGGAAAAGTGCATGGGTAATGGCGCTTTCAAGATTTGAGAGGAGACATGAATGGTAACATTCAATCCCCTGTATCTGTTCTCACAGTGGAGAAAGGTAATCAGTGGAGTGCCTCAGGGACCAGTGATTTTTAATATATTTATAAATGTTCTAGAAAGGAGTACGATGAGTGAGGTGATCAAATTTTCAGATGACACAAAATTATTCAGAGTAGTTAAATTACAAGCGGATTGTGATAAATTGCAGGAGGAAATAGCGAGACTGGAAGATTGGACATCCATATGGCAGAAGAAATATAATGTGGATAAGTGCAAGCGGATGCATATAGGGAAAAATAACCCATGCTGTAGTTTCATGATGTTAGGTTCCATTTTAGGAGCTACCACCCAGGAAAAAGATCTGGGCATCATAGTTGATATTACATTGAAATCATCAACTCAGTGTGCTGTGGCAGTCAAAAAAAGCAAACAGAATGTTGGGAATTATTAGGAATGGAATGGCAAATAAAACAGAGGATGTCATAATGTCTCTCTATCACTCCATGGTTAGACTGCACCTTGAATACTGTGTGCAATTCTGGTTGCCGCATCTCAAGAAAGATATAGTTGTACTGGAAAAAGAACAGAGAAGAGTGACCACAATGAAAGGGCATGGAACAGCTCTCCTATGAGGAAAGGCTAAAGAATTTAGGACTGTTCAGCTTGGAAAAGAGACAGTTAAGGGGAGATATGATAGAGGTCTATAAAATCGTGAAAAGACTTGAACAAGTAAATGTGAAATGGTTATTTACTCTCTTGGATAATACAAGGATTAAGGGGCACTCCATGAAGTTAGCAAGTAGCACAATTAAAACAAATTGGAGAAAATTATTTTCATTCAACACACAATTAAGCTCTGGAATTCATTGTCAGAGTATGTGATTAAGGCAACTAGTATAGCTGGGTTTAAAAAAGGTTTGGATAATTTCCTGGAGCAGTCCATAAACTGCTATTAATCAAGAGGGAATAGCTACTATTTGTTGCCGGCATTAGTAGCTTGGGATCTATTTAATGTTTGGGTACTTGCCAGGTACTTGTGACTTAGATTAGCCACCTTTGGAGACAAGATACTGAGCTTGATGGACCTTGGGTCTGATCCAATATAGCATATCTTATGTTCTTAAGTGTCGAGATATATCAGTTCTTTTCTGAATGTCATAGCTGTCTATATTCTCCCAATATAATTATTTATTTTTATTTGGATTTAGCTCACACTTTATCAAAACTTTCCTGAAAATAATACGGCTTGTGAATTTTCAGGCAAGTTCCATTATTTTATTTGCAGCTCATTACTATACTCAAATTGCTGGAAGGGGGAGAGATATCACACAGTATTTGAAATACTGCATATTATTACATTTCTTGTGTGGTAAAAACCTAACACAGCTTAGTAAAGGACCTCCTAAGTTTGTGCCTTAGGCAATAGAGGTTGAAGTGATTTACCCAAGATCACAAGGAGTGGCAATGGGATATGAAATTCTGGCTTCCCTGGTTGTCAGCCTGCTGATCTAACCTCTAGGCTACTCCTCCATAATAATTTTTCTAGTACTGTATATAAGAGAAGAGAGGTATTAATGGGCTTTTAATAAATAGCTCATTTCCACTATGAGATGTGAATTTCAGGATGGTTATAGTATCCTAACCACATGACCACATTTTACCCAGTTACCTAAATTCTTCTCTTTTCTGGATTGCTTGCTCTATAATTTCACAGTTTACAGATATTACGTAGACTAACCCAGAAGAGAGAACAAGAAGAATGAAACACCCTAGTGATGCAAAAATATCCAATGTGTGTTTTGTGATGGAAATGGACTTCTTAGATATACAGTGTCCACAAAGCAGTCTGTAATACAAATGAAATTGTATTTATGGATGTATGTAGATTGTGGAGAGATATTTACAGATACATGAGACTCTTTCCAAACTAATGTTGAACATTCTCCAAGTTCAGTATAAATATTAAAATACTCTTTACATCATCAACTAAATATTTCTATTTTTCTTTTGCCCCTATTGCTTCATATGAAATTGATCCCTGTACAGTATAACACTTTGAGAATCTTTAAATAAAGCCGCTTGTGAAGTGTAAGCAAACAATTGTAGCTTCATGTCTTCAATTTGAGATGACATGGCATGAATGTGGTCAGATAGCTTCTTCCATTCAGTTTCAGAGGTTGATGATATCTCAGAGTTGCTCCACATGTCAGGATAAAGATAATAATCATACATATTGTAATGAAACTAATAATATACTACACAGTTCCAAATGGGGACTGGACTAAAACTGATAATAAAGAGAGTTAATTCCAATTCTCCTGAGATATGCAGGGTCTCTGAGCTACATTATTTTTAACAGAGGATAGAATTTGTTTAGTTAGCCAAAGTGGACCAATGTTCCTGCTGGCAATTTTTCTAAGTCTCAATTCTCAGTGAATCGAGTTGAAAAAGTTTTTAAATAAATGGGACTCTTTAAATTAAAATGTCAATTTTCCAGTATAGAGCTTTGTGAGAAGCCTCTTACATGAGAATCTCAGCCATAAGCGAATCGAGCCACACCTGTCTCCTTGGCAGCCCACAAAATGCAAGCTGTTGGCAAACAGTTTTATGCAGTGCTCAGACAGATATAGAATAAGGCAAACTGCTGCTTATTTTCTGTATTCTGTTTTCTTCAGCCTTTCATAGTCAGTCACATTAGCAGGTTTTTTTTTTTTAATTTTGCTTGTTTTTAAGGGGATTGTCTTACCTTTCAGGCATTTCTTGCATTGTGGCAGGGATGAGTACATCTGTAAGAACCTTCAAGAGAGGAAATACACATTATTTGGTCTCTGTATTTCCACATTGATTTTTTTAGACACGAATGACCGAGCTATGACAAATCTCAGTCTAGTTATGGTGGCACCAGACTAAATTTTGCCTTTGTAAGAGCCATGCCTGTTGAATCTAACATCACTACTGGCATTTGGTGAAATGGATAATTATAAAGTTTGGGGAAACAAGGTTATTTGCAGTATTTCAAATTTCAATTGGAACTGAAGTCAGAGAGAACCTGTTACCCAAATCTGAGTGTTCCTCTAAAGAGAGGATGCCCACTTGTAACCATCAGGTCACAACAGTTAATATCACAATCAAAAAGTGCCTCTTTTTAAATTAATTACATTAAGGAGTAGATTTTCAAAGGGATACGCGCGTACCCCCCGAAAACCTACCCCAAACCCCCCCTGCGCGCGCCGAGCCTATTTTGCATAGGCTCGGCGGCGAGCGCAAGCCCCGGGACACGCATAAGTCCCGGGGCTTGCAAAAAGGGACGGCCGGGGCCTGGCCAGGGGGCGCGATCAGGGGCGTGTAGGCGCTCCGGGGGTGTGGCCGAGTGCCCCGACACAGCGGCCTGTGTCGGGGCCTGCCGTGCCGGCGCACGTAAGTTACTACTGCCCAGAGGCAGTAGTAACTTTTCCGATAAAGATAGGGGGGGGGTGTAGATAGGGCCGGGGGGGTGGGTTAGGTAGGGGAAGGGAAGGGAAGGTGTGGGGGGTAGAAAGAAAGTTCCCTCCGAGGCCGCTCTGATTTCGGAGCGGCCTTGGACGGAACGGGCAGCGCGCACAGGGCTCAGCGCGCGCAAGTTGCACAAATGTGCACCCCCTTGCACGCGCCGACCCCGGATTTTATAAGATACGCGCGTATCTTATAAAATCCAGCGTACTTTTGTTCACGCCTGGTGAGCGAACAAAAGTACGCGTGTGCGTAAATTTATAAAATCTACCCCTTAGTGCGATTCATCTCCTTGAATATATCAAACCACGTTAAACCAAGTCAAACAAAAGCAAAAATGTGTAAACAAAACAAAAAAAACGTCTAAAAGAAGAGTATGATTCCCAAAGGGTCTGGAGTCATCTAGCAGTAGAAGAACTCCTAAGTGTCTTGTCCAATGCTACCATTTGTTATTGTCAAGTGTTTTATGTAAAGCCCGTTGCTGCGTTATGTTTTATTGTAAACCGAGGTGATGTTCCAAACGTGCCTCGGTATATAAAGACCCTTAAATAAATAAATAAATAAAATAAATATATTCGATAGTCTGGTGTGGTAATTCCATCCGAGAAAGAGCAATGGGAACTACAGCCTGTGGGTTACAGGATAGCAGATCTGAAGACACCTTGACAAAAGTGCTGAAAAGCATTTTAAGCACATCTGCTACTGGAAGAATGTATGGAGCACTCCTTGAAGTTCTGCTTGTGAATGATATCTTATCTTGGGTATCTGTGATTGAGTTTCTTGTGCAAATATTGAAATACGACCCAGGTCAGACTTTCATCGTTTGTGGTTTTTCATTATTTTCTTCAATGTAGCTTCATGTCTGTTGACCTGCAAACCTACAGATTGCTGCTCCCACTACCCTCTCTTGGCTGAGATTGCCATAAGACTATTGAGTTTATGGTTTGGATGTGACCCTGCTCTTAAACATCACCAAACCTTTTGAGAAATATACTCTTGATTAAGGCTTCTATGTATTTTTTGCTGCTGTTTGCTATGTTCAAGGATATGAAGTATACTTTGATACAATTGTGATATTTATGATATGCCATGTACATAATCCTGAAACAGAAAAGTTTAAAAAAATAATTTGTTAACTGAAATGTCAGAAATGGAACTGTCAAACCAGATAGGTCAGACCTTCAATAAACAAAAATAATGTTCCTGGCTCTAAACTATCCCTGATCATAGAGACATCTTTATGCAGTTTTAGGCTGCATCTTCTGGCACTGTTGTTTCTTTGTAATAATAATACAATCACCATTTTACATGATAGTCTTGGGAGAAAGTAATATAGTTCATTAATAAAATTAACAATCAGTCTAGCAAACTGGCGAGAACCGATGGATGGAGAAATTAAGCAAGTAGAAATGGAGGAGGAAGGGGAGAGAGAAGGAATACACAAACTTATTAAAAGGTGAATTTTAAAAGCCTGATGCAGGTATCAATTAGAGGATTCACGAATAAGTTGGGCTTGTGCTCAAATGGATTTTAAAAGCCACCCAGCTATGCACGTAAATGCCGCAATGTGCACATCTCAGAAATTTTCATAAAGGTGCGAGGCATGGGCATGGTCTGGGTGGGGCATGAGCATTACATGGGCATTTCAAGACTTTAACATGAATTTGTGCATACTTACGTGATTCAACACTCGCCGAGGTCCCCTGCCGCATAACTTTACTTCTACTATAGATAGTGGGTAAGTACAAAACAACAACTATTGAGCCTTTCTGGAGGGGTGTAAAGGGTCAGGGGTAACTGGGGGGGTGTACAGGATATCAAACCAGGGAAAAGGTCTACGAGATGGTTTTAGCCATAATGAGCCGAAGGCTGTCACTATTTGGTACATATGTATTATGTTCAGAATACAGAGCTACACAGAGTAGGGATGTGCATTCGTTTGCAATGAAATAGGAAATATAGACAATATTTCCTATTTCATTGCGGTTCGAGGGTCCCCGAAAATGATAGGAAAACCCCACGAAATTTTGTGAAGTTTTCTTTTCGTTTTCGGGGGGGGGGGGGGGGGGGGAGAAAGGGCACATAAAAAACAAACAAACCAAACCCACTCCAACCCTTCAGATTTAATTAATTACAATCCCCCACCCTCCCGACCCCCACAAAACTTGCCTAAAGTCCCTGGTGGTCCAGCGGGGTCCCGGGAGTGAGCTCCTCCTCTTGGGCCGCTGGCTGGCACTAATCAAAATGGCGCTTATGGCCCTTTCCCTTACCATGTGACAGGGCCTATAGGTTCCATTGGCTGGCCCCCATCACATGATAGGAGCAAGGGATGGCCTGCACCATTATTTAAGATGGTGCCAGCCGTCCATTGTTCCTACCATGTGACAGAAGCTGGCCAATGGCACCGATAGCCCCTGTAACATGGTAAGGGCAAAGGACCACCGGCGCCATTTTGTTTACTGGCAGCCGACGGCCCGAGAGTGGGAGATCACTCCTGGGACCCCGCTGGACCACCAGGGACTTTAGGCGTTTTTTTTTTTGGGGGGGGGGGGTCGGGAGGGGGAGGGGATTGCAATTAATTAAATCTGAAGGGTTGGGGTGTGTTTTTTTTTTTTTTTTTTTTTTTTTTTTTCACGAAATAGCCTGATAAAAGTTTTCCGATCCAGGGAGTGGACCGAAATGGCCCTCCCCAGTCCCGAAAACGAAATGGGGACAAAAAAAATTGTATGCACACCCCTAACACAGAGCATTTCAGAACCCACAAAAAGACCTTGGTGAATGAGTTACTATATATTATCTATTGGGACCAGATGATTACTAGATATTCTGAGTTTTTGCTATGACTGAGTTCAACTGCAATCGAAATTTGTAATATTCAACATTACTTTGTTTCCCTTCTCTGTTGTGAGGTGTTTTGTGCTCTTTTGGGGGTGATTCTAATCATGCAGTTTTACTGGATCTATACCACTCCTGTCAATCAGATAAAATGTCTATTCCTACACGTAAATAAAAATAGAGAAAAAGAAAATAATCTTACAATCAAAATACTAAATAAGATCAATAAAAGATTAAATGCTATTGGTGTCAGCCAGTAGCATAGTGTTAGTGCAGTGAAATGCAATGTAGGAGACCTGGATTTGATTCATGGACCTTTAATTTCCAAACCTGGCTTCTGTTTACTAGGCCAGCAGAGGCTAGGTATACTCTAGAGGTTACTTTTGTATTTCCCAGGGGAATAGGAATCCCAACCATTAAACAATGAGGAAACCTATGGGTGACATATAGGATACATACATGGTAACTTTCAAACTGGTACCCGGGGGTACATGTGCGCACCTGCATCAGCCTGCATCCAGGGATGTGGCCATTTTATAACTTGTGCACATATATGCATGCATGTTATAATACAGCCTGGTCGCATGCACATGTGTACTAAATTTTAAGTGGGCACACACATGGGTGCGCAAATTCCACTTCTACCGCATAAATCAGAAGATTGTAAAAGTGGCAAGCATTCCTGAGCAAAAGAATAAAATTAACAAATTAAAATGATTACCAATAAAAATATTGTTAATAAATAAAACATATGATAACAAATAAAAGTACAAACTAACAATACGTCAAATACAGCTAAAAGCAAGGTACTGTATATACTCATGTATAAGTCGATCTTGTGGATAAGTCGAGGGTAGCTTTTGGCCCCAAAAATTAAGAAATTTGCTATAAACCATGGATAAGTCAAGGCTATCCTCAGTCATTCACTCCTTTCCTCCCTCCTCCAGGGCTATCCTCAGTCATTCACTCCTTCCTTCCTTCTCCCATGGCTATCCCCAGTCCATTCACTTGTGGACTGAAGACACAACCGAAGCAGCTAGCAATAGGTTGGTGGAAGTAGGACAGCTTCCCCCTCACACCCCCTGCGGATCCCTTAACTCACCTGCTGCTAGCTGGATGACAACCAGAGTTGTGGCTGCTCAGGTGTGTCCTCTCTCCTCCCCTGCGAGATCCCGGTGTCGCACTTTGAACCACATGGTTCTAAGCAATAGCATGCCAATCAGGCCCTGGAAGGGAAGGAGGGAAGACATGCCTGAGCAACTTCAACTCCTGTTGTCGGCTTGCTAGCACGGGTAGGTTAAGGGATATGGAGGGGGTGTGAGGGGGAAGCTGTCCTACTTTCACCAGCCTCTTTCTAGCTGCTTCAATTGTGTCTTCAGCTGGAGGGTGAATGGATGGGAATAGACATGGAGGAGGGAGGGAAGGATTGAATGATTGAGGATAGCCTTGGGGGGGGGGGGGCAGGGGGAAGGAAGGAGTGAATAGAACATTGATCCATGGATAAAGCAACCCTGTTTTTCAAGAAGAATTTTGAGATTTAAATTTCTGGACTTATACATGAGTATATGCAGTAGGTCATAAACTCATATACTCATGAATTTGTGGTAGTCTTTCTCCACTCGAACAAAGAGTGGAAAGGAGTTTCATAGACATAGAGTTAAGTAGCTGAAACTGACTTCTTGCTTGGTTTCCAACCTAATGTCCTTAGGAGATAGCAGAACCAGTAGCTCTTGTTTAGTGGAATAAAACAACCATTCTGGACAGTAAGGAGTAACTATACCCACAAGACAGAAGGGTACTTCCCACTGAAGATCCTTCTAGGTTAAGCCCCTTATTTTAAATAGAATGCACAGGCTAACTGGAAACCAGTGTAGATCCATCATAAGAGGGGTAAAATGATCGTATTTGGATTTGCTGAAAATAAGTTTAGCAGCTGTATTTTGTACCAGTTGGAGAGTTGTGAGCCATGAAATAATGAATTACACTAATCAATTCTAGTTAGAATAAAGGAATGGATGAGAGTTTTTAAATCTGCCATTGCAAAAAATGTTCGGCACCAATGAATGAACTGAAGAAAAAAAAATAACAGCTTTGTATTAAATGAAAGATATAATTAGGGATGTGCATTCGTTTTTTGATGAATTAGGAAATTGTACGATATTTCCTAATTCGTCATGTATCGGTAAAACTGATAAACGATCACATTTTCCACGAATTTTTTGGGAAAAAAATCATTTTTCGGTTTAGCGCGCACTAACAGTGTGCACTAGCTCCCGTTAGTGCGCGTTAAACTGAAAACGATTTGCTACAAAAAAAAAAAATACCAAACCGCGGAAGATACGAAATTTCCTGCGGTTTTACGAAAACAAAAGGCAGAAACAATCGCTGGCACGATGCACATCTCTAGATGTAATTAGAGAAAGATAATGTGGAGTCAATTGTGATACTTAGATCTAGCTTCATCAAATCACTATAAATATAGCGAAAATAGCGCCCGTGATACAAAAAGGGCGTGGTTAGGTTAATTTGCAGCCTGCTACATCGCATAGGTAAATACCACAAGCGGCGTTGTGTCAGCGCATGCGGCATTGTGTCACCGTGTGGCATGTCATTTTATGCGGCTAGCGTAAATTATTGCATAGTTTATTCAGTTTATATATCATGCTTCCTGCAGCTACTTCTTTGAGGGTGTGCCAGAAGTTTAGAGAGAGGAGGTAGGTTGGTGTTGTAGATTACTAGTTGGCGGATCTTTATAGTGCGTTGTTTTGTTTTCTGTTTCTATCAGTTTCTCTTTACCGTGGTCATTTGTCTTCTTTGTTGGAGTGAAAGTTTATATTTGTTAGTCCATTTTGTCTGTCTTTTGGTGTGGAGGAGTGGTGGTGGAGGATTGAAGGAGTGAGGAGGAATGGAATAATGGTGGTGGAGAAGTAGAGGAGTGGTGGTGGAGTGGGAGTGTGTGGAGGAGTGAGGAAGAGTAGAGGAGTGTTGGTGGACGAGTGGTGTTTGTTGTGAGGAGGAGTGAGGATGGAGCTTGAGAATCATTGTGAGAAAGGAGAGGACAGGCAAGAGGAGAGGAGGGGAGGAGGGAGGATAGGATGTGGGAGGATGAGGGTAGGAGTGCTAGGGGAAGGAGGAGTAGGAGTAGGGATAGGGACAGGGGTAAAGAAAGGCAGAAGGGAAGGGATAGGAGGAGGCGGGAGGGGGAAGAGGATAGGAAAACGAGGATGGAGGGCAGAGGATGAAGGGCTAGGGATAGACAGGGCAGAGGGGAAGGGAGTTGGCAGGGCAGGGGCAGGAGGAGGAGGAGGGAGGAAGGGAGGGGAGAGGGGAGTGGGAGGGAGAGTGAATAAAGGGAGGGCACCTCTCCAGAAGCAGAAGTGGCACCCACATCTGGTAGCCAGGCAGCAGGATGCCCTCTTCTCAGGGCTATCAAGTTCAGCATCCAGGATAATGAGATGTCATTGCAGGGTTCCTGGAGCATTATGCCATGCTATTTTGCAACTGGGTGGCCAAGACCTTAGGAATCCAAGGGCCAGATCTTGCACAACATAGCCCAGGGCATCTTCAGGAGCAATGGAGTCCAATGACGTGGGGAGCAGGTGGCCCACAGGTACCAGGATATCAAGGCAGAGCTGAAAGCCAAGGTGTCGGCTAGAAATAAATATATACAGCAGACCGGAGAAGGAGCCCCTTGTCCCATCGTCCTCACCCCCATTGAGGAGCATCTCATGCAAAGGCGGGGACTGGATACCTTCAAGGGCATGGCTGAGTGGCTGGACATCATGTAAGCTGCAGTTGGTAAGTTCACCTCACCTGTAAATGTGCAGTCAGCAACGGTGTACACATCATTTGGGATAAGATGCTCACAATGCTAAGAAGCAAAGTGCACCTCTGATGCCAAATGAAAAACGGATACTTGCTGCCATTGGTACTTATGTCTTATGTTTTGTTTCCACATCTCTTGCCCACGAAGCAGCCAGTCTCAGTCAGAAAGCCCCAGGGACTAGCCAAGAAGCCCCAGGGACCAGCCAGCAAGCCCCAGGGACCAGCAGTGCAGCAGCCCTTTTGCACAGGCCCTTCCTGATGGATGCTCAGACCCAGGTGAGCGAGGAGGAGGAGAAGGAGCAGCAGCAGCCACAGGCTCAGGTACCATTGTAGATGCTGCAACTCCTGGGTTCACCCAGCCCACTCAGTGAGTCCATCAACCTCTCTGGCTTCATGGAAGAACAGAGCCTTGAGTAGGAGCCTATAGAATCATCACAACCTCGAGCCAGCACACCAGAGTGCCAGCCTGAACCACCATGCCCTTGGCAGGAGCAGCCCAGAAGCCCCGTTATGCCACATTTGGAGGCCCAAATTCCTGCACTCCACACCACCATCACAGCATCGCCACCAGTACCAACAACATCCCCACCAACAACAGAGGAGTCTGTGCACGAGCAGCTGAACCAGCTGGCTGGTACCCCATTACAGGCATGGCTTGGGAATCTGAATAATACATGTAAGGTAAGGATGATCTTCAAGTAGTAGCCAGATCTCGAAGGCAGCCACTACAGGGATCGCAGTCAGTCTGTCGAAGTCTGCCTGGTCCTAAGCAGCAGCAGCAGCCCTCTAGGTTTCTACTGTTGGCCTGTGGACAATCTCAACAAGACAATATTCCCTCACTCCTCCTCCCCAGTTGTTACATAGCGGCTGATACTCTGTTCCAACTATCATCAAGTAGACATCATATTTGATTTAATATGAAAGGTACAAATGGTTGGGTACAGATAGCCTTTGAGTCATGACACAAGTGAGGGGGCCGAAGATCCAGTCTTGTTTGATGTTTTCTGTCATGTGTCATGTTTTCTGTTACACAGTGACCCAGACAGAGAAGCAGTGAGAGAAAGAAAGATGATAGCGAGGAGAGCAGTAGCTAACAGTCTACTGGCCACTCTTCCCTGGAAGGGGATGTGGTAGGTGAGGCCTATCAGGCAAAGTAGCATTGTATAAGGTTTTGGCAAAGCTGGCTGCCACTCAGCATGGTGTCCTCGGCTCGTGCAGGGACACATGGGGGATCCAGGGGGAGATCAGGAAGTATAACCATTCGTAATCCATGGTTCAGTAAGATTATGGAAGACACAGCAGAGCAGCACTATATTTCCAACTTTGGGCAGGGCATACATTAAAGCTCACCCATCTTGTCCAAATAGCAAAATCGACTTTTGAGAACTCCAAAGATGTATTCGATCTTACAACGTGTAGCACATAAGGTCTCGTTAAACCTAGTCACTGCCGACGTGTTGGGAATGGCAACGGGGGTAAGAAGCCAGATCTTGCAACTGTACCCAGCATCTCCTGCGGCAAAGACAGATTTAAGCCATCAATCATAGCACTGTCACTAGCAGATTTGGCTTGCAAATCACAGCATCCTATAAGACTGTATAAGGTAGCCTGTACCTTTCCCTGAGCCTTAAAGGACAATTTGCTTATCCTTAGTGCTGATCACATTGTTCTGGGCCAGTATATGTGCAGGATAGCAGTAGCCAAATGTAGCTCTGTTCTTCCAGATCACTAAATTGCATCTGGGTATTCCAACAATTGCATGCCAGGCCCTCGCAACCAAGCTAAGGCTACTGGTATTTAGCAGGCTTCCAACCTTGAAGCAATACATAAGAGCTTCCACACTTGTGTTAGCTGAAAAACGGTACCTCATGGTCTGATTGTGAATGTCCCTGCCGGCTCTGCAGTACGTCCTCCATATAAACCAATTTGTGAGGCCCGACACAGGGAGCATGCCAAGCCACCAACATGCACAGGGTGCTGCTTCTGGTTGAGGTGTGTGAGGCTCAAGACAAACTATGGCTGACACTCGGGATGACACTTCACTAACCGGCCACACATGGTCGTGCAGTATGAGCAGTGTGGATACTTTAAGCTTGTCATTAACAGTGAGATTTAAATAGCTCCCAATGGGAGGATAGGAACAGGGCCATTTTGAAATTTAACACGTAGAAAGTGTATAGTGCCTGCTCTCACATCAAGCTTTAGGGCCGGTACATTGTTTGCCGTCACAAGATTAGCAGGCCTCTGCAGCATGGGTAGAACAAGCCAGGCCCTGGGGCAATGGCCTGCAGACATAACTGTACAAGCCAGTTGTCATGGCAGCGATTCTCTTCCTCCCTTCCAGCCACCCTCATGTCCTTGCCATTTGCCATAAACACATAGAGGGAATATAGAAAGAAGCGTCTCTCTTACCTATGAGCGAACCGTCACCATGTAGGCTGTCCTCAAAATTTTCACACAGGCCCGATTGCCTAAGTATAAAAGAATCATGTGCGGCTCCCGGGTACCTGGCCACCACGTCAAGGATGCACATTCGAGAGTCACAGACCACTTGCATGTTGATGACGTGGAAGAGCTTTCTGTTGCAGTACATCTCCTCCCTGTCACGGGTGGAATGATGGCCACTTGAATGCAGTCGATAGCTCCCAGAACATTGGGAAAGTTTGCGAAGGCATAAAAGCCTCTCTTCAAATCCATCAAGTCCTGCCTATCCCAAGGAAATGCTATGTAGCGATTAATGCAGTCAAAGACTGCTATGATGACCTGGTCCACACAGTGGGGAAAAGTGGTATGGGACATTCCCCCAACAACCCCTACTGCAGTTTGGAAGGAGCCGATTACCATGAAATGCAGGGTGGCCAACAGTTTGGTGAGGCCAGGCATAGCATGGGACCTTTCTGTGACCGGATCTAGATCCCCTCGAATATCTTCATATAATTTCCAGGATAGCCGAGAGCTGAGGCAATACCTGCAAACCACATAGTCCTCTGGCATGCCCAGCAAAGATGTTTGTGGTGGAAAGATGCCCTTCCTGTATCTCCTCCGCCATGGCTGCTTGCATGCCAGGTGCTGCCCTGGGCCCCGACCCTGCGGGGTCTTGGGCATTGCCTCCGGTGCAGGGACTTCTCTAGGAGGGCTTGGAACTACTCTTGCCTGTTCTTGAAGTTATTGTTGTCTGTGGTGAGCCTCCCAAAGCACCCAGTATCCCCCAACAATTAAACTTGCCACAAACATTATGGCTTTAGAAAGCTAGACCAGGTAAGAACAGGTATTTTTATTGGGGCAGTAGCTGTGTCCATCATAATTCTTCTTTTTATCGCGTGTGATAATTGCTGCAATAATACCCGCGATCTGCGATATCAGCTGTGGGAGCGCAATAAATAGTTTTTTTTTCGTATTGCAAAAAAAAAGGTGTAGTGATTTCCAGCGTTAAATCTCGCAATAGTGTGCATTACTCTATCGCACTCCATACTAGCAGTCCCTCATTTCCATTTTCTCCACCGAAACTCCTCCCACTTGAATACTCAATGTTTAATTTGCATATGCATTTTGTGTTGCGTTATTTATCATGCGTACATTATGGTGTTATAGCGCGCATTATTTATTATTTATTTATTTAAGGATTTTTATATACCGACATACACTGTGAGTATCACATCGGTTCACATTGAAACATAAACTTGGCTTATTAGCACTTTACAGAGAACTCATCAAATATAGGAGAAACAAGAACTAGTTAATAATGCATATAACAAGAGCAAGTATTAAAATTAAACTGAATAACATTATGGCATTATAGCGTTATGGCATTATCGCGCACGTTACAGCATTATTGCGCGTGATAAGGCACTAATGATAAATGACCCAGTCAGGTTGGAGACAACTTCCTTAATCTGGATTGGATTGTGAGCTAAAGTAGGAGTTGGGAACAGATGAGAAGTATTTTTCTTGGCAAACCAGATTGCTTCATATTTTTGTGGATTACGTTACTTGTCTATATTTCAACATTAATGAAATGCATGTTTAAAACTGGATCCCTCTAATTTAGTCTGCCTTTAGTTTAGAGACCCCCTACATTTCAGTTTACAGAGTTTATGCTACAGATTCTGCATTAACTATGCTCTGTCTATATCCTTCTGAAGATGTGGGCAAGGAATGATTATTGCTTCTGCTTAATCTGCAATTAGATTTAATACATTTTTATATTATAATTATTGAGTTTAATTGTCAGAAAATATCTTAATATTTTGTGCTTTATTGATAATTACTTATATTTAGTGAAGTCAGTAATCAATTAGCCATAAAGAAACATGTTAGCATTTAATACCCATAAGCCTTTACTTTTAAAAGCCATGACATTGGTCATGGCTGTGCTGAAAAAGCTTCAGCACATAGCTTTCACCTTTCCCCTACTTAAAACCTCAAGATTTCACCTTTGTCCCACTTTCAGACTTTGAGAGTACAGTTGTTTACCACTTTCTCTTATCTCAAGTAAGAAAGCACCTGCATTTTATGACATTGAGCATCCTAACGCAGGTGTCATGATTGACCACCCTAAAAACAGATGGCCAGCCAATTAATTGTGACAGAAGGGAGTGAAAAAGATTTTCTCTTAGAACTACAAAAGAAATCCAATTAAAAATCAAAAATGGGCGAAGCTATAAACAGAATAAAATTTAGATGTGTTGATGGAAGTGTAACAGCGACCCTGGATCAAAGGGTCTTAAGTGTATAAAACAGTGGCAGTTTGAGGGAGAGGGAGAGGTGCTACTTAGACTTTCTTCGCACGTGATTGAGAGAGACACAGAGCGGGGTGCTTCAGATAAATTGGTAAATATAATTTTTATTCAAGTATATGAGAACCTTTAAATTGCTATTGTTTCTACATTGGCAGATGTATTAGAAATGTATTAATTTCTAAAAAGATGACATTAATAGACATTTATCTGATATTAATAATTTCAATTTCCTTATTAATGGTTCTTGCATTGATTGTAGGATATACTCTGGTAAAGTTAAGATTTGAACATAAAAGTGATTCTTAGTCATTTAGAGATATTTATTCATGCCTTTCTGTATCTGTGAAATAAAGAAAATATTTTTACAATAAACTGACTGGTTTATTTATGCATGATGTGCTGCAAAAATTAAAGGTTAATAAAAAATTTCTGTGGTAGATTCGAACACACCTCTGAAAGTAAACTTTTTGTCTCAAGGCAGAAAGGGTAGGGAAATAGAAGTGGAAGTGGGATATTTTATCCAGGCAGGATTCCCTGGTTTTAAATTCTGCTAAGGGTAGAAGCCTCAATACTTCCATTCAAAATTTACCACATGGCGCCCAACGTGGTTTAAATCTCCTGTAGAATTAAATATTATTTTCCAGTCATGTAATTTTGCCTTTTGCAGCAGTTTTTATAATTGGTTGCAATGGCTGACCCTTATAGAATTAGAGCTTCTCAAGAAGCAACGTTCCGTAAGTGGGTTGAAGCCAATCATATCAGGGAAGATCAGTCCTTTGTCCTGCATTTACAAGTGGCCAGTGACTCGTCACCGTGCTTTCATGTTGACATTTGTCGTTTAAAAGCTCTTACTGCACAGGGCAGACACCAGGGGCTAAATAGAAGAGCGGAAGAGGATTTTGTTCCTTTTGCTCTCCCTGATTGTCAGATGTCTTTTTCACTTGGTAAATGCTTATTTGTAGAGAATCCGGTAATTCCGGTTTCTGAAAAAAGAGGGGGCTTGGCGTTCACTGAACCGCGTCCGCCTCTTGATGCTATTTTGTCCTTTGATGCCCCGCCTGTGGATCAAATTCCGGCAGGGAAAATGAATGCGTTTTACAATGCCCTATTGCACTGCTTTCAAACGCTCAGAGATCATTACGGACAAACCTCGTTTTCTTTGGGGACGCCTGGAGAATTCGGGACCCGTAGTGAGATTGATCGAAAAGCAGATAGAGTAAGGCGGGCTTTGGGGACGCTTCCAGCTGATGTTAATCTGATACCTGAACATCTGGCCACTAGACTAGTCGCGCTTGAAGCTGTCACTGGTGCCTGTAATTCTCGTACCAGACATTATATTATTTCTACTCTGATGCCACAGAATTTGGTTCCTCCCCCCTCATTCTGCGAAAGTTGGGGGAGTTATTACGGGTGGACTTATCGTTCGATATTTGGGAAACCGTTAATCACAAATCTCGGTGAAGTGCTGCGTCATATTTTGCAAAAGTTTGGTATTTCAGCTGCATATTCTCTTGGCATGCTGGTTACTATGAGTAATTTTGATCAAGTATGGGAGATTTTAAAAGACGTCATGCCTGATACCTCTATTCGTATTGATCTTAGTAATCGTTTAAGTGCATTGGCCCCGGCAGATCGACATGAGCAGTTCCCATTCATTATCCAGCAAGTCTTCGAGGCGGCTGGTCGTCCATTAATCCCTTCTAAGCCTCTTAAACAGGCTCAGCTAGGGTCTGACAGACCCAGGGAAAGGGGCAGGGAGATCCAGCGCACTCAGCCTGAGAAAACTTCAAGACGGGTGAGTTTTCATTTTAGGAATCCTTCTTCCCAGGATAGAAATCAGAGGGACAATAGGGGGTTTGGGAATTCTAGACAGGATTATACACCCCCCCCTCCACGAAATCCCTCTAATACTGGGTGGGTTCCCCGCTATCCTGTGAGGGATAATCGTGGGACCCCTCCTGCCCGCTTTCCGGCTCCTGAGAAACCTCCAGCGGTGTCCGGAGCTGTAACTAAGGCGGACCGCCCTCCCCCTTCTTCTCACAAAAAGCCTGTGAAGCGAGCCACTTTCCATGGCAATGCTGGCTCCACGTCTAAACCCCCTGTGGATCCAGAATAAGGAGCAGGGTGATCTATTTGTGGGCATGATGGACTCAGGTACTACAATTAATATCCTGACTAGAGAATGGGATACAATTCAATATTTAAATGAAAATGTCACAATTACTATGTTTGCAGGGAAGCATTCTCAAGCTCCCTTAGCGACTGTAGAAATCTTTTCCCCTTACTTCAAAGGGTCCCGTACCATAAAAGTGGCATGTTTATTTGATGAGGAGGATCCTTTTGCAATTTATTTCACACAGGCTGCTGTGCCTGTTTTGCCTTCTATGATGTTGGAGGACCCCCTTTATGGCTTTGAGGCTGTAAAAGCTTCAATTTCTCCTCAGCTCAAATCCATCATTGGAGAGGCTGAGCTGCAGAATTTGTTTACTGAATGGCTTAAGTTAGGGCTCGTTCAGCTCTATCATACCCACACTGGTTTAGTGCAGACCCCTAAGCCGATAGAGATAGTTTTAAATAAGCCTTTCAGTCCTCAAAAACAGTATCCTGTCCATAAGAAATTCTACAATGATTTAAATATTATTATTTCTCAGAAACTTACTCAGGGTGTTTTAATTGAGGAATATTCTGAATTTAATTCACCCCTCCTTCCTGTGCCCAAACCAAATGGGAGTACTCGTATGGTCATTGACTATAGGGTACTTAACGCCTCTTCTGAGACAGTTGCGGCTCAGACTTTGAATCCTGCATCTACAATTGATAATTTGCCACGTCCTAGGTGGAAAGCCACCTTGGATCTAGCTAATGGTTTTTGGAGTATTCCGATTAGCACTTCCCCTGTCACTGCATTCACATTCAGGGGTAAGCAGTATCAGTATACCAGGCTCCCTCAGGGTTTTAAAAATTCCCCTGTTTTATTTTCTGCTGCCGTTGAGGAACTCCTTCAGCGACATAACATTGATAATGCTGTTCCTTATGTTGATGATATATATCTGGCTTCTGATAAGCTGGATGTGCTTTGGGATTCTGTAGTTCAACTAATACAGGTACTGGGTGAGGAAGGCTTTGTAGTTAATTTTGCCAAAGCCAGAATTGGTTTTGAGGAAGTTAAGTTTCTGGGATTTTTAATCGGGGTGGCAGGTGCTAGCCTTGCCCCCACCCTCCAAGAAAAGATTATTTCCTTCCCGGTGCCTAAGACATCTCGCCAATTGCAAGTAATCATGGGGACACTTAATTTTGCACGTAAAACTGTGCCTAGTTTTGCCTCATTAGCAGCCCCCTTGTATGATTTGCTTAAAGGAGATGCCGTTGTGGCACGTGATTGGACTGCTGTTCATTCTGAATGTTTGAGAGCGCTGCAAGAGGCTGTCAAAGTTTCAGCCCCTTTGGCGCACCGTAAATCATCTAAAGATTTAGATGTCACGTTGCAGGTTTCTGACTCTCATTTCTTGGCTACAATCAGTAACCATGCTGAATCTCAGCCCATATGTTATATTACACATACTTTCTCTCAGCCTGAGAGGAAATTTAATGTTGTGGAGCGTACACTGACGGCTGTCAGATATTGCCTGTCTAAAGTCTCTGCTCTTGCTCAGGGTAAGATTATTCATTGTTATACTGGGATTCCTCAGTTACAGGCTGTCACTCGCCATTCCCTCCCAGAGAGTAGGGCTCTCTCCACACGCTGGGTGCAATGGCGTGCTGATCAATATAGAGACGATGTGCAATTCCATTATCAGAATGGTTTGGCTGATTCTGACATTATTTTAACTTGTGAGGATCTTTGCTTATCTACTGAGCAGGATAGGCTCCTTCCTCCTATTTATCAGAAAGTTCAATTGGTAATTTTTACTGATGGTTCTGCCACACCCTCGGGTGACTATCTTACTGCATTTTTTGCTGGTGCAGCTAATGTTATTTTAACTCCTAATAAAAGGGGTCAGTGGAAAGTCTTTGCCACACATACATGGCGATTAGGTGATATGAGTTCACAGCAGGCGGAGCTGATTGCCTTTCAAAAGGCTTTGACACATATTGAGCAGACGCCCAATTTGGATCCTGAAAGATCCGTTATGGTTTGTTCTGATTCTACATATGTGGTGTCTGGGTTTAATTCACATATGAAAGTGTGGGAAAACAGTGACTTTTTAGATGTTACAGGCAAGCCTATTGCACACAGAGCTCCCTGGAGATTAATTTTTTCTATTTCACAGAAACTTACTGTGCAGGTGCTTGTCTTGCATGTGCCTGCTCACCAGACCGTGGGCTGGTACTCTCGTTACAATTCTTTGGCAGATGAAGCAGCTAAATTGGCTGCCTCTCAGCAAGAGATAACTGTAAGGGCACGTCTTGCTAGGCATGGCTCCTTACATTTGAATGCGGCTACTTTGTGCCTGCATTCAGATGGGGTTTTGACTAGAAGTCAGGCAAAGAAAATGGTCAGTGACTGTTTGGATTGTCAGCGCACAAATCCCAAACGGACTGGACAACCTTATGTTGAGGGGATACTTCCACGGGGAATTAGACCAGGGCAGGTGGTCTATATGGATCATGTTGGTCCCCTTACTTCTTCCCGTGGTTACAGACATATTTTGGTTGTACTTGATTCCTTTACTGGCTTTGTGTTTCTATTTGCACAGAAACGCATTACTGCTATTGTGACTGTTAACCGTCTGGCTATTGTTTTTGGTATTTTGCCTTTTCAGTTTCTTTGCACAGACGGCGGTCCAGCCTTTAAAAATGCTGAGGTTGAGACCTTTTGTGCTGATCATAGCGTTACTCATCGATTCTCCTACCCACATCGTCCAGAATCTAATGGAATGGTTGAAAGGATTAATGGTGAGGTTAAGCGTAGTCTGCAAATTTTTGCTTTGCAATCTAACCCCAGTAATTGGTACCTTCATCTTCCGGAGATCCAAATCCGGATTAATAGTACCATAACTGCCAATCATGAAGCTCCCGCTATGTCTCTCTTTGGGTTCTCTATGCTTGAAAATATGGCCTCCTCAGAAGCTATGGTTACTTCTGACAAGGCCTCTCGGAGTCCAAATCCTTTTCAGATTGGTTCCGTAGTTTTGAGCAAAACGCATGTTCGTGGCTCTTTAGAACCATACTGGTCTAATCCCTTTATTGTTACAGAACTTCTAGGTGACTCGGGACTGTTGCTTTCTGACTCTGAGGATCCAAAGAATAGGAAAGTTGTGTCCATTAGAGATGTCAAGTTGGTATCCGAGACATTGGGGTTTTCCGGTACCAGAGCCTCGGTTCAACCCCCAGCCTCTGCTGCATCCGCAGTTTCCGCTGATGCCAATGGGTCAGGAGGATCTACCGCTGCCCAGCGCTCCCACTGCTCCAGCAATTGATGTCATTCTCAGCGGTGACATGGCTGTGCCTACCCCGGAGCAGGAAGATCAGGTCGTTCTCAGTGTAGCTTGTCCCGCATCTGAGCGTCCTCCATGTTTCACTCGCTTTCAGCAGAAGCTTTTGCTTGCATGCTGTATGGTTTGTTCCCCAATCAGTACCTTTTTGCATGCTGTGTTTCTTTTTTACAGACCTTATTGTATGTATGTTATTGCTTGCTGGGTGCTTTTAATTATTGCATCTCCTATCTCACTATTTTATCTCTTATCTAATACCCAGCTGCATTCCACCTTTTCTCCCGCAGCTTCACAGGAGCTCCGTTATTCACACTCACATGTCAGTAAGCGCTCACCTTCTGAGCCTTTGTCTCTTCTGGCAGTGCCTTTGCCTTCTGGTGTTATTCTTGTTCCATACCATGGCTGGCTGGTGCAAGATCCTGTTTTATTGCATATTGATGTTCCTTTCAGGTTTTACACTCACCAGGTTTGGCAAGGCATCTCTCCGGAGTCCCTGCCTGCGGGTCTAGAGTCCAGACTTGTTGCTCTGTTTCTGCAGCTGGAGCGTTCCTCCCTGCAGCTTTCTTCCATCACTTCGGAATCTCCTCTTGATGGCTTCCGTGCAGAGTTCTGTTCGATTAGATATCAGAACTTGTTCCTGGGTTTCAGAGCAGTGAGTGTCAATCTTACTGGGATCCTTGAAACTCCATCCTGGAAACTGCAGCACTGCTCTCAACCACATATTGGTGCTTCTGAACAGTTCCAGCGGCTGTTTGCCCTTCGTCCTTGTTTTCATAATGGATCTTGTGCCTGCATCAATCCCCTTTCGAAGGTGCCTCTGGAGGACTCCTTGTCTGGCTCTAATTATGAATTTTCAGGTTTGATTAAAGGTCTCATTTTCTCCTGGATGGACATCTTTCCTGAGGTAACTCTTTCTTACGCTAATTATTCCACATGGGGGGGAGAGGATACAGGATTCCCCCTTCCAATGATTAAGGACTCTCTGTCTTATGTTTGTAGACTACCTTATGAAATTCTGTTTTTAAATAGTACACATTATCATGTCTTTTGTGATGAATTGCCTGTCTCTTTTACACATTGGCGTGGAATTTCTTTTTATAATTTATCTTTGTGGAATAATGCGTGTGGGAATAATCCATTCTTTTGTACCCGTTCCTCGTCCACCCAGAAGAATTGCTTTTGTTGCCCTAGTTGGCAATATCAGGTTAATCTTTGTAATAAAAGGTTTTCTAATAGGGTATGGGGACCCTTCTTTACTCAGGAGGCTAATTTTTTTCAAAATGCACCTGTGCTAGGCCGGTCTTTGACCGCTGCCTGTATCAGGGGTTTAGCTGAGGGGTTAAATGACACTCAGGTTACTTCTGTGTTAGATTTAATTGTACAGACAAAATGGCTGAATGACTCATTTCCCTTGCCCGCTTGGGTGATGAGAACAGCCAACAGAAAACGCAGGAATGCTTTGAAACAGGAGGTTCAAAATACATTCCTTAATCTTAATGATAGAATTAAAACTGCTATAAAAGGTATTCAATCCAATGAATATCAGCTAAGAGCAGGTATTTTTCAATTAAGGGATTACTTAGCTCAAACCTTACAGTTAGGGATTGATGCCATATCCACAACTGATGAGAAAATACAGGTTCTAGCAAGAATAGAACAGCTTACTCACTTTATTGATGGTCTTACTTCCCCAAAACCCAAATGGGGAGACCTTCAATTGGGAAAAATATTAGAGGAAATAAACCTCACAGCTGAGCAAATTCAGTATGCCCATGTTGAGGCTTCACAAGTTATTTTGCAGGTCAGCAAACATGAAATGGGAAAAGAACCATGGGCAACCTTAGGTTCAACCCTAATACAAGGGGTCAGACGTATCTTTCTCCCAATCACTACTCAGGTCTATAAACGTTGCTGGGAAATCCAGAACTTTGGTCAGTTCTTGGAAAGCTCAAATGGAAGCAACACCTGGATTAAAACAATTAAAATCTTTGAACCAACCCACTTGTGTATTAATAATGCTGGTTATCACTGGATCATAGCACAAGGTTGTCACAAAGTTCCTGTAACTGTGTGTAATTCCCTGGTGCAGGTCTCTAATACTTGCCTCACACTAGAGGGAGAAGCTGATTGTCCTCTAGAACCGAATCCCGGTCCTCTAGTAGAAGTTTTTTTGAAATTACCCAATGGATCTTATATCCTTCGGTCAAACAAAGCACAGTGTGGGTTTCAACCGGGAATATTGTATTTAGTTACTGCACTATCTGTCATTAAGTGTGGACCGTGGGAATTTTTTCCTACACTTAGTGCCCGGTTAACTGAAACAATAAAGTACATGGAATTTAAACCAGTACAATTCACTGAGTTAAAAATGTTATTGACTCATGTTTTAAATGTAAATGTATTATTAAGAAATTTGTCTTCACTTTGGTTAATGTCAGAGGATGAGTTTTTACAGCATCTGAGAATGATAGAACTAACAGCTAGTGAATGGGAGCTGATCCTAGACGAGCTACTGAAGCCAGAGGTATTTTCAAATGCCCTGGGTCGTGCTTTTTCTGGATTAGTGGGTGGAATAGCTAAAACAGCTGTTGGTGTAGTTAAAACCATAATGGAAGGGGCAGGTGGACTCCTTCATGACTTAGGGATCAATTTATTCCCATTAATCCTGGGAATCATAGTAATAATTGGTGTTCTTTTCTTCTGTCTTAAGAGAAATTAGAACGAAGAGCAGCGAACCAGAAATGGCAGGTGTAAACTCAAAGATACATATTCCAGCTAATCCTAGGAAGAATGCGATGATTGTCTGCCTGGGACCTGATCTCATAAATGAGTATGCTGATTATGGAAGCTGGATGTATTCAGAAAACAATCCTGATACATGTGCACCTTATTATCTGCATAAAAACTGTGATATTTTATTTAAGTTCCCACAATATTCCTATTGCTGGACTTGGCCAAGAAGACTGGCATCTGTTCGTGAAGCACTACGAAGAACCTTGAGTGCTCACATTTGTCAGTGTGCTCCCTGGGAACTTGTGCCCTGCTACTTCAATATCTACTCTTTGGCAGAATATCAATTAGGATATGGACATGGCCTATCAAATGCCAATCCTGTTGCTTCAGATGGAAATTCAAGAGCCTCCAGCCCGGGGTTAAGCTCGAATTGGTTTCCAGTACCTAGTCCACCGTCTTTTGTGACGGATGAAGAATTAGATCCAATACACCTTGCTCCGGCTAATTCTCTAACAGACGAAGGACAAGACTTTATGCTTTGGCTGAATGCAGCTCTCTCCTCTGAGGATGATAAATCAGTCATTCTCCAACATCAGCAACCAAATCCTACTCAAGATTCTGCTCCGACTAGACCAGCAGTGGAAGGCGAGCAAACAGATTCCAATATCTATAATTAGTCAGACTGACTTCACAGATATCTGAAACGTCTGATCCGGCTGATCTACTGAGAACTGTGAATAACTGTCTATTATTGACTGGACTGGTATGTGTCTTATTCAAAATGCACCTTGCCATTTCAGGATCGTAGCTCGTCAATTGGTAAGTATAATAGGCATTTAATGCCCACAGATCCCTACACATGATGGAATCAGTGATGACACATCACAGATTTCTGACCCATAAAGATTATTTTAATTATGAACCCTCATCTTATTTGACTGGATGAGTAGCTTCAAATTTAAAATTTACATTCCCTGGGTATGAATGTTCTCTATTTCCCATAAGGAAATATTGAGAAACTCTTTATATCTGGTTATTATTAGAAACTAACTCAGATTTGTCAACTCATATCTCTTTATATTCAATTTGGTAATGTAACCAATTTTTATTACACTTGTATTATTACATTTGATTTTCACTTGTATCTATGCAATGTTGAGCACTGACACAACTTATTATATGTAGTTTATTGTGTGATTATTTTCCCCCAGGCTTATTAGTGCCTTACTGATTTATATGTATCTAGCTATGTCTAGTATTTGTTTTACTGACTCCATGGGGGGGGTGTCAGAAAATATCTTAATATTTTGTGCTTTATTGATAATTACTTATATTTAGTGAAGTCAGTAATCAATTAGCCATAAAGAAACATGTTAGCATTTAATACCCATAAGCCTTTACTTTTAAAAGCCATGACATTGGTCATGGCTGTGCTGAAAAAGCTTCAGCACATAGCTTTCACCTTTCCCCTACTTAAAACCTCAAGATTTCACCTTTGTCCCACTTTCAGACTTTGAGAGTACAGTTGTTTACCACTTTCTCTTATCTCAAGTAAGAAAGCACCTGCATTTTATGACATTGAGCATCCTAACGCAGGTGTCATGATTGACCACCCTAAAAACAGATGGCCAGCCAATTAATTGTGACAGAAGGGAGTGAAAAAGATTTTCTCTTAGAACTACAAAAGAAATCCAATTAAAAATCAAAAATGGGCGAAGCTATAAACAGAATAAAATTTAGATGTGTTGATGGAAGTGTAACAGCGACCCTGGATCAAAGGGTCTTAAGTGTATAAAACAGTGGCAGTTTGAGGGAGAGGGAGAGGTGCTACTTAGACTTTCTTCGCACGTGATTGAGAGAGACACAGAGCGGGGTGCTTCAGATAAATTGGTAAATATAATTTTTATTCAAGTATATGAGAACCTTTAAATTGCTATTGTTTCTACATTGGCAGATGTATTAGAAATGTATTAATTTCTAAAAAGATGACATTAATAGACATTTATCTGATATTAATAATTTCAATTTCCTTATTAATGGTTCTTGCATTGATTGTAGGATATACTCTGGTAAAGTTAAGATTTGAACATAAAAGTGATTCTTAGTCATTTAGAGATATTTATTCATGCCTTTCTGTATCTGTGAAATAAAGAAAATATTTTTACAATAAACTGACTGGTTTATTTATGCATGATGTGCTGCAAAAATTAAAGGTTAATAAAAAATTTCTGTGGTAGATTCGAACACACCTCTGAAAGTAAACTTTTTGTCTCAAGGCAGAAAGGGTAGGGAAATAGAAGTGGAAGTGGGATATTTTATCCAGGCAGGATTCCCTGGTTTTAAATTCTGCTAAGGGTAGAAGCCTCAATACTTCCATTCAAAATTTACCACATAATAAAATTGAAATATACATATTTGAAATGAAAAGTAAAGGAATACATGCAATACATGCAATACAAATAAATGTCCAATGATAAAGGGACAACTTCAGAAACAAATCTATGCACTCCAAATTAGACCAATATAAAGAGATAATCCAAGAGAAATATACCCAGGGGTCAAACAGACAAAAGGAAATCTATTTATCTGAGTTCTTAACCAAATAACAAAAAAACTGCATCTGCAATACTACTTGGTGGCTGTTTTTTGAATTTAGAAAAAATCTCAGCTGAGATGGTTCAAATAAAATGTACTTAACATCAGCCAATACAATAATTACAGGTAAAATGAATAAGGCAAGTTACACCTAATGCCAAGGCTTCACAGCGCATAGAAAGACATTTATTTCTGCATTCTTGAATTGGCCTAGCTAAATAAGGATAAATCCAAATCTTCTGATCTTTAAATACTACATTATGATTTAAAAAATACAATCGAAGTACATAGTTGTGATCTTGAGGAAACACAAAAGTGACTAACAAAGTAGCCTTACAAGATATTTCATCAACAGACCTTGTTACATTTGGCTGGCCAAGGGGTAGGACCATTACCAACCGCTCTGACTCACCCCAGTGCCTCTTGCACTTTCCTGATGTGGCAGGAACGCTATGATCATCAGGCCCAGCGACCGACATGGCTCCACTGTTGGCTGCATGCCACCATCATCCTGTTCCTTCCCAGGGTCTCCATAGGAGTGTGCGTGTGCCGCCTATCTGTACTTAAAGGTCCAGTGGTAGGAAAAACTCCACGGCGCCTAGGGTTGACATCAGCAGGCTCTATTTAAGCGCAGCCCAGACTACCTAATGCTGCCTCAACAATGGGTCTCCTGCCTTGTGCACAGTATTTTGCTCTTGCATTCCTGAGTTCCTGCGTTCCTGTGTTCTCTCATCAAACCGTGCCTTACCCAGCCTGCCTCATCCAGCCTTTCCTGCTAATCTCATGCGGTGTCTGTCTGTCTGTCCTTGTCCTCCTTGGCCTGTTTTCCTGGTACTGACCTTAGCCTTGGACCTGACCATGTTTGCCTGCTGCCTGGACCTGACTCTTGCCTTGTACCTGACTATGCTTGCTCACTGCCCATCTTGACTCCTAGCATGCTCCTGGTATCTCCAGTCTGCTACCTGACCTGATCCTGGTGTTTTCTTGGACTCTTGTTCTCTCTTTATTGCCCTAGGGACCCACCTAAGCACTGCTGGCCACAGAACCCAAAGGCTCAAACTGCGGAGGAGGTGACTGGTATAGGTAAAGCTCCAGTCTGTCCTGCTTCAGGGTGTGTTCACCCACTGCCGGCGTAGGCCTCGTAGCTTCACCTACAAAGCTGCATCAACTACAACACAGCATCAAGGGCTCATTTCTATCCATTCATCACAGACCTCTTCAGGATATCAGTTAAGTCCAGACTATCCGTAGAAAGTTCTACTAAACTAGCATCACCCACAGGCTTCCATGCTCTCATCTTCTTCCCATCAGGAAGGTAAAAGGCATTATTAATGGGAAGTAAACTCTTGAGAAATATGTAAGACATCTTTCAAATAAAACTTGAAAAGCTCCAGTGAGGAAAGAAGGCCAACCATGGGGAAATTCAAAATATGCAAATTCAAGAGCCTGAAAGAAGTTTCCAAGTTTCCAGCCTGTGGTTCCCACTATTTGATCCTTATGTAACCTGTTTGGACCAATTTTATTTGGAAAATAACAGTCTGCATAAGTCTAATTCTATTCTCACGGGAATTAACCCTAGTTTCTTGAGTCTGAAATTGAGAATGTATGTCCATGATGAGTCTAATATCCTGTATTCTTCTCCGCTTAGGATGAGAATTATAAATATATCTCACAACAATCGTACTCTCTCCTACAAATAAAGTTCTTGTGAACTAACTACTTATTTCAAAAAAATGATGAGTAACACAATTAAGGAAACGGACTGTTCCAAAGAGAAAGGAAACAAACTGTTCCAAAGAGGCCATCAAACTGCATAGGATGGCCTAAGCAACGAAGCTCTAACCCTGAGACTAGTAATAGTAGATAGTACCTCTAAAAAAACACAGGCCCTCTCCTTTGAAAGCAGCACGGTGTCTCTACTTCCTTCCAGGTTTTTGCCGGGAACACCATTTCCATTCACTGACTCCAGCTCTCAGCACAAACTCTGTTCTCCCTCTACTCCATAATCTCTCGAGAAGGCACCCACAACTAATGTAGTCAAAGCCTCCGCTTTGAGGTCCAACCTTTGCACCTCTGACTGGGCTGACAATATCTGCCCTGAAGGTATTGGCATTGCGTGACCATTGGGGTTCAACATAGTATCAGCCTCCGGCAAGCTGGTCAGCCCAATGCCAGCAATGCCAGTATCCAACAGCAAAGTAGGTAAAGCTTGTGTGCATTCCATAATGGAAGTCTGGTGAAGCTGGAACTTTGGGGGGGGGGGGGGATAGGAGGCAGGGGTTTTCCTTTCACTGTCCGCTTACATTCTCCATTAACTGTGAGGAAAAGAAAAAAAAATATCAATGTAAATTAAAAGAAACTGCCAGGAGCTGCACACATGTCCTATGAAGAAGCCACCATCTTGGATCTAGATTTTATACTAATATGGCTTTCTTTCTATGTCAAGGTTTTGTGACATACAAATGTGTGTAGCCCCAGTCCCGGTCAGCTCTTGGACCATGGGGCTACATAAAGATGGCCTTGGACCACATGACCATCCCAGGTATCTCGCACAGTGGGGGAAAATGAGTTTTCAAGGCCCTTAGGGTTTGTTCAATTCTGCACACCAGCCACTAACAAAAAAACAAAATCACTCTTCACTCTCAAAGCTGCTGTTTAAAATATAGTGTTTACTCAAAGAATCTGGTCCAAAAAAACAGCACACATAGGATAGTGCACCAATAATGTAACAATAGTGTAACAAAATTCCATAAAACAAAAACAAAAATCTTAGTTTCTTTCTACTCTCCCTCAAACAGGTCAGCTATTTGGGACAGGTATCCCATCCTCCCTATGTCCTCCCAGTACATATTTGGCAGATGTCATGTTATCTTCTCCTCCTCTCGCTCTTCTGTGAGTCTGAGGCTGATTTTAGGTTAATCAGATTCTGATGCTGGTGAACTCCCAGTACACTGGTCCATCAACTCTTTCAGATGCTCTCTCTCTTCTGGACTCCCAGACATATCCACCCTGGAATTCTCTTCTTAAACTTCTCAGGACCCTTACGGTGGGAGGCATGTCCTCTGGAGCCCTTCAGTTGGAGATAGCTCTACACATTGTTAGGACTCCAGAGCTTGGAATTCTTTCCTTACTTCTCTCAACAATCCGCCCTCAATGACTCCCCTATTCACGTGAGAGCAGGATTTTTTATACCACTATGTTACCCCTCTCAATAGAGAGTGTTGCTTCTCCTTATGGATTAATACTACTCTGACATCACCAAAAGGCAGGGGTCTGGGGAGACCTCTGTATTCTGAGGACATTCAGACTGCTTGGAGCTACATTCTGCATGCTTGTACAAGGCAAAGTACCTACATGGGGGTAGATTTTAAGATCCTGTTACACTTTCCTCCCACAATTCAAAGCATTTGATCATAATTCAAAAAATGGCAAATGCTTTCCAAATACCAAGAAAAGTCTACATATCAGCAACATCCCATATTCATATTATTATATTTTCCCCACATAGTCACTTCTAATGGATACTCTGGATTAGAGATCCCAACACTCATAGGGAAATAAATCACAAACTCCCTTGATTTAGTACAGCTTTTTAAAAAACTGTTGACCAGATCATGTAAAGAAAATTCCATATTAATAGGCACCATCTCTTCTCATCTCTGGAGCAGGTGATCTGGAATTAAAGTCAAATTATTCATCACAAACATGTAAAAATACAATTAAAGACAAACTGGAAAAGGAACAACAAAATATTTTATGCATTTTGTCAATTTTTATAGAAATGATTTTCCTTAATTTATGCATTTTCAATATTTTCTGGATTTTATGAATTTTTCCAGATTTTGTTTTAATTTTTTTTTAAACCAAATCAAAAGTAGCTGGGTTCAAAAAAGGTTTGGATAAGTTCTTGTAGGAGAAGTCCATTAACGGCTATTAATCAAGTTTACTTAGGGAATAGCCACTGCTATTAATTGCATCAGTAGCATGGGATCGTCTTAGTGTTTGGGTAATTGCCAGGTTCTTGTGGCCTGGTTTGGCCTCTGTTGAAAACAGGATGCTGGGCTTGATGGACCCTTGGTCTGACCCAGCATGGCAATTTCTTATGTTCTTATACCACCAAAGTTCAAACCAGTCCTAACCTTCAGAAAACTTCTGGGCTGTTATCCTTCTTCAAATGGAAAGATCATCAGCTTCTTTAAAAAGTCCAAAGTTCCAACAAGAATCATTAGCTGGAAACTGTCCAGGAATTTCTTTAAAGCAGGAACAGTTCCTTCAAATGGTCAGCAGGTGACATGCACATGCATGAGCTCTGCCATAACCTCAGTACTCTCCAACTGAAGAGATCTGGATATATTTCAGAGAGTCATCTCACAGGAACACACCTCTGGGTTACACCAGGCAACAACGGGGCACCTGCAAGAGAGCACAAACACACTAACAGATAACAGAGGACAACATTTAAACATAGACGTCCTCTTCAAAACTGGATTGATGCTGGAATAGGCTGCTTCACTGGCCACTAGAATAATTCAGAAACTGGCGAATCTTCCAGGGCAAGGCTGACAGTCTTCGATTGCAAGCTCCAACCATTGTCCCATATGATGGCGTCTTGGAAAACATAGACTGACATCAGACCAGGGATGCTTATCCTTTCTTCAGTAGCAGTACCAATGTCACTCTTGTCATCGTTGAAAATTATATGTAGCACTGTCACAGGGCAGAGACATTTTTTCCCTGCTCTTTATGGGACTGGTATCACTTTGCTGCTCTTCCCTTTTCAAGGGGGGAGCCCCTGAGTGATTCTCAAGGGCCACATATACTTTCATTTCAAAAAGAGAGTTATTGATATATTAGGCCTCATTCTGGAAAGATTCAACCACACAGTCTAAACAGGAACAATGAGCATCTTTATTATTTCCTTGCGTGCCCTCTAGAGCCCTATGACCTTTACTAACAGCTTTATTAAGAGAATCATTAACTGAACAAGACACAAGGTAAACTACTGAACATTATACTTGATATCACAGATAACGTTCTTGAATGCATAGTCATTTTAAGGTACACAAATCCTCCATGGCAAAAACAAGATGCTATTTTTCAGTTGGGTATAGATGATAGAATTATTCTGGCGGCTGTTCATCTGTCAATATCTGACTATACTTTGGGTCAGATTTGTGTTTCCAGAAAAAAAAAATAATGCAAACCAGTTTTAAATAGTGCATCATGTGCTGAAGGGTTTAATTTCCTGCAACTTAAGGAAATGACCCAAAATTAGCAATAAAGATGGTGAAACTCAAAACTTATAGTGTTGTGCTGTGGAGCATTTGCCGAAAAGAGCTAAATTCAAGGATCAGGTTAAAATACAATAATGCATTTGTACAAGCCAATGCCGTCGCAATTTTTTACTTTTCAGAAATTGCAGAACATTCAATCCCAGGCAAAAGATGAGCATTTCAAATTTGTGAAAGGACAAATGGTATTTGTGGTCCCACATTTACCCAAAACATAAATCTGACTCAAAATCTTCCCTTCCCTTTCAGTGTTTATGATGCACCACAGAATACATTCTTATTTAGTCAACATATTTTGTTTATTGTTAGGGTCTTCACTTGTGATTATTAGGTTAAAGTCCAGTTTTTAAGTTCTATTTTATTTGCATTTGTTTTCCTGTGAGACTCGGGTAATAAAAACATATAAAGCAGATACAAATATTTTTGAATTTCTACTATTACAACCACATCTAAAATGCAGTATAAGTATTCTTTACATTTGGACATATTAAGTATTACTTTTGTATATAACACCATAATAATGCAGATCACCAACATAAATGAATAGCATAATCTTAAAAGATACAACATAATTACAGTGTACTGCTCACCTTGTAGAGAATGGAGTCACAGACACAAAAAATATCTATGATGACAGGGTTTTCAAGTAAAGGAAGAAGGTGATCGGGCATTCCTTGCCAAAAATGTAGTAAGAAATGCTGGATCTGAGTGGAAAAAAAAAAGAACAAAAAATCTTCACTATAAATAAATGTCATCCGGTGAACATCTAAACTTCACACCCAGGCATGCACGCTTCCATTAACCTTACCTCTTCAAAATTCCCATTAATTGCATTGTCAAGGACACACTGGCAATGGGTTTTGTACATCATAATAAGAGTATCCACCTATTACATTGGGAATTTAAATGATATAAAATATTTTATTAATAATAATAATAATAACAGTGGTAATAATTAGAACTTATTTAATGGCTTTCACTCAAATAGAAGTGCAATTTCATTTTACAACTTTCATTACTTCAGAAATGTACATGTGGTCACATCTGGTGATGGTGCCATGACAGCACATTTCTGGCACCTGGGTTGCATTCAAGCTTTTTTTTTATTTTTTTGACCCCCCACACTTTGTTCCTGCTCTTTTTCTACTTCCAGCTCATTTGCAACTACCCAGGAATTTTTCACCAGTTTGCATTCCTACCTACTCCCAACATATCTAGTCTGATCAATGCAAAGACAATCCTGGGCCAGGATGGCCTCTGAAGCTGGCCACTAGGTGTCACCCTTAAGCAATGGCCATGACGTCCTCCCCTCCCCCCCCCCCCCCCCCCCTGTGGGTGTGAATGCTGCTTCTCCAGTCCCAGCAAACCTGCGCAGCAGAAGACTTGATTTGGGGATCAAACTGGGGACGTTTTGTACAGCACTTGTTAACCTGAGCCAGCAGACCAGCCCACAATCAAGCTTTGTAAGATGGAGAGACAATGGGGAGCAATGTTAGTAATACTCCTACAAATCCAAATGTACAAGAGGATACACCCCATTCTAAAATTTCAAAAGAAAAAACAAAATGTGTGCAAACATGCTATGTCTTCCAATTCGCAAATGAACACCTTTAATATAATCTTTAAGAAGCTTACTGCTCCTTTCTTATCTTTTATTCTGTTTGATAAGGATATCAGACAGTGAGCCCTCCCAAAGGAAATGCGGATGTAAATTTATAATAATTTACCCCAAATACCACACATACAAAATGTCTAAATGTTCCTGATGCTGTTCCAGTAGATGAAAATCCCATCAGTGAACAATGTTTTGACAATTTTTGCTCCAAGAGGAAGAACTTGTATACAACCAATTATATATGAAGACCCATTATTAAAGCTTTCAAAATGTTGAAATGGTCAACCTGGTCCCAGAACAGTCAGTTGCTTTTGGGAGTGAATTAGTCATTTGAATTTTTTTGAAAGCTTAAAAAAATGTGTCTTCATCCATAATTCATGATATGCTAGGTCTTCTTGAAGCACCAGTTGTCAAAACATTGACCAATCCTCAAATTTTCATTCACTGGAGCAATGTCAGGATTGTCAGACATTTTGAGGTCCATATTGAGACACACTCCAGATAGCAAAGGTAGGGGGTCATTCTCTAATGCTATTGCACGCAAAAAGTCCCTTTTCGCATGCTATAGCTAGCTCAGGGCGGAGTCAGCCCCAAAAGAGGAGGAGTCGGGGCGGCACCGGGGGCCAACGCTGCGGACACATCGCTGGCGGCAAAAGGTAAGATTCCTTATTGCCACCAGTCTCACACCGCATAACTACACCTTTTATGGTGTAGTTATTCGGCGCGAAAGCCGGCAGCAATCGCACCATGGAGGTGCGATCCCTGTCGGCTATCGCAGGACTGCCCCCCGCTACCACTGGATTCTCTAAGGTCTGTGACCTTAGAGAATCCAGGCCTTAGCCAGCTAAATTTATCTGGCTAACTTTAGAGGCATATTCAGCAGTGCAGTCGCATTATTGAAGGGTTTAATTTCCTGCAAGCAAGCAACCAGTCTACGCCCTCACAGCAAGCTCTCAGCAAGCAACCAGTCTACGCCCTCACAACAAGCAACCAGTCTACGCCTTTTCAGCAAGCAACCAGTCTACGCCTTTTCAGCAAGCATCCTTCCAGCGTTCTTCCAGAGCACTAACCAACCAATTATTTATCTCCTAATCTCAGCCTATCCTCCCATCTGCCATCCGCCTACACTCTGCGCCAGCCAGCTAACCTCCCACAATGTCTCTTGCTCTTCCAATACCAATCTTACAACACCGCCTCCTATCTAAAAGAACATCTACCAGACGAGCCCCTCACAATAACTTAAAAACCCTCACCCCTATCTTGATCACACCAATTACCCAGCTTCTAGGCCTCTCCCTCTTTTCACTCTCTCTTTTCAATGCACAATCTCTAACGAAGAAATCCCTAATTTTCAATGATTATCTCACCGACGCCAAGCCAGATATCTGTGCAGTAACCGAAACATGGCTTAAGCCCTCAGATACAGCTTTAATAAACCAACTACCTACACAAACCTATGACTTCTTCTCACTCCCGAGACTGAAAAAAAGAGGAGGGGGCATCCTTCTGGCTACCAAAAAAAGCCTTAACTTCTCCCAACATCCTTTCAGCTCTAACTCAAAACTGGAAGTCGGCTTCTTCACCTCACAACATCTTCAAATCCTTCTTGTCTACGCCCCCCCGGGACTCCTAGAAGCAGAGGTCTCCCCCCTCCTTGAAATCACCACCATGCTCATCAACCTGGATACTCCAGCAATCATTTTAGGAGATTTCAATCTGCACATAGACAATCCCTCACCATCTAACAGCTGCGTAACACTCATCACAGCCCTGTCTGCTATGGGATTCCAACAACTAGTCAACGAACCCACACACAAAGCGGGTCACACTCTGGACTTGATTTTCGTCAACAAGGGCATTACGACTACATCCAATTTGAAGAACAAAAAGGTTCCATGGTCAGACCACACGCTCATCTCTACCTCATTCACGCTGGAAAAATCCAACACTCCCTACTCCCCCTCTCCTTCATTCCACTACAAGAGGCGATGCTCACCAGAAGACCTTAACAACCAATTGGTCTCACAGCTACCCCTATTAGACCTCACTGACCCGAACACTGCCATTCGCTCCTGGAACAACATAACAGAAAACATAGCCAACAAGCTCTGTCCTTCAACTACAAAAAGATCTCACACCAATGCATCCAACAGACAACCGTGGTTCACTAATGAACTCAGAAAACTAAAACAAAGTTTAAGAAAAAAAGAAGCGACCTGGCGCAAAACCCCTTGTGACATCACCATTTTTTCATACAAATCCACACTTTACCAGTACAAATCTCTCACCTCAAAATCAAAAAAAGACTATTATGCATCTAAGATTCACAACCTGGTTTTTGACGCCAAAGCCCTCTTCGCTTATGTCTCCAGCCTCACTCAAACCATTCCGCGAGAAATCCCAGGCAACATGGCACAACCCAAAGCAGAAGAACTCGCTCAGTTTTTCCAAAATAAAATCACCAATCTCTTAACACAACTGCCTTCCAATACAGCCGACCTCCAGACATATCAACAACCTGCCCTCAAAAACGTCAGCTTAAACACCTTTGAACCCGTCTCTTCCACGGAGATACAAACCATCCTGAGAAGAATGAAACCTTCGTCTCATCCTGCAGACCACATCCCCTCCAAACTTCTTCTAGCTATTCCAGACACAATAGCCACTTCATTGAAAAATATCATCAACTGCTCTCTAGCCCAAGGAACCTTCCCAGATGATCTTAAAATGGCCTCAATCTCACCGCTCCTAAAGAAACCCAACCTAGACCCGAAGGACCCTAACAACTTCCGCCCCATAGCTAACCTCCCATTCATCGCAAAGGTCATGGAAAAACTAGTGAACTCTCAACTCTCAGATTTCATCGAAGACAACAATCTTCTCTTCATCCCACAACACGGCTTCCGTAAAAATCGAGGCACAGAATCCCTCCTCACTTCGTTGACAGACCATATCTTACTGGGCCTCGACAAAGGAAACTCTTTTCTATTGATCTTGTTAGACCTATCAGCAGCATTCGACACGGTCAACCACACCATCCTCTTAAACCAGTTATCGTCCATAGGAATCTGCGGCACCGTCCTATCTTGGTTCAAAACCTCTCTCAACAACAGAGGTTACAAAGTTAAACTCCAAAACAAGGAATCCTCAAGATTTGACTCTGCCATAGGAGTCCCACAAGGTTCTTCATTATCTCCGACTCTATTCAATATTTACCTGCTTCCTCTTTGCCAACTTCTCACTGACCTCAATCTAAAGTACTTCCTATACGCAGATGATATTCAAATCATCATCCCCATCAAAGACACATACTCTAAAACTCTTGACTACTGGGAATCATGCCACCAAAAAATCAAACAACTTCTCAACAGCCTTCACCTCATCTTAAATTCCTCCAAGACAGAAATCCTACTCATCTCTCCCGAGAACAATACACCTAACATTACTCTTCCCACCAACCTACCTACTGCACAAGTTAGAGACTTAGGAGTGTTATTGGACAACCGGCTAAACTTCAAGGCACACATCAACAAAACAACCAAAGACTGCTTCTATAAACTCCAGGTCTTGAAAAGGATAAGACCTCTCTTCCATGCTCAAGACTTCAGAACGATCATCCAGGCAGTCATTTTTTCAAAATTAGACTATTGCAACTCCCTATTGCTAGGTCTGCCTTCTTCCTATTCCAAACCATTACAGATGGTGCAAAATTCAGCAGCCCGACTACTAACAGGCACAAGAAAAAGAGATCACATATCTCCCATCCTGAAAGAGCTACATTGGCGACCCGTATACTTCCGTATCATGTACAAAACCATATGTATCATTTTCAAAACTATACATCAATGCACTTCCCTCGATCTTCAATTTCCTCTCCAAGTATACAACTCGACAAGACCTACCAGAGATGTTTATAGAGGCACACTCCAAGTTCCCCCTGCAAAAACGACTAGACACATTACCCTAAGAGATCGCGCCACCTCCACAGCTGGCCCCCTTCTGTGGAATTCATTGCCCACAGATCTCAGACTGGAACCTTGCCTCCCAACTTTTAGGAAAAGACTTAAGACTTGGTTATTCAAGCAAGCTTTCCAAGACACAATTTAATGACACAATCCAAGGACACAACCCAAGGACTCCTCAAAACATTCAGCCATTAATCATGCCATTTGTACATAACTTGTAATGTGACTTGTATATCGTTTAACCATTTATTCTTTCCTTTTTCTTCCTCTTCACCAAGTTCTGCCACCCTTGTTAATTGTAACTGTACTTTCGGTCACCTGAGTTCTAGTTTGATGTATTTAATGCACTCCCGTTTCATGTAAACCAGCAAGATATGTTCTCATGATTGCCGGTATATAAAAACCTTAAATAAATAAATAAAAAATAAATTATTGAATAAAGCTGGCTAACTTTAGGACAGCTCTTTGGCCCAACCAGACTTAGCTGGCCATGTTAACCGGCTAACTCTGAATACTGAAGTTAGCCGGTTACCACAGCCGGTTAGCTAAACTCCTCCCAGTTATACCCCCAATTACGCCCCTAACTTAATCAGCTAAATTCTAGTTGACTGGAATTTAGCCAGATAAGTGCTGTAATATTCATTTAGCCAGCCAAGTTCTGAGTTAGCCAGCTAAATGTTTCTGAATATGGACCTCAATGTACGCAACAGTAGATGATGTCCTAGTGGCAGTGAGCAAGGCCCCTAGTTTCCTGTGGTAGCCAAGAGCAGATTTTATAGCAGGGCTGGTGAATCGCCACATTAATAAATTAGCTGTTTTTGGGGTGGGGTAGTGGAAGAGTGATCAGTTGTTTCTGAATGGGGAGGGGGAATGAGTGGGAGCAGGAGGCAGGACTATCTACAATGATTAGTGTTTTATGGGGGTCTTGCCATGGATCTGGATGTGGCCCACAAGTCAGAGATTACCCACCTGTGTTATACAGCTAGAGTTAGAAAATTCTGTGGCAACGTTTGAAATTCTGCATCAGCTATGTAAAATATTTGCATAACTTTACATGCAGTTGCAAATTAAATAATGTAATTTTTTTATTTTATAAAAAAATAGTCATTTTCTGACATTTTTTGTGTAGCTTGGATAATTTATCTTTGTTCTCTTTTTCTGAGAAAAGGGATCTTAATGATCATTGCTGGGAATGGAAGAGGGAGGATACAGAATAGGAGTGAAGAAAGGATCTTTTAAATAGGGTAGAAGAAGGGACAGATTTAGGATTCTGCTTTCCCTAGGCACTTTTGTCACTTTCACTCCTTACCTCCTGTAAGGGCCTGTTACAGATAGCAGATGAATGAGATTCAGCAGAGCTGGAAAGCAGCAAATCTTAGCCAGCCTGCTGCACCTACATGTGTGCAGCCCTTGGCACAGGCATAACGACTGCTTCAGGATAAATTCAGGACTGGGTAGAAGAGGGAGAGGTCATCTTGGATGAAAGGGGTAGGAAAGGATCTCGAGGAGAAGAGGTAGAGAGATGACAGAGGGATTGAGCATAGGAGAGGAGCAGACAAGCGTTAAGTTGAGGAGAGGGAGTGGGATTCAAGGTGAGGAAAGGAGAAAGAGGGAAGATTCTGGAATGGAAAGGAAAAATCTATTCTGTCTTACTTCTCCTCCTCCTCTCATTACCTTTCTCACACAGACATAAACTTTGATCCCTCTCTCACTTTTGCACACGCCCTTACACCCCCCTCCCCCCCGATCCCCTCACTCTCTATGCTTGGCTCGGGCCACTTACTCTGCTGCCTAGGCCAGAGTGTTTGAACTGTTTATTTGCCAGTTGGAAGGCAAAACCTATTTATACCCACTTTTGTTTTTCATTAGTACTTTTACTCCATTTCAGTTGGATAAACTGAGTCATTGGAAATTAAAGCAATTTGTCCAAGGTCACAGTATATCAGTGGTGGTAAGAAGTCTTGAATTCAATGCAAGGAAAATCGAATAAACAACAATAGTCATATAATGGGAGGAATCAAAACCACTTCATTCAAAACATTTTTCAAGTAGGACTCTGACGACAAAAGTCATTTAGTAAAAAGTAATTTTGTTTTGTCTCTGTGAGGCCATTCTCAAACTTGCAGATCATTAGGCAATGTTTGTTTGAAACAAAAGTATAAAATGTTATGAATGATCATGTTGTCACTTTGTTTCAAACAAACTGAAAAATTAAAAAAAAAAAAAACTTTTTGGTAGTTCATTTACAGGAAATAGTAAAGACTATTGGGAAATACTAAACACTATTAGCAAACAGTTCATTCTATTTGAAAATAGGGCACACTATTTGCTATTAGTGAACACTAATTCTCAAAAAAAAAAACATGAAAAAAAAATAAACACACCAAAATGAAAAATGAACAAATAAATCACCCATCAAATGAAAAAGAAAACAAAGAAAAAAAATTATATGCACATCCCTACTAGTCATATCTCTTCAGTTTACTTGCTGAACACCATCCTTTTTGTATATTTAGTTACTACAGAGTAAAAATATTTTATGGTTTTGTAATGGAGAGTTCATATTGTACTCTATGGCAAGCATAAGCCCAGACAGCAGGAATAGACATTTGGAACCGGTTCCACAGTGGCCCCGGAAGAGAGAGAGAGAGTCCTGGGGCCTAGAAAAGCCAGGGATTTACAAGCATCAAGCAGGATTGAGGAACTCCAAGCTCTGGATGGAGGCTGGGGATGATCTACATGGAGAAGACTGAGTTCATTCTGGAAAAGGAGAGAAAATGGAGGCATCACCAGCAGTGAGGACATAATAGGTCAAGTGGCAAGGATGTGCCATAAAAAAAAGACAAACCATGAAAAGTAGAGACTGGAATTGCCCTAGACATTCACTAATCTTCTGTCCACCCCTTTTCTTTTTTGGCTGTGGACATGAGCGAGCGGTGTTAGATGACTCACAAATGCCTGGTTTGAGGTTGGGGGTGGGGAGGAAGGAGCTGCCCATTCAGAGACTTGCAGGAAGTTGATTCTTTTAGCAAAATCTATGAAATTCTGTGCTGGTATCATTCAAAAGATTCATCCTCAGTGTTGATTTCCATTGGAATGGTTATGCTTTTCATAGGAGAGACACTTTAAAATGTCAGCATTTGTTATTAAATAGGAGCATCTGAAGGACCATCTGTAATACAGAGAGCAATACTACTACAGCTAATTACAATTCTGGACATTGCAATGCATTTGAATTCATTTTGCAATGTTTTAAATGTGCAATCTTTACTGTAAATTTCCACTCTGACATACTAAAGGCATGGTTCCTTTCAAGTCATCACTAGGGGTCTCTTGTCTGCCTGTGAGTTAGTTGCAGTCTGTCACGGAAGTTTATTTATTTGATTTACAATTTTCTTTTTCAAGCACTTCAAAGCGGATTGCATTCAGGTACTGCAGGTATTTCTCTGGCCCAAGAGGGCTCACAATTCAACTCTTTATTCACTAAGCCATGGTATTTTTCCCCAATGGAAAAATATTTATTTATTTATTTATTTAATGCGAGTCACAAAGCCATGACCCTGCAGCTTTGTGAATCCTATGTATTTTTTTCCCTCTGGGGAAATACTGTGGATTGTGGTATTTTCCCACAGGGAAAAATACCACAGCAGAAAATGTTCCTCACCCAATGTGCATTGGCGGCCCAAACTGTGCAATCGCTGTCACTTAAAGGAGCCATTTGGCCCCAAGAATGGCCTCCCTGAAGAATTAAAACCCCCCAAAGATCTGGATGGACCTCCTGTCCCGTCCCCCTGACTGCCCTTGGAGTTGGCCACAGTGTCCCAAAAAAAACAAACAAACAAACAAAAAAAACACTTTTAACGAAGGCCAGATGCCCCGCACCCTAACTTCAACCCCTCCCCCCACTAGCCCACCCCCTGGAACCCCCCCCCCCCTTTTGTTAAAATAAATAGTCCTAGTGGTTTAGTGGATCACCCCTCCCTCACCTCTTAGTGGACCCTAGCCCACTCCTCAGACTCCCCTCTCATCTTAAAAACAGGCATCGGTGGTAACTAAGGGCCTGGAACCCCCTTAGTGTTTGAGCCCTGGAGGACTTTACTTCCACAGAGGCAAAGGGAGCATTCTCAAGACCAAGCAGCCCCTTTAAGGTTACAGCTCGAGTGTATCGGGGCGTGCATTAACCTCCCGATGCACCCGCAGGAAGATAACAACTCAAGAGTTGTTATCTTCAGTTCAAATTACATGGCTTGCAAAATTTTTGGCATTTTCTTTGATTTAAATAGATTAGGGTATTAATAAACTCATTACCATGCACAGTGCTGGGACTCAAGATATTTGAAATACCTTCTGTCAGGACATTTGCTGCATGAAAAATTATGTTTCTGGACAGTAAATGGCCTAATGTTAGTTGGTGAATGAGTTTAGTTTGCATCTGAGGCAATGGAGGATGAAGGGACTTGACCAAGGTCACGAGAAGTAGGAGCAGGATTTGAACACTGGCTTAATAAAAAAAATGTGGATGGACTAATCTTATTAGTTGAAAAAAAGGTGAGAGTTTAATCTATAAATTGTACTTTAGATTAAAACCTGATGGTACGTACTCAATCAGTGACATAACTGCATTCATTGTTACTAGATGTCCATGGTAGAGTTTCTTTCCATTGCTATTTTTCATTGAAGTAACATGAATCGATTGCTACACTGTGGTTTGAAACTTTATATCCATTCTTTATTGATATTGCCTTGCCTTTGTAAGAAAACTATGGGTTGAAATGCATAATGTGTTACATTTTGATGTAAAATAATTTTATTTGCATGGCTAGAAAATTATTTGCATATCAGACAAGCAAAAGAACTGCCAAAATCATTCCCAAAACTAACAGAGCTGTGAATTATAGATTTTGGAAGGACATATATAGAAACACATAATGGTAGATTTTCAAAGATGTGTGCGTGCTACCCGGCACACACATATGGACGCCTGATTTTATAACATGCGTGCATAGGTGTGTGCATGTTATAAAATCAGGGGTTGGCGTGCGCAAGGGGGTGCACACTTGTGCATCCTGCGTGCGCCGATGCCTGTGGCCTTCCTCAGTTCCCTCCCAGTCTGCTCCAAAATTGGAGCAGACTGGGAGAAAACTTCCCAACCCTCTACACTAACCTCCCCTCCCCTTCCCCTAACCTATCCGCCCCCTAGCCCTAACCAAGCCCACCCCCAAATCTTTATTTTACCTTTTGCGCCTGCTGGCAACTTGCCAGAATGTGATCCCCCAGCACAGTGGCAAATGGTTGCTGTGCCGGGGGCCTCTAGCCCTGCCCTGCCCTACCCCGCCCTGCCCCCTCCCAAGGCCCCAGGACTTACGTGCATACCGGGGATCTACGCGCATCACCAAGCCTTTGAAAATTGGCCCAGCGAGCGTAAATTCCCAGGATTTACGCACATAATCCTATGAAAATCTACCCCATAGTGAATGACGACAGATAAAAACCAAAATGGGAGCTCACCCACCAAGATTTTTAGGGCAGTAGCAACTGTCACTCTGTGCATGCTATCCCCAAGCCTTCTGTTAAGGGTAGTAGCAACTAGGGATGCGAGTCGGAACCGGAATCGGTTCCAGTTTCGTGGACCAGCGGGAAATTATTTTTCCCACAGACTGATCATTTTTTCTTTTTTATCAGCTGCGCCCGAACTTATAAACAAAAAACCCATCCCGACCCTTTAAATCTAGTTCTTTAACAACCCCACCCTCCCAACCCCCCCAAAACTTTCTTAAAGTACCTGGTGGTCCAGCGGGGGTCCCGGGAGTGATCTCCCACTCTCGGGCCAACGGCTGCCACTAATCAAAATGGTGTCAATGGCCCTTTGCCCTTACCATGTGACAGGGGCTATCGGTGCCATTGGCCGGCCCCTGTCACATGGTAGGAGCAATGGATGGTGCCATTTTTAAAGATGGTGCCGGCCATCCATTGCTCCTACCATGTGACAGGGGCCGGCCAATGGCACCGATAGTCTCTGTCACATAGTAAGGGCAAAGGGCCATCGGCGCCATTTAGTTTATTGGCAGCCGATGGCCCGAGAGTGGGAGATCGCTCCCACGACCCCCGCTGGACCACCAGGTACTTTAGGAAAGTTTTTTTGGGGGGGGGGTCGGGAGGGTGGTGGATGCTAAAGAACTAGATTTAAAGGGTCGGGGTGGGTTTGGGGGTTGTTTTTGGGTGCCCTTTTTTCCTGCCCCCCCAAAACGATAAGAGAACCCCATGAATGGATGGTGCCATTTTTAAAGATGGTGCCGGCCATCCATTGCTCCTACCATGTGACAGGGGCTGGCCAGTGGCACCGATAGCCCCTGTCACATAGTAAGGGCAAAGGGCCATTGGCGCCATTTAGTTTATTGGCAGCCGATAGCCCGAGAGTGGGAGATCGCTCCCATGACCCCCACTGGACCACCAGGTACTTTAAGAAAGTTTTGGGGGGGGGGGGGTCAGGAGGGTGGTGGATGCTAAAGAACTAGATTTAAAGGGTCGGGTGGGTTTGGGGGTTGTTTTTGGGTGCCCTTTCTTCCTGCCCCCCCAAAACGATAAGAGAACCCCATGAACATTTTGTGGAGTTTTCCTATCGGCTTCGGGGACCCACCGATATCTGATGAGTTTGAAAATATCATATGATATTTTCAATCTTTATTTTTTATTTTATTTATTTTATTTTCAAAACTCTTCTATACCTTCGTTAAGTTGGAGAACCATCACAACGGTTTACATAAAGGCACGATAACAATTATGAGTGGCTGTTCAAACAAGCATTCCCGGACTCCAACTAATGTCTCACAACATCAACATTCATAACACAGCCAGCTCAATTCCAGTTCTTTGTAATTATTTTTAACTACTGTTAACCTTTTCTTTTTTCCCTCCTCTCCAAGTTTATTCTTCCTTGTTATTTGTAACTGCTTTCTTCCGCACTATAGTTCTTGTTTGAAGTTTATTATGCACCCCTGTTTAACTGTAAACCAGCATGATGTGAGTTTATCATGAATGCCGGTATATAAAAACCTTAAATAAATAAAATAAAATAAAAAATAGATTACAACTTGAACATGTGCCAATCATCAGAAAAATGATTCACATCCCTAGTAGCAACTGCCACTCTGTGCAGGCTACCCCAAGCAAAAATGTAAACTTTAGGAGCAATAAAAAAGTTAGCACATTTCTTCATTTCCATTCTCCAGCTAGAAGGAATCCTCTAAGTTTGTCCCATTCTCTTTGAATCCTATTACCATTCTTGTCTTCACCACCTCTTCCAGGAGGGCTTCCATGCATCCACCACCCTTTCCATGAAGAAATATTTCCTGACATTGTTCAGAGTCTTTCCCTTGGACTTTCATATCATGATGCCCTAGTTCTACAGCTTCTTTTCCATTGGAAAAGATTGGTTTTTGTACATGATTAATTCCTTCAATATCACGTCTCTCCTATCTCTTTTCTCTTCCAGGGTATACATATCGAGGTCCTTCATTCTTATCTCATATGGCTTTCCGTACAGACCTCATACCATTTTGGTTGCCTTTCTCTGGACTGCTTCCATTCTGTCCTTCACCATTTTGTGTTGAGGTCTCCAGAACTGAACGCAGTATTCCAGGTGAGGCATCACCAAGGATCTGTACAGAGGCATTATCATCTCCTTTTTCCTACTGGTTATGCCTCTTTCATTTCAATCCAGCATCCCTCTGGTATTAACCACTGTCTTGTCATGTTGCTTTGCCATCTTCAAATCATCAGACTCTATTACCCCGAAGTCTTTCTCTCCCAGTTTTTGTACATCAGTCTTTTGCCCCCCAGCACATGCATGACTCTACACTTCTAAACCTCTTCTCGAGCTTTTCTAGGCCACTTCTCATTTTTCTTCTCCTTCCGGTATATCCACTCTGTTGCAGATCCAGTCTTATCCGCAAAAGAAACAATTTATCTTCTCATCCCTCCACAATATCATTCAATAAGATATTGAACAGTATTGTCCCAGAACCTATCTCTGAGGAACTCCAGTTATCATTCTTCTTTCTTCAGAATATGTTACATTTACCACTGTATTGTAAAAACAGATGGAAAATATTCTCAAGCTCTACCCAGTAAGGAATCCATCACCACTTTGTCAGAATGCTTTTGGGACAGCTTCAAGATTCCTTATACTGGTCCCATAACATTGATCCGCTGTAAGTATGTCCCTTCAGCGACCAGTCTGACAGTATAATCAGGGAGAACCTGTCAACAGATTAGAAGATGGGGTGGGTGGCCAGTCCATTCCTGGAGCCTCCGTATTTCTACATGATCTTGCCGCCTTCTTTACATAGTTCTCAAGAAAGAGCTTGGTAAGTTTAGGCTGATACATAACCTTTCTTACTCGGCTGGTAATTCAGTGAATGATTTCATCCCATCAGAGCTTTGTTCCATTCAATGCACAACCTTTGACTGTGTATTGGATCTACTCAAAGAATGTGGTGAGCATGCGCTTATGGCCAAAGCAGATAAGGTGTCTGCTTTCAAGCTTCTCCCTGTGCACCCAGACAGTTTCCCCTTGCTAGGTTTCCATTTTGACAGTGAATACTACTTTGATAAGTGCATGCCAATGGGCTGCTCCATTTCTTATGCTTATTTTGAAGTTTTTAAAACCTTCCTGCATTGGGAGCTGTCACATTGCATAGGTCTGAAATGTATAATCCTTTATTTGGATGACTTTCTGTTTATTGGTCCTGATGGTATTCAGGACATGGTACCTTGGTACAATTGGTCATGAACTACTTCACTAAATGACTATGTCTAATGATATATTGTAACCGAATCTTTGACGGCACCTGTTAGAATGTACTATAGTACACTTTTACCTACATTAAATATGTGCCTACATGTAAACCGTTGCGATGGTATTTAACTTGGCAACAGTATAGAAAAGTTTTTAAATTAAAAAAAATAAATATAGCCTTGGGGTCCTACTAGATGCTGACAAGTTGAAAACACTTACTAGGGTATTGCCCTTTCAGGGCATTGAATTAGATTCTACCTAGATGGTGTCCAGACTCCCTCAGGATAAGTTCAATAAACTCTGTACTCTGATTCATAGCATGTGTTGAATGCAAAAGGTCTCTAATCGGAAGCCTGGCATTTGCCTGCAGAATTATCCCTGTAGGGCATATATTTTTACATAGACTCACATTAGCAAATGTTACAGTAAAAAAGAGAAATCACTGAATAAGGGTGATTGTCGCTGTGTGAGGATTTGGTCATATGGGATCATTTTCTATCTAATATCTATGGTTCTATGGTGTGGCTTCCACACAGTTTCCAGCTCTGATCTAGAGCTTTATTCTGATTCTTCTGTAGGAATTTCATTGGTCTCTTCTACCAAGGTTCCTGGAGTGCAATGGATGCAGTCTGGTGTCACTTCAAATATCACCTTCCTCAAACTCTTTCCAATAGTGGTCTCCCTTTACATCTGGGAGATGTGTTTAGTTAACAGAAAGGTGGTACTTTGGGTGCGATAACCTCGCAGCTATAGAAATCATCAAACGCCAATCTGTGAAATGTGCACCTGTCACTGAATTGATGAGAGTTATGATTCTGAACTTGGTTGAGTGGGTAAAACATATCCCTGGGGGTGCTGATTGTCTTTCTCTTTGCAAGTGGGAAGAATTCAGAAGGCTAGCACCGAATGGTGATGAGACAGGAACTATAGTGCCAGCCCACCTCTGAGCCATTGGAGCGAAGCTGCACACATCCACTGCACCGCCCACCTGGTGGGCCTATGTGAGGGGTTACAAGGCCGTGCTGGACTACTTGTCTGAAACAGAATGGCAGTGTGGCCCAATCGCCATGCACTTGATGTGCTACAGTACATGGTACAAGCTAAATGAGCAGGAACATCCAGAGGCACAGTCAATTTGGCAGCCAAATTAGCCGGCTTTGATTGTTTTTGCCAAGGTCCAAGTTTGTCCTAACCTGGTGAGTGATTTTGCTGTGAAATGTGTTATAGTGGGGTACATGAGGTCCACGAATCCTGTTCCTGAAAGCTGTAGACCAATCATTCATGAGTACCAGTTGTGGTTATAGAATATTCTGCCACCAACTGCTTTAGGTCCTTTTGAGCCGATCCTGTTTTAGGCAGCCTTTATGATCACCTTTCTTGCCACCCTCAAGGTAAGAAAGCCGGTGATGGTGGCAAGCACCAGGGACAATGGTTCTGGCCTCCTCACCTCAGAGGGATGGCAAGTTACTGCTAAATATTAGGAGATCCAAAACAGATCAGCAAGAAAGGGGTGGCATAGGACCCAGGGTTGGTCACATGCTTGTAATGAATGCTTCACATTACATCGCCATTAGGCCGTCTGTTGGACGTCAGTTTCTTGTGCATGCTATCTTGCTTCTGCTGAGTAAGTTTCAATCTGATGCTTACTTTAAAGCAATCCTTGAGTTTGATGGTTTGCAGTAGGATCAGTTTGGAACTCACTCCTTCAAAATTGGTGCCACCCTTCAGCACAGCTTCAGTAGGCTTACCTGGTCTCACTATATAGCGACTCGATAGATGGTGCTCTACACCTTATTTGTTTTCTGTTAAACAGGTAAAAGGTACATTAAGAATCAACCAGGTTGGGTTGATTCTTAATGTTCTGTCTCCTTTTGGGCCCAGCCAGCAGTGGCAGAAGGTCTAGATCACAGCACATTCCTTTGCATTTTGGGCTGACAAGATCTGGCATTTTTGGGCGGACAAGATCTGGCATTTTTGGTGCACACTTTGGTCTTGCTCCACGAGAAGTGGTTGTGTGATGCCTTGGCAGGAAAGAAATGCACTGGGATCAGCTCATCCCCTTCTGCAACAGCTACTGGTCAGATCTGCCCCCCCCCCCTGATATTTTGGTCATCTTGGGGGGGGGGCAATGATCTTGGAAATATTCCTGATTGGCAACACCAACAATGACATTGCACTTTTCACATCCTTGATACCCCACATGTGTGTCTTGTGGTCCAAGATTATCCTCATTGCCGGTTCTAAATATCATGCTTATGGGACTGATCGGTTAAGCTCATCAAGCAGGCTGGCAATTTTACCATGTGAAATGGTGGTCATCACATCAGACATGATTGTTTCTGTATGTAATATACAAACCTTTTCTGCAAGGACAATGTCCATCTGTCAGAACTGGGTAAGCCATCATGAGGCTACCTGGGTCCTGAAGCAGGAGTGCCCAAGCCATATAGGAGTTTTTGCCTGGAGGAGGGGAATTGTGAAACAAATTATGACCTAATTGATTCAAATGAGGATAGCCTGCTATCACGGCAGTGTGTTCCTGTCTGTAAGGCCATTTACCTTGCTTGCACGTGGCAGGCTGACCGGTAAAGCCCTGAAGAAGTACCTTTCAGAAGGACTGTAACTTTACTTGTGTAAACAATTGGTCTCAGGTCCAGAGGGAATACGTTAAGCTCCAGATGGCATACCTTCTGTTCTCCTTGATATTCAGATTTGCTTTTGTTATGGCTCAGGCACTAGGCATAATTTGTATTGTTTCACTGTTATAATAAAGCTGTGGCCATCTTTATTTCACTATTATGTGTTGAATGTCTGCTTATTGGGTGGTTTGGTGCAATCTGGGTGAGGGTGCTGTCCATCCTCCCTCCTCCCGCCCACTCCAATGGGAAGATACAACTGCCCAAGTTACATAATTTTCTTCTCCAGATGAATTCACAAACTTTTTATAATTCTGTGGTTGCTGCAATAAACATTACAGCAATATCACTGCACAAAAATGGCCAAAACATCCAACTACAATAAAATGTACCACAACCTGTTGCAAAAATCCAGCATCAGTCAATACAAAAATTAGTTAGAAACCAGTTTTCATCTATAGGTATTCAATTGTGCAGTAATTTCATAGAGATGTCTAGTGTTCTGAATGCTTGTAAAAGAAACTGCATTTTTTAATTTTCTTAAAATGAAAATGATGGACCAAAAACAAGAAGTTGACTAGATTAGCTGAGTTCTGCTATACTGAATAGTAATCACATCCAAATACTACTAAACAGACTAGAGTTCCACCAATCAGTAGGTGGAATAATAATAGTGCAGGTCCAGTTTCGAGAGGCAGTGAATATAGAAGAATAAGGTACACACTGGTAGGTATTTGTGCAATAAGAATATTTTACATGAGATATAAACTTGGTACAAGGCTGTATATTACAAAGCCAGAGAGAAGGTGTGTGTATGCGTGTGATAGTCTGTACGAGTCTGTGCCCCTGATCTAAATTATCTCTATTATATGAACAGTTTTTACTCGGTAAATTGTAATTAGCCAAAAATGGCCTTATTATATATGCACAGTACAACACATTCACATTACCTGCAATGTAAAGCCTTATCATCCACCCTGTAATTCGCCTAGAACTGACTGACCAGCCACAGAAGGTAGAATAGAAATACAAAATTAAATTAAATTACATTTAATTACTTTAGTTTGCACCATAATACTTAGTTCCTGTCTCTGAACAGCAGCACCTTAAACAAGCAGCACACATCCTCTAGCAGCCAACAGAATACAGACAAATATACTTCATCCCACTGTACATACACAGTTACTGCACCATACATGTAGGCACACAGAGATTGCAGTACATGCACAGTTAAGAGTGGGCACACATTTACATGTACCAGACCAGTAACATTTAATTACTGAGTATATAAAACTAGCAGAGCCCTGCAACAGCATTTGAAAATAGTTTCCACGCAGTGACACAACCAGGCCACAGCAGCACAGATGTCATAATATAATGGCAATCCAGATACACATAGACAAATACCTAAACAATTTCTATCCAGCTATCAACACAGACACATATAGGCCAATGCAATATAGAGTGCTCGGCCAAGCGCATGGTTTTCACGTGTTTGGATGCACGTTTTGGACATGCGTCCAAAACTCCTCAGGCAATAAATAGATTGGCACGTCCAAAATCCGCCAAAAGTAGCCCCTAAGTTTGTTTTTTGTTTATATTTTCATTCTGCTTTTTAATTGATAGGGATAAGCTAGAGTTTTTTTTAGCTCAGGTGAGTTTTTAGTTATAGGCACTAGGACTACCTTTCTTATTACTGGAACCTCACTGTCGGGATGCCCTAATTCTAATGCATCATTAGTATCCTTTGAAGATACCTCCCTCCAAACCATGCACTGCTGAGCGATTGTCGGTTTTCCCCTGTGTTCTAGTTTAAAAGCTGCTCCATCTCCTTTTTAATGGTTAGCACCAGCAGTCCGCTTCCACTCTGGTTAAGGTGGAACCCATCCCTTCGGAAGAGACTCCCCCCTTCCCCAAAAGGTTACCCAGTTCCTAACAAAACTGAATCCCTCTTCCTTGCACCATCGTCTCATCCATGCATTGAGAGACTCCAGAGCTCTGCCTGCCTCTGGTGACCTGCGCGTGGAACAGGGAGCATTTCAGAGAATGCTACCCTGGAGGTTCTGGATTTAATCTTTCTACCTAAGAGCCTACATTTGGCTTCCAGAACCTCCCTCCCACATTTTCCTATGTCGTTGGTGCCCACGTGTACCACGACAGCCGGCTCCTCCCCAGCACTGTCTAAAATCCTATCTAGGTGACGCGTGAGGTCCGCCACCTTCGCACCAGGTAGGCATGTTACCAGGCGATCCTCACGCCCACCCGCCACCCAGCTATCTACATTCCTAATAATCGAATCACCAACTATGACGGCCGACCTAACCCTTCCCTCCTGGGCAGTAGGCCTTGGGGAGATATCCTCAGTGCGAAAGGACAATGCATCACCTGGAGAGCAGGTCCTTGCTACAGGATCCTTTCCTGCTGCACCCGGTTGATGCCCTCCAATCATGAGACCTTCCTCCTCCAAGGCAGCACCAGGGCTGCCAGTCTGAAGTTGGGACTTGGCTACTATGTCCCTGAAGGTCTCATCTATATACCTCTCTGTCTGCCTCAGCTCCTCCAGGTCTGCCACTTTAGCCTCCAGAGATCGGACTCGTTCTCTGAGAGAAAGGAGCTATTTGCATCACATGCATATGTACAATTTTTTACCAGCGGGTAAAAATCATACAAGTGACACTCGATGCAAAACACTGGAAAGCCCCCCTGTTGCTGCTGGACTGCTGCCTTCATCTCAGATTTGTTCAGCTCTTAGTTAAGTTTTAGGTTTCTATGGGAGTAGAAATGTGTCTAATTAGCGTCCTTTAAATGTATTAGTGAATTCACTATGGGGCAGAATTTCAAAGACTTATGTGCATAGGAGGGTTACGTGCGCTGGGCCTATTTTCAAAAGGCCTGGCGGCGCACATAAAGCCCTGGGACATGTGTAAGTCCTGGAGCTTGAAAAAAGGGCCGGGACGAGGGCGGCCCGGGACAGTATGGGGGCGGGGTCAGCGGCTCCTGGCACAGCGGCCATTTGCCGCTGTGTCAGAGATCATGTGCTGGCAATCAGCTGGCGCGTGCAAAAGGTAAAATAAAGATCGGGGGGAGGGTTAGAGTAGGGCTGGGGGGAAAGGTTAGGGGAAGGGGTGGGAAGGTCAAGCTAGGGAGAAGGGAACAGAGGAAGCCAACGTGGCTCGGCACGCGCAAGGTGCACAATTGTGCACCCCCTTGCGCGCGCCGACCCCGGATTTTATAACATGCGCACGCCTGGTAGTGGCCTACAGGGGAATGATCAAACTCTCAATAAGGTGTGGGGAATTCGTGAAGTGAAGTTAAAAGGCTGTTTTTTTTGTTTGTTTTTTTTAGTGTGAAAGTGGCACCTGTCTATAAATTAAAGGATGAGCTAGAGGCAGGTGGGTGTGTGAGGGGTGGGATAAACAAACAGTCTAACTTCTGTTTATTTACTGCCTTACTGACTATTAAAAGCACAAACACACTAAATAATATTCCCCAATAGTTAACTTCGCCCAAATACTTTTAAAAAGGAAAATTTCCCAAGCAAAACTTGCTGATTCCTTTCAGCCACCAGCAAGGTGATCCTCTCCTCTCAATGCTCCCACTGGACAATATATCATTCTTATTTTATTTATTTAGAAACTTTTATATACCGGCATTAGTGGGTACATCATACCGGTTCACATAATAACTTAAAGCTTGGAAAATACATTTCAACAAGGAGAATGTAACTGGGCGGGGGGGTAAAATAAATAGGCAGTAGGAAGGATAGATAAAACAAGAAAGTCATAACCAGAGAATACAATTTATAATTTACAATGGTAGTCTCCTTAATATAAGGAGAGGGCAGTCCCCTGGAGGGGGGGGACTACGAGGGGAGATGGAAGAGTTATTCTGGGTAAGCATGGTTGAACAGAAGTGTTTTTAGTTTCTTTTTGAATTTAATTGCACTCGGTTCAATGCGCATGTGGTCAGGTAGGGATTCTTATCATCAAGATCCAGAAAGGAACATTTCAGGAAGATTCCTTGACCCTCTCTTGTTCTGACTGGTACTAAATCCTCTGAGTATTCTTATTAACTCTTTGGGCTAAGCATGTCACCTTAATTCTAGAGACACTAATAATCCACAGACATTGCACCTACTGTTTGTAGATAATAACATAGTAACATAATAAATAATGACAGATAAAGTTCTAAAAAGGTCCATCTAGTCTACCCAGAAACAATTTTATTTGCATTTACCCAAAGTAGATTACATTTCTAAATGGAACCTAACTCCCAATCCCATGTGTACCCTTTAGGATTGCAACAGCTGCTTCATGCGTGTTTCCTAGTCCCATACAGGAATCACAGTGCATCCATATCACTGCTGCCTTGGGTTGCAATTGTCACTCAGTGAAGGCTGCCCATTGCCTATATTATCATTCTCTTGCTAACAGGGATCCTCTGTAATTATTCCATGCTTTTTTGAAAACTATCACTGACCTTGTCATCACCACCTCCTCTGGGAGGGCATTTCCAACATCCACCACTTACTTCGTGAAAAAATATCTCATGACATGCTCCTGAATCTTGGAGCATCATATTGTGGCTCCTAGTTCAACAGCTTCACTTTCTGTGCATTAATACCTTTCAGGTGTCTAAAGCTTTATTGCTCCTGTGTCAGATGACAGGATGATATTCAGTCTAGATAAATGTGCTAAGGTGACATTCTGTAAAAGATAATTAAGCAAAACTGAAAAAATCTCTCTGAGGACTGTAGCATAAAAAAACGTGAGCAGAAAGGTGTTCACAAGACCAATAAAGAATATTATAGGAGATTTCAATTGATTTTGAAAAGTGTCTTAACAATACAAAATAAGCTACAAGCTATCAGTCAACTTGCAATTCCTGCACTGTCCTACAGTTTTAGAATAGTAGACTGGCACGATAAAGTAGACTGATGGTGGTCTGGGCCTTATAGATTTAGATAATGCATATACAACTGCTATTATAGGCCATCAAGCATACCTAACAGCATCAACATATTTTAATACTCAGAAAGTACAGACGTACGAAAGTAAATGGCCAAAATAGGTCTCCATCCTTAAACTCAGACAATTGTTTTAGTGAGTGGAAGGAGTGAGTGAGAATTTCCCATCAAATGATGGGAAAAAGGCAACAGAATTTAAAAAACAAGACAAACAACTCTTTACCAAACCTGACCAGCAAACAAGGAAAATCAATGATAAAAGCATAAATATATGGGAAATACAAGGAGTTGCTTCAGAAACACCAATTACAATCTGACTCAGAACTAGTTAAGCTTAGACCTGAAGAAGAGCGATTGATAATTGCAGCACGGGATCGTGAATTATAGACAACATGGTTCACAGCCAGTTTAGAAAAAACATTAAAACAGAGAATTGCATATTCTGTAAAATAGATAAAGTGGCACAGCACATCCATTGGAAATTGTTTAAACATTATAACTGTTGTTTAAACATTATAATATAACTGTAGCAGAAAAGCACTGGGTTCACAACTTTGACAGAATTGTAGAAAATGAAGTTGAAATCACCTGGGACATTCTTATTGCAACAGATAAAAAGCTTGATGCAAGAGATCTGGATATTGTGGTAAAGGAGAAAAGCACAAGAACAACATAGCTGACAAAAGTGCTAAGCGACCATTCTATGGTTTGTATGGTGAGAGAGAAGCTCCTCAAATATCAAATGATGCAATCAGAGCCCAAGAACATGTGGTAGAAAGACACAGAAATAGTCCTAATTGTACTGGGTGCCTCTGACTGATTAAAAAGAACATCCAGACACATTTAGACATTAGGGATGTGAAGAAACAAAAAAAAATGTGTTCTGGTTCCTTTATTCATTTTGTAGGTCACAATCATTCATTTAGATCAATTTTTTATTTTATTTGTTCATTTTTTTCCCATAAAAATCAATGGGGGAAGCAATACAAGCTATTTTGGGCTCTCAAATTGGGGCTTTCTAATCATTTCTAATGAAACATGGGTATACATCATCAGAAGTGTGAAGGGCACTTCAACGTACCAAAACTTTCACTGTGGTTCCAAAATTGACATGCATAGCCCAAGGAACTTAAATGGGGCAAAATGCTACCAGCAGTGGCTGGAATTCTCCAAGGCACCATGAGTTGAGCAAAGCAGCAGCAAGAGTGACAAGAAAGCACAAAGGGTCCCATAAGAGGGGCAAAAGGGGTTTCATTTTTAGCTGAGTTTATTTTATTTTACGATTTTTTATTTTTAGGACATGTCGTTAAAGACAGTCTGTTGTTTTATTGTAAACCGACTTGAAGTGTACACAATATGTTCGGTATATAAAATGGTTTAAATAAATAAAATAAATAATAAATAAATAAATAAAGGGCACAAAAGACCAAAGCAGCATGAAAGAGGCAAAATAGCACTAAATATGGATTGAGCAGCTCAAAGCACCATAAAGGGGGGTACCAAGTGAAGCAGGAAAACCTTGAAGGTAGTGACACAGGATCAAAGCAGCAGAAAGAATGGCATGAAGACCCCGAAGCACCATGAAAGCCACCCACAGTGGCAATAACATCTCAAGGCTCAAATGAGGGGAAAAGGGTACCAACCAAATTGGTACAAAGTCCTGAGCATGAAGAAGCCAGAAGGAATCTCTGGAACAAGCCTCACGTAATTTCCATACAGCATAATTAGGGAAGAGGCTTCCTGTTCAGGTGTGGAATTGGTCTTTCTATTTGTTATGTACAATAACAGCCCTACAATAACAGCCCTATCAGTATCATCTGTCTCCTCTAATTTCTCAAAAGAGGCTAAGAAGCTACTGGTTAGAGATCCCTAAATTCTCTTCAGCCACTGTTCAATATTTGATGATATAAGACACCATTCTTCTTCTGAATCAGCTTTTGCAAATACTACTTCCATTACCTGAGAAGGCATAACAATGGAGGAGCGTGGTCCTGATTTTGGGTGCTGCATATTCCTGCTCCTTCTTTTTGCTGTGGAATTATCTACTGAAGGCTAAATAGTGGATGAGACTAATTATCAGTGAGGACTGTAAGGGAAGGTAGTTGAAGAAAAAGTCCAAGAGGGATTAAAACCATTAATGGTGACTGGGTAATGTCAGTTTAAATCTTCAGATTGTCACTGCAAGACCAAGAGTTAACAAGTACTGTAAGGGAAGGGAACTTTGAAAGAAGCTTGATGACAGCTGGAGCAGAGGAAGACAATCCACAGTAAGAAGAATAGCATCAAGACCCCACAATAAACAGTAAAGGTTAAGGCAGGAAGAATTATGGCATCAAGAGGAGCAAAGCAGTACTAAAAGTGGCATGAAGGACTCAATGGTCCATGAGTAGTGCAGCAAGTGTGCAAAGCAGTTGATTGTCAAAGCAAGAGTTGGCAAGTACCATAAAGGAAGGGAATTTGGAAAGAACCTCAAAGAAAGCAAGAGCAGAGGAGAAACCTACGAAAGATAATAAGACTGGCTTGCAGCAGTGGCACTGCAGAGCAATGCAGCAAGAAATGTTGTACTACTTCTGTTAGCAAACAGAGTTAGAATGTTTGGAAGTGGAATACATTGTCTATGGCTATGCTTACATAGTGTACTACAATTGTACAGTACAATACTACATCCACTAACTCACAGTATATATACAATTATAACATATTGTGTAGGAGCTCTGACTCCTTATAGATATACACAGAAACTCTGAGACACAGAAGAAACAAACAAGGATAAGGCTGGTATTCACTGCAATCTGTCTCTGAAGCTAATAGTATGTATAGATTAAAAAACAAGATAGCAGCATATAGTGATACAGAAAGGCAGAGTGGCATCAAAACGCCTACACTGTAGAGTCTAAGTTATCGCAAACAGCAAGAAGGCATCAAAACCTCCAAGGTGTAGAGTATGATATTACAAACACCATGGAATCCATCAAACCTCCCAAGACAAAGGATGTTGGGTAGCAAACATCATGGAGGCATCAAAACATAAGATGTAGAATGTGTTGTCTGGAAAATAGCATGGAAGCATCAAAATCCCAAAGGCATAGAGTGTGGGATATTTCAGATAGTAGAGGCATCAAACCCCCTAGACATATAATGTGGGGTATTACAAACAACACGGAGGCATCAACCCCCCACCCCCCAAGAGTTAGAGTGCATTGCACATCAAAAAGCACTGAGGCATCAAAACCTCTAAAATGTAGAATGTGGGATCTCACAAACAGCATAGAGGAAATACAACACAAAGATATATAATGTGTTGTATGGAAAACAGCAAAGAGGCATCAAAATCACCATGGCATAGAATGTGGGGGTACCATAAACAGCATAAAGTCATCAAAACCCCCAAGGTGTAGTATGTGTGACATTTCAAATAGCACAGAGGCATAAAAAAACAAAGGCATAGAGTGCAGTGTACTGCAAACAGCACAGAAGCATCAAAATCCTCCAGGTGTAGAGTGTGGGGTATTCCAATCAGCATAAATCATCAGGGTATCGCAAACAGCACAGAGACATTATTATATCCCAAAGGTGTAGAGTGTGGGATATCAGAAACAGCATAGAAGCATCAAAGCCCTCCTGGTATAGAGTGCAGGATATCATAAACAGCATGGAGGCACCAAAACCCGCAAGGCAGACAGTGATCAGTATTGTAAACAGCAAAGAAGCATCAAATCAACAAGGGGTAGAAAGTGGAGTATTGTAAACAGCACTGAAGCATCAAATGCCAAGTATGGAGAAAGGGAATCAGCTCATATACCATCTAATGAGTCCCTTATTGGTCATCCAGTCTTTGAGGTCCTAATCCCTGATATCGAGGGGAACAGTGATAATGGGGCTACTCAGCTTCCTCAATCTACCATCCCTAACCTGATGCAGCAGGGTACAGTTTTGGAGCATGTTCCTTTTCTTCCAAATACCCATGGAGTGAGAGCTACCAGCCTAGATATGGAACCAACAGAAATAACTATAAGGGACATCTGGCAAGTTGTGACATGAACTGAAGCATCCCTAATGGGTAATGTAGAATGTTTATGTTCTTTCTCTGCTGGAGTCACAAATAAGGTTTCTGAAATGAATCCAGGTTGGCCAGGATTGGGCAAAATTTGCCTGAATTATCTTTAGTGGTATCTAAATTTCAGGTCTCTGTGGTGTCTATTATGAAAGACAATGTGTTTATATATTGGAAAAAAGAAGCAATGGAGAACATTTTGGTAACATTTGGCCAGTTGCGGAATGGCCCCGTGACCAGCAGTACTCACCCCAAATACCATTGACCTGCCCTGAGGCTGCCACAAACGCTGAACAGCCAGAATCCTGCCATCTCTTCTGCCATGCCATGCCATTCCCTATGACATGCACGCACCAGCTCCTCTTTTAATAGTTCCACAGCAGGAAACCTACTGAGCTGCAAGGTGATGATGTTGCACTGACTGGTATTTAAACTCTTGCCCTGGACCCAGCTGGCACCTCAGCAACAGATCCTTCTGCAGTCTTGTAGTGTGTGTTACCATGTTCCTGTTCCTGCTGTGTTCTTGATCATGCCTGCCTTGCTCTTGTTTCAGCCCTGCCTCATTCCTACCCCTTGCCCTGTCCTGGTCCTTCTCTTGTCTGCCTGATATTGACTTCTGCGACGGACCTGGACCTCTCTCTTGCCTGCCTCCTGATACTGACCTCTGCTATGGACCCTGACTACTCCTTGATTGCTGTTTGCCATGACCCTTGACCTGAACCCAGTAACCTTCTGATCACTGCCTGTCCAGAACTGAGCCTTTTGCTGGACATTTTTTTCTAATTCCTGCTGGCCCCTTGAACCCAAGGGCTCAACCTGAGGGGAACAGAGCTGCTATAGATAAAGGTGCAGCTCAGCCCCAGCAAGGAGTGTGTCCTCCAGCTGTCATTGTGTGCCTAGTAGGTTTACCTACTAGGCTGCATCAACCATGCCACAGCCCAAAGGCTCACAACCATGACTACTTTGAGAGCCCTGAATCTGCAATTTTTAAACTTTTCTAAATCTAGATGGATCTCTGCAAGTGAACTTTGAGATATTATAATTGTCCTCCTTGAAATAATTTCTAATTTCTAAATGTTAATATCTTCTGGATAAAAAGATTTCTTCTAATGTTCTTGATGGAAATTCTAATTTCTTAGAGCCTACTGTTAGCTCAGAACTTTCATTATTTCTGCATCAGGGCCCAGCCTGGAGATCTGGTAATATTGCTGAGGCCTAGGCCAACACTGGGGCCTATTGCTGAGACCTAGTCTAGACCTCAGCATATTGCTGGAGCTTGGCCTGGAGGCCATGTCCTATCACCAAAATCTAGGCCTATTGCTGGGGCCTGTCTCAGAGGCTTAAGACAGCCTCCAGACATCTTCTTCTGTCCATGATTTTCTTAAAATGATGCGGTCTGCTTCCAGAAACAAAGTGATGTCACTACAGCATGTTCCTCTGGAGTAGACAGCACCATTTTGAAGTACAGGTATTTCCTTAGGCCTCTGGGCTGGGACCCGGCACTGGGACCAGGTCTCCATGCCAGACCCTGGTTTTGGGCATAGGCATCAGTGAAAGGACCAGGCCTCCAGGCTGGGCCCCAGTGTTAGGCCTAGGCCTAGGTCTCAGCAATGGGACCCAGCCTCCAGACTGAACCCTAGCAATGGGTCCAAGTCTAATTCTTGCCGACTGGACCTGGCCTCTAGGCTGCGCTCTGGGGGCAAGGTCTGGTTCCATGGGAGGCCTGTTTTTATTTTTTTTAATTCAATGAATACAAAAACCCCTAAACTTTTTAGATATTTTCATAGGTGGCTAATTTTTGTTCCTTCCATTTGGACAAATTGAAAATGGCCTCATTCATTGCATTTTGCACATTCGTTATACACAAATATTCATCTCTAATGTCCAATGGGGTCATAAGTGAAATGATCTCTGAGGATTCTTCTATATAAACATCACTATTTATTTATTTATTTATTTAAAAACTTTTATATACCGACGTTCATTTGCATATCACATCGGTTTACAGATAACGGGGTTAAATAAAACAATTTTGAAAGTGGAAGGATAAAGTTACATGGTAACAGGGAGGTGAAGGAACAAGAAGGGAAACAGAGGAAGAGAAAAAGGTCCATAGTCATAGATTAGGGTACATGTTGCTTAGAAGAACTATTTACACAGTTCTGCATAATTATTATATTCTAAAGTTAACTGAATGATATCTAGATTTGAGGTAAAGGTTTCCTTGACAGGATGTGGGGGGGGGGGGGGGGGGGGGGGGGAGAGTGAATGCTTATTCAGAGGGGGTAGCAGGGGGCGTTGTTATGTATAGGCTCATTTAAACAGCCAAGTTTTTAGTTTTTTTTTAAGGTTTTTGTACAGTGTTCTTGGCGTCGTTCTGGGGGCATTGAATTCCATAGTGCAGGGCCCGCTACAGAGAAGGCACGATCTTTAGTGGAGGAGTGGAGAGTGAATTTATGAGAGGGTACAGTCAATGATCCTTTATAGGCAGCTCTAGTTGGTCTGATGGAGGTGTGATATTGGAGGGAGTCATTGAGCCAATGTATATTCTTGTTGTGTAGTGTTTTGTGGATAATTGTAAGGGTCTTGTGAAGTATTCTGGAGGGGATCGGGAGCCAGTGGAGATCTCTGAGGATTGGTGTAATGTGATCTATTCTGCGGGAGTTGGTCAGGATTCTAGCTGCTGCGCTCTGCAGCATCTGGAGAGGTTTGATGGATATTGAGGGAAGGCCCAAAAGTAGGGTGTTGCAGTAGTCTATCTTGCTGAATAAAGTGGCTTGGAGAACAGTTCGGAAGTCGTGCAGATGGAGGAGGGGTCTGAGTTTCTTAAGGACCTGCAGTTTATAGAAGCAATCTTTAGTGGTATTGTTGATGGCAAAATTCTTGGGTATCCCGAAATTGGCTATGGTGAAAAGCACAAACTTATTGCACCATGCAATACCACAAGAGCAATACAAAAATAAGCCTCAAAGACAAAAACCAAGAAACACTGGTGAGCTTCCAAGTGACCAGGTTCAGGAATATGTGGCCATATTGCCTTGCCGTTTCCACATTTAAGAAAACACAATTTATATATTTCATGGTAAAATTTTCAATAAGATGCCTAAATGGCACTTTATGTGCACACTTTTCAGCCCGCATAAGTGAAATTGAGATTCAGGCACAAAGTAACTTTATTGTTTATGTTAAACTGAGTTATTATATGGATAAAATGCACACTCATATGGAAGGTTTACTCCAGGCTCTCATAGAAAAGCAGAAATAACTACAAATTCTGAATGCCCAGCAAGTCTTGCATGAGGATTTGTTATGAATTGCTCTGCCCGCGGGTCCCCCCGCAAGCAGGCACGGACTCACCACGCAGCTTTCTTCGCCGATGCAGCAGGACGCCGCCATTGGCCCGCCCACGCGGCCAGGAGGCCGCCCTGCTTGCTTCTTCGCTCCGCGGTCGGAGCCGCGGCCTCCCATGGGGCAGGGTTGCCCCCGACGCGATCGCCATCTTCGCGGCGTCCAGGCCGCAACCCTGGGCTCGATTAGCGGCAGGAGCCGCCCCCGGGGCCTCCCGCAGCGGCTGGAGCCACTGCTGACATCGGAGCCTGTGTCCAGGCTCTCCCCCTGCCTTCTCTGCTAGCATCTGACGCCAGACGCTGTGCCGGCCGCTGTCCGCGGTCCTGCACAGCCCTGCTCCTGCTTCTTAGACGCGCGGCCGCGTCTCTCTTCATTATTTAAAGGGCCAGATACAGGAAGTGTCTGGGCCCCACCTTGTGGACTACTTCCTGCTTGAGCCCTATAAAGGGCTGCTTCGCTCATTGTTCCTTGCCTTGCATCGTTGTTGGTCTTCACCCTGGAGGCTCCTGCCTACCAGGGCCCCTGTAAGGTCTTCTTTGTGGAGCTCCTCACCTTGATGTTGTCTCGTCATGCTATGCCATGTCCATGTCTTCGCCTGAGGTCCATGTCCAGGTTTCTTCAGCCTTCATCTTGGTGTTCCTGCCTTCCTGGATGTTTCCTTCCTACGCCATGCCTCGTCTCTGCTCTTGAGCCTTCTGGTACATGTAGGCCGGGAGTCCCTCAGATGCAGTATTCCTGGGTGGGCTGCCTGCCGGTGGACGGTTGTCCTGTGCTCCTGAGCCGTCTGGTCCTGATGTGTCTTCCTGTGCTGTCCCGCTCCCGTCGTGGTCCGCGACCAGCCTTGGGGCTGTGTAGGGCGCGTAACGGACAGGGTGGTCTGCGACTCAGTCCCGCGGGTGGCCTGAGTAGGGCGCCCTGAGAGACAGTGCCAATGTCCATGCCTTGTCTTGCCTCCCTTGGATGTCTCGTCTTTGGATGCCGTCGCATCAGCCGTGTGTCTTGTTCCTGGATGCCGTCGCATCAGCCATGTGTCTTGTTCCTGGATGCCGTCGCATCAATCCACAGTTACGTCTTTGTAGCCCTGGTGTCATGTCTTCAGCCAAGTGTCTTCGTTCCATGTGATGCCGTTGCATCAACCACAATGTCTTCGTGTCAAGGCCCGTCTTCCTTCAACCTCAGGCCAGGCCTGCTGCTCCATGCTGCTCGCAGCAGGTCCGAAAGGGCCCGGAATGGTCGGAGGACAATTCACCTTCCAACATCCTCGGATGTTTGGCCATGGGAGCTTGCCGGCCTGGCAGAGAGTAGAGTGTTCAGCCATGCGGGACCACCGTCAACCCTTGGTTCGACCCTGGATGGCCTGGGTCGGGCTGAGGCCCAAGGGCACACTAAAACCATCAGAACATAACAGGATTCAAACAAGTACCATCCCTTGCTACAGATTACAGAAGCCCTGAAAGCTAGTTTAGCCTGGTGTACCCTTTTCTTCCTATGATACCTAAGATGGGCCTAGGAGAGGACATAGAGAAAGAGGTAAAGGCCAACAATGAGGAGGTCCAGGGAAATAATGCTGGAAATAGCACAACAGATCATGAGAGGATAAACAAGAAAGAAAGAAAGGAAAATGTGCACACTGAGGCATCAAAAGACCCAGAGAAAGAACAATTATGAGACTTACGGCCACAGGCATGCTTTTATTGCCGAGAGAGGGGCCACTTCACCAAAGAAAGTCCTGGGACTGAAGAAGAAGCTATGGGTGTCAACCTGCCAACCCCCTATGATTTTAGCTTTGTGGGTACTTCTAATCCCAGTCTTGGTGCTTTTCCAGTCCCAATTGAACTGGATGGGATCCATGCGCAATGCTCTAGTTGATTCTAGGAGTGGAAAACCCTTCATTCGGATGGAGCCAGTTAAGCGAGTCTACATTGATTATGAACCACCAGTGGAGAACAGCTGTGAGGGCCTTGTCGTACAGGTCTCACTGGGGATGTTGGCTGGACAGGCCAGCCTTGAGGTAGGAACACTCCAGTGGAAAAATGAAATTCCCGAGGGGGGCCCCGAAACGAAGCCCGACACAAAATTTTTACCCGAAGCACATCTCTAGTACCTATTATAACAGCATCATGAAATTCACAGTATTTCTCACTCTGGGTAAAATACTGTGGCTTAGTAAATAAAATCCACAGATTTGGAGAAGGGGTGGATAGGGTTCTTGCATTACATACCAAGTACATGCTACATCTCAGTATGTTTTTTTCCACTGCTTGTAACATGTTCAAACATTTATGTCTTGTATACAAAAAAAAGAAAAATCAGCTGTAAAAGAAACAGGGCTGTTTCAGAATAAAACATTTTACTTAAGACTTCATGTGTATGTGTGTGTTTGTGTGTGCGTGTGTCTGTGTTAGATGTTAGGTAGCACTGTGGTACTTATGAGAGGTAGTTAGAAGCAGCAGAATGCTGGTGAGCACTCAGCTCCACAAATCCCCTCTTTTTACAATTTAGTACAGAGCAAGACAGACAGATTAAAGGAGGGGGAAAAAAACATAACATAAGAGCATAAGATATTCCATACTGAATCAGACGAAAGGTCCATCAAGCCCAGTATCCTGTTTCCAGCAATGGCCAACCTAAGTCACAAATACCTGGCAAGTACCCAAACATTAAATAGATCCTAAGCTACTAATGCCAGCAACAAGCAGTGGCTATTCCCTATTGATTAATAGTGGTTTATGGACTTCTCCTCAGGAGCTTATCCAAATCTTTTTTTAAACCCAACTACACTAACTTCCTTAACCACATCCTTTGGCATTGAATTCCAGAGCTTAATTGTGCATTGAATGAAAAAAAAAAGTCTCTGATTGTTTTAAATATGCTACTTGCTAACTTCATGAGTGCCCCCTAGTTCTTGTATTATCTGAAAGATTAAATAACTGATTCACATTTACCCATTCAAGTCCTTTCATGATTTTGCAGACTTCTATCATATCCCACTAGAGCCATCTCTTCTCCAAGCTGAATAGTTCTAACTACTTTAGCCTTTCCTCTTTAGTTGTATCACACTTTTCTCAGTTACCACAAATCATTCTGGTGTAAATTCAAATGTCAGAAAGCAAATAAATAATAAGAGATGGCTGAGGGGGGATATGATAGAGGTGTTTAAAATCATGAGAGGTCGAGAACGGGTAGATGTGAATCGGTTATTTATTCTTTCGGATAATAGAAAGACTAGGGGGCACTCCATGAAGTTAGCATGTGGCTCATTTAAAACTAATCAGAGAAAGTTCTTTTTTACTCAACTCACAATTAAACTCTGGAATTTGTTGCCAGAGGATGTGGTTAGTGCAGTTAGTATAGCAGTGTTTAAAAAAGGATTGGATAAGTTCTTGGAGGAGAAGTCCATTACCTGCTATTAATTAAGTTGATTTAGAAAATAGCCACTGCTATTACTAGCAACGGTAACATGGAATAGGCTTAGTTTTTGAGTACTTGCCAGATTCTTATGGCCTGGATTGGCCACTGTTGGAAACAGGATGCTGGGATTGATGGACCCTTGGTCTGACCCAGTATGGCATGTTCTTATGTTCTTAGTTAGATCCTCAATGCTAAACAACATTTTCACAATTTGTAAAGTCAAGGTAAGAAGGAGCTATATTTGGAGGCGAAGAAACAGAGACACATACACACACACACACACACACAAACTAATGGCAATAAATCTCAGATATCTTTATGTGTGTGTATGTATGTGTACGTCTGTGTCTTTGTGGATCTGTGTGGATATGACAGTGAGTGTGTTTGAGGGGAGTGTGTGTGTGTGTGTGTGTGTGTGTAATGTATTTGTATCGGAGATGTGAGGTGTGTTTATAAGAAATTTTGTATGCAGGGAGAATGTGTGTGTGTGTTTTGAGGTGAGGGTGGGGGCCACTGTAAGGCATTCTTTTCATCATAAAGCAATGGTGATTTTTTTTGGGAGAGTCTGTCCTCTGGAAATAATGACCCAATATTTCTGTTTTTTGAGTTTGGTGACTTTGCATTCTTTTTTTTTTTTAGAGTTATTTTTCTCTCAGATAGATGAAGAGACAAACAGAATGCCATTTTACATAACTGTTCAGAACACTCCATATGTCGGAAAATATAAAAAATAAACAAGTAAACTAGAGAGATAAAAAAGTAAGAAAATGTAGAAAACTAGAAATTGTGGATACATAATAAAACTGAGGCATTTGTAATTTCATGGCACTTATATTTTTTCCATTGGTCTGTCAAAGTGCATTCCTCTACCAAGACAGCATAAGAGGTCTCATGTTTTAAATCATTAGACTACAATCTAAAAAAAACTCCTTGGGCACCTACTCAAGACTATCAATGCCTCTCTGTGACCTTGGAAAATTCAGTCTTATCCCTGTGTCTCTGAGCCCCAGCTGATAATGAATTGCTTGTTTGTAATATGACTTTCTTGGTCAACAAATTACATTTTTTAATGTATTACTTTTAGTATTCTCCTGTTCAATAGTCTGAACCATTCTTGAATATCAGGACAAATCCTGTCTAGACTAAGAGTTATGATAAATTACTTCAAAACCTTATTATCAATACTGAAAATATTGTTTGTTTGTGTCTTACTAACATTTAATCAGTGTGGTAAATGCTAGCTCAGTTAATAGGTGAATTATTCAACCATAGTTCCACTAGAAAGATAGTTGATCAGCATTAGTAAAGGTTCACACTCTTTATAAATCATTCAGTTGTGGTTGATTAAGCATGGACTGGCTGTTAAAAGTCAATAGCATGACACTTTCAAAAACTGAGATCTGAAGAAACTCCTGTTTTGGTTTTTTTTCTGTTGGACTCACTTAAGCACCATCTTGCAGTCATACAGTACCTTTTCTTTAGAAATGCATTCTTGAAGCACCAGATGTTGAGCACTGGGGAACTCAGGCAGAAGTGTGCCAGTTTTTGAACTGAGAGAATATTTCCGAGTGAAGCCTCCCTGAAATACATAAAAAAAGACTTATATTAAAAAATATGTATTTATATAGCTCCATCAGTATACCAAGCACTATTGAAGATTTAGAAGATATGTTCATCTTGCAATGAAATGGCTCAAAAAAATCCTTTACAATCTGTGTTTGAACAATAATAGCATAAGTTATTTATCCAAAATCAATTAGTGAGGAGAACAAAAGGAAACTGAATAAGGCCTCTAGGTTCACATATTTAAATTCTCAAATCATTATGATCCATTAACAGCATTACTCTAACTTTGAATTTGAATGAAATGATTGTTGAACTTAATGCGAACAACTAGTCAGCAACTGACTATAAATTGAATGCTTGGTAGGTTTTCACAAATATTATCTATCCTATTTGGAAAATTCTAAGTCTGCTAATCCAAAAATCTTAGCGGATAACAATAAACACACATAATAAAATCAGGAAAATCCAGTCAACAAAATATCTAAAAAGTACAAAACACAAATAAATTAAATATAACAAAAAAATTACAAAGGTAGATTCCAAAACAATAAACCCACAATAAATCTGCAATGAATCTACAAAACCGAAGGCACAGCATCTAGTGCCCAGACCATGCCAGTTCCTAGCCCTCTCTACCTCTTCTGGAGGGGCAGACTACAATCCATCAAAATGTGTACAGTACCTTTGATGTTATATGTGTATTGTATGATCCCTGTCCTATTTCCTCTTGCATTTTACAAACCTGGACAGACTTTTATTGGAGTTTCTTAGGAGGGGAAAATCTCCAAGACTAGCTTTATGTAAACTGAGGTTTTTCAAAGAAAGAAGAGGGGTGAACTTTCCTGATTTGATATAATGCCTTTATTTTGAGTCAAGGTTATCACTGGCTCGAGCAGGATTTGCTTGATCCTTCACCCCCTTGGCTTCATTTTGAACATTCCTTAGTAGCGCCTTTTTCATTATTCTGCTTACCAGTAATCCCACTTCCCAACGGATTGAGACATAATCCTATTTTATGTTCTACCCATTGGGCTTTCGCCTTACTGGAGAAAGAAATTGAACCAAAATGGGACAATCCTTTGTACTGTCCGCTATGGGGCAACCCTGCTTTTAAAACTGGGTGGAAATCCATTCAATGGTCGTAATGGATGTCCCATAATATTTAGTCCCTTCAACACATTTTAAGTGCTGTTTATTTTGTTTTATTTTGAGATCTTTCATTACAGTTCAGTCTTCTGTCATCCTGTTATTTTCCATAGCTCCAATTTAGGAACTGTTTATCTTCCTCAAGGGTTGATCTCTCCTTCCTCTGTACTAAGCCTACAGTTTTGGGTACATTCTTGCAAACGCTGACTAATGGGCATGCAGTCATAGGATTTTATAAAGTGCTCAAGGCTGCCTACAACAAAACTTTTAAAGAGGTGGAAAAGGTATGGGAACATGAAGGTGACTTTGTCAGATCAAGAGTGGAACCTGCAGTCCTTTTAAAGGAAATTAATATTGGTGATTGGGAATATAATCATAGTGATCATGAGGCTCCTGAAGAAGCGGGTTGCGAAACACCGGCAGTTGTAGAGTCTGGATCACCAACGATTGGAATTTATCATTCTGAGTCTTGATCACCGCTTTGAAATTATTTTTAAATGCATATTGAAAATAATACTTAAAAAAATTGAAAGATAGTTGCGAATGATGTAGCAGTCTGGGTGGTACTGTTGTTTTAAAGGACACACAGACAGGCTTGCTGATGCAATATCTAGGACGAGTAAACTACCTTTGGATTTTCCTTGTTTTTGTTTTTTATCTTACTCTCAATGCCATTGTACTGTCTTGTAAGATGTATCTCTTTTACCTTTCTCCTTCCTTTTGATGTACCTAATTGTATGGCAAATCCAAACTTGTTTGTTTGTGTTTGCTCTTGTTGCTATTTACTATTATGTTCTCTTTATAAACCAATAAAACTGATCAAACTTAAAATCAGGCCCTATGTCTGCTAAGCTCAGAGAACTAAATACCCCTAGTCAAAATACCCCTAGTCAAAACTATGGGAATTGGAAACATTGGAAGTGGAGAATATATTTTTCATAAAATAATCTTTGTGCAGGATGCATCAATATGTGATATTTTGGGCTTACCTCCTTGTAATCATTTTTTCTCTCTTTGGTACTGTTGTGCTCATGAATCCCAGCCATAAAGAAAGGCAGCGGTGGTGTCAGCAGCACACAGAGCCGCAAAGAAACAGCGGTGGCAGCAATCAGGGCTGCGAAGATGAGAGGCAGCAGTAGCGGCTCCCAGCCACTGCAAGGGAGCCTGGGACTGGCTTGGCCATGGCAGCGTTGTGAAGGGTGAGTGAGGCTGCCCACGGAGCCCTGCAAGGGGCCGACACAACAGTAACCCTTCCTCTAAGCCCCCCTCCTGAGGGTTTAGGTTTCCTGGGATGAGAGACGTGGAACTGTTTGGGAAGATTTTTATCCAAAATATTGGAGGCCAGTTCCCAGGTATTTTTCCTCCAGATCGTATCCTACCCAGGAAAGGAGATACTCCCATCTCTTTACCACGTCTCCTTATGTCCGGGACCTCTTGTACTTGATACATGGAAAAATCCATGGAAAAATCCATAAATTGCTATTAATTAATAAGCAATAGTAGCTTGTGATTTATCTAATGTTTGGGTACTTGCCAGGTACTTGTGACTTGGATTGGCCACTGTTGGAAACAGGATGCTGGGCTTGATGGACCCTTGGTCTGACCCAGTATGGCAACTTCTTATGTTCTTATGTTCATGGTATCGCTCTCAGAAACAATCTCCTGCAGCTGTGGCATGTTCCAAGTATCAGGAGTTTCAGGCGAGAGATGTGAAAGGAGTTATGAATATTCAAGGATGTGGGTAACCAAAATTGACAGATTACTAGCCCAAGATGTCATAGCACTGTATATGACCTGATGTACCGAGGAGCAAGCCGCATATATGGGACTGTTCAAGATCTGATGCTAGGAGTTAGCAATTGATTATTGATCTGATGCCTGATGGGAGGAGCAATCAGATAGTAGTTAGCAATCTGTTCGGGATCTGTAGTTATTTATGAGAGTAGAGGGTGGATCCTTGGACCAGTGGCAGATGACCACACCCTGGGAGATGATCCCGAGAGGGACCACCGGTCAGGTTCAAGTTAGTAGACAAACACACACTAGTTCATTTATTAGATAGTATACTGAACCACCAGAGATGGCAGTAGTGAGCTGGTAAGCCCGGCTGGGCTGTATTCCCTCAGATACTGGAACAGCAATCCCTGGAGACAGAGCTGAAGAGAGACTGAGATATAGTGAGTAAGCAGGGTATGCAGATGGTAACACTCACACAATGTCCCAATGAAGCCCAGGAGCTGGAAAGTATAGGCCCTGGAGGAGCGAGTACCTGGTTCCAGGGAAAGCTCAGAGAGAAAGATGATAACACTGATGTAGCTGATATAGTTGGTAGTGAAGACTTCCAAGCAGAAGAGCATACGAAGCAAGTCTGGGATCAGGGCCCTCGAGAAGTGAGTACCGGTTCCAGACTGTCACCTGAAAAAAACAAAGAGAGAGCGAGGCCCCCAAGGAGCGGGTACCTCTGGTAAGTCCGAGGAGGCAGAGTAGCTTAGGTAGCGAAACCCAACCCTTGCTGACTCGATGTGTTAGCAAATACTGAGACCTTAAATATCCGTCGCGGGTGACATCATCTTCAGGGGACGCCCCGAGGTACGCGCCAATGCTGGTACTTCAATCGGGGCCGTGTCGCGCGCGCCCCTAGGCCTCCAGGAAACATGGCGGTTGCAGCGTCGAACCGGTCCAGGAACGCTCCTCAGATAGTCGCGGCAGCCAATCTTCCCGCGGATGGAGAGGGAGGCACCAGAGAGGTAAGGAAGGCGGAGAAAGGGCGTCGGGCACCGAAGGACACAACAGGGACCCTGAGTTGAATATGATGGATGCTGAGCCATACCTTTTTCCCTTGTTTAAACTGCGGTGCGGGATGACGGTGAAGGTCAGTGAATTTCTTGGTCTTAAGGCCCGCTTTCTGCAGCATCTGCTGAGTATGGGTCCACAGTTTTTGCAGTTCTTGTGCCGTCAGATGAGCCGCTGGTGAGGGAACTGTTAGAGGAAGAGATAGAGGAGGGAACAGTTGTTTCCCATAAAGGACTTGAAAGGGTGAAGAACTCGTGGTGGTACAAGGATGAGAGTTGTTAGAGAACTCTGCTCAAGGAAGCAGGGCTACCCAGTCATCTTGGCGTGCATTGACATAGGCCCGTAAAAAGCCTTTTAATGTCCAATTGGTTCATTCGGACTGGCCATTCACTTGCGGGTGGTAGTCTGTGGTGAAATCCAATGAAATGTTGAATTTCTTGCATAGTGATTGCCAATATCTTGCGGTAAACTGGGTACCACGGTCTGAGATTATGTGGTTGGGAAGTCCATGGAGTCTCAACACGTGCTGAACAAAGAGTAAGCCAATTCAGGAGCTGTGGGAAGACCAGGCAATGGTGTGAACTGGGCCATTTTAGAGAAATGGTCAACTACAACCCAGATGACCGTATTGCCGTTTGAGAGGGGAAGATCCACAACAAAGTCAGAGAGATGGGTCTAGGTTCCTTGGGGGCTGGCAATGGCTGTAACAGCCCCCAAAGTCATCCTGCCAATTGTTTCTGCAATGTGCACCAATTTTAGCAGGTTTTCATGCAGGGAGCAATACATCAGGCCTTTGTGCCCAATATATTAAACTAATTCAAAAGACCATTTTAAAATGAACTTGGCCCTTCACATGGATGCATTCCCTGCATTATCATTTGTACATTTTTCCCTGCACTAACTGGCCAATAGGACTGGTTAGCAGGGAAAGAAAACTTTCCCCCATCCTGCCACACACAAGCACCAGTGATGCAGCAGGAAGAGGAAAGCAGCCTAACTGCTTCCTGTTGCATCGTTCATCCTCTTCAAAACTGCAGTTTTCCAACCTCTCACACAAGCACTTTAAAGTGCAAGACAACCAGAGGACTGTATGGAAGAGAAGAGATGACACCAGGCTGCTCACCTCATTCTGCTGTTGCGCCAACGCTAGGGGTGGGAGACTTCCGCAAGATGAGCACTGCATCTACAAGTGGGGGGGTTCTGTTGGAATTTGGAGGAGCAGTGTGTGACAGCAAAGATTTAAATGGAAAAAAAGAGTAGTTAGGCATTTGGGGGCCTAGAAGCCAAACAGAATAATACATGATACAAGATGAGGTACTGATGCACACCAAAAAGATGACTTTCAAGAAAATCATATCTGATGACCTCAAAACTGCCACAAGGAGTGATAAGCAGTGGGGAGAGTAAGTCGAACCCTAGAAGGTAGATTTTAAAAGCATTGCTTGGGCAAAAACAGCTACATATGCATGTATGCAGGCCGGGCATGAACTACGGGAATTTTAAGAAGCCGCAAAGTACGGGTGTTCATACCCAAGCGAGCGTCAAATATAAGGGGGTGGAAAAGGAGCGGGCATGGGCGTTCCAGGGCGGGGTGAAGACTTACATGGTTAACTCCAAATTTTAAAAAAGCTGACCATGGCGCGTGTCCATGTGTTATCCACATAACTTTACTGCAGGTCCTGATTAGGAGCAAGTCTAGAGACCTCGAGTTTTAGGGTTTTCAGCACAGTATGAAAGTTTGGGGTCAAGTGTGGGGCTTACAGGATGAGGAACCAGAGGGGTCTTATAAACCTCAATATCAACTGGACAAACTGGTGGACTAATTAGAAATGCTGGGTTTTCCCTCACGTGAGTATGTTTAAAATCCGCCTGTATTTGCACGTAAAAGCCGCTAAAGCCCTAGCGGATATACGCGCAGGACATTTACTCGAGTCACCTTTTAAGATTACGCACAGACATATGCGCGGCGGGGGATTTCTAATGGCATGCGTGTACTTTTGCACACTATATAAAATTGCAGTATATTTCCGCTCGCACGCTCATACGCGCATTTATGGGAGCACGCACATTCATTTTAAAATTACTCAGTAAGGTTTGGGGACTCATAATGGGGCAGATTTTCAAAGGGTTATGCGCGCTGGGCCTATTTTCAAAAGGCCCGGCAGCGCGTGTAAAGCCCCAGGATGCGTGTAAGTCCCGGGGCTTGCAAAAAGGGGCGGGGCCAGAGGCCTTCGCACGGCCGCAGGGCCTGGGATAGCGCGCCGGCAGTCGGCCGGCGTGCACAACTTATTTCAGCCCCATTGGCGAGAGCTCGCTTGAAATACTGTCTCCAGGTCATATCTCTTCAAGAATGTAGATAGGGTAATTGTAGTACGCAGGTGAGCTGTTGAAATGATGCTGTCTGTACCTTATACTCCATTAGGTGGGGTTCATTTCTTCATTTATAAAAACAGTTTCTAAGAGTTTTGTGATTTCTTAACAACTAAGTTTTGCACAATAATTTATCATAAATTCTGTCCCAATCAGAAAAATTTGATTTTTGCCCTTATTAAATTAATTTCTGAAATGATTTTCGGCATAACACTTAAACATTCAGTGCATTAGTGGTCAGCTTTCTGCACATTGAAAAACACTCAAAATCAAATGCTTGCGCATTTCCCTAATTAGGCACTATTTTTCCTAGGACCTTGCTTTTAGCTGTATTGTTACAGTTTTTGATTAGAGATCCTATCGAATCATGCTGAAAGAGAAAGCTAATTGCAATCACTTATTTAAGCCATTCTCTGCCCAAATTATAATTTTGTGATCTTTAGGATTCATATAGAACAATGAATGAAGTGGCATTGTTGCACGGTAGAAATAGAGGCAAGCTAGCATGGAGACATGTCAGAGATAAGCAAGGCATCCTTTTAGGCGTCAATAGGCAAATTAGGCCTGTGACCAGGATGGCAAAAATCGGGGGGGGGGGGGGGGGGGCAGCAGGCTGGCTGCTATTTTGCTGCCTTTTAGTTTTGCTGAATCGCATTCAGCAGCAAACAGGGAGAGGAGGGGGAGGGAGCCTGCAGCAGAGGGAGCCAAGGGGGATCATTTGGGGAGATTATCTGAGTAAAGATCACTGAAGGGTGGGAAGAGATGCTGGGAGATGAGAGGGGTATGTCATATTGGGTGGGATGTTAGAGAGAGGATGCAAGGAGGAGAAGGGGTCAGAGCATGCTAGGGACAACTTCCTCCTTTCCTCCCCAACCACTGCAATTAAAATCCTCCCTCTATTCCCCAGTTCCTGGAACCTCCCTCCCTTCCTTCCTTCCAACTTCTCCCTTCTCTCCAGATCCTGAAACCCACTCCACAAACCTTCCTACTCCCTCCTTTCCTCTTCCTGAATCCAAGAGCCACCCTCTCTCTCCCTCCTCTTCTGCATCCCAGATTTGTAATCCTCCCCCATCCCTAGCCCTCTTTCCTACTCTCATTCCTCTCTCTTTCTCCTCACCCATGCCCGATCCTCCTCTTTTCCTCTTCCCATCCCTGATGTCTCCTCCCTGTACCTTACACCTTCTGCTCCCTGTTGTCCAAACTTGGGGGAGAAGGGGTAATAGGGGCCAACAGCACCGACAGTGCCTAGAGGCACCAAAACCCTAAATCTCTCTCTGCTCTTCAGGACTTATTCCCCTGTTAATGGTTAAGCAGAGTGTTTTGACAGCTGATGATGAGTTAATTTTCAGCTGGTTTTCACTTCTGTCCTTAATCTCAAACAAATGGAGTGTTTAGATTTTTTTTGTATTATTTTTTATTTATAACGATGTGAGACATACATATCCTAGAATAACTGAATTGGAAGAACTCTAAAAAAAAAAAAAAAATAGCTCAAGAATATATCCCAGTGTTCCACATTGCAATTGTTTAACACATTTATCACATATAGAAATGTAAAAACATTATAAAAACACAAGACACCCAACCTGTAAGATCTTTTTTTCCTGTAACCAAGTTTTTTTGGATGTATCATTGTTTTAAAAGTTAATAAAGAAAGAAAAATAAAATAAGGGACAAACCTGAGTGACCTTCTAAATTGCAAACAAAACTTCTCAGAATGAAAACAATTTTTGACATAAGAAAAGTTTATGAACCAGCATATCTTTTTCCATTTGACATTGATTGCATAGTTCATTTTCAGCAATGCCAAACTTACAAGCCTTAACATTATCAATATACCATTGACGCATCAACTTAAAATACATTTCTTGATATTTAGTATCCACAGAAAGTTTAGTACAATGCTCAAAATAGTGCAGAATATCCATATTTGTAACCTCCATTCCCAAACATTCTGACCACAATTGTGCTATTTCCTTCAAAATATCTGGCTTAAGCAAACATAGTTTATACCAACAAGAATACTTATTCATTTTTATCCCCACAAAGCAAAGAACCTTCTCCAAAGAATTAGGATGGAATAGTCACATTAATGACCAATGTAGCTGCAGAAGATAGTGCCTCGCTTATAAATATGCAAGAGAATGGGAATTAGGCAAATCAAATTGTTGTTGCAATTGCTCAAAAGAAAAATATAGTCATGTGCTGTACAATTAAGTGGAGCAATATCAAATATTCTTTATGACTGCCCATCTTTGAAGGTTCTATTCTGAAGTCCAGGAAGGAAATCTAGGTGATGAACTAATGGTAAAAATCAATAAATAGATGGTAAAGCACCCCACCATTTGCACCACTGCCCCAAGTTCCCCCTGCGCACACCGAGCCTATGTTGAATAGGCTTGGCGGCACGCGCAAGGCCCTGGACGCGCGTAAGTCCCGGGGCTTTGCTAGGGGGGCGTGTCAGGGGCTGCACGAGGTTCGGGGGCATTCTGGGGGGTGTGTTGGGAGCATGGTGCCGGCCCGGGGGCGTGGCCGAGGCCTCCGGAACAGCCCCCGGGTTGGGTGATGGCGCGCCAGCAGCTCACCAGCGCATACGAGTTACGCCTGCCTCGGGCAGGCGTAACTTTTCAAACAAAGGTGGGGGGGGGTTAGATAGGGCTGGGGGGGTGGGTTAGGTAGGGGAAGGGAGGGGAGGGGAAGGTGCGGGGGGTGGAAGCAAAGTTCCCTCCGAGGCCGCTCCGATTTTGGAGCAGCCTCGGAGGGAACGGAGGCAGGCTGCGCTGCTCGGCACACACAGGCTGCCGATTTTGCGCAACCTTGCGCGCGCCAACTCCGTATTTTAAAAGAATCGCGCGGCTACACTCATATCTATTAAAATCCAGCGTACTCTTGTTTGCGCCGGTTGCGTGAACAAAAGTACGAGTCGGCGTACTTTTTAAAAATCTGCCCCATAGTGCCAAGCCACCAGTATGGCTCTGAATAAATAGCATTGCTTTAACATCTAAGGAATATTGGAATTAGCAAATTGCAACATTGCATCATTGGTCCACTTCAAAACTGCAGTCTTCCAACCTCTCATACAAGCACTTTAAAGATCATAGTTGGTGATTCGATCATTAGGAATATAGATAGCTGGGTGGCTGGTGGGCATGAGGATCGCCTAGTAACATGCCTACCTGGTGCAAAGGTGGCGGACCTCACGCGTCACCTAGATAGGATTTTAGACAGTGCTGGGGAGGAGCCGGCTGTCGTGGTACATGTGGGCACCAACGACATAGGAAAATGTGGGAGGGAGGTTCTGGAAGCCAGATTTAGGCTCTTAGGTAGAAAGCTTAAATCCAGAACCTCCAGGGTAGCATTCTCTGAAATGCTCCCTGTTCCACGCACAGGTCACCAGAGGCAGGCAGAGCTCCGGAGTCTCAATATGTGGATGAGACAATGGTGCAAGGAAGAGGGATTCAGTTTTGTTAGGAACTGGGGAACCTTTTGGGGAAGAGGGAGTCTCTTCCGAAGAGATGGGCTCCACCTTAACCAGGGTGGAACCAGACTGCTGGCGCTAACCTTTAAAAAGGAGATAGAGCAGCTTTTAAACTAGAACAAAGGGGAAAGCCGTCAGTCGCTCAGCAGTGCATGGTTCGGAGAGAGGTATCTTCAAAGAATACTAATGATGAATTAGAATTAGGGCATCCCGACAGTGAGGTTCCAATAATTAGAAAAATAGTCCAAGTGCCTGTAACTAAAACTCACCTGAGCTAAAAAATTCTAACTTATCCCTATCAATTAAAAAGCAGAATGAAAATACAAACAAAAAACAAACTTTGAAATGTTTATATGCTAATGCCAGAAGTCTAAGAAGTAAGATGGGAGAATTAGAATGTATAGCAGTGAATGATGACATAGACTTAATTGGCATCTCAGAGACATGGTGGAAAGAGGATAACCAATGGGACAGTGCTATACCGGGGTACAAATTATATCGCAATAACAGAGAGGAGCACTCGGGAGGAGGTGTGGCGCTTTATGTCCGGGATGGCATAGAGTCCAACAGGATAAACATCCTGCATGAGACTAAATACAAATTGAATCTTTATGGGTAGAAATCCCTTGTGTGTCGGGGAAGACTATAGTGATAGGGGTATACTACTGTCCACCTGGTCAAGATGGTGAGACGGACAGTGAAATGCTAAGAGAAATTAGGGAAGCTAACCAAATTGGTAGGGCAGTAATAATGGGAGACTTCAATTACCCTCCCGATGCAGCCCTAGGCGAAACACGGGACCGTGTCGGGGGACGCCGTAAAGCTACTTGCGATTTAAATCAGTGGAGCTGCCTAATGAATTAATAAAAACCCATTTCACTTTTGGAAGTCCGTTTTGAGTCCTTTGTCAGGATTATCAATTTACCTGCACTTCTTGTACTATGTGAGACTTCAATTACCCCAATATTGACTGGGTAAATGTATCATCGGGACATGCTAGAGAGATAACGTTCCTGGATGGAATAAATGATAGCTTTATGGAGCAATTGGTTCAGTAACCAACGAGAGAGGGAACAATTTTAGATCTAATTCTCAGTGGAGCACAGGACTTGGTGAGAGAGGTAATGGTGGTAAAGCCGCTTGGCAATAGTGATCATAATATGATCAAATTTGATTTAATGACTGGAAGAGGAACAGTGTGCAAATCCAAGGCTCTCGTGCTAAACTTTCAAAAGGGAAACTTTGATAAAATGAGAAAAATTGTTAGAAAAAAACTGAAAGGAGCAGCTACAAAAGTAAAAAATGTCCAAGAGGCGTGGTCATTGTTAAAAAATACCATTCTAGAAGCACAGTCCAGGTGTATTCCGCACATTAAGAAAGGTGGAAAGAAGGCAAAACGATTACCGACATGGTTAAAAGGGGAGGTGAAAGAAGCTATTTTAGCCAAAAGATCTTCATTCAAAAATTGGAAGAAGGATCCAACAGAAGAAAATAAGATAAAGCAAAAACATTGGCAAGTTAAATGTAAGACATTGATAAGACAGGCTAAGAGAGAATTTGAAAAGAAGTTGGCTGTAGAGGCAAAAACTCACAGTAAAAACTTTTTTAAATATATCCGAAGCAGAAAGCCTGTGAGGGAGTCAGTTGGACCGTTAGATGATAGAGGGGTTAAAGGGGCACTTAGAGAAGATAAGGCCATCGCGGAAAGATTAAATGATTTCTTTGCTTCGGTGTTTACTGAAGAGGATGTTGGGGAGGTACCCGTAATGGAGAAGGTTTTCATGGGTAATGATTCAGAACGACTGAATCAAATCACGGTGAACCTAGAAGATGTGGTAGGCCTGATTAACAAACTGAAGAGTAGTAAATCACCTGGACCGGATGGTATACACCCCAGAGTTCTGAAGGAACTAAAAAATGAAATTTCAGACCTATTAGTAAAAATTTGTAACCTAACATTAAAATCATCCATTGTACCTGAAGACTGGAGGATAGCAAATGTAACCCCAATATTTAAAAAGGGCTCCAGGGGTGATCCGGGAAACTACAGACCGGTTAGCCTGACTTCAGTGCCAGGAAAAATAGTGAAAAGTGTTCTAAACATCAAAATCACAGAACATATAGAAAGACATGGTTTAATGGAACAAAGTCAGCATGGCTTTACCCAGGGCAAGTCTTGCCTCACAAATCTGCTTCACTTTTTTGAAGGAGTTAATAAACAAGTGGATAAAGGTGAACCGGTAGATATAGTATACTTGGATTTTCAGAAGGCGTTTGACAAAGTTCCTCATGAGAGGCTTCTAGGAAAAGTAAAAAGTCATGGGATAGGTGGCGATGTCCTTTTGTGGATTGCAAACTGGCTAAAAGACAGGAAACAGAGAGTAGGATTAAATGGACAATTTTCTCAGTGGAAGGGAATGGGCAGTGGAGTGCCTCAGGGATCTGTATTGGGACCCTTACTTTTCAATATATTTATAAATGATCTGGAAAGAAATACAACGAGTGAGAATCAAATTTGCAGATGATACAAAATTGTTCAGAGTAGTTAAATCACAAGCAGATTGTGATAAATTGCAGGAAGACCTTGTGAGACTGGAAAATTGGGCATCCAAATGGCAGATGAAATTTAATGTGGATAAGTGCAAGGTGATGCATATAGGGAAAAATAACCCATGCTATAATTACACAATGTTGGGTTCCATATTACGTGCTACAACACAAGAAAAAGATCTAGGCATCATAGTGGATAACACATTAAAATCATCAGTTCAGTGTGCTGCGGCAGTCAAAAAAGCAACAGAATGTTGGGAATTATTAGAAAGGGAATGGTGAATAAAACGGAAAATGCCTCTGTATCGCTCCATGGTGAGACCGCACCTTGAATACTGTGTACAATTCTGGTCGCCGCATCTCAAAAAAGATATAATTGCGATGGAGAAAGTACAGAGAAGGGCTACCAAAATGATAAGGGGAATGGAACAGCTCCCCTATGAGGAAAGACTAGAGGTTAGGACTTTTCAGCTTGGAGAAGAGACGACTGAGGGGGGATATGATAGAGATGTTTAAAATCATGAGAGGTCTAGAACGGGTAGATGTGAATCGGTTATTTACTCTTTCGGATAGTAGAAAGACTAGGGGGCACTCCATGAAGTTAGCATGGGGCACATTTAAAACTAAATCGGAGAATGTTCTTTTTTACTCAACGTACAATTAAACTCTGGAATTTGTTGCCAGAGGATGTGGTTAGTGCAGTTAGCATAGCTGTGTTTAAAAAAGGATTGGATAAGTTCTTGGAGGAGAAGTCCATTACCTGCTATTAAGTTCACTTAGAGAATAGCAATGGTAACATGGAATAGACTTAGTTTTTGGGTACTTGCCAGGTTCTTATGGCCTGGATTGGCCACTGTTGGAAACAGGATGCTGGGCTTGATGGACCCTTGGTCTGACCCAGTATGGCATTTTCTTATGTTCTTATGACAACCAGAGGACTGTATGGAAGAGAAGAGATGACACAGGCTGTTTACCTCAACTTAACTGTTTATCCAAGATAGAAACCAATATCTTAACGTCAACACTGATCAAAGAAATTGGGCAATAAAAGCCTGGATCTAAATGTCTTTTTTTTTCACGGAAATATAGTAATCAAAGAATCATTAGAACCAGAACAAAATCTGCTGTGAGCAAAACAATATTGATACATCTGCAACAAAAGCTGTGAAACAAACTCGGACTGTATCTTATAAAACTCTGAGCCCAGATTGTTTAAACTAGATGCTTTGCCCAATTTCAAAGTTCTAATAGTATAGTCTACCTCCATTTTAGAAATGGGTTTATTTAGAAATTGTTGTATGATAGAAATTTGTGGCAATTGTCCCTTACAGACATCATCAGACCCTGTTCGATCAGCATATAAATCAGAATAATAATCAAGCAATTCATTAGTCAACTAAGGCCAGGATTCATCATTCCGTGCGGAATGATAAAGCCTGCGCTAAAGGGGATGGGGTGAAGGAGGGGGTGGGCGGGCGATAGCCTGCAGCCGATCGCACCACAGCGGTGTGATTTCGCCTGCCATGGTGCAACAGCTGCAGGCTATCGCAGGCATAGTGCCACCGTAAAAGGTGGTGCTATTCCCCACGCTACTGCCACCACCAACTCCTCCCTAACTCCGCCCCAACTCTTCCCCTCCCCCAAATTTTAATGTTACCGCCGCGAAAAGGCCCTTTTCGTGTGCGATAAGGGCCCTAACGCACGCGATAAGTGTTTAGAAAATAACCTCCTAAGAGAGATGGGCAGATATAATCCCCTGCTTATTTTTCAAGGCTAAAATAAAATGTTACATCTTGGCACTACATACCAAATTAGTCAACAATCTGCTGGCCTTATTACCACATCAAAAGTGCTTACTTCGAAACCACTGAGTTGATTTCACAGCTCTCTGATGTAGCAATTGGTTCAGAGTGCTACACAGGTCAGGGATCTGAGACTTGGTCTCTGCTAATAAATTTCCTATATGCATTGAGTTTAGCTTAGTCAGCTGTTGATTCAGATGCAAAATCTTGGCATCTCTTGCCTTACTTTTCCTAGCTGTGCAAGCAATGATTTCACCTCTCATGACAGAACTATGTTTACAAGCAAATAAATAAAATGTGAAAAGTGAATAAAATAGTATTGGAGGTATATTACTATCTGCCTGACCAGAATGAACAGAAGACAATGAAATGCTAACAGAAATTATGGAAGTTAAGAAAATTAGGAAAAAAATAATAATAGATGATTTCAATTACCCCTCAAGTCTACTAAAACTACTATAATTACTTCAAAATTGTATCTGCAAGACTCCTACTAGGGACAAGGAAATTCAAATCCTTCACCCCATCGCTGATAGCCCTGCACTGGCTTCCTGTACAATCCAGAATTCACTATAAAGTGTTATCCTTAATTTTTATCATCAACAATATTGATCCATGCTTATTAGGAGTGACACTTCAACACTATACACCAAAGAGAGACCTAAGATCACAAAACAAAGGTCTTCTAATGGTACCCTCCACGCGGAACACACCCCTAACGCACATAAGAGCCTGAATGTTTGCAATAGGGGGTCCCAAGCTGTGAAACTCACTCCCAGAGCCATTACGTCAGATAGAAAGAGATCCAAGCGTGAACTCAAAACATGGCTCTTTAGAAATGCATACGATTTAACGTAAACTACTATCATGCTGACAATTGCACTGACAGTACCAGAGATAATGCTAGTCGAACAAGCAATCTATAATGAATGACATAAAAATATTACTAGTGGAATTAGAATTTGTATTCTCTTTTGTGAAGACCCAGAAAGTATTAATTTGATCAAGATTATATAGGAGCTACTGTGATATCCTAGAATATGTATGACTATGAACTAGAATATGTATTCACTGTGGTGTTGAATTAGAATGTGATCCTTAACACAAAGCATACGATCACTGACCATGAATTTGAATGGAACGATGGTATATAAAACACCAACATAAATAAATAAATAAAGTATTGACAGGGTAAAATGTCACATTAGGTAGAGTTCCTAGATGAAATACATGAATGATAAGAATCAACATGAATGATAAGAATCAACATGAAGAGGAGCTATTTTAGACCTAATCCCTAGTGAAACACATGTAAGAGGTAATGGTTTTGGGCTACTTGTCAACAGTGATCATAACATGATCAACTTTCACTTGATAACTGGACGGAGGATACTAAGGAAATCTATTGTGACAGCAATTCATTTTCAAAAAGGTGACAATGATAAAATGAGGGGAATTGTAAAAAACTGAAAGGCGCAGCTGCAAAGGTTAAAAGGTGAATTGTAAAAGAATGGTGATTGCCAAAACCAGGAGATAGGCGCACAAATCAGGCTGGTGCGCAACAAGCTGATTTTAAAAGTTGCCAGAGTATGCACGTACTTGTCACTATGCGCACAAACGAAAAGTTCCAAAAAAGGGGCTGGAAATAGGCACGATCTGGGCAGGGCATGAGTGTTCTTGGATTTCACATTGAAATTTAGGCATAAATACTTACACACACAGGAACGCACTGGGGTCCCCTACCATGTAACTTTACTTTTGCTAAGGATGAGATGCAGGTATTAAAATAAGGACAAACAGACAAATCAGCGGGGATTTTAAGGGTCTCGGCTAACAGGGTGAAGGGAGGCTATTAAACTAAGTGGGGCTGGAAGTCCTATTCCTTATCTGGACAAACTGGAGAACTGGTAAAACTGGTAATGGCGTTGGCCATGTGTCTTTTAAAATTCCCCACTTACGCAGTAGAAACGGCATTTGCATTCATAGGCTTGTGTCCACTTACTTAAAACTGCGTGCACATGTGCAAGCAGTCATACTATTTTATAAAAGTAACCATCTAAGAATTTACTTCAGGCATGGACATTGTTTAAAAATATCACCTTGGAAGCCCAGGTAGAAGGACGGTCAAACAACTGTATTCATGGTTAAAAGGTGAGGTGAAAGAGGCTATAATAGCTAAAATAATATCTTTCAAAAAATGGAAAAGGGATCCGAATATAAAACAGGAAACAGCATAAGCAAGCTAGATGCAAAACATTGATAAGGAAGGCAGTGTGAAAATTTGAAACAAAGCTTGCTCTGGAAGCAAAAACACAAAATAAAAACTTTATCAGGTACGTTTAAAGTTAAAAGCCTGCAAGGGAGTCAGTTAGACCCTCCATTACTTCAGGTACAAGCTTAGGGAGTTATTTTCCAAATCGCGATAGGCCCTTTCCGTGGCGGCAAGATTTAAATTAGAGGGAGGGGAGGAATCGGGGCGGAGTTAGGAAGGAAATTATGGTAATCAGCGGCGGCACCAATGCCGGCAATAATCTTTCGAACATTATCGCCGGCAGTAGCGCAGGGAATCGCACCACCTTATACGGTGGCGCTATGCCCGCGATAGCCTGCAGCCAGGCGCACTGTGGCAGGCGAAACCGCACCGCCGTGGTGCGGCTGGATGCAGGCTATCGCCCGTCTGCCCCCTGCTTCGCCCCTGCCCCCCACCCCCCTATAGCACAGGGTTCATCATTCCGCATGGAATGATGAATCCTGGCCTTAGATTGTAAGCCCATCAGGGACATGGAAATACCTATAGTAACTGAAAGTAATCCGCTTTCAAGTGGTTGAGGAGTAATATGAAATAAATAAATTAGATGACTGAGGTAAAAGAGGCACTAAGGAAAAAAGGTTGAAACTATTAAAAAGAACAAAATTACAAAACATATAGATAGACATAATTTAATGGCACAAAGCCAACATGGATTTAGCCAAGGGAAGTCTTGTCTTATTAATCTGCTAATTTTTTTGAAGGCGTGAATAAACATGTGGACTGTTTGCTTTCTTGGCTGCTGCAACAGCCAAGAAAAGAGGAGTTCAACATATTATCCACCATGATGCCTAGATCCTTTTCCTAGATGGTGACTCCCAGTCAGCTATAATTTGGTTACTGTTTCCTATGTGCATCACCTTCATTTATCCACATTAAATGCCAAATACCATTTGGATGCCCAGTCTCCCAGTCTTGCAAGGTCCTCTTGCAATTTCTCACAATCCAGGCCCAGAGCCCAGACCTCAAAGCTTGTCCATCGCCCTCTTCTTTCTTCTTTAACTGACGCTATCCGCTGGGATCCCGCTGGAGTTAATTAACTCCGGCTCATTCACCACAGTGGACGGCACCATTTTAATGTACAGCCTCCAGGCTGGGTCGTAATGTCGAGTCTGGGTCCGGGCTCCAGCCTAGGCCATGGGCCAGGTCCTGGCATTGGGCCTGGGTTCAGGCTGAGGCTCTGGCATTGCAGCACTGGGTCAAGGCCCAGATGTCAGGACATAGTGTTGGGCCTGGGTCTTGGCTGAGGTGCCAGCATTGCACTTGAGCATAGGCTATGGCCCCTGCTTTGGGCCTTGGTCTATGCCCTAGGCGAGGTCCCGATCTCGGGCCTAGTAGGCCCAATGCATTTATTTAAAACAAATAATGAATATGTTTTTTTTCATTTGGGAGGGCCCTGGTTCATTTTGGAGTCCCTTGAATGAAATGAATCAGCCTTATTCATTGTATTTTGTACATTTTTTTAAATGAATGTACATCCCGAGGCCTAGATTTGTCAATAGGCACACTAGGCCTGTGCCTAGGGCAGAAGAAATTTGGCAGAGGTGCAGCAGGCTGGCTGAAGATTTGCTGCCTTTCAGTTGTGCTGAATCTCACTCAGGAGAGAAAAGACCTAACCTTCCTGATCCAGTGCCTCTCCTCCAGGCAGCATGCAGGGGACAGGAGAGCCTGCAGCAGACAGAGCAAAAGGGGATCATTTGGGCAAGATTAGGAGGACTAAGTAGAGATCTTTGGAGGGTGTTCCGACTGTCGCTGCCCAATGTCTTCACTCCGCCCTCTTTACCTATGTGGCGACTCCCTCCGGGGTTGAGGGATGGCTGGCTGCCGTGGCGTCTCCCTGCCGACTCCCTCCGGCGTCCCCGGACCGGCTCGACCTGCAAATCTGCCATGTTGCCTGAAGCCTAGGGCGCGCACGCGCTCCGATTGAAGTACCAGCAAGGGCGCGAACCTCAGGGGCGTCCCCCTGAGATGACGTCATCCGCTTCCGATATTTAAAGGTCTCTGTTATCGCTAGAGTTAGCAAGGAATGGAATGGAATCGGATTTGTTCTAGCTACTCTGCCTCCTCGGACTTACCAGAGGTACCCCTCTTAGCAGGGGCCTAACATGATCCCAAGGTAAGCCTCGCATTACTATTTCTATCCTAATGGATACAACAGTGCATTTTCTTTCCTGCAGAACTTTTACCCTGTTTGACTCAATGCCCTCTTTTATATATAGTGCCACCCTTCCACCAATTTGATCCGTCCTACCATTGCAATATAATTTGTACCCTGTTTTGACAGTGTCCCATTGGTTATCCTCCTTCCATCAGGTCTCTATTTACTCTCTTAAAGTTTAGTACTGGCCATTTATATTATTTTACTTCTCCGAGTGCTTTTGATTTGCCATTTTTTCCTTTCAAAAATAAATTCTAAGTTGATTATATGAAGCTGGGTGGTATTTTCCTTATTTTATCTTGCCCTGAGCAGCATCTTTACAAAGTAGTAAAGATTTAACTGACCTCACATTTTTTTTTTTATCATTAATCATTACTTTCTTTTTAGAAGCTAAGAACAAGTAATATGCATTTATTCTATTATATGCCTTTGTTATCAACAAAATCAAATTCAGATAAAGAGGAAAAGAGAAGAAAATGTGATTTTTTTTTTCAGTTCTGTATTGACTTAAAAATTACCTTGTGTAAAAAACACTCAGTCTTTCTGCCTTCTAACAACTGGCTGTCAATATCAGATTTCTTCTAAATTGATAAAAAAGAAGCAATCACTGTTCCTTTATGATGCAATTGCCCATTAAATATATTAAAAGCTTGGATGAGAAGAAACATAAGCTTTTTTTTTTCATAAACAAAATCCCCACTCTATGCTCTATCAGTTCTACTAGGTCAGTGCTAATGGATTTACATTATTGTACCTGCAGGTCCAGGTGATATACTTTTACCCAGTGCAGCATGTCCTTTTAGTAATATACCATCTGTTTCTAATGACCAGTTAAGATTAAGATAATGAAGGCAATATTATCTGCTTAATTAGCCCTGCAGTCTCTAATGGCTGACTAATTAGTTCAGATTAAAAAAAAACAAAACTCTGCAAACTCTTTCCTCTTGCAAAATAACTTGAAGGCATTGTTAACCAACAGAAATCACCAGTGGCGCTTTTGCTTCCAATAATTATTTTACTTTACACAGCTTCTGTATAATTTTCATAATTCTGCCTGTAAAGTGTATGGATTTTCTAGGAGAGCAGATAATAATGACACATAATAGCACTCTGGAATCAACAAAATCCCTGTTTCCTGATCTGTTTGGTTATTTTGAACCTGGATGACATTTTGTGGGAGCATTCAGTGAGTTTACCATGGGACCTACAACCACCTACTGCAGTGCTTCTCAACTTTTCATGACTACTGTAGCCCTTTAACGAGCACAAGATGTCTTGCTACCCTCCGGTTCACAAAAGTTCAGAGTGTATGGAAATAAACATGAATACAATAAGTTTACTGCTGGGAAAATCTGCAGCAAAAATTATTTTAAAATTCTGCACATTTTATTTGTCAAAATAAAACAATATAATCACAATCTCTGAGTAATAATTTAACCTGCAATACCGACAAAAGTTATTACTCATAAAAGCAGAACTATTAATTAGTTGGTGCAGAATTCCTCAGAATACTGTAATAGTACATCTAAAGGCAATAGACCCCCACCTCTAACTTACCCTTTCTCCTCACTTTCTAATGATTTATGGGTACAAAAAGATTACCTATCTTTTTGGAAGGTTATAAAAACCTAGCTATGAAAGAAATTTTTCCCTGAAGCTATCTCATATAGAAGACAGTTTTACAGATTTGCTGAAGTGCTTTTCACTCTGTGGACTGCAGGACTGCTATATACAATACTGATGATGCCGGAAAGGCAGGTGGGTTATTATGCAAAGGGGATTATGGAAATGTTAAATTGTTATGATATTTATTATTTATTTTATTTATTTATTATTTTTTACTATACCGGCTTTCATGACATGGATCACATCAAACCGGTTTACATTTAACAAAGTGTGCAAGAAAAGAGATAACTCAAACAACTGTAACAAGAGCATTGTAAGGAGAGTGACAGTTACAATAAAACAGGGAAATAAATAACTGGGAGTTAGAGGTGAGAAGAGGGGGATATAACTTACGGCGAATTATTTACAAGGTTACAAGATTGAGCCCGATTAAATGTGATTTGAGTGGTAACTTACAGCAGATATAACTTACAGCAAATTATTTACAAGGTTACAAGATTGAGTCCGATTAAATGTAATTTGAGTGGTAAGTGATAGTGTTAACACTGTGAAGGTGATGGCAGCTAATGACAAAGTTTGTAGGTTTTTTTTTGTTTATTTTTGTTTTTATTGTTAAATAAAATGTTATTGTTAAATAATAAAATTTTATTGCTAAATAATAAAAACTTTTAAAATTTAAAATTTTAAAAGTTAAAATTTTATTGTTAAATAATAAAAACAATGTTTTTATTTTTATTGTAAATGTATCATTTTTAGAAATATGTTATAAATCGCTGTGAGATATTAGACAAGATACACTTATTTATTGCTGTAAATAAACTCCCAGGCCTAACCCCCACCATTCTCCCAGTCCCTCCTTGCCCTTCCAGTCCTAACCCCACCTCTATTTCTCTGTCTTCCATCACTATCTCCCTCTGGAGTCCCTCACCAACCCTGCCAGGGATGACCTCATCCTTCCTCACTCACCATCTCCCCAACAGGGACTACTTCATTACACTCCCTTCCTCCTTCCCCTGCCTGGGAGGGTCTTACAGTGTTTTCCTTACTCCCGTCTCTCCCCAGGTATAGCTCCGCAGCACTCTTTTCTCTCTCCAGGACGCCGATAGCCTTTGCCCATACTATGTCACAGGGGCTACCGCGAGGGATTTCTCCCTCCGTGCCGTCTGACTTTCGGGCCTTCCTCGATCAAAATGGCGCCGTTAGCCTTTGCCCATACGACGTCATAGGGGCTACCGGTGCCATTGGTCAGCCCCTGTCACATGGCCATCGGCGCCATCTTGTGCTTCTACTATGTGACAGGGGCTGACCAATGGCACCGGTAGCCCCTGTGATATAGTATGGGCAAAGGCTATCTAGGCCCGATCCCACCCCTCGGTCCCACAAGGCCAAACTTCCACCAATCTCTCTCCTTCTCCAGGCAACACCACAAGCTTATTCTCTCTCTCCTCCCCCCTTCCCATCCAGGTCCAACCCTAAGCTCCTTCTCTGTGTCTCTCCCTCCTAACTTGCTATACCCTATTGATGCATACTGAGCCCAATTTCTAACTGTATACATAAGTCAACACATATATAATTATGGCAGTATTTTATAAATTGTACGGTGGGGGCTGTACAGTTTATAAACATATTTTTCTGCCCTGAAAAAGCATGCACATATGTTTCAGTGTACGCACATTTGTAATACAGGGAAATCCATACTTTCGCTACATATTAATAGATTTGTAACATATGCGCAGAATGACCATTATTTATATGCAGAAACAATTATTTTTGAACACATGAGCTTGTATTTGCAAACACCAGTTTACCAATACCCCCACCAATTCGTCCAAAAAACTACCAACAAAAGACAAATGCAGTTTCAATAGTGCGAGTCAATCAGCAGGTGTAAAAGTGTAACGGAAGTATGCACATATACTGCTTACAAAATAGCAACTTGTGTGCAAACTTCCAAACCTCGCCCAGAACATCGTCAATACACCCTTTGTTCCCTTCAACATATACATTTATTTCCTGCTATTGCAAAATACTAGTCATGCATATAAATGCCACCAATATGTGTAGATTCTATAAACCTTATGAAATTTCACCTCATTTCACTGCATTATGCAAATTAGAATTTCTTTATGGGAATCCACCGGTATTTTTGTTGGTTTAAACATTATGGGGACGACGATTTTAATTCCCTGTGCGTTGAAGAGGGTTATGTAGAATACTGTGAGTCCTAACAGCTGGGTGAGGGGTGAAGTCATGATTGGGATGAGTGATCTGGTTGTATGGATCAGCGGTTGTCGAGAAAGCTTCGAGTGGTGGAAGTGGCGATGATAGATGATAGGGATAGGATAGGTTTGCTTATTGTGCCTTCTTAGAGGGTGTAAAAAGGAGGGTTGTTGTGTGTATGAGCTGATGATTGTGGTCTTTTATTCTCCTGTCTTGAGCTGGTTGTGGCGATGACTGCTGGTGAGTCGGATGAGAGTGTTGGGAGTTGCTTGTGTGTAGGGAGCTGCTGGAGAGAGTTGAATGAGCTTTCGTCTGTTGTGGTTTGGTTTGTTGAAGTCAGGGCGGTAAGGTGCAGGTGCTGGAGCGCTAGGAGCGGGGTGGGTATTGAGAGCGCGCCTTTATGATGAGGAGTTGGTGGAGAGAGTTGAGTGGGAGTCCGTCTGATGAGCAGGTGTCTGTCTGATGAGAGAGAAGAATGGTAGCTAGAGGATATTGGGAAGGAATCCGTCAGTCGTGGAGCAGAGCTTGGATGAAGATTGAGAGAGAGGGTGGGAGGTGTCCATCAGTCGAGGAGCAGAGCTTGGATGAAGATTGAGAGAGAGGGGGTGGGTGTTGGGTGGCAGGGTGCAGACTGTGTGAAGTGGATGTTACCGACTGCCAGGTGGCTGGAGAATGGCTGAAGTCCAGTGGTGGGCTTGATTGCTGGAGGGGTTTGTGACTCTGAATCCATGTTCCGTGTTTCGGTGTCAGACATGTGCAGTACTTCGATGGAAGGAGATTCATGGCAACATCCAGTCACAGGAGTGAATTTTTAAAAAATTTTCTTCGGATTGTAACACTGATAACGTTGTATACGTTATACAATGTGATTGTCCTTTACTATATGTCAGACGCACATCTTGACCTATCAGAATTCGGCTTAGAGAACACCGTAGCCATTTAAATACCAAAAACATTGAAGCTCTTATAGTAAAGCACTGCCTGGCTGCGCACCATGAATTTTCAAATTTGCGTTGGACAATATTAGATCAAATTTCAATGTCTTATCGTGGAGGTGACAAACGTTCAGAGTTAAACTACAAAGAACAACGATGGATTTTTAAATTGGCTACAGAGTACCCTGCGGGGATGAATGACATTATAGAATGGATGTCTTTGATTTAAAGGGCTTTTTCAGAGGCACCTATTGGTTGATTTTTGTCTGTTACTTGGCTCCTATTGGTGGGTTTATGAGCCGATAACTAGTTTAAATACCTCCTTTTTCAACATGGCGGCTCCCTTTTGAAACGCCGAGCTTCAATAGTATATTGAGAGGAGTTCTACTAACAAAGAGACACGTATGTTATGTTATTTAAAAATGGATTTTATACAATGTTTAATCACGAATGTTTCAATTATGGTTTTCCATTTTTCAGAGATACTGACTCCCGAGCCCCTGACGAAGGTTTTGAACGAAACGCGCGCAGTGTCGGGCTAATGTGGGCGTTCCAGGCAGGGCATTTAAACTTCGTGCCGCTGCATACAGCCAAATGATAAGTGTCTTTTTCATGGCTATATGGCGTTTAATTGCTTTCTAATAGTAATTTATAAATGTTAATGACGTTTAAAAGTTAGAAGAAAAGTTAAAAGAAAAAACAAGAAAGCTAAAAGAAAAACACAAAAGAAAAATTAAGGTTGAATCTCCTTAAAAACATTTTTTTTGACAAACCCTATGATTACAAAAAATGTTTTTGAGTGGTCCATTTCACACTTGGATATTGAAAATATATCCTTATAAGTGTAGTGTTTGGACATTTGCTCATTAATGAGGGTTTTGTCAAAAGCTCATTAATATTGGCATTTCACATTACGTGTTTTTTTGGTTCTAAAAATTGTCATATTGATAACACAATTCGTATCCAGTTCTGTGTTTTAAATTTATTGCATTCCCTGCATTAACTTTATCTAGCATCTGGGTGAATCTTTGATATTCAGTTATTACATTCAGAACATGTAAATAGTTTCTAATGAATGTGATTTAGTTCTCCTGGTAAGTTGTGAAGGTTGCTTTATTTAGAAACCTTTTCCCATATTCTGTACCTGAACTCAGGCTATTATATTTCTTGATCTTATGGTTTTGCCTGAGTTCTCTTTTTCTTTCTGATATTTTACCACACTCGGAATATGGAAATGGTTTTTTTTCTGTATGTTTTCTGTTCTGCTAGTATTTTTCCTTCAGACTGAGAGTTTTTTTTGACAAACCTCATAAGTATATTCAACAATCAGGGATGGAGAATTATGCTGAAACTGTAGCGGGTTAGAAGAAAAGGGATGAATCATAAAATGGGTGGAGTATGCAGGATAAAGGAAAATTGGTTCTTTACTGCTAATTTTCGTTCCTTGAATTCCACAGATCAGTCCAGACACATGAGTTTTTCTCCCCTATCAATATATGGAGATAGAGAACTAAAGCCTTGCAGAACTCTCCTAATTAATCCAGAGTGCCACCTGCATTTCCTCAGTATGTACTGTAAATATGCTAAGAATTTAACAAACTATTATGAACCCTCCCAATCCAACATGAGCAGGGATAAGTAAGCCCCCAAACTGGAGTCCAGCAATTATAGAGGAGATTTAGAACCCTCCAAAATCTTATGACTTTGTACACATAGATGAAAGCAGCCTTTCCAGAGAGGGCAAGGTTCTGGACTGATTTGTGGAACTCAAGGAACAAAAATTAGCAGATAAGAACCAATTTTTACTTTGTCATCATTTCCCAGATCAGTCCAGATGCATGAGATGTACCCAAGCTCTCCTAAACTGGGCAGGAACTTGAAAGATCTGTGCACAGCACACTCCCTCCAAAACCAGTAGAATCTGGTGCCTGAACATCCAGCCAGTAATGCTTTGTAAGTGTGTAGCGAAGACCAAGTTGTCGCTCAACAGATCTCTAGCAAGAAAACCAACTGATATTCATCCCACAACACCGCCTTTTCACTGGTCGAATGATCCTGTAGCCCCACTGGGTCTGGGCACCCTTTACAAATATAAGTGGATACAATAACTTCTACAAGACAATGCTTGAAGTTCAAAAATCCTCCCAACTGAAAAAATTACCAGAAAGACCGTATACAATGTAAGGTCCTTAAACAATGCTTTCCTCAGCTGCTAAAACGATGGACCATATAGAACCTTCAAAACCAAAATTAAAGCTCCATGAAGGAAACACCCATCTCACCAGATCCTTTGAGGAATGTCCCCATGTCCAAATGTGAGGCCAAAGATAGCCTCTGCAGCTTTCCTCTAAAACAGATCAAGGCTGCTCCTGAACTTGAAGTGAATTGATTGCAGGCCCTTTCTGCAATCCATCATGCAAAAAAGGCAAAAATCTAAGAAACAGAAGCCTGAAGGGGAGAAAGATCCCTTTCGAGAGACTATGACAAACACCTTCCACACCCTCACATAAGCCAAGGAAGTAGAAGGTCTACTGGCCTGAAGCAAAGTCATAATAACTTCTTCAGAATAACCATACAAGTTGAATTTATTCCATTCAAAAGCCAAGCTGCAAGACAAAAGTGAGTTACCTGATCCAAGAAAATTGGCCCTTGACGTAATGGGAACATGACCAAGCCACAAGAGGCCATCCACTACCAAAGTTACCAGGTTTGTGAACCACAGACATTGTGGCCATCCTGGAGCTATGAGAAGCACCGGCCCTGAATGAGCCTCTATGCATCTTAGCCAAGGAGGAAACACATAATACAGGATCCCACACGGCCACAGTGGCACAAGAATGTCAAAACCTTCTACTCCAACTTCCCTTCTGCAGCTGAAAAAGTGGGGTATTTTGGCATTCTGTCTCAAAACCAGCAAAACTAGCTGAGGAGCTTTCCATCTTGACCAAATGAAAGCCATTGCCTGATCTGTGACTTGCCATATCCCTGGATCTAATGCATGCCTGTGGAGGAAGTCCGCCTGAATTTTCTCCATTTCAGCCACATTGGATGCTGCCAACAGGTGTTGTGCCACCCAGAAAAACAGATCATGCATCTCCTGGACACCACTGGGCTCCTAGTTCCTCCCTGGTGGTTGATATAAGCTACCACTATCACATTATCAGAGAAGATTGTCACAGCCCGATGCTATAGCTAAGAAAGAAAATAAACCAACACCCTTCAGATCATTCTCGTTTCCAAATGGTTGATCAACCATGATGACATCTCTTGTGACCATCGATCCTGCACTGATCTCTTTTCTGATAAATGGCACCCTATTCTGTCAAATTGGCATCGCTGGTCACTACGACCCAATCTGGTATCTCCAATTCCTCCTGACTGTCCAAGTTGGCCTGAGAAAGCCATCAAGACAGACTGAACCTGGAGTCTCCCTACAGCAGCAAATGGAGCTTAAAATTCTCTGACTGAAGATGGGATTCATATGTGTGAATGCCCAAGGAACTGGATAACATAGAACCCAAGACCTGCACATAATCCTAAAGTCTGAGCCTTTGAAGCTGCAATAATCTCCAGATTTGTGCCTGTAACTTCAATATCCTCTTTTTCGTGACAAACAATTTGCCCAGTTTGGTGTCAAAATGTTTCCTGAGATATTCTGGCGACTGGGACGGAATCAAGTTGCTTTTGGCCATATTCACCACAAAGATATTTCAACTTTGTTCAAATGAGCCAATCATCCAGATAAATAAGCACCAGAATGCTCTCTCTCCGAAGGATGATATCCACCACCACTACCACTATCATCTTGGTGAACGTGTGAGGCGCTGTCGCCAGACCTACAGTAGTGCCTGGAACTGATAATGTGCCCCCAACACTGCGAATCACAGAAACTTCTGATGCTCCTCTCAGATGGGGATATGAAGAAAAGCTATAAGAACTAGAAAGGCCAGGAGCTCTCCTTTGCAAACCGCCAAAATGATGGAATGCAGGATCTCCATTCAGAATCATGGCACTCACAGAGCCCAATTTCCTTCTTAGGTCTAATATGGGCTGATAGACATCTTCTTTCTTCAGAACAATGAAGAAGATGGAATATATTCCTCGCCCCTGTTCCCCCTGGGGAACCGGGATTATTGTATCCAGTTTTCATAGCCAATCCAGAGTAGACTGGACTGCATCATGCTTGTTGTAGCCGGTGCAAGGGGAAAATAGATGGAACATCAGCCCTTCCCCTACTCCTCCAGAAATACCAGAAACACTGCTTGCAGCCTTAGGAGTCATTCCAGCGTGGACGAGACTGCTGCTTCACTGAAGCTGGACACACATGGAGAAACTACAATGGCTTTGCATACCAGGCACACACATTTTAAGGTGTAATCGGCTCTGATGATGGAAAATGTCCACTGGCCTGATGTTAACTTGGTCCACCCTCATAAAACAGGGTTAAACAATATCCTACTTAAGTCCTGAAGCCCAGGAGACACTAAGAAGCTCCCACCTAAAGGGTCATTAAACCATCAAATGCTAGGGTGAAGCCATCTCTTATTCTAGAAAGAGCTCCTTTTCTTTCAATGAATACCTTTAAGTACCCTGGGGATGGATCAGCAGAGTCTTAAGATTTCCAAATGGTTTCAAAAGGCCTGAGACTAGCCTGTCTACAGGTTCTGCAAAGAGAATCCTGTCCCAGGAAAGCTACACCTGACTTACATGACTTTCTGCCTACTGGGGAAGTTCTTCCAACCCAGACAATGAATCTCCAAACAGTAACCTTTCCCAACGTGGAGATCACGTAGTTGCCAAACATGCACAACCCATGTATGCAATTAGATCAGCCAACAGATCGACATTGCTGATACATTTTCCTGAACACCACATGGAGCAAATCATACCTGGGACACATGAGCAAGGGAAAAAACAGTTTCTAGGTGTTCTGTCACTGTCATGAACAGAGCCATTTCAGAGTCCACCAACAGCATCCCATGCAAAAACAGACTCCTCTTAAATGTCCTCATGCAGGAGAACTCTGCCATAGTGCAGCCTACTTTGAAGCCACTTTCTTCTCAGCCATAAATTAGTGCTCTAGCTGTCCTTGAGGAGGCAAGGATATAGTGGATCCAATCAGACTTACTTAAATGAGATCATCCCCGTTGTCCCCGCCAGGACTAGGATAATCATGAGAAACACCCTCCTCCTTGTAAAAGAGAGGAACACAGGGATCATCCCTGTTTGACAAGGAAATCCCCCTCTCTATGTGTCCTGATCCGGATATGCTTCCTCATGTGAACCCACCCTGGAACTCCTGAAAATAACTCTTGCCAAGACAACTACTTAGGCTGAGAAGAAATGCAGCACCAAAACCAAACAATCCAAGGGGAAAAGGCCCCACTGAGGCCTTCTCTACCCCATCAGGGTAAGCTGAGGAACAAGCCCCCCCCCCCCCCCCCCCCCCCCGGCCCCGTCCCGTTGTCAACTGGAGCCATGCACTTAGTATTAGAAAAAAATCAAAAATGGCTTCCCTGCAATCTCCAACTAAGTTGAGAGGTTTAAGATGGCCACTACTCCTGTGCTTTTCTCTGCAGTGGCAGCAAGTTCCAGAGGAATCCCATGGGAAAATCACAAGAAATCACTGAATGAGTCCAGGATCATGGAGGGAATCCCCCAAGCTGCCCTCTCTGCCTCCCGAGCATTCAGTGCATAGTCCCAAGGCCTAAATCGCTTTTAATTGTGCTGTGCTCAAACGGAGAAAAGAGGCGTGCTGCATGGCTCTGACCTGCTCTTACAGATAGCTGCACATATGATGACACCTTCCCCATCAGCCAACATCCCTTCAAACCACACCCCCTCACCATGAGGAGGACACCACAAAAGGGAAGTGTACTATGGCAAGGACCAATTTTCCAGTCACCACATGGCAATAACACCCTTTGCTGAAGGAAGACCTCCCTGCAGCCACAAAATGCCATGTTGCCTTGAACCCGCACCACGGAAAGGCCTGCTGCTCTGCCTCCTCTCCTGACCAGCACTCAGGGGGTTGCTATGTCTGCTAGAGTTTGACTTTTTTTTTTTTTTTTAAACAATCTAAAAGAGAAAACCATCACCCAAATAATTGCTCCAGAAAGGTAGAAAATACTTCCCCTTTGGATGGCTTCTAGTAGGAGAGGGTCCTTGTAGAAGAGAGAAGAGAGGCAAGGGCATGAGGGAGCCAGCACCACTGGCTATCAAAATCTTCCTGAGATAAAGGGCACAAAGCAATCAAGGGTCACCAATCCCCTGCTCGTCCCTATTCTACCAGGGGGATGGTCCCAAACCAGGAGTAAATCTTCATCTGAAAGTCCAGTTGCAGGTTTTGCATCTTCACCATCTGTTGGAAATAGAGAATAATGAGGGACTACAGGTGGCACTCTCTGGCTTAAGTAGCACAGTTCTGCAAAGTTTCTCTTTTCTGTCTCCATCTGCTAGTAGGGGAGAAAAGCCCATGAGTTTGGACTGATCTGGGGAATGATAAGAGAACTTGTATTTTTTTTTAATTTCATATTTTTTGTCTGAGGAAAAACAAAGTATAACCATAACTAGCAAACTAACCGAAGCTAACACTGCAAAGGCACCAAACCTCCCATGCTGATAAATACTATGCATGGGAGGTAGGTGGAGCAGTAGCAGCAGGACCCTTGTTGTGATATAAGGGGATTCGTAGATAGGCAGAGTGGTAACAGTCAGACCCCTGCCGTGGTATATCTAGGGCATGGTAGTCAGGCAGAATGCCATGTCTGGCAGCCTGAAACGTCTTTCTTTTCTCAGTGAGTGAAAACAGCACAGCAGTACAAGTAGCAGGCAGCAAAACAGATTTTTGTAAAGTTGAAGTACAAGTAAAGTTTGAATTTTTGAGCCCTCAACCTATACACTACAACTTCCTTCCAGAACAAAGTCTCAGTTTAGTACTCCTCACTTATGCACAGATCCCAGCATCATTGAATCCAAAAAACAGCAGTTCACCATTGACTTCTATGGCCCATAGGCTTCAATGGCCCATAAAAATGAGTGAGGGATGTAACAAATGAAACTAATAGGACATGTGTCATTTGTGGGATGGTACCCATTCATTTCATTGAGCCCGCAAATGAAATGAATGAGACCCATTTGTTTCAGATGTCACATTCATTTTAAACGAATGCATATCCCTATTGTATTTTACCATAATCAGGGAGACAGGCACAATTAGCAACATAGAAGTTTCTAAATTGGGACATGAGACAAGGAGCTAAGAAAAAGTCATCTAGGCACCCTTAGTCATGAAAAAATTAGAATTAGTAATATACTGTAATGTATCATTGGGGGGTGGGGGTCAGTTAACAGTTATATACAGTTTACACTAAGTAAACTGTATATAATTTTACCATGTAAGCAATTGTTCTCTGCTTACTGCTCTCCAGTTAGAAATTGTTAATCTAACCCTTATTCTTCTAATGGCCTTGTTATATACATTCCCTGTTATAATGTAACTTTCGCTTTCTGTGTTAACTGCTTTAACTGGTTTACCCCCCCCCCCCCCCTAGTTTATTGTAAACCGGTACGATAAGACTTGGTCTTGAGCATCGGTATATTAAAAGAACTTAAATAAATAAATAAATAAATAACTTCAATTCACATATTCAAAAACATGGGCATTCTGGGGTGGAAAGAAACAGAGAGGTGAAATATCTGATAAAGTCCGCAGGTGCACATCCCTCTATAGAACTCATGGTCATCCATAAAATTCATAATAAACTTGTTTCACAGAAAGAGCACTTCTAGTATGGATATTTTCTAAATGTGATGAAAATATTGCCTTGGGATTAGAAGAGAGAGTAGAAGGGAAGCTGCGTAACATCTTTAAATTAAAATATGAAAACAACAAAGGAAATGAGAAAAATTAACTTTTCTTAAGTGACTCCCAAATTTAGTGTAAATTGTTTTCTTTCCTTTTTGGATTAATTATAGAAGTAAATTCAAATAAATTTCTTTGGAATTCCAGTATCGTTTGTGTTGCGATCCCCCCTGCTGCTGCGCTGCAGGAGGTCTCTTACCTTCCTCCAGAGGCCGCTCTGAAGCCAGGGCCTCGCCTGCGCATCATCCAGGACTTGCTCCAGGGCCTGAGAGGCCTAGCTGCTCCTGAGGCATGCCTGTGGCTTGCAAGCCTCAGCGTTTGGACTTCCTGCTTCCAGCCACGCCCGTTTCTCTAGGGGCTGGCCCGCAGCTCTCTACCCTAGTTATAGGACCAGCGGTGGGTGGTCCTGGCAAGCTCCTCCCAGGGAGTTGCCTTCTACCTCCAGTACTTAAGGACTGTCTGTTCACTTGCACCGGGCCTTCGGATTGGGTTACACAGTTGCCTGTGGCCTCTCCCGATCCAGGTCCTCCGTGACTATGGCTCCTGCTTGTCGTCAGCCTGCCTTGACTCTGGTCCGTGACTCCGACTCCTGCTTGTCTTCAGCCTGCCTTGACTCTGGTCCGTGACCGACTCCTGCTTGTCTTCGGCCTCCGGATCAGGTCCTACAGTTGTCTGTATCCTTGCTGATCCAGGTCTTCCGTGATCATCATATGTTTTGATGGATCCCTGTCCAGTGTCTCTGCCTAGATGTTTGTTCCTGTGCCTGCCAGCCGTAAGGACTTCGGATGTGAGTATCCCAGCATCGGAGTTCCTGTTCGCCTGGAGTTTCCCTGCACCCTCCTTCTCAGCGTGGTCCGCGACCAGCCTTCCTAGGCTGTGTAGGGCGCGTCTGGGACAGGGTGGTCCGCGACTCAGTCCTACGGGTGGGCTGAGTAGGGCGCCCTGATGGACAGTGCAATGTTCCCGTCCAGCCTTGTCTTCAGTGTCTGCTTCAGCCCTTGTCCGGAATTCTACCTGTCTCTGCCTTGACCTGGTTCCTGAGCCTTCTGTCCTGTTGGGCCCTGGAGTGGCCAACAGGAGGGATTCGTCCCACGGGCTCTTGAGCTTCTGGCAGCCGAGGGGGCTTCGGATGTGAGTATCCCAGCATCGGAGTTCCCGCTCGCCTGGACCTTTCCTGTGTCTCGCTTCAGCCCTTGTCCTGATGTCTCCGTCTCGCCTCAGCCTGCTTCTGCCCCATCTGATGTCTTCTGCTAAGGACTCTGTCTGCCCTCGCCTCTGTCCGGCCTGCTGCCCATTGCTGTTCCCTGCGGCAGGTCCGAAAGGGCCGGGAACAGTCGGAGGACCGTTCATTAGTCAACTTCCCCCGTGTTGGCTACCATGGGCATGCAGGTCCGGCTGAGGGCCGGACTCCCTGCTTCTGTTCCTGCCTGCCTGGCTCACCATGCCTGCTCAGCTCACCTCCCACGGTGTGGCCTTGGGCTCCTCCTGGGGTCCTGCCGTGGCCCAAGGGCTCACCACCTGCCCGAGACGACCGCGCCCGAGCGCGCTCGTAACTGTGTGTGTGTGTGTGTGTGTGTGTGTGTGAGAGACAGAGAGAGAGAGAGAAATTAGGAATGGCTTTATTAATTTCACTTGGTGAAACATTTTTTCATGGTTTGGCTACTTATACATTCTTTAATTTGTATGGGTGTTTTTTATCCAGCAATGATTGATAATTATCGGTATGCCTTATTGGCAGCTATAGAAGTTTGTATAAGCTAGCTTTGTCATCCATGTTAAGGTTATTTTGAAAATGAAACTTTCATTTTTTTTTAACAACTTGGTAATTACTGGTCAAATTTGAAGTGTTCTTTATTTTGTTTGTATACATATGTATGCATACATATATATGTATATAGATATTGATATATGTATATAGATAGATAGATATAGATAGAGATACTGCAGCCTTCAATATCAGTTAACTGACTATATTGCTCAATATAATAACTGATTCACATAATAAGATCTGTTATCGAATGTAAATACCAAAGCTTGAAATTAATCTGTCAACTTTATATCGCGTTGAACTAGAATGAATGGTGTTTTTAACTATGTATGTTTTTACTGTAAACTGCCTAGATGGTCAGACCCTGGCCATTTTGCAGTATATAAAAACTTTTAAAATAAATAAATAAAATAGATATAGATATACACTATCACTGCTATGAAGCCCATATATTAAGAAACAGAATCACATAAGAGTACAGCTTTGGATGGGATTACTGAAAAGGAATTCTTCTGCACATGTGACATTCTTCCTGTATATATTGTTGTGAGCTAAATGTAAAATGAGTATTGTTAGTGATCTTGGTCTTTGTTGTGTGCATTTGGGGGGTAAAAGAGCTCTCTTACTGCTGTGACTCTTCCACCTCAGAAGAAAATTCCTTTTCTGCTGAGGTGGAATACCACAGAGGAGTACTATATTCAGAGTTTTGCACTGAACAGCTTTTTCTATGAAATGAGCATAATGGCACTGATTTTCGACTGATGCAAACTAATGTGTAATACAGTACAATAGATCATCCTGAGCTGATTTATAATCTCATTGGAGTCAGAAATAGCATACAGGCAAAAATAAAACCCACAATGAAAGCAGCATCTATAGTACTAAAACTGGAAATACTTTAGAGTTGAAGAAAATATAATTTTCTAAAGCATGAAGTATTTGATGTTTCCACCTGCTGGTAACTGTGGTGCTGGTCAAACAACTTCTGGAAATGAAATTTTTTTAAAAAGGAGCATAGCCCTAGATCACATTTCCTTCCCATGCAAAGAAATGAGAATAGAAAAAAAGAGAAAGAATGAAAGAAAGAAAAAGATAATATTTAATGGTGAAAGGTAATTGTATCTCATGTACTTACCTCATTCTTCAACTTGCTTCCCGAAAACCTTTATTAAAAAAAAGTGTAACTGATTATTTACAAAGAAAAAAACAATAAGATTTTCTATCTATGCAAGTGTATTAAAGACTATCTTCTGGTATTAAAAAAGCAGTTACATTTCATTAGATATATAAAGCCAGCTTTGAGGATTGGCCAAAATTCCCGCAACTCTACTGCTACATCTTCCGATTAGCACAATTATTTTGCTTTCAACATAAAGATTGCTTTCTTTCAAAGTAACGCAGCTATATTTTGTTCCAATTGTGTTTCATTGTCCTAATGCATAATAGATCTTAAGAAGGATCTATGTTGAATAATATGATATTTGGAAAAGTGGGGGTTTTCCAGCATAGACATTTAAATGAAATTTAAGCACTGGGAAAAAAAGCTAAGCGACCTGTATTTTACTCCATTTCTTATTCTTTTGAAAAGATAGTGCAATTTGACAGATTGATAAATAAATAATTGCTGATCAACTTGTGTGTATATATGTAACCCCATCCCCGGGTGCTGACTGCAACCCGCAGGGACCATAAAAGAATTTACTTTCTAGCCGGGGCTGAAATCACACCTGACTAGCTGTTAAACAATCCAGTCTCTTTCCCCCAAAATCTGAGTCCTTTGTTGGCGGTAGTGGGGGGGCTGTTTACTTCCAAGGCCCAGAGTGCTAGGGGGGGGGGGGGGGGACGACTCTCTGTACCTTCATTCTTCTCCGTGGGAAAGGGATAATTTTCTTTCACTCAAGTGTGCCGTGTGTGCCAAAGGAAACACTGGAGCCACTGGGTTAGTGGCCAAACGTAAAGTCTTTACTGATAGAAAAGTTATGTGAAAATAAATCCACAGCACCAGAGGCTTTTTTCTTTTTTGTAACAGTCTCTTTTCCCTCTATCTGTGTAGAAATATCTAACCCAAGGCTAGGGAAACGTCCACCCTCCAGGGCTTGGGGAAAAGTAGAATTCCCAGTGGGCAGGTATCCTTCAGATGGGCAGGACACCCCTTTCAAAACTAAAAAAGAAAAAATAGAAAGTCACTGTCTCTGCACAGAGACAGTCTCTCCAAGGGTGTGAAGACTCCTGATGGGGGTCCTCAAAGTTCTTACTCACATTTTGTTGATGTTCCAGTAATCTTGTTATTTTAGACAAATCCCTGATGGGATGGATGCCAGCTGGAGCAAGCAGCTCCAAAAATCCCTCTCATGGGTGGGAAGAGGGACAGCTAAATACTTCCTCTCAGATCTTCCAACAAAATTCTTCTCCAAAAACTAAAGTAAACACTGGAGTTTTTCCTTGCATTTGGGTCACCACCTCTAAAGGCCAGGCCTTCCCTATCCCTGGACGCTTCAAGCACAGGGTTCCCCGTTCCCTCCATCCAGGAGAGGCCCAGATGACTCACAAGGCTCCTACAAATTAAAGTCTTTCAAAAAGCCCAAATTTTCCTGGGATGCTGACCCTTACCCATCAGGGAGTGGACAGGCAGGGCAGATCACAGAATACCAGCAGGGCTTCCTGGAGTCCTAAGAACAGGCCCAAAAATCCAACTTAGGCAAGGGCTCCAACACACCTCCACTAACTTCAAAATCAGCTCCCACTGTCCCCAGAGCTCTCAGGAGAGAGCTGCTTAAAGCAACTCTCAAAGAGGATGGCCATTCCCGCTCCCTCAAAGGGAAGGGCTGTGGAGAAGGGTGCCTCCCCTATTCTCTAACCTATACTGAGTATCTGAACCAGGAAATACCTAGGGCTTAATGGTAACAGAACTGGAGTGTCCATTACATATATTTTCACCATGAAAGTATTTGAGAAAAAGGAACAAGGATTGAACACATGCAATATATCAATTTAACTTTATTAAAAGTTAAATTGAAATGTCCTTGGCTGTTAGAGGAGACAGAAATCATCAGATTTTGCTGCTGAAGTGGCATATGGCTAAGTCACACACAAAAAGCAGGTCTGGATCAGGCATTCTCTTTGCAAGTGATTCTGTGAGTATATTAACTTCTTTTTCCGGCGCTGCTGTGCACTTCACTTGCTTAAGACATTTTTTATATGGAATATATTTACATTTGGTATAAACCCAGAAATGGGACAAGAATTGTTGATAAGTAGAGTGAAGTTTAGTCTAGTTTTTCACAACATGCTATTTTTTTTTTTAGGAAGGCTATGAAACTGATATCAAACTTTTGAGCATCATATGAACTGAACTGGGCAGTAGCAATGGGGGTTGTAGGTGGTACAGTAACGCAGACACATCTGAGTGGGATGCAGCTTGAGTTTTCAGAGCTGGTATATGCAGTGGCAGAAAGGTTATTACTGTGTGACTGGAGGATGAGAGGGGTGCTTCATACTAGTTAACACAAAGTGCTAAATTCTGAAACTAGAATCTGGAGAAGAAGAAATTGGCTCTTGATTTTTGCTTATTCTCATCAAAATCTCAGATTACAAAGAGGTCAATATTCAAAGGCATTTAGCTGAATAACTTGCATATTATCCAGCTACATGCCAACTTTTGAATATTCCTAGCAATTAACCATTCAAATTTTAGCTGTATAAAGTAGGGTGCATTTCAGGGGCATACTCTGACAGAGTTGAAATAGCTGAATAACTTATTTGGCTAACTCCGACATCTGGAATTAGCGAATATGTCACTCAGCTATGACAAGGGCAAGCCAATACAACATCAGCACGTAAAAAAGGTGTGTGCAAACTGGGCACATGTTTTTTGAATGCACACACATCCACCTGTCCTGGGCGCTCAATGCAATAGGCAAATGAGCTGCTGCACTAAAAGGGATGTGCAATGGGTAATTTGTGTGTCCCTAGCACTCTGCATTTGGCATCCAGGAGAAGTCGCTGTGCATCTAGAACAGCCTGGCTGTTCCTGATTGGTTCTTTCACTGACATGTGACAATGAATGGACCAATTGGCAGGAAGTGAAGGAGTGAATAGATTAATATCAAGTGCCAGACATTTTTTTGTTAAACCCTTCAGCGGGACATATTTCTGCTTTTTCTGGTTCCTCTCATTTCGTATTGCTAGGATACTAATAGGAGGAATCACAGAAAGCATGTTTTTTTTTTTTTGTTGTTTTTATTCATCAGCCCTTGAGCGCCGCATGCTTTAATGCCTGCTCCCAGGCAGGCGTTAAATTTGCAGCATTAAAATGGGCGCCATGGCCGCGTGGCAATTTTTTGCATTGGGGGGGTAATAGCTAATAGCCTCATCAATATGAGTTTACATGGGAAGAGCGCTATTAACTACACGCTCGTTTGGACGCGCGTTTTGGACACGCTAATCCCCTTATTTCATGAGGGGTTTTGGACGTGCGTCCAAAACGCATGTCCAAGTGTGTGTAAACTACTTAAAAAAGCTCTGAAAGGCAATATACTTTTAAGATGGAACTAGGTTCAAACTAATTGCAAATTCAATGATGAAGGAACCCTCTTTCCTGTTTTTCTTAAACTTATCAAAGGCAGTGATTAATGGCCATCATAATAGGCATCATTGTGTGATAAAGTGTACCTTTGTCATTCTGCCTTATGCATAATCATAGGTCAGTCCATATTTTTAAGTGTTTTTGTTGCTTAATTCACCCCAGTGATATACTCCAAATTTCTAGCAAAAATCTTGTGTTACACCAATATGAGAATTCACTATATTGCTGTTCTATGCCCGACATTGCACAATGTTTCGGACTAGCATAGAGTCCTTCTTCAAGGGCGTAATCTGCGTTGCAAGAGAAACCCATGATTACACTTTACATTCAATATTAGCAAAATAACTACATACAGCGTTCTACTCACATATTCCACAGCATGGCGTATCTTGGCTTTTTTGTTAGCTTTCTTTTCCAGTAGTGAAACCCCTGCGGTTTTAATGTCCCGCGGAAATTACATCATTGCTACGTCACAAGGAATACCATTCAATGGCATTATTTAAACCTGATGGCGCTACTGTACCCAACCTGAAGATCCATTGTTGTTCCTTTAAATTTAAATGAAAATTTGGATCTCCCCCGCGTAAACTACGAGGGCCCACGTCTATAACTCGCCATTTTAATTGCTGGAACGAGTGTTCTTGTTCCATGCAATGGACTACCATAGGTGCCGGGATCTTTTTTGTTGTAATGCAACCACTGCTCTATGTGTGCCCAAACCATTGAAGGCACTGAATGGACAGATAAGTCGGGTCTTACGTACAAAATGTGTCAATCGACCAATTGTATGTCCACAAACGTGATTTACTTAATTATTTGTCCGTGTGACTTATATTACATTGGACGAACTAAACGACAAATCCGAACACGGTTAACAGAACACCGGAGTTGCATTACAACAAAAAAGATCGCAGCACCTATGGTAGTCCATTGCATGGAACAAGAACACTCGTTCCAGCAATTAAAATGGCGAGTTATAGCGTGGTCCCTCGTAGTTTACGCGGGGGTGATCCAAATTTTCATTTAAATTTAAAGGAACAACAATGGATCTTCAGGTTGGGTACAGTAGCGCCATCAGGATTAAATAATGCCATTGAATGGTATTCCTTGTGATGTAGCAATGATGTCATTTCCGCGGGACATTTAAACCGCAGGGGTTTCACTACTGGAAAAGAAAGCTAACAAAAACGCCAAAATACGCCATGCTATGGAATATGTGAGTAGAACGCTGTACGTAGTTATTTTGCTAATATTGAATGTAAAGTGTAATCATGGGTTTCTCTTGCAACGCAGATTACGCCCTTGAAGAAGGACTCGATGCTAGTCCGAAACATTGTGCAATGTCGGGCATAGAACAGCAATATAGTGAATTCTCATATTGCTGATAATTTGAGGGCATCAAGCTCAAAGTCGATGGTGGTTAAGAAGAAGTAATAACATCGTATTATCCAGATAAGTTTGGTTCATAATTTTAAACATAAGTAACCTTGAATTGGTGTAACACAAGATTATTGCTAGAAATTTGGAGTATATCACTGGGGTGAATTAAGCAACAAAAACACTTAAAAATATGGACTGACCTATGATTATGCATAAGGCAGAGTGACAAAGGTACACTTTACCACACAATGATGCCTATTATGATGGTCATTAATCACTGCATTTGATAAGTTTAAGAAAAACAGGAAAGAGGGTTCCTTCATCATTGAATTTGCAAGTGTGTGTAAAGCCATGCACTCAGCAGAGCGCACTATATTACATGAGCCTGAATGTGAGCAGGAGGATATTCAAAGTTATCCAGGAACAGGCTCCTGGGTAAATGTAACAACTGGCAATATTCAAAGAATATTCAAATCGTACCATTTAGGTTTTAAAGTTATCCTGGTATGTTTAACCAGATAACCTTATCTGAAGATATTCGGTGTCAGGTGATTCATTTATCGCACTGAATATCTGGTATAACTGATCTGGCTAACTTTAGCTGCATATGCTAACCCTTGTAGGCTTTTTTAAATATTAGTCTCAGTGTCCACAGGTATTTTAAGAAAATAATTTTATAACAGCTTGCATAAATGTTAAGGCAATTATCTGCATGTTTCACATGTTTCAAAGGCAAAGTACGTGCAAACTTTCTGTTTAAAATTTATCAACCCAAAACTACCTGCACACAATTACAACTCCTAGATTGTGTACAGATGTTTTGGGGGACATTTTCACATATGCTTTTGAAAATGCAAAAGTATGTGCACAAGCTCAACCCCTCCCTCAACCTGCTTTCAGAATACCTATGTTCACTGTGGGGAAACTTTCATGCATACAGGCCATACTCATAAGTTTATCCACATATTGGGCAAACAATTTTCAAAAAGGCCATTTCCACTGTTTTATCCATGGAGATGATTTTGAAAATGACCCTGTCCTGTTTGCACACAAGTTTACCAGGATTGAGCACATAAGTGCATTTTGAAAATTAATGTAACTTCTGTGCATATCTGTGGCACAAGTTATGGGAGATCTTTGAAATTATCCTCAAAATACACATGCGCTTATTCGCTATTAAACTCAGATATTTTCTACCACAGTCATATTTTTTTTTTTAATTCTTTATTTATAACTTTTTAGACATTACAAATCAAAAGATTCATAACAGAAATCGCAGATGTCACACAACTAATAAAGAAACTTACAAAATAACCAATAAAAAGGAACATTTTCATATGACTTCTTACAGAAAAAACCCTTGAGGGCTTCCAGTTAAGATGGCGGCATGATCGCGACACTCTGAAGACCTCTGCAAAAATTTCTTTACTTTACTTTTCTTGAGAAAAGTGCAATTATGCCTCCCAAACATAAAGGAAAGGTGAGGGTCTTTCCGATGGAACCGCTACCCTCGCCTTTTCAACAAGAAATTGTTCGCTTTCTCTCTGCACCTACCCGTCCAGGAGCTGAGGAACCCTCTGAGCGAAGAGGCGAGGGAGAGCCTCTTGCGTTCCTGGAGGAAGCGTCACTGAGTCCAGATCAAAGGAGGCCGCCGGCGCAGAGAGATGACGGAGGAGACGCTGATGCTGACCCGGGAAGTGTTTCTGTTTCCGGGGACGCTCTCGTGCTGGAGGGGAGTAATGACCCCGAGACGCTGAGGATAACATCAACGACGGCTGCGGGTAGCACCGGCGAACCCGCAGGAGGAGTGGAGGTAGCAGCGGGAGAATTGATGGTGCCGGTACAACAAGCCGGAGGAATCACTGCCGACCTTCCACCATGCGTTGAAGCAGGTAGGGGAGAAAGCAGCGATATCAGTACTCTCGGAGGTGCCTTCCCCCCTTCCCTCCCTAGTCCTGCTGTTGTGACCCTACAAGGACTCTGGGATTTGGTTGTGGGTTTTAGGTTGGAGATGAAAAATGCCTATCAAACATTAAACCAAGCCAACGTTAAACAACTTCAAGAGTTGTCTGCTATGGATCTTAAACTGACTGAGATAAACAGGAGGGTTGCTTTACTTGAACAGGAAGATCAAAAGACAAAAGAATTTAAAGCTGTGGTTGCCAAAGATCGTTTGAGATTGGATAGATGAATGGAGTCACTCGAAAATAATTTCAAAAGTTTAAATCTTCGTTTATTGAATTTTCCTCGTATCGCAGGAGAGACTCCAGAGTCATAATTTAATATAATTTAATTTGCCCTGTATTAAATCTATTCCCAAAATTACCAAATAGCCTCAAAGCTTAAAATAACACCCCCTTTCTTCCTACAGCACCGAGTCTAGGGAGAATGGCTGCCACTACTTCCACACCATGGCGTGCCCGGGACAGCATGGGCGCTCCCGGCAGCCATCTTGCATCCGGGGTAACCTAGGGCACACGTGCCTAGGGGGCAGGGCGTGCACCTGCCCCCTTCTTGTACGTGTCATGGCGGGAACCTCAGGGGCATCCCCACCGCATTAAATCATCCGCTTACAATACTTAAGCTCAGCTGACCATCCAAGCTATGGGTTAGGTGATCTCGGTACCTGCATCTTGGGGGCCATGTGGCACCTAGGGCTATCCGCTCCTCGGAGAGCCATATTTACCTTCCTTCCAGTGAGCTTCATCACCGTTCCTCGGACAACCCTTCAGCGCACCTGTTCCGGGTCTCCTCAGTGCCTACTCTACAACTGGCTTCCTCTGACTCTGAGTGAGTACTGGACCTATTCTTCTTTCATCATGTAGATTCTCGGGTTCCCCTCTCTGCAGACCACTACTGGATCCATACAGTCTTGTGCAACCATTACCACCGGCATCCGGCCTATCCCGCACTGCGGACCACTACCAGAAACCATTAGCACAAATCTCATCTAGAGGAAGTATCTCCCGGATTACCCCGATCACAAGAACTTGGAATATCTAATCCATGCTCAGAGACTTAACCACCGTCAAGCTTATTGGTCACTATTCTTCAACCGGTTCAATTTCCTGCTTAAATATCGTCCTGCTGATAAGAATGTCCGGGCAGATGCACTTTCACACTCTTTTACTCCTGAAGATGTTCCAGACGAGTCATGTCACATTACTGACCCCGAGAAGATAATGCTGGCTGCTACCCATTCAGTTCCCACAGGCAAAATAGTGGTTCCTCAGACGCTAAGAAAGAAGCTGCTGCATTGGGCCTACGACTCGTTAGCAGGCCATCCAGGACAAGCCCGTGCTCTCGCTACTCTACAGCGATATTATTGGTGGCCGTCTATGAAAAAGGACATCCAAATTTACATGGAGTCCTGCGCTACTGCGCTTGGAAAAAACCTCCTGCTGGTCACCCCTGGGGCCTTCTTCAGCCATTGCCTATTCCTGATGAACCATGAACACACATTGCGACTGACTTCGTTGTCGATTTGCCACCATCTAATGGAAACAATACCCTCTGGGTCACGGTGGACAATTTCTCAGAAATGGCACACTTCATGGCCCTGTCTGGACTGCCAACTGCCCCAGAACTTGCTAAACTATTTGTGCAGCATATTTTCCGCCTACATGGCATGCTAAAGACATCATAACAGACAGAGGTGTTCAGTTCACCGCCAAGTTCTGGAGGGTGCTGTTGTAAATTCGACATCTCATTAGATCTGACATCCGCATATCACCCCCAATCTAATGGACAAATGGAGGGAATGAACAGAACCCTTAAACAGTTCACCCGGGCCTATGTCAACTCTAGACAGAAAGATTGGGTGGAGTTACTACCCTGGGCTGAGTTTGCCTTGCACTCACATCCGGCATCCACTACTGGATATAGTCCATTTCAGATCGTTTATGTCCGTCAGTCACTTCCACCACTTCCTATACCATTATCTGGTACATCACCCACTGCTCAAGCTACAGCTGATGAGATCCACCAACTCTGGACTCAAACCAAGGAGCTTTTATGTAAAGCAAGACAACAGGCCAAAATATATTATGATGCTCATCAAGCAGCTCCCCAGTTTAAGCCAGGAGATAAGGTATGGCTCAGTACCAAATACATTCGGCTCAAGCTGCCTTCGATTCGATTTGCTCCATGGTACATTGGACCCTTCATCATCCTTCATCACCTGGGAGCCTTAACTTACAGCTTGAAGCTGCCACCCTTGATGAAAATACACAATGCTTTCCACGTTTCTCTCCTGAAACCACTCATCCTCTCAGAGTTCTCTCGCAAAACGCCTGACCTACAACCTCTTGATGTTGACGAGGACATCGCATACAAAGTGGATGACATCCTGGATGTACGTAAAAGAGGAAAGCATTGGGAATATCTCATTTCCTGGGAGGGATACGGACCAGAAGAGAACTGCTGGGAGCCTGCCGTTAACATATTGGACAAAGATATGCTACATCGGTTTCCCCTCACTCATCCTAGGAAGCCGAAACCCCCTGGGAGGGGCTCTAAGAAGGGGGGCACTGTTGCGCCCATCGGTCGCAGACGGCTGTGACCTTTGTTGCTTACCTCCTTTCTTCCTACAGCAGAGTCTAGGGGAGTATGGCCATCACTGCTACCACACGCCGACCTCCATGGCATGCCCGGGATGGTGTGGGCATTCTCGGCAGCCATCTTGCATCCAGGGTAACCTAGGGCATGCACGCGCGTGCCTGCCCCCTTCTTGTACACATCATGGCGGGAACGTAGGGGGCGTCCCCACCGCATGACGTCATCCGCTTACAATACTTAAGCTCAGCTGACCATCCAAGCTACGAGTAAGCAAGGATACCTATCCTGCTTAATTCCGCCATTCTGGGACTTCGTCGCACTGTTCCTGACTAGGTGATCTCGGTACCTGCTCCTCGGGGGCCTTGTCGCACCTAGGGCTATCCGCTCCTCGGAGAGCCATCTTTACCTGTCTCACCTTCCTTCCAGTGAGCTTCATCACCGTTCCTCGGACGACCCTCCAGCGCACCTGTTCCGGGTCTCCTCAGTGCATGCTCTACAACTGGCTTCTTCTGACTCTGAGTCAGTACTGGACCTACTCTTCCTTCATCGTGTGGATTCTCGGGTTACCCTGCTCTGCGGACAACTACCAGATCCATACAGTCTTGTGCAACCATTACCACCGGCGTCCGGCTTACCCCACCCTGCGGACCACTACCGGAGATCGCCAGCACAAAGCTTCATCAAGAGAAGGTACTCCCCGGGTTACCCTGCACTGCGAGCCACTACCGGATCTGTATTATCTTGTGCAACTTCCAGCTTCAGTCTCCGGCCTATCCTGCACTGCGGACCACTACCGGAGAAGCCTGCTTGCAGGCTATTTACTTGGACTGAGTATATTAACCCGCTCCTCGGGTTATTCTTGCTGCATAATAAAGCTATTACCTCTGCTGTCTATCTCTGCTGAGATCCCGCCTGTCGTGGTGAGTCCTTACAGGGCTCCTCCCTGTGGGTGGAGTCATCTCTTCCATGACCCAAGGGCTACTGCCTAGTTTAACACACAGAACGTAACACTTACAGAAACAAATAATGCTTTCTCCTTGTTTTTGTTTCTGTTGTAGTCTTCAAAAAACCTCAATCATAAATATGCCCCGTGTCTTCTAAATCATTTTGGTAAATGAGAAAATTACGAGGAAATTAGAATTAAATAAAGACATGCTTCTTTTAGCTTGATTCTTTCTTAAAATGCTGTACCTTTTAAATAAAAACTATAAATTCAAAATGCTTGTGAGAGGTCAAGAAAGGGTCAAGGTGCTCTGTTATTTTAAGTTTCTTTCAAATCAGGGAACCCAGAAGCCATTTCTGGGCAGCTAATCATCTCCCTAGGCTTCTTGTGTGCTGCCTCTCCGCTTTTAAAGCTATTACTTCAGCTTCTTCTCCTGACTTCGCTCTGCAGGGCTGATGGAAAATAACGTGAGCATTTTAGCCAGAGAAGAAAAGCAAGCCAAAAATGTTCTTGCACTGTACCTGGTCAAACCTCTTCCAGAATATACCGAGTGATAATATGCACTGCTCTCCTTAATGCCAATCCCATAATAATGGTACCTAGAAAACAATAGCAAAAAAAAGGGTTTATAACGTATGTGTCTGTGTGTGCTGTCACATGGAGAAGAGTGAAAAGTAAACAGAACATCATCACAGTCCTTTTTATCACATGGAAATAAAGTGTAATAAACAGAAACACAAAAATAAGGCAATACCTTTTACTGGACTAAGAAAAGGGTGAATTTTAAAAGCCTGGTATGCGCCATTAATTAGAGGATTTGCGAATAAGTCAGGTTTGTGTGAGCCGACCATATTTTTAAAAGTGTCCAGACACGTGTAAATGCCGTAGCATGCATATCTCACAACTTTCCAAAAAGTGGCGGGATGTGGGTGTGGCCTGGTTGGGGCATGGGCGTATTGTGGCCTCGTCAAGAGATGTGCGCACAACTACTTATGCTCCCCGATGTGTGCCGAGGTTACATGCCGCGTAACTTTACTTCTGCTATGGATGGCGTGTAAGTTATAGAAGAAAAAGATTGAGCCATTTCAGAGGAGTTTAAAGGGTCTGGGGTAACTTGGCGGAGTACAGGTTATTAAACCAGGAGGGTCTGGAAGACCTAGCTGTTAACTGAGCAAACTGAAGACTGAACTGGTAAACTGGAAATGATGTTGGCATGTGACCCTTTTAAAATCCCATGATTTCCGCGGGAAGAAGCGAGATTTTTGCTCGCCTACTTAAAATTAGGCGCACATGTGAGCGCGGCCAGGCTATTTTATATACATGCACTTGTATTTGAGCACAAATTATAAAATAACTGTGTCCCTGGGTGTGGGCCGATGTACGCACGCCAGTGTGTGCGTGTGCGCCCATTCGAAAATTACTATCTCATATTTCTTGATAGTGAACTGTTCTGTAAGAGTGACAAAGCCATCATGAGCCACCTCCCAAATCCCTCCTCCCACCAAAAAAAAGAGCATAGATGACAAGGAATTGCTTGCTCTATTTCCCTTTATGCTAAAAAAAAAAACCCCAACATTCTGAGTTTGCAGGAAGTGTCATATTTTACTTCTTTGAATTATTTTTTGTGAGGATTAAGGCATTTTCATATTTATTTATTTATTTATTTATTTATTTAAACAGTTTTTATATACCGTTGATTAGACAAAAGTCCATCTCTACGGTTCACATTCTATACATCAATTAACATTAACATAAAGTTCCTGTTCACTGTACACCGACGTGATATCTCTGATGAGCGGCGGTATATAAAAAACTATAAATAAAATAAATAAATAAATAAATAAATAAAAATAGAGAGAAAGGAAAAAAATTACAATTTCTCATAAATATAAAATTCACTAAAAGACAGTAATTATTTAATTAAAACTTCTAAAATTGCCATCTAAATACGAATTATAAAATCCCAAGAGTTTATAAAATTATAAATTACAGACAAATTAAAAAGTAGAAATAGATAAGATAAAAGGTGATGCCCTTAAAGAGATTCCCATTGCTTACATGGGAACACTACCATTTATTACCACTACCACTATTACCACAATTACAGTTTTGCTGAAGATTTTGATTTCTACTTCATTTTTTTTTTTTTTAAACTATGGGGCCAATATATATCTTAACCCATGCAAGGCTGACTTAGCAAAACAGTGCATTTATCACATGCTATATGTAGATAAATTACATGTGATATGTATTTAATTATGCAGTTTATCAAAAATCATTAACTACACCTGTCTGAGGTGTAATTCATTTTTTTGCAATATTGTCCGTGAAACAAATATTATGCATTATTTATCTATGCCTGAATAAGTAATGGAATGATTTGCATAATTATACATTTCATTGCCTATTTTTTGCATACATGTACCAATTTTTGCAAACTCAAAATAGCACAATTAGTCTCTCTCTTCTACAAAGCTTTGCAGTCACCCTGTATTCAACATGAATACAGCTATATATATAGCTCTGGAACAGGGATTTGCAATTAAACTGGGATACTCGCCATTGGGATAGAATATGGAAAAAAGCTCATAAAATTTTATTATGTGCCCGACGAGTCAAGGTGATGGTTAAGCTTCTCCACCGGGCGTATCGCTATCCTCTTTTCTATTCCAGGTTTAAACCCACCTCCTCAGGCCTATGTGGCAGGGATGTGGAGGAGCGGGGTCTTTCATGCACGTTTGGTGGACTTGCACCTTTATCACTTCTTTTTGGCAACAGGTCGACTCTCTGAGCTTAAATGTCCTGGGAAAACCCATTGATATGTGTCCCAAACTCTTGTCTACTGGGTCACTGGGGAGACCATCATTTTACCTCCTCCCAAAGAATTCTGGGGGACCATTTAATACATGCCGGCAGATATACCATTGCACTTGTGTGGAAATCCACTCCCACTCTTGGTTGCTGGAAAAAACAGGTTCATGAACTGGCGCTGGTGGAGAAGCTTATCCATTTGCTCAAGCATACTATGTCCCTATACGATGCTATCTACACATTATTGGAATTACTGGAATGCTTTGCATGTCTCTTGAGGGGTTCCCCAATGTCTAGGCTCCTTCTATTGGATATCGTTGGCTATACCCTTGATACCCTGTAACACATTTTGTGGAAGTGGCATATGTGCTCCAAGTTCACTGTGCTTATTCCTGCTTTGAAACGGGGGGGGGTTGGGTAGTTTCTCCTTTTTCTTTCTTTACTGAATCTTTTTTCTGTTTTTTCAACTGTTTGTTATACATCAAAACGTTTTTAATAAATAAAAGTTTCAAACAAAAATAGCACGATTAGCGCAAATATCGCACACTGTACCGTTTGCGAAAAATAGCGCATTATCTGCTGTTTTACTTTGTGATAATGCAAGCCTTCTCATAACCTGATACGCTTTCTCATATTCCCCCTCTCCCCCCCCCCCCAAATTCCCTGTGACTGGAAAGTCACAACCCTTATCCATTTTGTTAATACTCTTCCAGTACTGCCACCCTTACTTTTTGTATATACGTTTTCTATCTTATCTATGTATTAACTTTTAGAGTCTGCTACACCTGACCCATGGCACACCCAGTACGCTATTTGTTCACCTTATAATTTTGTTAAACCTCTGTTTTATACTCTCTCAGTCCCAAGTTCCCATGCTACCTTGTTTTTTGTAACTTTTTGCTCTTCTCGTTATCGTTAATGTTATAATACCCCTGTTCCTTGTAAACCGATATGATATGAAATTTTTTCATGAATGTCAGTATATAAAAGAGTTAAATAAATAAATAAATATTTTTGCAAAACTTGTCACGATTTAATCTATTAGCATTGGTGGTTGCTTTTTTTGAGTTATCTTTGTGCCATGTTATTTGTAAACTTTGAATCTGTAAGACATTTTTCACAAGTAACTTTAGGGAACAGAAATGAATCAGTTTTTATTCCAAAGAACATGAAAACATTCAGAGATCCATATTCAGAAATCCAGCAAGCAGGAATGAAACCCTGTTAAAGATACCTGGATAACTTTTCTCACATATGCAGTGAACACAGCTGGTTCTGTATTCTGCTGAATATAACCGCATGAGGTCCATGTTATCTGGATAGCTTTAGATAACTTTAGGCCTGCTTTCAAGCATGACCAGACTTAACTAGATAACTGGGTAATGCCAATATTAAGCATTAAGTTATGCAGGTAATTTAACCCCACACTGGAATTCCTCTGATTTATTCTAAAAACTTACCTGGATAAATCTGAGCCAGTCAGAGCAATTCAATTTTTGAATCCTGCAGTTTCTCCAGCTACATCCTGAACTTATCCTGGCAAGTAGTTTTAATATGGCCCTCACATTTTCTTATTTTACCTCCCAATTTCCTGTCTATTCACAACTGATAGCAATAGTGTGTTTAAAAAAATTCACTCTAGCGTTAACCCATTCACTGCCAAGGTAGTTAAAATTCCCATAATCAATGAAATTGCATTTTGTACTAAACTGCACAGAAATAAAGGTTAACAAAAACAAAAAATATATACCAGGTGATATTTTATTGGACTAGCTGTTGTGGAGCGCTAGGAGAGCGATCCCACTCCTGGGTGATGTGTGTCCTTGGGCCACGGCTCGACCCCAGAGGACTCTGAAGAAGTGCCGTGGGAGGCGTGGCATGCCCGAGCATGGGCTGGACGGAAGCAGGGCTGGAGTGACATGGAAGACAGGCCCTCCTCCGGACCTGCACGCTTCGGAAGACCCAACAACGCAATGTTGGTCTTGTGAACAGTCCTCCGACCGTTCCTAGCCCTTTCGGACCTGCCGCAGGGTACGGCACGAAGCGGCAGGCCGGATGGAGGCCAGGGCAGCGAAGACTGGAACATGGATTCAGACGAGACTCAGGAATGACGTAGACTCAGGCATAGACGTGGACTCAGGACGAGGTGCAGGATCCTTAGACGTGGACTCAGGCATAGATGCAGGATCCTTAGACGTGGACTCAGGCATAGACGTGGACTCAGGAACGAGGTGCAGTATGCATAGACATGGACGCAGGCAAGACGTGGACTCAGCAACGAGGTGCAGGATGCATAGACGTGGACAGGCACAGACGTGGACTCAGGAACGAGGTGCAGGATGCATAGACGTGGACAGGCACAGACGTGGACTCAGGTCGAGGTACTGGAGTCAGGAACGAGGGCTGAAGGAAGACATGGGCACTGTCCCACAGGGCGCCCTACTCAGACCACCCGCGGGACTGAGTCGCGGACCACCCTGTCCCATGAGCGCCCTACACAGCCCTGGAAGGCTGGTCGCGGACCACGCAGAGAGCGGGAGAGCACAGGAAAGAGGAAGCAGGTTCGCTGCTCTCCTGGCAGCACAAGGCAAGGATATACGCTGCTCTCCTGGCAGCACAAGGCAGGTTAGGCATCAGGATCAGGAACAAGGATATCTGGAACATCAGGACTGGAACACATGTACTGGAATAGGAGACACACCTCTGGGCTGGAACATGGACATCAGGAACATCAGGACTGGATCAAGAGACAGAACTTGGGACTGGAACGGCAGGCAGACATCAGGACTGGAACACTGAAGACATCAGGACTGGAACACTGAAGACATCAGGACTGAAACAACTTGACAAGAAGCTTCAACAGGAAACATGGAACACTGGACCTTGCAGAAGGCTGGAATACAAGGCATCTCCTGGAACGAGGATCTCAGGAGTGACCAACTCCTTGCGAAGGCAAAGACACACTGAAAGCTGAGCCCTTTAGTAGGACTGAGGTGGACAACGCCCAGGGAGGGGTCAGCAGGGGGCCACACCTGGCTGGCCCTTTAAGAGGAGCAAAGAGGCGCGTGCTCGCGCCCTAGGAGGCTGGAGAGAAGAGCTGGCAGCTGGTGGCGTCCTCAGCCACATGGAGGGCCCAAGGAAGCCGTGGAGCAGCCCTGGACTGGAGCTGGGTGAAGGCAGGTTAGTGGAGCAGCTCCCAGCTGCAAGGACAGAAACAGAGAAGGCAAGGCTGGCTGCAGGCACCGGCAGAGAGAAGTGCCGGCTACAGAGGAAGCGGGGGAAGGGCTGACTGCAGGAACGGCTCCATGCCATGAAGACAGCCCCAGGAGCAGAGGTAAGATTGCAGGCACTGGCAGGGACGGCTTCCCAGCCAGGCAAGGACCCGGGCTGAAGCAGGCACTGAGAGAGACGGTCTTGCTGCTGGCTGGAGGTCCCGGGATCGCAGCAGCACGTCGGGGGAAGGCAGGAACAGGAGCAGAGAAGCAGACCACATGGCAGCAGCTGTGGAAACGGCCCCAGCTGATTCAGGGAGAAAGAGAAGCAGCAGCGTGGCTGGCTGTCCGTGAGAAGGTAAGAACCTGCCCAAGCTTCTTGTGGGCAGGAGCGTAACACTAGCTTAATGGACAATAGTTAAGAAACGTATTAGCTTAGTCCAATAAAAAGATATCATTTGATATTTTCTTTTTGTTTGTCAATTTTTCTTTCTGTGCATTCAAGTGGAGTAACACCGCACCCACACTGCTTTGTACTAAACTGTTGAAACCTTGATGATTTATTCACTATTTCTTGGCAATTCTATTCATTTTATTTAGCACAACCAAAACAGCTGCGAATCCCTCCTCACGGCCCTATCCGCCCTAGGATTTAACCAGATAGTCAAAAAACCCACTCACAAAGCAGGCCATACGCTTGATCTAATTTTCGTTAATTCAGGCATAAAACATCCTTCTCCCCCTGAGTGCAAGAAGATACCCTGGTCAGATCATTCTCTTATCACTACCAAATTCACCATAAACCAAATCATTAAGGAGCACGAACCTCAACCATCCTTCCAATATAGGAAAACATGCACCACCGAAGACCTCAGCACGCAACTGACATCAGCATTGACCAACATAGATCTCACCAATCCTAACACAGCTCTTCAATCATGGAACAATATTACGGAAACCATAGCTAACAAGCTCTGCCCCATCACAACAAAAAAATCTAACTCAAAAGCGCAAAAAAACCAACCTTGGTTCAATGAAGAAATAAGAAAACTGAAACTCACCTTAAGAAAGAAAGAAAATAATTGGCGTAAAGCCCCCTCCACAAGCACCCATGGCGCCTATAAACAGGCCCTCCACCAGTACAAATCAGCCACTTCTAAGTCCAAAAAGGACTACTACGCAAATAAGATCCATGATCTAGTTTTTGACGCCAAAGCACTTTTCTCCTTTGTCTCAAACCTCACAAAACCCTCCACTCCAACCATTCCTTTCACTCAAGCACAATCAAAAGCCGAGGAACTGGCCCAGTATTTCCATGACAAAATTAGCAAGCTCATATCGCAGCTACCCCTCACCACCTTGCCTTATTCGACCTTCACACCAAGCAATACCAATATAGCCTCGCAGATGGACAAATTCGAACTCACATCAACCAAAGAGATCCAATCTATCTTAAACAAAATGAGACCTGCCTCTCACCCTGCTGACCACATTCCCTCCAAATCCCTCCTGTCCATCCCAGAAATCATATCACATAAAATAGCAGACATCATCAATTGCTCCTTATCACAAGGCCTCTTCCCAGATGACCTCAAGATGGCAATCATTAAACCACTCCTAAAGAAGCCTAACGCAGATCCTAATGACCCGAACAGCTTCAGACCAATCGCCAATCTACCATTTATAGCCAAAATAATGGAAAAACTAGTGAACTCACAAATTTCAGACTACCTCGAAGACAACAAACTCCTCTTCCCCTCTCAATATGGGTTCCGCAAAGCTGCCAGCACAGAATCCCTCTTGGTATCCCTAATGGACCACCTGATTCTGGGTCTTGACAAAAGCCATTCATTCCTTCTGATCCTGTTGGACCTTTCAGCCGCATTCGACACGGTCAACCACACCAGCCTCATAAAACAACTAGCATCCATTGGAATAGCAGGGTCTGCCCTAGCCTGGTTCAAAAGTTTCCTCAACATCAGAGGTTACAAAGTGAAAATACACAATAAGGAATCCTCCCATTTTCATGCCCACATAGGAGTACCACAGGGATCCTCATTATCACCTACCTTATTCAATATTTACTTACGCCCATTGTGCCTACTTCTAACGGATCTAAATCTCAAACACTTTATCTACGCAGATGATGTGCAGATAGTAATTCCCATTAAAGAATCATTAGTCAAAACACTTGAATACTGGAATTCGTGCCAATCAAAAATCAATGACCTTCTCTCTAGCTTGAACCTCATACTAAACACCTCCAAAACAGAACTTATTCTCATTACTCCTGAAAACAACATTCAACATACCTTCATACCAAACATCCCCTTATCTTCTCAAGTCAGGAACCTAGGAGCCATTATTGACAACAATTTGAACCTAAAAGCTTATATAAACCGCACCACTAAGGACTGCTTTTATAAAATACAAGTATTAAAAAGAATTAAACCTCTCTTCCACTTCCAAGATTTTAGAACCATACTTCAAGCAATAATCTTTGCCAAATTAGATTATTGCAACGCCATACTTCTGGGCCTTCCATCTTCATACACGAAACCGCTACAGATGGTACAGAACACAGCGGCTAGAATCCTCACAAACTCCAAAAGAAGAGACCACATCTCACCCATCTTAAAAAATCTACATTGGCTCCCCATCCAGGCTAGAATCCTCTACAAATCTATTACAATCATATACAAATCAATCCATCACCTCACATCCCTGGATCTTCAATACCCGCTAAGCCTTCACACCTCTCAAAGACCAATCAGAGAAGTCCATCGAGGATCCCTCCAGGTTCCGAACACAAAATCAACCAGTCACACTACAGCAAGAGACCGGGCATTCTCGACAGCTGGACCTGCACTTTGGAACTCAATCCCCTCAGATCTCCGCCTAGATCCTTGCCTTCCAACTTTTCGCAAGAGACTAAAGACCTGGCTTTTTAAACAAGCCTTCCCGGACAGTTCTTAACCATCTCCAGTTCATACAACAATGTCTCTTTATAGTAATTTAACTAATTATTAACTTATTTATATTTTGCCTTACAGTTCCTATCTCTCCCCACTCCCCCTTTCCGCTCTTCCAAGTTACTCTACCCCTGTTTTTTGTAACTGCTCCCCCCTTGCACGAGTTTAGTTCTACTGTTCATTGCACCCCTTGTTCTATGTAAACCGGCATGATGTGACTTGTTCATGAATGCCGGTATATAAAAAAAAGTTAAATAAATAAATAAATAAATTATCAATGACAAAGTGTTTATCTGGCCATCTGGTTAGATTTAGTTATAATCCCTCTCAAATGGCAACAAAATATGGGACACTGCAGTGTTTTTCAGCAGAATGCACCAATACAAAACAAATTATGGCTAACAGTGAATCACAGGGGAAAACCAGCCATTCATCTTTTTGTTTGTATAACTCTGTATTTAATAAGTTTTTGGGAATATAGAAACAAAAACAAAACAATGGCAATATTCCTCGTGTACAGATACAAATACTGATTCAGACTGCATACTATGAATGGCAAGAGCAAGTAAAGATATAAAACCATACCAGAAGTGATGTCAGGTTATGAACACATTCTGATATAACATCTATGGGAGGCATAGGGCCTCATTTTCCAATATCGCATTGGTATCCCATGCGATACCAAAAAGGGGTGTACCTTATGCTAATAAGCATGTGTATCACAAATTGCGATATCAGCTATGCGAAAAGCTCTTATCATAAGTTGCACTATTAGCCCAATTTGGGCTACATTGCAGTTCATGATAGGCCTGTTTCAGTATGCTGCAGGGAGAGAGAGAGAGAGAGAGAGAGAGAGAGAGAGAGAGACTTGCTATAGTGCCTCCTCCCTAGACAGGTATTTGTATCCCTATGGGAAGCCCACCTAGAAACTCAAGGTGAGGGTTAAGCATTAGTGTAGGGGGGTAGGGGCCATTTTGACATTCAACGTGAGATGTACGAACAGAACAGTGGTCTCTTGTGAAGATTTGCTGGCCTTCCCTCAAGCTAGGTTGAGAGAACATTGCCCAAATCTCATCTTGGAGTGAGTTTCCTCACTCCGAAGACCAGCAAATCTTCACAAGAGACCACTGTTCTGTTCGTACATCTCACGTTGAATGTCAAAGTGGCCCCTAACCCCCTACACTAATACTTAACCCTCACCTCGAGTTACTACTAGGTGGGCCTCCCATAGGGATACAAATACCTGTCTAGGGAGGAGGAACTATAGCAAGTCTCTCTCTCTCTCTCTCTCTCTCTCCAGCATACTGAAACAGGACTGTCATGAACTGTGATAAACCTTTACTGGCCTCTAGCGCACAATGTAACGCAAATGAAAGAGGTGTAGTTAGGAGCCGCGCTAACACTGCAGCTGTTTTGCGGCACACGATAAATCCTCCCTACTTTACATTTGCTCCGCCCCCTGAATACAAAATTAAAAATTTGTATTCCCAAATCGCGTTAACAGTTGTTAGCGCGATTTGCAGAATTATCACCCGCGGTAATTCCTTGGAAAATGACCCCCATAATCAAAGAGCGTGTTCAGCGCTCGATACAGTGGCGTAGTCACGGGTGGGCCTGGGTGGGCAGCTGCCTACCCAATTTAGACCTAGGCCCACCCAACTGACACTGGAACTGCAAGGCTGTCGCAGGATCCCATCCCCGCGACAGTGAAGAGGAGAACCCATGCCTGGCGCACCACCACGGCACACGTGGGGGAAGCGATGCTGCAACCATATGGCCGACCGATCTTCCTGTTGGGGGGGGGGAGCGGAAGCGCCACACACAGCTTCCACTTCCTCCCCCCAAAGCAGGAAGATCAGCTGGCCTCTCGTGCTATCTTCGGGCCGTACGGCCGACAATCTTCCTGTTTGGGGGGGGGGGGGGGAGGAGAGCGGAAGCGCCGCGCACAGCTTCCACTTCCTCCTCCCAGAGCAGGAAAATCAGCTGGCCTCTCCTGCTGCCACCGGCCTCCTGCGTACGGCCGACCGATCTTCCTGTTGGGGGGTGGAGGAGAGCGGAAGCGCCGCGCACAGCTTCTGCTCCCCCCCCAGCAGGAAGATTGGTCGGCCGTATGACCCGAAGATAGCAGGAGGCCGGTGGCAGCAGGAGAGGCCAGCTGATCTTCCTGCTCTGGGGGGAGGAAGCGGAAACTGTGCACAGGCTTGAATGTGTATGTGTGGATGAGAATGGGAGCCTTGGTGTGTGTGTGGGTGAAAATTGGAGCCTGGGTGTGTATGGGAGTGAGAATGGAGTCTTGAATGTGTGTGGGTGAGACTAGAAGCTTGAATGTGTGTGTATATATGGGTGAGAATGGGAGCCTGGGTTTGTGTGTGGATGAGAATGGGAGTCTGGGTTTGTGTGTGTGGGTGAGAATGGGAGTCTGGGTTTGTGTGAGTGGGTGAGAATGGAAGCTTGAATATGTGGGTAAGAATGGGTGCTTGAATGTGTGTATGTATGGGTGAGAATGGGACCTTAAATGTGTGTATGTGTGGGTGAGAATGGGAGTATGGGTTTGTGTGTGTGGCTGAGAATGGGTGTTTGGATATGCTTCTGTGTGTGCATAAGAATATAAGCCTGGGGAGGGGTGAGAAAGTGAGAGCTTGTATGTATGTCTGCAGAGAATGTGAGCTTGGGGCAGTGGGGGGGGGGGGGGGAAGCGCATACGAGAGTGAGTGTGTGAGGGAGTCTGTGAGAGAAAGCATGTATGTATATATGTGTGTGTGGAAGGGAAGAAGACAGTAGTAGAAAAGACACTGAAGAGGAATTAGGAAATGAGTGACAAGGGAAAAAATGGGAAAAAGAGACCAGGACCAACTGATTAGAAAAATACAAAGATCAGACAACAAAGGTAAAAAAATAAATAAATAAATATAGAGAGAGAGAGAGAGAGAGAGAGAGAGAGAGAGAGAGAGAGAGAGAGAGAGATCTTAGCAATTTAAATATGTCATCTTTGGGAATGTGCATTCTTATATTTTTGAATTTTGCTCTTAAGTATTTCACTGTTCAGACATTTTAGTTTCTCAGGCTTTCTATTTTGGCTTTATCTGCATGTTTCTGTTTCTAATTTATAGTCTCTTATTTCTATATTAGGTAAGGGTCGATCTCAGTTTTGCCTGTGTGTGTGATGGAAATACAGTATTTCTAGCATATAGTTTCTCTGTAGTAGTAGTCCAGCTTGTTCTGTTATTCCAGTAGGTGATGTATTAATGTTCTAGGGCCTGGTGTAGTATTTGCATTGCTGCTTTTTCATAAGGTTGCTGTTTGAATCCTGCGAGTCAGTGCTGTGACTGGTATGGCAAAGTTCCAGATGTCTCTTTCTTTGCAAGAGTTTGTTACTTCACAGAATAGCAGTGGAGGGTTATTTTTTGCTGAGATGACACCAGAATTTGAATTTGTTTTTCATGTTACTTGTAATGTGAATTGCCCTAGCTCTGCGCTGCACCTGTTCTGATGATTAATTATATTTTATTGTATTTATGAAGATTTCTGGGTTTCTGCAAAGATGGTTCATGAAAGAATACATTAATTTTTGTTTTATTATATGATTGGATTTGATTGTTTTCTATACTTGAAATAATTGAAGTAAATTATTTTAAAGTTTCATACATGACACATAATGGCTGTTGCAAATTACTTAGAAAGCCATTCTAGGGTGCAGTATATGGCATTATTTATCAGTAAGAAAACAACTAGTAGACCTGCATGCCTTGTGCCCACCCATGTTAACCTTGTGCCCACCCAAAAATTCAATTCTGGCTACGCCACTGGCTCGATAGCCGGATAAGTGACTCATCCAGCTATCTTTTAGCTGCATAAAAAGTGGCCAGGCAATTGGCAGATCAGAGCGGCACTATTTATCCAGTTAAGAACATAAGAAATTGTCATGCTGGGTCAGACCAAGGGTCCATCAAACCCAGCATCCTGTTTCCAACAGAGGCCAAACCAGCCACAAGAACCTGGCAATTACCCAAACACTAAGAAGATCCCATGCTACTGATGCAATTAATAGAAGTGGCTATTCCCTAAGTAAGCTTGATTAATAGCAGTTAATGGACTTCTCCTGCAAAAACTTATCCAAACCTTTTTTGAACTCAGCTACACTAACTGCACTAACCACGTCCTCTGGCAATAAATTCCAGAGCTTAATTGTTCGTTGAGTGAAAAATAATTTTCTCTGATTAGTCCTAAATGTGCTACTTGCTAACTTTATGGAATGCCCCCAGACCTTCTATTATTCGAAAGTATAAATAACCGATTCACATCTACTCGTTCAAGTCCTCTCATGATCTTAAAGACCTCTATCATATCCCCCCTCAGCCGTCTCTTCTCCAAGCTGAACAGCCCTAACCTCTTCAGCCTTTCCTCATAGGGGAGGTGTTCCATCCCCTTTATTATTTTGGTTGCCTTTCTCTGTACCTTCTCCATTGCAGCTATATCTTTTTTGAGATGTGGCGACCAGAACTGTACACAGAATTCAAGATGCGGTCTCACTATGGAGCGATATAGAGGCATTATGACATTTTCCGTTCTATTAACCATTCCCTTCCTAATAATTTCTAACATTGTTTGCTTTTTTGACTGCTGCAGCACACTGAGCCAACAATTTTAAAGTATTATACACTATGATGCCTAGATCTTTTTCCTGGGTGATAGCTCCTAATATGGAACCTAACATCGTGTAACTACAGCAAGGGTTATTTTTCCCCTATACGCAACACCTTCCACTTGTCCACATTAAATTTCATCTGCCAGTCTTGCAAGGTCCTCCTGTAATGTATCACAATCCGCATGTGATTTAACTACTCTGAAAATTTTGTATCATCCTCAAATTTGATAACCTCACTCGTATTCCTTTCCAGATCATTTATATATATATTGAAAAGCACCGGTCCAAGTACAGATCCCTGAGGCACTCCACTATTTACTCTTTTCCACTGAGAAAATTGACTATTTAATTCTACTCTGATTCCTGTCTTTTAACCAGTTTGTAATCCACAAAAGGTAATCGCCTCCTATCTCATGACATTTTAGTTTTCTTAGAAGCCTCTCATGAGGGACTTTGTCAAACGCCTTCTGAAAATCCAAATAAACTACATCTACTGGTTCACCTTTATCCACATGTTTATTAACCCCTTGAAAAAAATGAAGCAGATTTGTTAGGCAAGACTTCCCTTGGGTAAATCTATGTTGACTATGTTCCATTAAACCATGTCTTTCTATATGCTCTACGATTTTGATCTTGAGAATAGTTTCCACTATTTTTCCCGGCACTGAAGTCAGGCTCACTGATCTGTAGTTACCCGGATCACCCCTGGAACCTTTTTTAATATTGGGGTTACATTGGCTACCTTCCAGTCTTCAGGTATGGCCACCCTCCAGTTAACTTATCCGGTTAACTTAACCGGATAAGTAGAGATATTTGCTTCTATCCAATTAAGTTAATTGGATTAGTTAGACCAGCCATAGAGCTGGGGTCATTTATCAAAGTGCTATATGATGTTTTTGCTCACGTTAAGGCGTTTTTGCATGCAAAAAATCCTTTAACACATGCAAAAACGCCATTAACGCATGCGAAAGCACCATAACGTTTGGTGCGATGCAAATGAGAAAAAGGGGAGGATATTGGGGCGGAAATTTTGGCCAAGTGGGCTGGGCTCATAGTTTTGCTTGATGGGCTCTCTACCTGGGTAACATCAAGCTAGGTTGAGAGAACATTGCACAAATCTTCACAAGAGAACACTGTTCTGTTCATACATCTCACTTTGAATGTCAAAGTGGCCCCTAACCCCTACACTAATACATAAACCTCACCTCGAGTTACTAGGTGGGCCTCCCATAGAGATATAAATACCTATCTAGCGTGAGGGCATTATGGCTAGTCAGTCTCTGTCTCTCTCTCTCTCTTTCTCCTCTAAAGATGGTCCCCCCAGTGGTTGTATGTAGGAAACAACAATTCTGGCACTTATTGTGAAAAAGTTATCACAATTAGCACTTCACATAGGTATTAGCACAAATTGCAATAAACTACCTACTACCATAAAACACACCCCTTTTCCTATTGCATGCGATATTTAGTGCATTTTGATAAATCCAGACCTTATCTGGCTAAGTAGAGATTTGTGCGTAGATATTCAGCGGTATATCTGTGTTGCTGAATATCCCTTGTAACTTACCGGATGTGTTATATCCGGCTCAGTTACTTAGCCAGATGCAGCTGAGTTTAGGGCCATATGTAAATAAATAAATAAATAAATAAATAAATATGTATATCTTAAGTAATACCATAAAAGATATGATAACGCCCACATAGTCTGTCAAATTTTAAGTTTTCACCTTTTAGATAGTACCTTACTTTTTCTATATTTCTGCTATGTCCCTTACCTGAGCTTCTCAATAATCTATACCAGGACTGGATTTTCAGAACTTGGTGATGGTAAACCTAGCAGCCAATAGGAGCTGACCAACCAGGATCCTGTGCTTTACTGGGATTAGGGAACCTTCCCTTCTGCCTAACAGACCTAGCATTAGCACAACATGGACAGAAAAGCCTAAGATGTCTGCAATTTCCTGTGTTACTTAAGGCCAGAACAGACACATACCTTGGCAGTACCACCATATGTGCATGTATGTGCCTGTATCTCCTCACCCTCTCCAGCTGGTGGTGCTGATACTTGGGGAAAGCTTTAGAATAAAAAATAGGAGTATAATAAATTCTATGTAAATGCTTAACCATTAGCTCAACACATCAAGTATGAATAGAGATAAGATGAGTAGACAACCAAATAGTTTTCCAGTCTTTGGAATCTAATGCAGTGTCTAAATCATCATTCCATATGACAATTGCAGACTGTGGTGTTGCGTTGCCAAACTTATCGATGAGTATACCCCAGTATTTTATTTATTTAAAAACTTTTCTATACCATTGCTAAGTTAAATACCATCGCAACGGTTTACATGTAGGCACATATTTAACGTAGGTAAAAGTGTACTATAGTACATTCTAACAGGTGCCGTCAAAGTTTCGGTTACAATATATCATTAGACATAGTCATTTAGCGAGGTAGTTCATGACCAATTGTACCAAGGTACTTACACCGGTAGTTTTATCACACATAGTATTCTAGTTATGCTTTATTGTGGGGTAGAAATCATAGACTAATCTACTGTACAGTCTTAAGGACTGTGTGTTGGTGCCTTTCTGTCTTTTCCCGAATAATTTCTCTCTATTCTCCTGTCTCTTTGTAAAATGCTTGTTTAAAAAGCCATGTTTTTAAACTTTTCTTAAATGTCTTGAGATCACTTTGCAGTCTGATCTCTGGAGGCATTGTGTTCCAGATTATGGGTCCTGCTAGTGATAGGGCTCTTTGTCTCACTTGTGTCAGTCTTGCTGTTTTAACTGATGGAATGGTTAGGAGTGCTTTATTTGCTGATCGGAGGTTCCTGTGTGGAGTGTGTACCCGTAATGCTGTGTTTAACCAATCTGATTTCTCATCATAAATTAGTTTGTGAATGATACATAGGGTTTTGTATTTAATTCTGTGCTCAATTGGTAGCCAATGTAACTCTGCTAGGGTTTCAGTTATATGGTCCCTCCTACTTTTTCCGGTTAGTATTCTAGCTGCTGTGTTCTGAAGTATTTGCAGTGGTCTTAATGTTGTATTAGGTAGTCCTAACATAAGGGCATTGCAGTAATCTGTGCTGGAGAAAATTAGTGCCTGTAGTATTGTTTGGAAGTCCTTTTGAGTTAGTAGTGGTTTAAGTTTTCTTAGTACCATGAGTTTTGCATAACCTTCCTTTACTTTTCGTGATATGTGTTGTTTCAGATTGATTTCAGGGTCTATTATTATCCCCAGGTTACGTACTTTCCCCGCTAGTTCAATTCTTTGGTTGTCTGAGTATTATTGAGGTTTGACTGATTTCAGAATTTTTTCTTTCTAAGTGTAGAAATTCTGTTTTATCAATGTTAATTACAAGTTCCATTTGTGTCAGTAGTTGTTTTATAATGCTTAGGTACATGTTGGCTAGGTTTAATGTTTTCTCTAGAGTGTCCTCTATGGGTAGAATTAGTTGAATATCATCGGCATAGATGTAGTGTATAATTCCTAGCCCTGCAAGTAAGTGGCATAATGGCAGCATGTATATGTTGAAAAGGGTCGCAGACAGGGCTGATCCCTGTGGAACTCCTGTTTTGAGATTAATCTTTTCTGATAATGTGTTGTTGATCTGAACTTGGAAAAACCTGTTTTTTAGATATGAACTGAACCATTTTAATGTTAGGCCATGTAATCTGATTTCTTCCAGTCTATTTAGTAGTATTTTATGGTTTACTGTGTCAAAGGCTTCTGATAGGTCAAGCATTAGTAGAATATAGTGTTTACCACTATCAAAGCCTCTTAGAATGTTATCTGTTAGAGAGAGGAGCAGAGTCTCAGTGCTGTAGTGTTTTTGAAAACCGTGTTGAGCTGGATACAGTATGTTATTGTTATCCAGGTGTTCAGCTAGTTGTTTCTGTACCATTTTTTCAATTAGTTTAGCTATTAACGGAAGATTTGATACTGGTCTGTAGTTGTTTAGGGTAAGGGGATCACTGTTTTTTTTCTTAATTATTGGTTTTATTATTGCTCCTTTCAGTATATCTGGCATTGTTCCTTCTTCTAGGGATAAGTTTATGATTTTAGTCAGCATATGGGTGACTATGTTAGCTGATTTCTTCAGTTCAATTATAGGTATTGAGTCAATTTTGTGTGGGGCGGAGTTTACATTTTTTAGCATATGTTCCACTTCCATTTCAGATATTTCAGTGAAAGATGTCCATGGGTTGACATCCCTTTTTTGCATTTTAATTTTTTGGTTGGCAGTGTTTGGAAGTTTGTCTCTTAGTTTAATAATTTTGTCACTGAAAAATTTGGCGATTTAATTACATTTTGTTTCTGGTAGGTTTTGTGGTGATTCTTGTTTGTCACTGGTTAGGTTTGAAACTATTGAGAATAGTGTTCTTGGATTATGTGCAAATTTTTCAATTTTATTGCTGAAATATTCTCTCTTAACATTGAGTATTAGCTGTTTTTAGAAGGCTAGATGCTTTCTGTATTTAGTTAGGTTCTCGGATGTTTTGTGTTTTCTCCATTTTCTTTCCAATGCTCTGAGTGTCCTTTTTGTATCTTTTACTTTTGTATTATGCCATGGGTTATGTTGTCTTGCTTCTTTTTTCTGAATCAGTTTGATGGGGTTTATTTCATCAGCAATTTTTTTGGTTGTTTCTAACCATGTTTCTGTGGCCGAATTACTGTTGTTAAAATCAATATCTGTTAGTTTGTCTTCTAGTTTGTCTTTTAGTTTTTCCATATTAAAAGGTGGTCTATATTTGCATACTAAGGGTTTATGATTTTGTTTGATTTGGGGTTTAAGGAATTTTACGTCAGAATGAATGAGGAAATGGTCTAACCATGGAATTTGTGTGTATTCAGATTTGCAGTGTTCTAAGTAATTGTGGTTGATGAAGGTGAGATCCAGTGAATGTCCAGCTTTATGTGTTGGTTTGTTTGTTATTAGCGAGAAGCCTAATGCTGTCATTGCATCTAATAATGCTTGGCATGTGTTAAATAAAGGGTGGGCATCCATGTGAAGATTAAAATCTCCTAACACTATATTGCTGTGATGCTTTTATCAAATGCACAAACATCACTCAGAAAATCCCTATTCCATTCAAATGTCTCAAAGGCCGAATCAAGTCAAAACTATTTTCTAGTGCCTCAATTGTAAATAAGAAGAATGAGAACTCAAATTTCTGACATAATGCTTGGAAAATTTGAAATCTGGAGTCATTTCATAATTGGGCTAGAAAGATTAGACCTTTGTCTCTCTTCTACATAAACACTGGGGAAAAGCTACATCCTGAACTAGTACGATTTTCATAGATGGGAACAGTGGGAGAAATACCTTCACCTACCTGTCTTCAGATTTCTAAGGTATGTGGAAGAATAGGACTTGCCCTACAAACCTGTCTGCTATTAGGAGAATCAGAAGGCAGAAAAGGGAGAACACCAAGTTGACTGCCTCAGCTTGTTCCTTTTCTAACATGAGCCAAGGAACAACTTGATAACTGAACCATGTTTTTAAACAAGCCAAGCATGCTGCTCAGTAATAGATGTGTAAATTGGGTCATTCCAATCCACCCTGTCTCTTAGGTAACCAAAGCCAGCTTAATTTTATTCTGGCCTGCTATGCTGTCATATAAATGTGCTGCTTAAGTCAACAAACATACTAACCAGAATTAAACAGGGAACACATTGAGAAATACTGAAAAATAACTTAGGCAACACATTCACTGTTAATAAATTGATTCTACTCAACCAGGATATGATCAGATGTTCACAAGCCTGCAGATCAGTTTTTATTTTCCCAATCAATGTAGAATAATTCTTGGAATATAAAACCTTAAAGTCTCTGGTAATAAAGATTCCAAGATACTTAAATACATTTTTAACAACTCTAAAAGCTGACAAACATTCGGGGATTGGTACCATAGAGCCCAGAGGAAATAGCTTGGTTTTGCAAAAATAACTTTATTTCCAGCGAGGGAATTTTGACAGATAAGAGGTCCAGAAAAGCTAGACCCAATATCTGTAGGGATGTCAAATATACTAAAATATTATCCACGTATAAAGAAATCTTGTGAACCCCCACTCTCCCAAAAGCTGGATTCCCTGAATTTCAGGTTGCTGTGTTATGGTTGCTGCTAATAGTTCTATGGCAAGGTCAAAGAGCATTAGGGAGAGGGGACATCCCTGTCTGGTACCATGAAAAATGGCAAAATAGAACCATTAATAAGATGTGCCCTGGGGTGCTCATACATGGCTGCAATCCAGGCTATAAACTTATCTGGGAGACCGGCATGTGGCAGGACTTCAAACAAAAAAGGTCAGAGCAGCCAGTCAAATGCCTTTTCTACATCTAAGGATGTGATTGATCCAAAGATACCTTTACATATAGATAAATGTCATGGGCTGGATTTTAATACCTACGCGCGGGCGTAGATTTGTGCGCGTGCACAAATCTTCACCCAATTTTATAACATGCAAGGGAGTACACACTTATGCACCTTGCGCGTGCCGAGCCTAGAGGAGCCCCGGTGGCTTTTCCTGTTACCTCTGCCCCCCCCCCATCTTCCCCTCCCTTCCCCTAACTAACCTGCCCCCCAGCCCTACCTATCCCCCCCAACTTTTGTTCCATAAGTTGCCCCTGCCTCCGGACAGGCGTAGGTTGCGCGCGCCAGCCTAGTGCAGGTGTGCGATCCCCCGGCACGGCCGCTGTGCTGGAGGCATGTCTCCTGCCCCCGCCCCTTTCACAAAGCCCCGGGACATACACGCATCCCGGCGCTTGCGCGGGTCGCCGGGCCTATGCAAAATGAACTCGGCACACGCAGGGCTTTTAAAATCTGTCCCAATATGTTGAACAATCTTCATGTGTGGAGGTGGAAACATTTTCTTTAATGAAACCTGTTTGATCAGAATATACCAAACTCTGGGGAATCAATTTTAGTCTCCACTGTAAGACCTTGGCTAAAATTTTAATATCAGAGTTCAAAAGAAAGGCTGACCAGTAGGAACTGCAGTCTAAAGCATCCCTCCCCTTCTTGAGTGGCATCAGCTATGTCACCCAGTATGAATCCTTCATTTCATTTTCTGCTGCATTAAAAGTCTCTAAAAAGAGCAATGCTACATCTGGCAGGAACCTTTTAAATAAATCCAATGTGAAACCCATCCAGGTCTGGACATTTCCCTCCTGGCGGTGCTTTAACTGATATTTGAATCTCAAGCAGCAAAATAGGAAGATAGTGTTTCTTTTTGAGCATCACTTCAAATGGGAAGATCCAACTGATTTAAAAATTCCTTGGTGGCATCTTAACATACGCCTGCTAGATTAGTGTAAAGTTCAGAGAATTACTGAACAAAGACATTTCAATTTCTAGAGGGTCAGAGGAACAATCCCCTGTTTATTTCCTGATGTGAAGTATATGTGACTTGCAAGCCCTCTTTTGACAGCTCTGGCCAGGTTTATCACCATGCTCATAACATTTCAACTTAGTATATTTAAGGGTATTCCTAATCTTACTAACTTCCAGGGACTATAATTCCCTTCTACATTTTTCCAATAACTTAAGATTGTAAGATGAACAACCATGTCTGTTTTAGAGTTCAAGGCTTTTTTTTTTACTTTAGCCAGAAGTGTATCTGCTTTTCGCTTACAATCTTTCTTGAGAAAGCTAGCAAAATTCTCTTTCTCTGCAAGAACGCTTTAAAGGCCTTCCATTGGAGGACTGACTTATAGTCTTTCTCAGTATTATAGGTATTAAATTCAAGTGAAAGGTTTAGAATTTGAGGTACTAAAGCAGATTTGAATATTGACAGGGTGATGGTCAGATATCATACAAAACTCAGAGAGGACTCACAGATCACACCACCCAACACAACAGGGAATCACATTAAATCATAACACCCATTTGTTGTCTCATGTACTGTATAAACATTATTCTACTTAATAAACTTTCATACCTATATTCAATTTCAGAAACTGTAAACAATTTATTATATTGCACTTTTCATCAAACATAAATATTTACTTTCCATACACAGTATTATAGCAGCATCATATCAAACAATACATATCACAATATACATATACCATCACCTTCAATGTATATATTATAGTAACTTTGTTGTACAAATTGTCCGAACATGCCCTCAATGATACCAAACCATGCCAACCCTAACCCACTAATATCACATAATCACATTCACTCATCACTTACTCCTCTAAAAACCCCAATCCCCATAAAATATGTCACCACTCACCCTAATGGTCTATATTTACTATTTAACAGAGCACTTCCCTCCCATATAAATGTTCTCCAATTTCTTTATTCCTAAGATGTTCCTGTTCTCTCCACTGCTATATTCCAAACTTTATCACCCAACAAGGTTCCTTGTTTCACCCTAATCGGGCTTCTTCAGGGGAAATCTTTTATCATTTCTTAGTTCTGACCATATGCTTTTCTGTCATGAACAGGCACCTGAAACATATATATCAAAAATAAATCAACCCATAAGTTTCTCCAAACATTTAAAGGAACTTACACCAATAGCTATAGAAATACCACAACTTACTTAAATCACACAAAGCCACCGCATGTCCGGACCCCCAATAAAACCGTTTTTCAATAACATCTGTAAATATAAGAAAGTTATATCCAAATCTACATTATCTCACCATCAACCCTAAATGATCACAGACTTCATGAAAATTGAGGCTACATACCTGGTCTCCCATGACTCCACTACCCAATATCACGTTGTATGAATTCCAAAACACATACCGGAGACCCGATACTCAAACTGGTCTTGCTTACAAATATATTCAAAAAATAACTGCTGAATATAGTCCCATAGATACACCGCAACATATCACGAAATTCTAAATACTTACACTACTGTGCCACGAACTAAACACCAATCTCAACGACGAATGTCCAAACACTGTTTTTTCACCATTTCACTACGCGAAATGATTACCACTGCCAACCGCTGTCCTATTAACCTCCAATTCATTCGGGGCACCTCCATCGAATAATTACTTACCCGCGTTCAGAGCATATAAAAATCCAAGGGACCAATCATAGAGGTCCACCTCACGTTCCACCTACTTCCCCAGCTATTTGTTGCACCTGGAATTCAAGCTTCACATACCACTAGTCTACCTCATTCACGTACAACGTACGTATGTACTCAGATGTTTACCTGCACGTACTACGTTATAAATCAAACACTCCTATTACATCATCACGTACACGAACTCTTTCAAAACAACCATCAGGCCAGGTACTCTTTTCCTCTACCCGATCCATCCCTCTATCTCAATTTCTGGACACATCACTCGATGCATGCGGGCTCAACCAATGATGCCATATCCCAAATACAATCTTTCAACCACATTTCTATGTATGCTCACAAGAGCTACTTATCTTTTCACAAATAAATACCATACCTGACACTCACAACAAATCGCCCACAGGGGGAACCCCACTTCAATAAAATGCTTCACATTCAATGCCTGTATTTAATCCCCATGATTGGTAGGAACGCCACCAAAAGATACATTTCTGTTCTAATTGCCATAATGCCCTTGTCACATTCCCCTGAAAATCTGCCCTTAATTGGGAAATAACAACAAATTTTTATATCCTCTACATGATGTTTTGTATCCCTCCAGTGAGTGACCAGAGGTGCTCCTTCCTTGGCGATTCGCGGGTAGAGGAAAAGAGTACCTGGCCTGATGGTGGTTTTGATGGGGGTTCGTGTACGTGATGATGTAATAGGAGTGTTTGGTTTATAATGTAGTACGTGCAGGTAAACGTCTGACTACGTACATACGTTGTACGTGAATGAGGTAGACTAGTGGTATGTGAAGCTTGAATTCCAGGTACAACAAATAGCTGGGATAGTAGGTGGAATGTGAGGTGGAGCGCTATGATTGGTCTCTTGGATTTTTATAAGCTCTGAACGCGGGTAAGTAATTATTCGATGGAGGCACCCTGAACGAATTGGAGGTTAATAGGACGGTGGTTGGCAGTGGTAATCATTTCGCATAGTGAAATGGTAAAAAAATGGTGTTTGGACATTCGTCGTTGAGATCGGTGTTTAGTACGTGGCACGGTAGTGTAAGTATTCAGAATTTCATGATATGTTGCAGTGTATCTATGGAACTATATTAAGCAGTTATTTTTTGAATATATTTTTTGAATATATTTGTAGGCAAGACCGGTTTGAGAATCAGGTCCCCGGTATGTGTTTTGGAGTTCATACAACTTGATATTGGGTAGTGGAGTCGTGGGAGACCAGGTATGTAGCCTCAATTTTCATGAAGTCTGTGATCGTTTAGGGTTGATGGTGAGATAATGCAGATTCGGATATAACTATCTTATATTTACAGATGTTATTGAGAAATGGTTTTATTGAGGGTCCGGACATGCGGTGGCTTTATGTGATTTAAGTAAGTTGTGGTATTTCTATAGCTATTGGTGTAAGTTCCTTTAAATGTTTGGAGAAACTTATGGGTTGATTTATTTTTGATATATATGTTTCAGGTGCCTGTTCATGACAGAAAAGCATATGGTCAGAACTAAGAAATGATAAAAGATTTACCCTGAAGAAGCCCGATTAGGGTGAAACAAGGAACCTTGTTGGGTGATAAGGTTTGGAATATAGCAGTGGAGAGAACAGGAACATCTTAGGAATAAAGAAATTGGAGAACCTATATATGGGAGGGAAGTGCTCTGTTAACTAGTAAATATAGACCATTAGGGTGAGCGGTGACATATTTTATGGGGATTGGGATTTTTAGAGGAGTGAGTGATGAGTGAATGCGATTATGTGATATTAGTGGATTAGGGTTGAGGGCATGGTTTGGTATAATTGAATGGTATGAGGGAGTGAGTGAATGTAACGATACAGAGGAATAATAATTATTAGTGTTTTTATATGTGTTATATGATAATTGTTGTAATGCTATTCATCTCAATAAATTGATTATTGTAAATTAAACAATACATTTTTGTATATTATTGTTATTGTGTTTTGAGTGGTTTCTTTTGTATTGGCATTCCTGCTACCAAAACATTAGTATTTTCATTCTTGTTGAATACTCACAATATAATTTTCAGTGCTGCTGCAGTTTCTAGTGCAAAAAGCAGCTAGAAATGTTGTTTTTTTATTTACTTTTAGAGGTTTTTAACTTTTTTTTTTTTTTTTTAGAAAACTTGATAGGGTGTTGATGATCAAATACACTTATATGAAAAGTTCAATGCCTTACCAATTGAAAGATTTGCCACTAACTCAGGCAAATATGTGTCATATGTCATTATCTTTTAACGTGGAATACGAGGGGCTAGATTAAAAGTCAACTATGCATATACCATTCATTCTCAAAATTAAATCCTAGATAACAGATCTAAACTTTAAAACCATTTTCTAACAATAAGGGTTTGAACTAACATATGTTCACTTTCTTTCTCTCTAGCAGCTCTCACTTTGGCAAATGCAAGCTGATAAGGAAACGATAGGCATAAGCTAAGCAAGACCTTGCAATAATTTGTTATCACAAGGCCAGCTGTCATAACAGTTTTATTAGCCCACTAAATCACTACCAATAAAAGGAAAAATATGACGACTTTGGTCATCATTTGCAAAAACTAACATTCATCTTGAATCAATGCTGTAAAAAAATCAAAACTGTGAACAGGAAGCATATTAGAATATATAATATTCAGCATTTAATATTAAAGTTGTCTTTCCACGAGTATGTACTGTAGATGACATTATAACCTGCAGTCACATGACCTATAATAGGCTCCCTTCCTGACTTCTGTGAATCCCAATGTTTCTGGTCACTGGAGATAGGACAAGGAAGCTAAGGAACACTCTAAAAACACATTTTGATGCTCCATTATTTTTAGTGAATTATTTACAGTTTTAAATGGGCAGACAACAGGACAATAAGTGGTAAACAGGTATATATTTGCATACACTGGAAACAGCGCATGCAGATGTATTTCATGCATATTCATTGTGGATATCCTGAAAACCACATTGGTCAGGAGATCCCCCCAAGTCCTACTTGGAGACTACCAAACTCATGAGCCTCTCTCACTCAGTATGTGGCCACCTTCCATTTTGGGGCCCCTTTAACTTTGACTCCTGGCGCACATAAAACAAACATAAATAAGATTGGAAGTTAGGTAAACCTCAATTTTCAGAAAAGTGTGTTAGCTAACTAAACTTAAAGGCAATGGGGCTAGATGGAATGCATCTGAGGGTGCTAAGGGAACCTAGAGAAGTTCTGGCAACTCCCCTTGCTGACCTTTTCAATGCTTCTTTAGAGTCTGAAGTAGTTCCAGAGGACTGGAGATGGGCAAATGTTGTTCCTATTCATGAAAGTGGAAGTAAAGAGGAGTTTGGGAACTACAGGCCATTTAGTCTGATCTCTGTGATGAGCAAATTAATGGAATTGCTGCTGAAACAGAGGATAGTGCATTTCTGGAATCCAAGGGATTATAAGATCTAAGGCAGCATGCTTTTACCAGAGGTAGATCTTGTCAGATGATTCTGATCAATTTCTTTGATTGGGTAACCAGAGGGTTGGATTAAGAGAGAGCTCTAGATATAGTGTACTTGGATTTCAGTAAGGCCTTTGACACAGTTCTGCATTATTTTATGATTTGTTTGCTATTTTGTTTTGCCATTTTATGATATGTTGGAATTGTTTATGAATGTTATCTTGTACGTTGCCTAGGGCTTTTAGAGTTAGGCGATCCACAAATTCTGAATAAATGTAAATGTAAAATGAATTGGTTGACTTACAAATAAATTGACCGACCTTGGTATGGACTCTGAGTGACTGAATGGGTTAGAAACCGGTTGAGTGTGAGGCAGCAAAGGAAAGTGGTAAATGAAGTTCACCCTGAGGAGGGGGGCATTGCTAGCAGTGTGACTCAGGGATCCGACCTTAGACTGGCTCTTTTCAACATTTTTAGGAGCCACATTCTGGAAAGATTCTTGTGAAAGGTTTGTATTTTTGCAGATGATACCAAAATGTGCAACAGGGTAGATAGCCAGGAAGGTGTGGAAAATATCAGGGATTTAGCAAAACTTGAGGAATAGTCTAGGGTCTGGCAGCTAAGACTTAATGCTAAAAAATGCAGAGATATGCAATTATTTATTTATTTGAAATTATTTCTTTGCCACTCTTTCTGAAGATTTAAGGTGGTTTACAACATTAAAACTAGCATAAAAAGGAATACATAATACATGTGGCAGACCCTCCTGGTCTGGTCACTAGATGCCACTATTCTTGTCATCAGAAAAGGAGCCATCCATACCATTCAATCCCTCCCACCTGGAAGTTCTGATTGGATGACTCAGTGTTATTTAGCTCAGCCATGTTAACACTCGGGGGGGGGGGGGGGGGGGGGGGTTCAGTTACAGAGAACAGCTGCAGAGTAAACATGTATTTTTTCCCATACTCTGGTAGGTCCTCCCGGCCTTGCACAAAGGATTTTTTTTTTTAGAAGAGATAACTCACCATGCACTCCCTGCCAGAGGGTTCTTCCTATAATTTACAGTGAGATAGACTTTTAAGCCTTAATAACCTTTGGGGCAAAGGGACTCTTTTCAGAGACCAAAGACCTTACCATCATATGGACAGTAATTACTACACCAATGAGGTGCTACTGTCTAGCTGTAGTAGCTGCAGCAGTTCATACTTTACCTTCCAGTGCGTCACTGAGTTTCAAAGCCTTCTAGCCAAAAAAAGGCCTTAGTCCACACTTAGTGGAGCAGCATTCCGTGTATTTTTCAGAATCAAATTTTAAGAATACTTCCCCACCAAGGAGGCAATCAATTACATTTGAAACACCTTAGGTGCTCACAGTAGAGAGAATCCATGACCCTCTTTAACATGCAGCTTACCCATTTTGTCACATAAGAATATATGAAGTGCCATGCTGGTTCAGACCAAGGTCCATTGAGCCCAGCATTCTGTCTCAGACAGTGGTCACTCTGGGTCACAAATACCCAGCAGATCCCAATAGTTGATACATTTTTTGTATCTCAATCCAAGGAATAAATGCTGGCTTTCCCAAGCCTGACTAATAACTGTTTATGAACCTTTCCTTTAGAAACTATTCCAAATCTCTTTTAAAACTTTTAAGGGGGCATACACAAGAGATCCATCAGCAAGAAAGCAGAAAGCAGAGATCAAGGAGGGGATAGGAGGAAGGCATACACCACCAAGTAACAAGACTTGTGGAAACAAGCCTGGCTGGGCCTCTGTACAGAGTTCCTGTGCCAGCTAGATGGAAGAAGCCTGCTGGGCCTGTCCTCACTACAAAGTTTCTGTGCCAGCTAGATAAAAGAAGCCTGCTAGGCCCAACCTCACTACAGAGTTCCTGTGCTAGTTTGCTGATGGGGATAGTCTACTGTCTGCCATTGTTGTTCTGCTGCCTACTTCTAATGCCCTCCTCGATGCTCTGCCCATACTCAGTACTCCTTGCTGCAGTCTCCAGTCATGGTCCTGCTGCTATCTCTTCTCATCAGGTCTCATCTCCTGCTCTTGATGCTGGTATCTCATCTCATACTGCTGTGGCCTCCATGCTGGTGTCTCATCTCATCTCATCCTGCTGCTACCTCCATGCTAATGTTTCATCTCATCTAATCTCATCCTTCTACCACCTCCATGGTGAAGTATCATCTCATCTTGCTGCTGCCTAAATGCAGGTGTCTCATCTCATTTCATCTTATCCTGCTGCTGTGTCTTCTCCTGGGACTCTTGCCTCCATACTACTGTGTCTTCTCCTGGGCCTCCTGCTTCCATGCTGCACTCTTTGGTCCTGGTCCTGCTGCCTACTTGTTGAACTCTCTCCTATGGCCTTTAGGCTGTCCTCCCTTTGAGTGTACTCTTTCAACATGGCTGTCTGGGCCTTTTTTTGCTATCACATAGTTGTACTGCTATCAGCTCTAACATTAGAACTGTACTGTATCTATTGGTTTGCCACTTCCACTTTTTATGCTCTTTGCTGTAATCATGATTATGCAAAAGGATAAGATGCTAATACTGTATATGTAATATTTCCATTTGTAACAATGTATATGCAGGTCTGCATGCAATGTGCTGGTCATTTCAGTTACAATAACATGTGCTATTTGATATCTTGTCCTTGCAGAATGTGATTACCAAAGACAATGACTTGCTTTGAATCTGTTGACGGCATTTGTTGTATAATAAAATGGTCACAGGTTTTGAAAAAGTACTTTCTGGTTTTGTCTTTTCATTGTGTGTTTTTTTTTGTCTTAAGGTTTCACTGGGGTAAAAGGTTTGGGACCCATATGACCTTGCATGCTACAGTGCCATTGGCCATTCCAACTAGGCACATTTCTGGCATGCAAGACCATATGGCCTAGGCCATACAACTGAATGCTCATTGTATGCTCTCAAAGAAGACTGCAAGAGCTAAACAGGAAACTCCTTACTATTGTCTTCTATTGGCTTTTCCAGAGACCATACTCTTAGCTAACTCTTGGGTACATGGGTATGTAAGTGAAATGGGCACTAGCAACCTAATGTTCATCTCCATACGCTGTCAAGTAGAATAGGGGTAGAAATGCTTGGCTAGAGGTGCTGTAGCTATGCCATCTCTCTGTTGAGGGCTAATAGGTTATTATAGCTATGTGAAGCTCATAGTGCAGCTTTAAAACTCCACTGGCCTCTTCCTTTATGCAGATATATCACCTCTGACCAAACACCAAATGCTATTATGATATAAATCTTTAGTCAGAGGTCTACTTGATAAGTACTTAGACTCGGGTGAGTGAGGCCGGCCACATGATTGTAGCTGGGGAGGTTTCTATCCCCTTAATCATTTTTGTCAACCTTTTCTGTACCTTTTCTATGTCCGCTATATCATTTTTTAGATGGGATGATTAGAAATGCACACATACTCAAGGTATAATCACCCATGGAATATAGAATTGCATTATAATATTTACAGTTTTGTCCTCAGACTGTTTGCGGTCCAGAATGTACAATATGTAAGGGTTTTCATGTCTAGTTTGTATTTAATTTCTGTTTTATTGTGGATGATTTTACTGTAAACTGCTATGATCTATGGAATATGCAGTACATAAATAATTTAAAATAAATAAATATTCCTTTTCATATAATTTCTAACATTCTATTTGCCTTTTTGACCATTGCCATATACTGAGCTGAAGATTTCAAGGTATAATCCACAAGACTCTGAGGTCCTTTTCCTAACACGGAATCCAGCATCATGTACCTGTAGTTAGGATTATTTTCCCTACATGCATAACTTTTCAATTGACCTTATTAAATTTAATCTGCCAATTAGAAGCCTGGTCTCCAAGTCTCACAAAGTCCTTCTGCACTGCTTCATAATCCGATGCTATTTAACGACTCAAAACAATGTTGTGTCTTCTGCAAATTCAGTCGCCTTACTTGTCATTCCTTTCTGCACATTATTTTTTAATATGCTAAACACCATAGGTCCCAATGCAGACCCCTGAAGCACTCCACTAACGTCTTTCTCCATTTGGAAAACTGACCATTTAAATCTACCTTCTATTTTCTGTCTTTTATTTATTTATTTATTTAAAGTTTTTTATATACCGCCACTCATCAGAGATATCGCGTCAGTGTACAGAGAACAGGAACATACGCCAGAGCGTTATACATTTAACATAAGGTTAATATATTTTATTTATTTATTTAACAGTTTTTTATACCGACCTTCATAGTAAATAACCATATCGGATCGGTTTACATTTAACAGAGGGTATAACTGAAGGAACAATTCAGGTAAACAATAAATAACCATAGATAGGAATAAGTCAAAGTTACAATCAACGGGAGTCAAGAACTTGGAAGCTTAAAAACAAGCTGGAAGGAAGATAAAGGCAAGTATTAATTATCAAAGATACGATAGAGAGAACGGGTTAAAGCTTGAAAGTGCTTTAACCTGGAGGTACCAGAGTCCATAGTTCATGAAAATAAATGCCAAGGCCGGATGAGAGTGGAAGCCATTAGTGATTGTCTTAAACATGAATTCTTAAACATGAAACAAGTTAACATGATTAACCAGTCCACAATAGAACACTGCCTATGATTCCATGAACTTCCAATTTCCTGAGGAGTCTCTCATGAGGCACTTTATCAAATGCATTCTGACAATCCAAATAAACTTTATCAATTGGCTCACCTTTATCTCCATGTTTATTTAAAACCTCAAAAAATCTAGTAAATTAGTAAGGTAGGACATCCCTTTGCAAAAACCATATTTACTCTCCCCATTAAACCATGTTGCCCAGCATTAACATCAGGTTTATCGATCTATAGTTTGCCAGATCACCCCTGAAGCCCTTTTTAAAAATTGGCAGCACTTTGGCCACCCTCCAGTCCTTTGGTATCATGGCTATTTTACATGATAGGTTACAAATCACCAGGAAAGGTCTGCAATTTAATTTTTGAGTTCCCCAAGAACTCGGGGGTGAATACCATCTGCACTAATGATTTTGTTATTCTTGAATCTGTTAAACTGAGTTATTATGTCATCTTCTAGTCGCTCAGTATCATCACCATCAAAAAATGTTTCTGATGTGGGTATGCTTAGTAAAGACAGAGGCAAAGAATTAATTTACTTTTTCTACGAATTCATTGTCCTCGCTCACCATCCCTTTTTACTCCTCAGCCATCTAATGGCCCTACTGACTTCTTCACAAGCTTTTTGTTTTGAATGTACTTGAAAAGTTTGTATTTGTTTTTTACCTTTAAGGCAAGCTTCTTTTCAAATTTACCTTTAAGGAAACCAATGTGGATCCACCTCAAAAGGAAGCGCGCTCCCAGGCTCCTGTGTCCCTCGAGGTCAGTGGTGGCATCGAGGATGGCAGCGGAAGACGCCCGGTGCCCGCAGCGAGGGCAGACAGAAAGGACGCCCCGACGAACACCGGAGCAGCGGCCCTGCCTCCTCGACCAGGAGGCCCGCCCCCCCCAAGTGACATCATCGGAAGCCGACGCCGGATCCACCTCAAAGGGAGGCGCGCTCCCAGGCGCCTGTGTCCCTTGAGGACGGCAGCGGAGGAAGCCCGGCACCCGCAGCGAGAGCAGACAGGAGCCGGAGGAAGAAGAAGGGCAAGGGATGCCTCGATGAACACCGGAGTGGCTGCCCTGCCTCCTCGACTGGGAGGCCTACCCCCCGCAGTGACATCATCAGAAGCCGACACCGGATCCACCTCAAAGGGAGGCACACTCCCAGGCGTCGCGCACCATGCGTTGCGCGCCAAAGGGGCACTCCCCTTTGTGCACCCCTTCGTGCAAACCTTAGTGTAGACCCCCAAACCCAGCAAATCTACTTCTACACTTCACAAGTAATGGCATACGCTTAAACCCCTGACTATATCCACATCACGTCCCACAGAAAAGATCACAGCTCGAATAACCCTCAGAAGGAAACAAGAAAGGATCACCCACAGAAGGAAACAAGAAAAAGAAACCAAAGAAAGATTATAAGTACCAACACTCAAACATCACTCACATCAACACTAAGACCTACAGCAATTATATAGCACAATAATTCCTTCTATTCAACGCACAATCTATAGTAAAGAAAGTACCAGTCATCTCCGACCTATTCAACCATCACAAACCAGATTTCATAGCCATCACGGAAACATGGATAAGAAACACCAACCAAGTCTTAATTAACCAAATCAATAACCCCATCTACAGAACATTTTCAATCCCCCGACCAAAAAAGGAGGAGGCCTAATGCTAATCATAAAAAATAACCTACAGATGAAACTACTCCCAACCAACACAACCCACCACTGGAAATTGCACTATTTGACTCACCTTTAATACAAATCTGTCTGGTATACTGCCCCGCCAATTCACTAGATCGGAACTGCTCTACTCTATAGAATTCTTCTTCTCCAAACTAACTATCAACAAACCCATCATCATCTTAGGAGACTTTAACATACACATTGACACAATCCCCCACTCCCTCACATGCAATGCAATAACAGACGCCCTATCAACCCTAGGACTAACACAAATCATCAAAGGCCCAACACACAAAGCAGGCCACACACTAGACCTTGTCTTCATCAATACAGACATATGGGCTAATTACAACACAAATACCACTAATATCCCCTGGTCAGACCACTCACTAATCTATGCCAACCTGTCCTCCAACTGTAAACTTACAACAGAAAAAAGCCCACCTAGATCCTTCTCCTACCGGCCACCTTTCAACATAGAGACACTCCAACAGAATCTACAAACACAGCTAACAAACATTGACCTATCGAATGCAGAAAGCGCCACCTCATCCTGGTTCAACATCACTAAAACAATAGCAGACAAAATAAACCCCACGATAACAAAAACAATAAAAAACCCAAAACACCAAAACCAATGGTACAATGACAACATCAGATCTGCCAAACGCGAGCTATGAAATAAAGAAAAAACCTGGAGGAACAACAAAACAACCACACTACTGAATGACTACCGATCACACTTAGCATACTACAAAAAAATTATCCACAACGCAAAAAAAAAGACTTTTACTCAAAAAGAATAAACAAATTACAACACAACCCAAGAATGCTCTTCAATATCGTACATGGCCTAACCAAACCATCCAACGACCAGACATCACCAACCTCCAAGCTCTCAAGCAACAACTTTGCAGATTTCTTTAACGAAAAAATCAAAATGCTCATAAACAACAACCTCAACAACAACACACAAGACCCGAAAATACAAATCAAACATTAAGCTGGCCCAACTTCGACTCAGCATCATCACTGGAAATCTAAAATATCATCAAAACAATGAACCCAGCTAAGCACCCTATCGACAGCATACCCATACAGATCAAAGCCATCGAACCATCAATAATAAAAACGTTAACCGACATTGTGAACCTATCTCTCACAGAAGGAAACTACCCCGACTGCTTAAAATCAGCAATTATCAAACCCATACTAAAAAAGACCAACCTTGATACAGAAAACCCATTAAACTACCGACCCATATCAAACCTACCATTCATTGCCAAAATTATTGAAAAAATCGTCCACTCCCAACTCAGTGACCACCTTGAAACGAACAACATTCTACTCCCCATGCAATTTGGCTTCAGGAAACAACTACACACTGAATCATTACTCCTATCCTTAAACAACACCGTGCTCAAAGAATTTGACAATGGCCAAAGCTACCTTCTAGTCCTACTAGACATATCAGCAGCCTTCGACACGGTAAACCATTCAATACTGATTGACCGTCTATCCGAAATTGGTGTCACCGAAAAAACCCTTCAATAGTTCTCATCCTATCTATCACAAAGGACCTACCAGGTGTCAATCAAAGATACCCTATCAAAGAAAATAAACCTTGACACTGGAGTTCCCCAAGGCTCAGCACTATCGGCGACACTCTTCAACATCTATCTTCTCCCGATATGCCATTTACTCTCTAATCTTAAATTGACTCACTTCATATATGCTGATGACATCCAAATACTTATCCCAATATACAACTCTCTGGAAGACACCCACAAAAAAACAGCCAATTACCTCACCAAAATAAAGCAACTACTAACCAACATAAGACTTATCCTAAACATTGATAAGACAGAAATAATCATGCTGGATAGAAAGAACAACCCTACGCACTTACCACCACTCAACATAATGAATCAAAAGACTGCAATCTCCCCTGTCACCCATGCCCACAACCCAGGAGTCATAATCAACAAGGAACTATCCTTCAAGAACCACATCTCCGCTAAAATCAAAGACGGATATCACAAACTCCTAACCCTACGACATCTAAAACCTTTCTTTTCCCCCAACAACTTCAGAACAGTCCTCCAACTACTCATCTTCTCCAACCTGGATTACTGCAACTCCCTGCTATTCAACTTACCTCTCACCACCATCCGACCTCTCCAAATCCTTCAAAATACAGCCACCAGAATACTCACAGGAACAAAAAGATACGATCACATTGCTCCAACTCTTATTTCACTACACTGACTCCCAATAAAATACAGGATAGACTACAAAATACTATTCATAATACACAAAATAATATATGAAGAACAAATAAACTAGCTAAGTGCATCCATAAAACTACACTCACCAAACCGAAATCTCCGTTCAGCTAACAAAAGGTCTAAAAAATTCCATCAACACAGCACATACATCAACTCGGAAGAGAGCCATTTCCCTAGGAAGCCCAGAACTCTGGAACACCCTCCCTACCGAGCTGAGAACACAGCAAAACTTAAGAAAGAACTAAAAACTTGGATGTTCACTAAAGCATACCAAAACACCCAATGACTCTATCCTACTTATAAACATGAAGAACCAGTCCAATGAACGTAATTAACCTGTACAGTTTATCAAAAGAACTATGCTGCTAATGACTACGATAACAATTTTAACAAACACGTGAATTTCTGTACACTCTGTTAAACATCGATACTTTGTAAACCGTTGTGATGGCGAAACCGAACGACAATATATAAAACTCGATAAATAAATAAATTAAATAAATTAATAAATAAATAAATAAATCCTCTCTTAGCCTGCTTAATTACTTTTTTACATCTAGCTGTTATGTCCACCGGCCGTGGCCACCCGCGGCTGGCTCAACTCACCTCATGTCTGGCATGGCTATTTGCTCTGGGTGTACTCACGGCAGCGGCCAGCCACTGCTGCCGCGTTCCGCCTAGCTTCCAGTGCTTCACATGGCGGCTGGAACTAGGAATGCACAATCGTTTTTGACGAATTGGAAAATTTCAAAGAAATAGCCCAATTTGGCATGGGTTGGAGGACCCGAATCCCGAGACGGATTTTCCCCAAACTTTGGGGAAAATTCATTGTTCAGGTTAGCGTGGGGGGGAGGGGCACATTTAAAAAAAAAAACAAAACACACCCCGACCCTTCAAATTTAGTTAATTACAAACCCCCATCCTCCCGACCCCACCAAAACTTGCCTAAAGTCCCTGGTGGTCCAGCGGGGGTCCCGGGAGCGATCTCCCGCTCTCGGGCAGTTGGCTGCCAGTAAACAAAATGGCGCTGGTGGCCCTTTGCCCTTACCATGTGACAGAGGCTACTGGTGCCATTGGTCAGCCCCTGTCACATGGTAGGAGCAATGGACGGCTGGCGCCATCTTAGAAAATGGTGCGAGCCATCCATTGCTCCTACAATGGCAAAGAATTAATTTATTTTTTCTACTAATTCATTGTCCTCCCTCACCATTTGAAGGGTTGGGGTGGGTTGGGGTTTTGTTCGGTGAAAATTGCCGAGAAAAAAATAATGACTCGTTGGAAAACAAAATTTTCCTCGGGTTGTCCAACCCGTAGCCCAACCCGGCAGAAAAAAACAAAGCACATCCCTAGCTGAAATGCCACCGACCAGCATTTTGACCATGGCCCTCCTTAGGCGTGCACGCGTGCCATCAATCCTCCCTTTAAAGGGCCAATGGCGGGAACTACGGGTTCATCCCTGGCTGACGACACCAGTGGCCCAGAATATTTAAGGATAGTCTCTCTCTCCTCCACTAACGGACTTGGCAACAAGTTCCCTAGTTCCTGTTCTTGTGCCTGTCTCCAGAACCATGGAACTGTTGTTCCTGTTCTACGGATTCCTGCTCTGCTCTTCGGGATCCTGCTACAGCGCTCCCGCTCCTCAGGGCCTGGCTCAGCGTTACTTCACCTCGGGACCCTGCCTCGGCACCCTGCCTTCTTTCTCTCTCTCCTCGAGGGCACCTCAGCCTCGGACTGAACCTGACCTTTCTGACTCACACACTCTCTGCCGTCTGTCTCCTCCTGGACCGGCAACACAGAGGCCCACCTAAGACCAGCCGGCCCCGGCACCCAAGGGCTCAACCTGCAGGGAACACAGGCTGATACTGGCGAAGCTCCTATTTGCCTCTGCTCCCGGCCAGCCTCGCCTCCCGACGGTGAGGACCTGCGAGGCTCAACCTCGCAGGTACCCACCTCGGGCCAAGGGTCCACATTTCCTAACACTGTCTTGCCACCACTTATGATCTTCCCTATTTCCCTCATTTGAGTCTGCTTTCCATTTTTTGAATGATATCCTTTTGGCTTTATGTGCCTCTTTCACCTCACTCTTAAACCACTCCGGCAGTCATTTGGTTTTGACTTTTGACTTTTTTTAATGCATGGAAAACATTTTATCTGGGTCTCATTGATCATAATTTTAAACTGCGTCCATGCCTCCTGCAAGATTTTAACCTTGTAGATTTCACCTTTACATTTTTTTCTAACAAATTTCCTCATTTTATCATAGTCTCCCTTTTTATAGTTTAATGTTACTGCAGTCATTTTCCTTTGTAGTCACCCACCAGTGATTATTGCAGTCGTTTTCCTTTGTAGTCACCCAGAAGTGATTATTGCAGTCGTTTTCCTTTGTAGTCACCCACCAGTGATTATTGCAGTCGTCTTCCTTTGTAGTCACCCAGCAGTGATTATTGCAGTCGTTTTCCTTTGTAGTCACCCACCAGTGATTATTGCAGTCGTCTTCCTTTGTAACCCACCAGTGATTATTGCAGTCGTTTTCCTTTGTAGTCACCCACCAGTGATTATGTCAAATTGTATTACATTATGATCACTGTTGCCAAGCATCCACCACCTTTATCTTTTGCATCAGGTCTTGTGTCCTACTGAGAGCTAGATTTATTTAGACATTTTATATGCCATCATTCCATGTATAGGTCACAATGGTTTACAAAGTGACATTCATAGTAATAACTCAGACAAACAAACTGGGTCATTCTTGCAAATGAGTTATGTGTTAACGTATGCGATAATAATGCTAGTGCGAATGCAAATTTTGGGAAAGGGTGGGATTTATGAAAACAAGAGGCAAAATTGCACTGTGAGACAGCATGCGTTACGCTATCACACAGTTTTAATACAGGAAATAACTACCCCTTTTTTCCTGGCATTAAGCTGTCCGATATGACAAACAATACATTTTTCAAATTGCATGAGAGAAAGTGAACAAGAGAATGAGAGAGAACCTATTTATAAGGCCCTCCTAGTAGTCAAATATTTATATCTCTATAAGAGGGCCATCTAATAGCTTGAGCTGAGGTGTTGATGGTGGTTTAGGGTTTAGGGGCCAGTTTTACATGCAGAGTGAGTCATACGAACAGCACACCTCGGTGAAGATTTGACGTCACTTGGAGTGAGGAAAGTTGACATTTTGTACTATGTTATCTCGCTCTTACTTGACGATACCCTGTTATGGAGACCATCGAGCTAGGGTGAGAAAACGTAGTAGAAATGTCATCTTTATGAGACTTTCCTCTCTCCAAATGATGTCAAATCTTCACCAAGGTGCACTCGTACGTCACTCGTACGTCTCACTCTGCATGTAAAACTGGCCGCTAAACCTTAAACACCATCAACACCTCACCTCGATCTATTAGATGGCTCTCTTCTAGAGCAGCGCTTCTCAACCGGTGTGTCGCGACACACCAGTGTGTCGCCAAGCACCGGCAGGTATGTCGCGTGCTCCTGGTCTCTCCCGCTGCTCTTCCTTCCCTGCTGCCGTTGCCACCGGACTATCAGTACGTTCTAGCCCAGTGGGAGCGGCCATGCTGCCACAGAGATGCTGAAGGAGCTGGAGAAGCTCGGCCTGCGCGCAGGCAGGCCCCGAAGTCAGCAGCGGCTCCTGCTGCTGCCGGAGGAATCAAAGGCAGCTCCGGCCGCCAGGAGAGACCAGGGACTGCAGACTCTGGCCACAAAGATGGAACGGACGTTGGCGGCGGCCCCAGCCGCATTGAAGACACTGAAGTCCGCGGCTCCTGCCGCGGTGAAGAGGAATCTAATGGGCGACCTCCTGGCCACGTGGAAGCAAGCAGGGTGTGCGGCTCCTGCCGCGATGAAGGCCCGCGCGGCGGAGTCCAGCCACAACGAGGGAGGCAGCACAGCAGGTGAGAGGCCTGCTCGCGGGGAATAGCTCCACGGGCAGGAATCATAACACTATCATTAAAATCACCTATTGTACCTGGAGGGTGGCTAATGTAACCCCAGTATTTAAAAAGGGCTCCAGGGTCAATCCAGGAAACTACAAACCAGTTAGCCTGACTTCAGTGCCAGGAAAAATAGTGGAAAGTGTTCTAAATATCAAAATCACAGAACATATAGAAAGACATGGTTTAATGGAACAAAGTCAGCATGGCTTTACCCAGGGCAAGTCTTGCCTCACAAATATGCTTCACTTTTTGACGGGGTTAATAAACATGTAGATAAAGGTGACCTGGTAGATGTAGTGTATTTGGATTTTCAGAAGACGTTTGACAAAGTTCCTCATGAGAGGCTTCTAAGAAAAGTAAAAAGTCATGGGATAGGTGGTGATGTTCTTTCGTGGATTACAAACTGGCTAAAAGACAGGAAACAGAGAAGGATTAAATGGACAATTTTCTCAGTGGAGTGTAGTGGGCAGTGAAGTACCTCAGGGATCTGACTGGAACCATGCTTTTCAAAATATTTATAAATGATCTGGAAAAGAGTATGACGAGTGAGGTAATCAAATTTGCAGATGATACAGAGTAGTTAAATCACAGGAAGAGTATGATAAATTGCAGGAAGACCTTGTGAGACTGGAAAATTGGGCATCCAAATGGCAGATGAAATTTAATGTGAATAAGTGCAAGGTGATGCATATAGGTAAAAATAACCCATGCTATAGTTATATAATATTAGGTTCCATGTTAGGAACTACCCCCTAGGAACAACATCTAGGCATCATAGTGGATAATACATTGAAATTGTTGGTTCAGTGTGCTGCGGCAGACAAAAAACAAACAATGTTGGAAATTATTAGAAAGGGAAAGGTGAATAAAACAGAAAATGTCATAATTCCTCTGTATCACTCCATGGTGAGACCACACTTTGAATAGTGTGTATAATTATGGTCACCACATCTCAGAAAAGGTATAGTGTGATGGAGAAGGTACAGAGAAGGGCGACCAAAATGATAAAGGGGATGGAACAGCTCCCCTATGAGGAAAGACTAAAGAGGTTAGGACTGTTCAGCTTGGAGAAGAGACAGCTAAGGGCAGATATGATAGAGGTGTTTAAAATCATGAGAGGTCTAAAACAGGTAAAAGTGAATCAGTTATTTACTATTTCAAATAATAGAAGAACTAGGGGGCACTCCATGAAGTTAGCATGTAGCAAATTTAAAATTAATCAGAGAAAGTTCTTTTTCACTCAACATACAATTAAATTTGGAATTTGTTGCCAAGTGATGTGGTTAGTGCAGTTAGTGTAGCTCGGTTTAAAAAAGGTTTGGATAAGTTCTTGGAGGAGAAGTCCATTACCTGCTATTAATTAAGTTGACTTAGGAAATAGCCACTGCTATTACTAGAATCAGTAGCATGGGATAGTTTTTAGGTACTTGCCAGGTTCTTATGGCCTGGATTGGCCACTGTTGGAAACAGGATGCTGGGCTTGATGGATCCTTGGTCTGACCCAGTATGGCATGTTCTTATGTTCTTAAACTTAACAGGCAAAATAAAAAGCATGGTAGATTTAGAAGGCTATAATCTGTATAAAGGGACAATTTATTGATGTCACAGAAATAAACTGTATATAATATTGTGCAACTGAAATCATTATTACAAGAGAGACATATCAAAAAGAACACAAGGTTAGACAAAAGGGAAAAATGATCTTCTCCTTGGAAAAAAGTATAGAGGGTAAACTAAAATCTATAGGGAAGATATTCAAAAAAGGCTGAGCTCCTAAATTAGGTACCTAAGTTGTCAGCTGAAAGTTCACATAAACTCAGGTCCCTAAATGTAGGTCTGCTATTCGTTTGCCTAGATTTAGGCTCCTAAATTAAGTGTCTAGTTCTGAAAATCAGTGCTAAGCTCCTATCTTTGCTTCCCCACCCTAACTCTCTCCCTGTAGCCACTCACATTTTAGGATCCTAAATTTAGGACCCTGGTGAAATGAGGGCACTAAATTTAGGAACTCAATTCTAGTACATTTTCAAAAGGGCTCATACAGAAACCTAATTCCAAACATTAGGAGCCTAAACTCTGAAAACTGGCCCCATTGTGTGCAGAGGTATCACTAGTAGATGACTACCTTAAAGGATAGAGAATGCCAAAATGATGAAACAAAATTCAAAAGTCTCACCTGAAACTTGCTGTACTAACAGACGATCTTAAATTTATGTACTCTAGTAACAAAATGAAAATAACAGCAGAAGCACAAAAGCTGCAGCTATGAATACAATCAAAATAAGAGACATAAAAATAAAACATTTAGACAAAACCCAAGGCAATTCTACAGGTAATGGAGAAAGAATAGTAGTGCAATTAAAACACCACCAATCAAAGCCAAAATAGAGAAATTCTAGATAAATTTATGTGAGGATCCCATAGAACAGATTAGAGAAACAGAATTGCTTCCCAATATACAAAACATGGAAAAGGCAAATATCAAAACAAAAGAAACCAAAAGTTGAAAGAGCCCTGGCGCTGATGGAGCATCCAACTCATAGTTCAGTTCACATCTCTCCATTCACTTCTCCTTCCAAAGGGAGGCCCAAGTAACATCCCCGAAAATTACCAAGCAAGAACCTGTCTATTTACAATCTACAAGCTGTTTACCGCAGTAGTTGCAGATGGAATACATAATCACATAGACATTAACAATATCATGATGACAGAGCAGAAGGCAATAAAAAAGGAGCATATGGAACCAGTTGATTCTGAATAAAGCCATCATGGACAGATGTCAGAAAAGTCAAAACCCAGGTATAACATGGATTGACTATAAGAAAGCTTTAGATAGCATCCCACACTCTTAGATAATAAATTGCTTTAAAATGTACATAATGAATGCATGATTGAGATCATAAAGTTTACCATGAAAATGTGTCAGACTACACGCCATCTGAATTATGAACATCGTAACAGATCAAAGTTTAAAGATAAAGACAAAATAGCCCATCCAGTCTGCCCAGAAAGTTACCTACAGTAGGAACTGTCCCTTCACATAGCAGGTACAGTGAAACTATGAATGGCTCATTAAATCAGCTATGGTTTCATCTGTTGCTTCTATAAGTGTGATGAATGTAGAGAGAATACATGCTGACAAGTACTGCCCCCCAAGATATAGTGCAGGCACTTGAAAACAGCAAAATGTCATCAAAACCTCCAAGTTATACAATAAAGTGAATCACAGCATAAAGGCATCAAAACCCCCAAGACATACAGTGTGGTGCATTGCAAACAGCATAAAGATGTCTAAACCCCCAAAGCATGGAGTATAGTCCATTGTAAACAGCATCACTACGTCTAAACATCCAAGGCTTAGCATGCAGACCATCACAAACAGTGCAAAAGTATGTACACTCCCAAGATATACAGTGCGGTCCATTGTATACAGCACCCTCAAGACTTAGAGTACAGTCTATTTCAAACAGCACAAAGGTATTTAAATCCTGAAGGCATGGAGTTTGGTCAATCGCAAACAGTATCAAGGTGTCTAAACTTCTAAGGCTTAGAATCAGACCTTCGCAAACAGCAAAAAAGGTGTCATAATCCCCAAAGCACAGAATGAGGTCAATTGCAAACAGCACAAAGCTGTCTATACCCCCAAGGCATAGAGTACAGTTCTTCACAAACAGCATCAAGGTATCTAAACACTCAAGACTTACAGTGCAATCCACTGCAAGCAATACAAAGATTTCTTAATCTCCTAAGCATAGAGTGTGGTCAATCAAAAACAGCACAACAGTATCATAGCCTTCAACACACTAAGTGCAGTCCATCGCAAACAGCACAAAGGCCTAAAGTGTGGTTCATCATAAACAGCACAAAGGTCTAAACTCCCAAGACTAAGAATGCTGAAACAGCATTCTTAGTGTGGTCCATTGCAAACAGCTTGAAGGTGTCATAACCATCAAATCATATAATGCAGAAAATCACAAACAGCACAAATGCCTAGAGACGTCTTGACAGCAAGACAGAAAACCAAAAAAATGTGGGTGGAAGGAAAAGGTTTGTCTTTTTTTTTTTCTCAAATTATTTTTCTGGGTAGAATACACCCCACTATAACCAATAAAGAAGCAGGGTGGGAGAACTAGGCTGGGATTCCAAAGGGGTAGAGCTGAAGTGGGAAAAGAAACATGCATTTTTCACATTTTATTTCTGAGGACAAAACACCCAGCATAACCAAGAAACTAATTAGGTGGGAGAACTAAACTGAGATCCAAACATCAAACAGCACAGAGGCACTAAAACTCCCATGATGGTACATCATAGGCACAGCAGGTAGGCATATTAACAGCATAACTCCTAAAGTGGTATATCTGAGATGACAGGTAGGCATAGTGGCAGCAAGACCCTCAACATGGTATATTTGGGGCACAGTAGGTAGGCAGAATAGCAGCAAGACCCCTATGGTGGTATATCAGAGGCATGGCAGATAGGCAGAGTAGCAGTAACTCCCCTAATGTGGTACATCTGGGAAGTAGCCAGTATGCAGAGTAGCAGTAAGATCCATAAGGTGGTTTATGTTGGGCATGGCAGGAAGAGATACTAGCAGCAAGACCCCCAAGGTATAGATCTGGGCTATGGCAAGTAGACAGAGCAGTAGCATCAGGGGCAGGGCACAAAGGAAGAGCAGAAACAAGACTCCTAAAGTCATATGTTTTGGGCATGGCAGATAGGCAGATTAGTAGCAAGACATCCAAGGCAATTTCAGTCATTTTGCCACTCACATGGCAATTCTGGAAAGCACAGCAAAGGCAGATTCATTTTTAAAAACAAAACATTTCCATCAAGTCTAGCACCAGCCTTGAATAATGAGGGCTTATGATGTGTCCTGCTATTGAAAAGACATGTACACTGGTTGGTGGGCAGAAAAGTTAGTGATGAGCTACACTGGCGAGGTCTGGCCTGATTGCCAACTTGTGTGCCCATTATGCCAGCGCATCTATGTCCATGTCTTTGATGGGCTCTGCGAGATAGTATTTCATAGAAATTTCTTCTGATGCTGACTTCCCTGGGCTGGGCTGAGAGTCTGTCTTGCCAGCTTCTTTAGCTATGGCCTATATCAGGAGTATTTGTTATATTATGACATTTTTATTTATATACTTCACACAAAGGAAACATGTATTTGCTTTATCACAAATTAACCATTTATTAATACAATATTGTATACAACCACATAATTTAAAAATGCCCCCTCATATCCCCCCACATTATCTCATTCACATATACACCATTCATACCATTTACTTAAAACCCACAAATACAAATGCCCAACACTATAGGATCCTATTTGTTTCGCAGGGTGGTGCGCAGGCGCAGCGTGGCTGAGGTCATAGGAGTGGAAAATCGGCAAAACGAAGAGTAAAATAGAAGAACGGTAATAAAGATCCAGATTTGAAAATTAAGGGAAGGGGATGGTATAGAGCTACGTGCATGTTTAAGGCAATGCAAGAAGCGGCAGCTTACGGTGCAGTATCCGGTTGGTGGAATGGAACCGGATGAGGATGAGATTTGCTATAGGAAATAAAGTGCAGAAGAGTTTGAGGGTAAACTTCATCATTGTGAGGAGAATTTGAAGAGAAAAATAAAAGATCTATCTTGTCATTAAAGTTAATGCTTTTTGAAGAATATAAACAATATAGTATCGAAGAGCATTAATATGTGAAGAACATTATAGCAGGTTAAAGAATACAAGAGAAGAAACCAATAGGAGAATCAGCATATAAGAATAATTGAGGACAATGTAATGGAAAAAAAATGTTTGTTAGAACCCCTGAGGAAGCCCAAGGTGGGCGAAACAAATAGGATCCTATAGTGTTGGGCATTTGTATTTGTGGATTTTAAGAAAATGGTATGAATGGTGTATGTGTGAATGAGATAATGTGGGGGGATATGAGGGGGGTATTTTTAAATTATGTGGTTATTTTCAATATTGTATTAATAAACGGTTCATTTGTGATAAAGCAAATAAATGTTTCCTTTATGTGAAATATATAATTGTATTGGGGAAAGTGTGGACCTTCAGTTATATAATACCATTATGGTTATTTTTATTTATATGCCACATGTCAAAAAGACTCTAAGCAGCTAACAAGATACATACAAAAACTGTGACAAACAATTAAAATCAACATGTAAAATCATATTAAAAACAAAATTAAAATCAGCAAAAGATAAGATTGAACTATTGAAAATTAGATGAAGTATAGGCCTTAGTCAAAAAGTTTTTAATTGCTTTTTAAAGGATTTTTTATATTGATGGCTCTTTGTGGGCAACATGGTTTTGGCACAATGAGATGGGGGGAGGAAGTAGTACCTGGAAGGATGCTGCTCATTCTTGCACTGGTCTCTGGGATGGCCACTCTTTCCTGTACTACATTATCTCTGTGCCTCTGCCCCTGCCTCTGGCAATTCTGGTCACGAAGTGATTGTTAGATGCTACGATTGGAGGACAAGACTCCATTTCACCCATGGATCATAAAGTGTGGCAAGCATATACCACATATTACATACCTTTACTACCTGAATGTAATCCACTTTGATGTACACTTTGAAGTGTCAAAAAGCAGAATATAAAAATCTAAAAAACTCTATTGTTTTCTGTCAGAGGTTTCAGTCTCACTTGAACCTTCTGCTATAAACAGTACAGAAATTGCAACACCTCTGTTTCCATTCTCTCTTGCTCATGGAAAACCTCAATTCTTTTTCTACAGACTATTTACTATAAGGATGATCCTACTCAGCAGGATATTTTTGGAACTCAGATTCACTGTGGCACTCTTAAAGGACTTTGGTATTTGTAGCATCTGACTTATTACTATTCAGTCATAATACCCCAGGAGATGGTCCACATCTATCTCTGTTTCCAGGCGTTCTGCTGCTCCAGTAAGCTCTGCAGCAACAGATAGGTAGAGGTCCAGCAGGTGCCAACACCATGAATCAGATGTTTATGAGGCAACCTGAATTCTTCCTGTTTCTCATGGAAAAGCTGCTCACCCTTCGTGCTTCAATAGAAATGCCTTGCTATGTTCCTGTACTTCTCTATTAGGTCCTTCCGGAATAGATTCTTGTGGTCCTTAGGCCCAGCCCCAGTGTACAGCTCAATGCTAGGTGCAGCAAATGTGCAAAGCAACAGGTAACCCAAAAGCCCTCATCTTTTATTGCCTTTATCATATTTTTCCCACTGTCTGTCACAAAGAAGCCTGCCTGAAGACTTCTGCCTGTACGGACTAGCTGCCAACCCTCCAGCTTTCTTACAGCTGATAGAAGTTTGCATGAGGTGTGACAATTATCCATGACCAGGGTGTGCAGCACAGCCCACCCACCTTAGTCCCTGCTAGAGCTGCTGCCTGGCCCTGCCTCAGCCAGGTCCCACCATTTTGCAATCAGGGAGAGGTAAGCATGCATAGCATTTGTGCTGGTCCAGATAGCGCTGGTGAATTTCACGCTATTCCCTTTTGCCTTAGCCAGCTGCACCTGCATTCAACTCTGGCACTAGTTGTTCATGGTGAAGATAACCAACCTGCTACATATAGTCCTGGATTGCACTTTGTAACTGGGCCTAATGCATGTAGCAGATGATTAAATCCTACATTCTCCACTACTTGCAGTGGTTGGTCATCCAGGGCATCCCAATTCTCCTTGTTACTACTTTCAATGCCATTTTTGAAAGAAGAGTGAAATGAATGTCCGGATTTAAATGTTGTCCCAATGTTTCCCCTGATGCAGGCATTAATACTCTGAAATGCTGCAGCATTAGGTGGATGCGGGCTTCTGGATACAGTAGTGTCATGGCATTACTTGGGCGGCACGATTGCTGAAGGACTTTGTCCATTTGGGGACGTGGAGGCGTGCACTAAAATGAATTATTGAATGTAAACCCCTCAGGAAGGCATGTTTGCTGAAACATGGGTCCATGTCGAGTGGATTTATTGAATGCCTGTGAAGCTAAGTATTTGTTGTGGATTAGTGATAATAGGTGGGAGATATAAAATAATTTAAAATATTAAAAAACTTTTTTGGGGGGAAATATTGTTAAATAATAAATAAAAACATTTTTAGTGAGAGTGCAGATTGGGCGGATACTGCCTCAGGCCCATTGCGGGCGAGAGACAGTGGATTAAACTAAAGGCACGATTACCTGATACCGTCTTTCTCTTTTAAGTTTGTAGATATCTTTTGGTAATAGGGTTTGGTATTGTTATTGATCCCTCTCTGATTTTTCTATTTCTGATAGATTCTTGAGAGGAGTTGCTCGGTATTGTGGATGTTTTGAAAGACTGGACATATTGGCATTTCCCAAGATTTATTATTTAGGAATTGAAGCTTTACAAATTTTGTACTTGGAGAATATTTTTTTCAATAGACATATAGAACACTTGCTCTTAAAAGAGATAAGTACAAGATTTTTATAATGATCCTGATAAGTATTATTGCATAAAAAATATCAAAAAAGATTATAATAATACGTGATTAAAATTTTGGTGATATAATTCTCAGCACATATTGTCTACATTGAGCTTGGCACCGACTACTGTGTGTCTGGTGTCTGCTTAGCTCACTTTGAATTTACTGTTTATGAAAGCTGGTTTTCACTTGGGGGCAGGTTGCCCTTTGCTTTGTTTTGAGGGATACACATGCTTTGACTGTTCTTCTGGATTCTATGTTACTCATGGACCACCACCCCATTTCTTCCATAGTGGATTGACAATTCAGGTGCCTAGCAGGGGGCTACTGGCCTGCCACCTGAATGGTAGACGGGGGCCGTGGGATCAGCTTGGGGAAAAGCCTTCCCCTTTTCAATCCCTTTCCTATAGCTTTTACCTGGGGTGGCAGAAGAGGCCACCAAGCTAGTATTGCCACCTTCCCCTGATGCCAGTGCTAGCGGGTGCTGCTTCTGCAGGTGATACTGCATATCAGTGTTTGGCAGATGTCCCATTTGCTTCCCTATTTTAATGTCCTTCACACAGTGAAAACAATGCATGACATTCGGGTCTTCCCTCACTTTAAAGTGCCTTCAGATCAGGGATCTCTTACGCTTTCTCTTCTCTACATCCTTGGGGGGGGGGGGGGCTGATGCTAGTGTTACGGCAGTCGGTCGCAGACTGCTGCAACCATTTCTGCCCACCTCTCTCTTCTCTTCAGTGACTCCACTGGGGAAAGTGGCGGCCTCCGCCAGCTACCGCCAACCCCCTGGCGCTGCCGACTGCCATCTTGACTCCGGGATCACATAGGCGCGCGTGCACGCACACAGGTCAGGTTAAGCACTAGGGATGTGCAGGCAAAAAGTTTTCGTTGAAACGTTGATACGTTGAAGGTGAGGGTCAATTCCGTTCAATATGGAAGTATGGAGAAATCCATAAGTTGTGGATCTGTCCATACGTTTCCCGGTTCCCTAAATAAAATTTAAACCCCCCCACCCTCCTTAATCCCCCCCCCAAGACTTACCAAAACTCCCTGGTGGTCCAGCGGGGAGTCAGGAAGCCATCCCTGCACTCCTTTGCGATTTCCTCACGGCGCCGATAGCCTGTGTCACAGGGGCTGCCCGTGCCATTGGTCAGCCCCCGTCACATGGTCACGGCGCCATCTTGTGCTTCTACCACGTGACAGGTAGGTCATGTGGCAGGAGGTCGCTCCGGAACCCCCGCTGGACCGAACCGGAACTTTTACCCAGCTTGGGGGGGCCTCCTGACCCCCCCAAGCTGGCCAAAAGTTCCGGTTCGGTCCAACGGGGGTCCGGGCGCGGAGGAGCACGTGACGTCAGTGTGACGTCGGCGTCACGTGCTCCTCCGCGCCTCCGCTCCCGGACCCCCGCTGGACCGAACCGGAACTTTTGGCCAGCTTGGGGGGGCCTCCTGACCCCCCCAAGCTGGCCAAAAGTTCCGGTTCGGTCCAGCGGGGGTTCCGGAGCGACCTCCTGCCACATGACCTACCTGTCACGTGGTAGAAGCACAAGATGGCGCCGTGACCATGTGACAGGGGCTGACCAATGGCACGGGCAGCCCCTGTGACACAGGCTATCGGCGCCGTGAGGAAATCGCAAAGGAGTGCAGGGATGGCTTCCTGACTCCCCGCTGGACCACCAGGGAGTTTTGGTAAGTCTTGGGGGGGTTAGGAGGGTGGGGGGTTTAAGTGTTTATTTAGGTTCAACATATTCAACATAGCTATGTTGAATAAGTTGGAAGTCGCGATGTGTTGCGCATCAAACCTTTTTTTTCTCTTTTAAAAATATAAGTTGCGTTTTACATATGCGTTCAAAACAAATGCACACCCCTATTAAGCACTGCTTGGCAGGAACCTCAGGGGCGTCCCCTGCTGCTGATGTCTCCACTCCCGGATACTTAAGCCGACCAAATCTGACCACTGACGACTTGGCAACGAGCTCCCTCATTGCTGATTCCGCACCTCACGCTACGGACTTCCGTTCCAGCGCCTACTCTGGCGAGACACCCTCTGTGTACCCGCTCTTCGGGGGCCCTTCCTTGTCTCTGGCTATCCGCTCCTCGGAGGGCCTTCTGCCTTGGGCTCTCTCTCTACCCTGCATCCCAGGACTACTGCTGGAACGCTCCTTGCTGTGAATCCTTGGATTACTTCCTACCTCCGGTGTACCCCTCGCTGCGGGCCACTACCGCATTCACCTTCATAGGACCTCCTATGAGCACCTCATCCTGTGGACCTCTTTCATACCATCATCATCTGTGGGAATCCTCTGGTGTACCCCACGCTGCGGGCTACTATCATTCCTAATCTACTTGAGGAACCCCACTGGTGTACCCTGCACTGCAGGCCACTACCAAGCCATCTCTACGAGAGGACCTTATCGGTGTACCCTGATCTGCGGACCATTACCGGATTACTACTAGGAGGTATTCCCTCTGGGTCTACCCCATCTCATGAACATTGTGCTTGCCTCTGCACTGCCCGCTTTTCAGGCAGTCCCTCTCTCTCTCTCACTCTTCCACAGCTGTATCTGAAGCCTGCCGAGACCTCGCCTTCCGACGGTGAGACTCACAGGGCTCCTCCCTGTGGGTGGTACCATCACTTCCGTCAGCCCAGGGCCCCACAAACATACAAAACCCTAACAGCTATCACTTGAGATGAGGTTTAGGGCAGACCCCGAGGAAAAATGCCAGGGTCATCACTCACGCTCCCTACCTGTGCTGCCTGCTCTTCCTGGGAGTGGCTCTAACCACCATCAGTATCATCTATCTCCCTCATCACTGCACTGGAGAAGATGCTGATGACTAATCCACCCAAATTTTCTTTAGCTACTAGTTCTTCAAATTCTGATTCAGAAAATCCTAGACAAGATTCTTCACTGGGTGTAAATACTGCCTTCACTGCCTTAGAATTAGTAACCAAAGAGGAATATGCTGATGGTTTTAGGCAGTGCACTTCTGCTACCCCTACCCTGCTAATTTCAGTCTTGGATGACTCTATCACCTTTTCCCTTTGCTCTAAAACAAGAGGATGAGTCATAGGTGACAGTGGCCCATGCCTCCAAATTTCAATTGCTTCTGGCTTGAGCTGCTTTCCTCTCCTGCCATTCTGTACCTAAACAGTCTCTCTTCAATTTAGTGGCAGGACTGCCTTTTTTATTGCTGCTGATAGGCTGAGTTGGTTCTACACCAGTTCCTCTGCTCCCGCCAAGGCTGCCAAGCCCTTTTCCTGACATGATGGAATTTGTTGGAGAGCACTGCCTACTGGAGGTCTGGCTATTACAAAAGGAATTGTATTTATTTATTTAGTTGATTTATATTCCATTTTTTGGCACTTCTAAGTGGATTACATTCAGGTACCGTAGATGTTTATTGATACTATAACTATACCCCCACTCACAGTGTGGAGAATTGCTCTCACACACATACTCACCCATACATATAAAATATATGTATGTGGTTTGTGCACTCAGTGCTGACTGAATCCTTTACCAATCCACAGAGAAAAAAAACTGTTAAACACTAACAGAATCAAAAAGACTGGCAGCCCAGTAAGACAACTCTTCTCTTCACTGGTGTCCTGACCGACAAGAGAGAAAAAAAATCACTAGCACTGCCACAGTCTCCACATTGTCTCCTATACTGACTCTTTCCCAATGAAGAGAAAAATTTAAAAATCACCAACAGTGCCACTGCCTCTTGTCTTTCTAGTATACTAAGTGACACCACTGCAGCACAGATCAAAAAACAGCCCTTTACCAGTGCCAAATCCAAATGTTTCTATCTTTTTTTCTAAATTATGAGAGAACTGCTCCAAACATAACCTTCTCTACCAACAGAGAGGAAATACAGACCTTCTTGCACATGCTCAGAATTTACAGTAGGAGTGGGTCAGTGTCACTTGCTTCAGTTACATAATATAACTGCACTGTGATTTGACTTCTGTGTGGTTTCCTTGCCAACTTGTCCTGCCTCAACTCTGACAAGGCTGTGAGATCACGCAGGCAAGAGTTGCTATAGTTACCTACACCTGTTTATTAGTTTACAACATAGCCATGCTCTTCACTGGGCCCTAGATTTGAATGGGCAACATGAACAAATGAGATGACATTTTTTTTTCAATCAAGAGTCCCTTTCCATTTGTTTTGAGGTCCACAAACAATACAAAAATAGACTCATTTGTTGTATTTTTCCCATTTGTTTCAAATGAATGCACATCCTTCCTCAAAAGTTAGCATGACTTTTACACTAACAAGCTGTGTAAATATTATAACACTGCTGTACCAGAAAAGCACTTGATAGAATTGTAGAGAATGAAGAAGTTGTGATCACCTAGGACATTCCCATCCCAACCAATAAATAGCTTGATGCAAGTATACCGGATATTGTTGTAAAGGAGAAAACCACAAGAATGGCATTGCTAATAGAAGTGCCAGTTTCAAAAGTGACTATTCTGTATAATGTATGGAGAGAGAAAATATCATCAATTACCAAATGATGCAATCAGAGACCAAGAAAATGTGACAGAAAGATACAAAAATAGTCCAAATTGTATTGGGTGCCACAGGCCTGATTAAAAATAACATATTACATCTTGTGACCTCCAGAAGGCAGTTCTCTTTCATACAATGCAAGCACTGAGGCAAGCATTAACCAGTAAGTTTGAGAGACTGATATCATATTCAACATACCTTGACTTATGAGTGAGGTTCATTTCTGTCAAGGTGTGAATAAAACCAACTCATTTCGAGATACTACCCCATAAAAAAAACCAGGACTGGGATGCACTGAAGGACTCTGTAAGCATCGGAATAACTTTAGATTCCACATATGAATAATTTTTATTTTTCTCACTACAAATCAACACAAATACATCTAGACCTTTCTAGATACCTCTTTAAAAGCCCTAGCCACAGTAGACTATTTAAAGGTGACACAAATGGTACGCCATGCATAGGATTTAGGCTTGGCAAGATTAAGTTAGCACCACAGCCTAGCCAAATTATTCCAAATGTGAACGTTTGGAACAGTGTTGGCATAGAGATAGCAGAGCCAACACAACAGTTCAGTTCTACACAGACAGTAAAATAGTACAGGGATACCTATACTGTGCAACCAAAACAGGTGGTTTTACATAATAATAAGAAAAAGAACTAAATGCATTAGAAGGTCAACACTTCCACAGTAGGGGCACTATGTACCCCCTGACCAGAGCCCTGCAGATTATGCTAAGATATCAGTTTTTGAAGCTCGCCTGATGCAGACAACTTGGTTAACAGGGCCAGAATTCCTCTTGAAACACAATACATCACCAAGTTTCAGGGACAATTTTGAGCTCATGAACCTTGAGTCAGATGTAGAGTTCTGTCCACAAATGAATGCCCTTGCTACTAGAGTTGCACCAAAGCATCACCTAGCGGCTCATTTCTCAAAATGGACAATGCTCATACAAGCCATTGCCCACATCATCCACACTGTACACTGTTTTCACCAAACACCAGTTGACAAGTGTGACAGACAGTTGCCATCACTGGCATGTTTGTACAAAGCCATGCACCATTGGTGAACTGTCACAAGCATTAAAAATCATTCTTTGGTGTACGAATGAAGACAGCAAGTGAGGATAAGCAGTTCCTGTTCCTACTGGAAACCCCTGAGTTTGGGGATTCCTCAGAGGTCTGTGCTATCCTCAGTGCTGTTTAATATTTATTTGTCCCCAATAGGCTCTGTTCTTACAACCATGGGTGCAAGGTATTGCAGATGACAAAACGGTTTATAGTACAACAAAAGACTGCTACCACTGTTTTATCCGCTAGCAGAACAAATAAACCAATCTAGAACAGCAAAACCTAAGGAAATCTTTGTTATGAACACAACCTGTTATGCGTTCCACCCGCAGTCGTCCCGAGCACAGGACCGCTCACCTTCGGGGTCACACAGCAGGTCCTGGTCCTGTCTCCCCTCGCGAGTCCTGCTAAGTCCCGGTCGCCGGGCCTTCGGTCACACACCAGGTCTCACGCCAGACCTCGGCGTCTCAGCAGCTAGCCACGCCCCTACGCGCGCACACACGGACCAGCCGCCCTGATGTAGGTTTCAGGGCGGGGCCTAGTTCCGCAGCGCACCCTGATTGAACTCATGTTAAAAGGAAGTTCCTGGCCTCACTTCCTTGCCTTGGCAATCGGGTCGGTTTGTTCCTGAGATTGCCCTTGCTTGTGTTCCTGCCTGCTTGTTCTGAGTCTCATTCCAGGATCCTTCTGTTCCAGTTCCGTTCCTGCTTGCACCTGCTTCCTTGCCCTGCTTGTTCCAGTGTTTGTTGTTCGTTTCCCTGGTCTTACCCCGGACTGACTTACTGGTAAGACCTCAGCTTGTTTCTGACCTGCCTGCCTGCCACCTGCCAAAGACCTCAGCTTGTTCCTGACCTGCCTGCCTGCCGCCTGCCAAAGACCTCAGCTTGTTCCAGACCTGCCTGCCTGCTGCCTGCCCAAGACCTCTGCCTGCTCTTCAACCTTGCCTGACCTCTAGATATTGACCCTTGCTTCATTGACCACTCTTCGGTCTGATTCCTGGACTTTGACCTTGCTCGCCTGACTTTGCTTGATTCTGACTCTGTCCCTAGCCTTGTCCTCACCATCTCTATATTGGTTCGCTCTCCTCCAACCTGTTTCCAGCCTCGAACCAGATAGCGCTCCTCTAGTGTCTGTGGGCACGCCAGACTTATGCTCTCCCAGGAGACCCTGCGAGGCCCACCTAAGCGGCCCGGGTCCCTACGGGCTCCTCCCTGGGGGACCTCGGGCTTCCAGTGGTGAAGTTCTACACCACCTCTGTCTCCTTCCATGCCCTGCCCCCTGTGGACAGTCCCTGTACTGCCACAGGACAGGGGTCCACTCCCGAGCGCAACACAACCAATATTTCATAAAACCTTCATGTACTTCTTCATCAAAACTTTATTGGCAATGATATTAATCTTCATGATTTACATTACATCTAAATGTATATTTATTGATGTCATTATATGGGCTTTCATTTCATATACATTTAGATATAATGTAAATTTTGAAAGATTAATAATATTTATCAAAACGTAACTGCAGTGTAGTTTAAATCATTAATGTTCAGAGAAAGATAATATTTAAGAGAACTTTAAATGGACCTTTATACACCCTCTGCGAGTACTGGGACCACTGTTATTGGTTCCATAATTTTTCGCTTTAGGGTCTTCTTTAATCATTGGTCCAATTAGTGCATTCAATGACAGAAAAAAAATTTTTGAAAGGATTTTTGAAGTAAAAATCGAGATACTTCCCCCGTTTGGCGCTGTCCGATGCGATATCCCGTTTCACTTTCGCTGCCTCAGGAGCTGTCCTTGTAGGTTTTCAAAACCAGGAAACTGTATCTCTTATACGAATGAATAACTCTGATTCATGAAGTCCATTACTTAATTTGAAGCGCCAAACTGAACTGCTCACTGATGCTGCTGAGCAGTGCCAAACAGGGGACGTATCTCGATATTTACTTTAAATTCAAAAATCCTTTCAAAAAAATGTTGTCTGTCATTGAATGCACTAATTGGACCGATGATTAAAGGAGACCTTAAAGCGAAAAATTAGGGAACCAATAACAGTGGTCCCAGGGTGGTAAGAAGGTCCATTTAAAGTTCTCTTAAATATTATCTCTCTCTGAACATTAATGATTTAAACTACACTGCAGTTACGTTTGATAAGTGTATACTTTGAGTTCGTCTGCGTAATATTGACTGTATAGGGTGAGATTAATAACATTGCCAATAAATTTTGGATGAACAAGAACATGAAGGTTTTATGACATAGTGGTTGTGTTCATAGCAAAGGTTTCCTTAGGTTGGCTTCCTGAATATGGCTTAGTATTGAAGATATACCAAAAACAAAGTTACTTTGCATTGGTAAAACTCTTCCCCGTTATGTCTGAGGGGAGTTTCTTGCCTCTGCTTTTTCAGGCAAGAAACCTTGTAGTCCTATTAGATTCACAATTGACAATGAAAACACATGTTAAGCATACGGCTAAATTTTCTCTCAACGTTAACATTGCTGAGACCCTTAAAAACTTTGCTGCCCACAAACATGTTTAGATCATTATTACAGTCCACCTAGATTATTGTAACAATATGTGGGTAGGATTCCCTGAGACCCTTGCGCTGATAAACTTGTACCCTAATCAGTACAGCATACGGCTGCAGATTCTTACTGTCAGCAGAATAGGAGAGAATATATAACTCCTATTTTATGTAATTTACACTGGCTCCCAATAAAAAGTAATTCTCAGTTTAAACTGATGGAATTGATATACAAATTGTTATTTTCTGGAAATGGATAAGTGGTTGCTAATTTTTTGCAGTGCTTCTTTCCTACATGATCACTTAGGTCTGAGGGAACTAATTTATTATTGTTTCCCTCTAATCAAGAGTAGTATAACAGTATACTCAAAAGAGCCTTTTCATTTGTGGGACCTACACTGTGGAATTTGCTTCCAATTGCATTAAGAATACAGGTTGATTTGAAGACGTTCAGGAAGGAATTTTTTCAGGATGCTTTTAAATTATTTCATTTTAATTATGGGGAGGCCAATATTCAGCACTACTTAGACTGATTAGTAGCGACTTAACCAGCTAAGTGGCGCCACTGGATATCCACTGGCCACCACTTAGCCGGATAAGCCACTTATCTGGCTAAGTAGATAGCCAGATCTCTAGAGTTGGGCAGTGGGCAGATTGGCAAAGTGCTACTTATCTGGCTAAATAACTCCTAGATTCATCAAAATGCTATAAATATAGCGGAAGCAGCGCTCATGATTCTCAGGCCGATTCAGTAAAGTCCGCAGGAGAGCAGGCAAATGCCCGCTCTCCCGGCGTGCGCACAGGCCACTTGCCTGTGCGTGCGATGCAGTATTTAAATTGGGTCCGGCGGTAGAAACGGGCAAAAGGAGGCGCTAGGGACACTAGCGCGTCCCTAGCGCCTCCTTTTGGCCCGGAGCGGCGGCTGTCAACGGGTTTGACAGCCGACGCTCAATTTTGCCGGCGTCGGTTCTCAAGCCCGCTGACAGCTACGGGCTCGGAAACTGGATGCCGGCAAAATTGAGCATCCTGTTTTCGACCCAACAGCCGCCGGCTGACTTCAAATTTTATTTATTTATTTTTTTTAACTTTTTTTACCCTTCGGGTCCTCCGACACAATATCGCCATAATATTAAGTTGGAGGGTGCACAGAAAAGCAGTTTTTACTGCTTTTCTGTGCACTTTCCCGGTGCCCGAAGAAATTAGCGTCTACCTTTGAGTAGGCGCTAATTTCTTAAAGTAAAATGTGCGGCTTGGCTGTACATTTTACTTACTGAATCGCGCGGGAATACCTAATAGGGCCATCAACATGCATTTGCATGTTGAGGGCGCTATTAGGTTCGGCGGGTTGGACGCGCATTTTCCGCCCCTTACTGAATAAGGGGTAAGGGAAAACTCGTGTCCAATGACAGGTTAACAGTGCGCTCCGCCAAAGCGCACTGTACTGTATCGGCCTGAAAGTGAGGTTAGGCTAATTTCCCTGCTCCCGCATCACATAGGTAATTCCCACAATACGCGATACATTTATCACACATGCGCTATTTTTCGCATCGCATGCTGATTAATCCACTGCAGGCATGTTACTGACCAAAAAGGTTTAGCGGGCACCATTAACTCAGGGCGAGGTTTGGGGGGGGTGGGCTAGGTTTTGGGGAGCAGTTTTACATGCACAGTCAGAGATACAAACAGCAAAGTTGACATCAGTGAAAATTTTATGTCATTCGGAGTGATGAAATGTAAAAAGCGAGTTGATTTGTACAGTGTACTCTCTACCTAGCTTGATTGCAGCTAGGTATCCAGTTAAATTAATCAAATAAATTAGACCAAAATGATAATTATTATGGGACCAATTTTGCTCACAGTGTTTGCTTTTTAAAAAAATGAAAGCCTCAGTAATTTAGTGGTCATGTCTAGTAGTAATTATAATAACCCCATCTCAAATTATAGTAACTGCTTTCAACCCAGATATGCCAGAACTTTTAAGGGGCTGAGAGGAGGGGGGATAAATAATTACCTGCCAAAAATAAACAGACAGACTAAGTCTACTAAGGGCAGTGGTGTTCATCCCATTCAAGTTAGCCTTTAAAGGTCCTGGGGATCATGGACTGGCAGTGACACTAATGCCTCCAGACTGCAGCACCTTTAAGGAGCTGTCTCAGATAGGAAATGACCCTGTTGCTAGGGATGAGCCAAAAGTGATGCAGAACAGGCCCATGAGGCCCGACCGTGGCTACATCCCTGCATTAGAGAGAAACAAAAGAATTCACTTCAAGGCTTATTCACACATTTGTTGAAAATCACTCCAAATAAATCTCTAAATTCATTGAAATATGAACGATTTAATATTAGTGTGAATATCAGTCTGTCATTGTGCATGCTTACATAGTAACACAATCTGAACATTTTCAAAAGATCCATGCAGTACTTTTGATGTGAATATAAATACCAATCTCAGTGGCCCTCAATAAAAATCACCACACATCAGTTTATAGAGAGCATGAAAAATGCTTCTAATATAATCTAATATAAAGTGAACAATTTGAGAAGTCGTATTTTGATGGAATATTTCTCATTTTCATCCATGGCCGGATTTAATATTTTGGTGTCTATAGGCAATGGCATGTCCCTCCCCCCAGAGGGGAAAGGATATCCACAATAAATATGCTTGCATTGTATGCAAATGTATTTCAAGCATATTTATTTTAGATAGTCTGAAAAGCAGTCCTTTTTATGACCTTTGAGGACTGGAGTTGGCCACCCTTGCCTTAGAGTAACACTTTTTGAAATTTTGGTTGTCAGTGACTCTGCCAAGATGGAACTGAATGACTGCAGACCAATGTCACAGAGGCAGTGAGGAAAAATGGAGACAGAGTGAAAGACAGGCAGAAACATACTTTACAAGACATGCATAGAACCATTATGTAGTATGTTTGCCTTACTTTGAGTGACCTCTTGTACCAAGTCTTCTTGTGGTAAGAAGGGGGAACTTCTGGCGAATAGTCTAAAATAATTTTAAGAAATGATAACTGAATTGGTCTTCATGTCTTTCGTGGAAGCCATCCTGAAATATTTGCCTTTTAATACATTACATTACACTTTGTATCGATATTCTGCCCTCCATATTTATTCCAGTGAAATTACCGTAATTGCACATGCTGCTATAAAAAATGAACTTCAGCTGCACACTGTAATACTTCTGTGATTTAAAGGAATATTTTTTTTTTAGTTTTCATTCGCATTGCAGCATGATTTAAGTACTTTATTACATTTTCAGCAACCTGAATCAACCACCTTATTGAAGTGACTTGGGAAAGATCATCTTTAATCAGTTTCATTGATGGATACTTCAGCAGAAAGGCCCGACAGCTCTAGGGTTCTATTTCTCTTAGACCTAGTGGACCATGGATGGAGACTCAATATACAAGGGACATATTCCTCTCCATGGTTACTTTTGCAATTCCTGCTACCCAACTCCAAATAGCAGTAGGCTACTCTTCAAGAATAGCCCCAAACTGTAGTTCCAGACTTTCTTTATAAGGTGGCAGATAAACAGCTTGCATTCCACCAGAATAAATTGTTACTGTTCTTAATTTCTGTAAAGAGCAGTTGAACTATGGTACAAGAATTCACTAGGCAGCTCTTTAAAAACTGTCGACCTTTACTTCCTGCAATAGAAGAGTTAAGGGGGATTTTAGTGTGCTGGATGATTCTCTGTCTCCATGACCTACGGATCCCTAAGGACTGCTCAACTCTGGAGCAAACAGAGCTTAGGGCATCGCCAGGATCATTAAGGAAGCTAAATATCCCATGCTTCCTAGGTCCTTCTCTGACAAGGTGATGCGAGAGTCTTCCAAGGCCCTTAGACTTGTTGAATGTCCTCTGGTAGAAATAAGCACACACTCAAAAATAAATCTGTTTACTGGGGTATTTAATGCAGACGAATAAATTGCAAGTAGTACTCTTGTGTCTGGTGCAACCTATACAGAGCAAAAAAGTCCAAACACAATCAGTGATCACAACCACAGAAATCCTTTGTATTAGGGAATCCTTCCCTTCAACCCCCCTTGCAGTGTACTCTTTTGAGATGTTTCTCCACTAGGACTCTTCTTGTATTAGTACCTGTTTTATGCTGTGCAGTCCTTTATAGTCCACTTTAAGGAACTGAAACTGAAAAACTCTCAAAAAAAGTGTTAAAGAAGAGCTTGGGCTGGGCTGACACCCGTCTGTGCAGCAGAGTTCCAGGTCTGGCAGTCCTTCCCCTGACTCCAGCCTGAAAATCCACTTCTTAAAAAGGGAAAAAAAGAACTCCCTTTCCACCACTCTTTACCTCTGGTCCTCTTCGTCACCACTCTTCCCTCCTGAACCCCAATTACACTCCCTTTTCTGGATGCCTGAGATTCCTCCCTTGAGCCTCAGAACAACCTTAAGACAAGAGGGTTAGGAAGAAGGAAAAAGAAGATCAAGAGCCAAGGTGCGCTCATGAGTGTTATAGAAAGACACTCCCTTGCAAGATGCCTCCCAGTGGAGAAAATCTGAAACTCACTACACTTCTTCTCTCAGATGCCATCACTCAGCATCTCTGAAGACACTGATGCACATACTAAGGGGCACATTTAGGGACCCCCTTACATTAGTAATAGGTCCACAGAGCCCTTTATATTGATATTTCAGATTTGATTCTTGTTGCCTTGTTTCTAGCACCATGTATGTAAAGGTAGAAGAAAGTTCGATAGACATCCAAATTTTAAAAGGCCCGTGCGCGTAAAACTCAGGGGTTACGACCGTAGCCGGGCCTTGCACGCGCTGCGCACATTTTAGAATGGACCAGGCCACAAGTGTAACTCCCGATACGCACAGAAGTGCCGGGCCTCAAGAAAGGGGTGTGCTGGGGGATGGGGTCTGGGCGGGGCAGGAGCGGGATGGGACAGCACCATTTGATGCTGTCCTGGGGAAGTGCACGCCAGTGACCGGCCGGCGGAGTCTACTTCTGCTCCAAAGGAGCAGTAAAGTAAAAAGTGTTTAAAAATTTTAAGAGTTAGGTAGGGGGTAGGGGTCGGGGAGGAGAGGAGAGGAGAGGAGAGGGGAAAAGATAGGAAGGTTAGATAGGGGTATAGGGAAGTTCCCTTCCAGTCCGCTTCTTAATTGGAGTGGTCTGGGAGGGAACTGGGGAAGGCCTACTCGCTTCGCTGCACACTGCTTTTTAAAATTAACCCCTCCTTGGGCGTGCCAGTCCCAACCCACCTGCACATGCACGCACAGATTTAAAATGTCCATGTAAGCGTGCCGGGAACAGTGCGCACATGGACGCCCGCACAGAGTTTTTAAAATCTAGCCCTTGCTGAGGAGAGCCAAACCGAGATCTCGGTTCTGACTCAGAAGTCAAATATGAGCTAAGAATTAATTAGAACTGAGGAAATATATTACTTTAACCAAATTGTGAATTTCTTTAACCATTGTGTCTCTGATTTTATTTATCCTTGTAACTATTCCTTCTTTCCATCTACCTGTTCCTTTATTCCTTTCTTTTCCAAGTTCTTTTTTCCTGATCTTCTTCAGCCTTCGTCTCCTCTCTTTCTTCTATCTTCTTCTGTCTACAGTATTTCTAACTCTAACCCGAGCTTGTTTCTCTTTCTTTCCAGTAATGTATCACTAAGTGAGTTTTCTGTCTTGCCCCCTCATGCCCTCCACCTTCCCTTTTGTCTCTCATCTCCTATATCTGTTCTCTTTTTCCTTCCCCCCATGTACTCTCATCCAACGGCAGGGGGGAAAGACTACTTCACTTTCAGTGCATATCCAGCATAGCTCTCTGCTTCAATGGCAGGGGGGGAAAGAGGAAAAGAGGATTTATATTCAGGCAACAACCAACAAGGAATGAATTACATAGTCTGGGCAAACAAATAATTATGGGAGTAGCTTGCTTGTTACGGCAGTTACTACCCTGAATCAATTAAGCCGGATACTTCACTGGGAATACATATCCAGCGCAACACACTGCTTCAGCGGCAGGGGGAATAAATAAAAGAGGAATTATATTCAGACAACTAACAAGGACTGAATGGCACAGGCTGGGTAAACAAATAAGCGTGGGAGTAACTTGCTTATTGCAGCAGTTGCTACCCCTGACCAATTGAGCTTGATGCTTTGCTTGGATGCAGCTCCAGCACTGCTCTCTACATCGATGGCGTGGGAGGAGGGAAACTGGAACCAGGGAGTTGCTGATGGAGGCCAAGAGTAACAGATAAGTATGAGGGAAAAAAAAAGTGTGAAAGCTTGCTGGGCAGACTGGATGGGCCGTTTGGTCTTTTTCTGCCGTCATTTCTATGTTTCTATCCATCCATGTCCTCTTATCCTTCTCTTATACCCTAATCTTCTGGTAATGACAGAGCAGACTGGGTGGGGGGGGGGGAGGTACTGAGAGTACTGTGTTTCAAATGCCTCATTCCTCTTCCTCTTCTGCTAACTTCATGATTAGAGCAGAAGCAAACGCATGTGATAAAGGAGGAGGGGCTATGGCAAAGACAGAGGGTTCAGCTCTTTCTGTGTCCGCCCAATCCACAAAGCTCCAGGGCTGGGAGAGACTGCAGGCAGCAGGGATCAGAGGCACGCTAGAGTGAACCTGGTTTGCTATCTGCTAGAACAATGAAGGTGCTGGTTTGGCCACTTCCCTGGCGTGCCCAGCTCTGCATGTACCTCGGTCCCTGTCGCTTACATTGTTTCTATACCCAACACAAGTTCTGTCTCAGTTTAGCCTTCATAGGACTTTGTGCTAGGCACTTCAGTCACACATTTTATCCAGACGGGTTAATGCTCTCTTCTGGAAAGAGGGGCTATTCTGGCATGGAAATGTCTTCTAGCTTGTGTGTGGTTAGATGGGGGGGAAAAAACGTGAAATCAGGCCCTTACACTCCTAGAACTGTTGCTAAACAAGCTCAGCTATCATATGTCCATCTGAATGCACTTAATAAAATACAGCATAGCTGTCAGGAAATGAAATCCTCGTTAATGTGATGTTGCTTGTCAGTGTACTGTTAGCAGGGTTTGGCAGATGAGTTTGGATACCAACTATGGTAAGGTTCTTGGGCCCCACAGAAGAATCTCTGTTTAACTTTTCCTCAGCTGAGCTTCAAATGCATCTTGCTGCTGACGGATGAGAGGCCAAGACAACCATACCCTGAGCTACAAGTTAACAAGAGCTGTCTTAGTGACAGACGCCTTCAACAGCTGAGCTCTCCTTCCAGCATACACGAATGCAGCATGTGCAATATTTACACTGAAAGAACATCTGCTACAATGTAGCTCTCATCAATACCAAAACACAAGGAAAAAATATATTTCATTCACCTTTCCAAATGTTGCAGCACAAGCTGGCTCCAGATTCTCTTTCCTGCAGAAGTCTAAGTAATGTGCATAGAGAATGCATCTTGGCAAACAGACTCCTTCGCACACAATGTAGTTCTCTTCCAGCCTGCAGGTTAAAACAAATCATTCTCTTAGTAGAAAACCCAGCACAATTTTCCTCTCTCTCTAACAAAGAACCATAGATGCTGATTTAATGATTTCCCTATCCTCCCTCTTTTCCTCCTCTCCTTTCCCCGTGATCTCCCACCTTCACAGCATGGTCCATAGGAACACAGTGCATGCTGCATGCTCTCTGGCCCAGTGACTCACCTTCTCCTCTACTAGAGTGGAAAAGAACATCACGGTTAAATAAGAAATAGACAAGTAGGGAAGGAGAGGATGGCTACAGGGCACAAAGGGCTGTAAGCTGACCCCTCTACTCCAAGAGGGTCAGCTTTTGGGAAAGGCATCATTAACTACTCTGGAAGTTGGTGCTTGAACCATGGAGCACCCATATAGGGGTAGATTTTTAAACTTGCGCGGGCGCGCACACATGGACACGCAATTTTATAACGTGCGCGCATGTTATAAAATCGGGGGGGTTGGCGCACGCAAGGGGGTGCGCACCTCGCGCGCCATGCCGCGCTGCCTTACCTCGTTCCCTCCCAGGCCGCTCCGACATCAAAGCAGCTTCGGAGGGAACTTCTCTACCCCCCCCCCCCCCACCTTCCCTTCCCCCACCTCCCCTGTTCTTTCCCCCCTATCTTTTTCGTGGTTTAAAACTTATTTCAGCCCTGTGGCTGAAGTAAGTTGTGCGCGCCACCAACTGCCGACGCACGATCCCTGGCACAGTGGCAAATGGCGGCTGTGCCGGGAGCTTCTGGCCCCGTTCCCAGACTTCCCCGCCCCTTTTTGCAAGCCCCGGGACTGACACAGGTCCCGGGGCTTTAGGCCCGGCACGAATAACCTTTTTGAAAATCCAGCCCATAGTTTCCAGCTTCACACAGTAGCCAAGGGAAAGGCTCATGTGCTTCTCCACTGAAAATCACTTCCCTTTTAGGATAGGTCTGCCCTATGCATGCCAAACATAACAGCGAGTACTTCAGGGTCTGCACAGAGCTGAATTAAGAACATTCCCACAGCAGTTTTCCTCCTTAAATAAAATGGAAAAAATAAAAATCTGCAACAACATTATTTTCTACTGTTTCATAGCCAGGAATCTTTTGTCCACTTTTGAACTGAATTGACAAAGAGCCTCGTGAGATAATTCTCTGGAGTTTGGGATGTAATGGGATTGGAGGCAGTGTCCTATTGTGGGTTGGTGACTGGATAAAAGGCAGGAAACCGAGAGTAGGAATATATGGTTCATTTTCCAATGGAGAAAGATTGTTAGTGGAGTGCCCCAGGGGTCTGCATTGGGGCCTGTGCTATTGAACAAATTCATAAATGATGTGGATAAAGGAATGAATGAATGAATGAAGTGACCACATTTGCAAATGACACAAAATTATTTAGAGCCACTAAAATGGCAGCATATTATGAAGAATTACAGAAGGACTTTGTGAGGCTAGGAGGCTTCGTCTTCTAAATGGCAGTTGCAATTTAACGTGGACAAGTGCAAAATAATCCCAAGTACAGGTACACGATGCTGGGTTCCCTGTTAGGACTAGGAAAAGGGCCTTGGAGTCCTTGAGAATAATATTTATTTGTTTAGCCATTTTATATACCTTCATTCCAAATAAAGATCACAATGGATCTTAAAATCTTCAGCTCCATATGTGGCAGTGGTCAAAAAAGGAAACAGAATGTTAGAAATTATTTGGAAGAAATAGAGAACAAAACTGAGAATATTATAATGCCTTTGTACATATCCTTGGTGTAACTGCACTTTGAGAATTGTGTGCCGTTCTGGTCGCCCCATCTCAAAAAAAACATAGTAGACATGGAAAAGATACAGACAAGGGTGACAAAAATGATAAAGGGATGGAAATGCTCCCTTATGGAGAAAGGCTAAACAGATTAGCTTAGACAAAGATGTTTGAGGGGATATGATTGAAATTTAGAAAATCATGAGTGGGGTGGAACAGGTAAATAATAAGTGTTCACTGGAAGGGAGAGACAATTTAGTTGCATCCAGGATATATTAATTCACAGTCAATAAGAAATAAAGAAGAATGCATATTAGAAGTTATTGATCAACATAAGTTAAATACAATTTTTATGGTTGAAACATGGTGTTATGATCATAATCTTGTGTTTTTAAATAATGTTTGCCCAAAAGGATATAGTTCTATTCAGAAGGCATGACCACTAAAGCAAGGAGGTGGAGTATTAATAATTTATAGGAAGAGCTTGAAGGTGCAATATTTTGAGCTACATACACCCCGCTATTTGAAGCACTCATAGTGAAAGCGATTTGTGCAAAATATACAAGACAAAAAAATCCAATCAAACTTAACTATTGAGAGCTTTCATGGATTGCAGGAATTTTTTAATGATGGTAGCACTTAAGTATCATAATTTCATAATTGTAGGAGATTTTAACATTCATATGAATACTGCTAGTTCTAGTCAGGCACGTGATTTTTTTTTATCAGCAATTACAGCCATTGACTGCGCACAGTTAGAAACGCCCCCACCACATATAGCAGGTAATATTTTGGACTTAATGATATTACATCAAAATTGAGCTCATAAGATATTAGACTTACAGATGAGTTTTCAAAGGAGATACCCATGTAAATGTAGCAATTTTCAAAAGCCATTTGTATGTGTAAAGTGCACTTACACGTGTAAATCCTATAAATTCAATGGCATGTATTCATCTTCTTCAAAAGGCCATTTACATGGGTGAAGTGCATTCTTACAGTTGTAAGAATGTAAATGCTTTTCAAAAATCGGGCCCTGTGTAATTAATGAAGTTTCTTGGTCTGATCACAGTCTTGTTACTTTTAAAGTTCTTTGTTAGAAAAGGTTTGGAGATACAGTCAACACATTAGAAAGACGATGTGTGCAAAGGTTAATGCAGAAAATTGTGTACATCAATGAGAAGCTGAAATTGAGTCTTTTGACTGGTCTTCAGGTTCTGGCAATACTTAGTAGATACCTGGAATACCAGTTTAAAAACCTACTTACAATAATGTTGCACCTGTGCAAGATATTTGGGCAGAAGAGAAATCAAGGTGTTTACCTTGGTTTTCTGGTAAACTGATTGAGCGTAGGAAGGAACTCCGGAGGGCTGAGAGGAGATAGAGTAGAGAAAAAACAAACTTTAAAAGCAACTTTACAGAGAAACCTGTCGTGCCATGAAAAAAAGAATATTTTTCTAAGTTACTAGCTTCCTCCAGTAATAGCCCTATGCAGTTGGTTTAATCGGTAAAAACAACTGACTTCAAAGCCACTGATGGAGAACATACATTTCCCTGATTGTAATACTTTTGCTGATTATTTCAGCGAAAAAATAGGCAGTTGCTTACATTTCCTATACTTAAATCCAGGCCTATCTTAAACACTAGCTGCCACTAGGGTTGCCATATGACTCCAGATTCATTTGACCGTGTTGATCCAGTCCTAGGTTTACCTCATGGCGTTCAGGGACTTCTAGTTCTGATTTCCCTATTGCAGTCCTTCAGAAAAGTAAGACTACAGTGGGGTAAACCCAGGACTGGATCATCCCAGTCAGGTGAATCTGGAGCCAGATGACATCTGGTTTGTTGAATTCATTCAGTGCATTCAAAAACCTCCAATGCAGATTCTTTGAATTGGTAAATCAGCAGGGTCCACAGAAGGCAGACCGATTGTGGTGGATGCCTTTGAAATGGTGAATCAACATCAAACAATGTCAGATTTTTTCCCCCCAGAGTCTATGATGACATTTTTGCAGGAATTTCCCCCAATAAATCTGGGGAAAAAAAATCACAAACCCCCCCCCCCAAACTTGAATCAGGTTGAAATTTTCATGGCTCAAATTTTTCTCACATTTGTTTACGTTATATCCTAAAGAATTTCACTGAATAAGTTTAACTAAATCAAGATGGATGGAAACGCTGTAAAAGGAAAAAACGTGACTTTGAATTTCAGGTGTACAGTAAGCATGTCTCCTACTGAATGTGAGGGAGAGGGTCAAAAATGACTATCAGAATGAAAGAAATCATGGGTCAAGCAAAGATGTGAGGGAGCTGGATCTCAAAGGGTCTGCAGTACAGCAGTAAGAAGGGAGAATGAGCAGACAAGGTAGACTTTGTGGTCATTTAATTTCTTTTGTGTTTAACTTTTGTTGGTCAATGAATACTTTTTCCTATGTCAGGTGCAATTGCTATGCACACGCTAAACATGATGGAGCTCGCTCCTCTACAAAGTCAGGCACAAAGTGCTGAGTGCAGGGCTGCTGTGCTGTGTCTGAGCAATTTACAGAATGGGGAAATATTAATGATAGGCAGCCCAATCACCACATGAAATAGTGTGACCATTAGCCTTAGCCTTTCAGATTAGAGGTTGGAAGGAAAAGAGGGGGTTTCCCTATCAATTTCTGAAATGACAGAAAACCTACAAAACAAAGTGAACAATTTTATCAGGCATATTTCATACGTTAAAATGATGTTCCTCCCCCTCCTGAAAGGAGGGACATTTTTATATCACTTATCAGCAACTTTGCCTCTTTGTTTCCATAGCAGTGGGCAAAAATGACTTGGCCTGTGCAATTTTCTTTTATAGTAAATCTGTATGTGACTTCATTTTAGATATTATAAACAAAGCATACCAGTTAGATGCACTATTAGGTTGTAGATTGTGACCTCTGTTGAATTATCCTTCAGTGTCATCACTGGATTCTATATAGCTCTGGTGCTAAGCAGCTGCAAATGAGCCATAATGTTTTGATGGTTTACCTGTCTTTTCTTTCACAAATTTTAAGTTGTAAATGTGCTCATACACAGACAAATTCCTAATACCGACACACACACACACACACACACACATATGGAATGTTACAATTTTCTCGTGTGAAACAAATTTACCTACATAAAAAGATAAGCAAGAACCTGCAGTCTTCAACAGGCAACTAACTAGATAGTGCAGGGAATCTTTTTTTGTTTTGGTTCTTTTTATTCTTTTTTTTTAATTTCATAGGCTTTTTTTGTATATTTTGTTTTATTTTTATTTGTTTCAGACAAGAGTGCACATGATTTGTGAATAGTGCTTGCCATTTTCCAAAATGGATGACTCTGAAAATGTTAGAGATTTACGAGGGGGATTGTGCATTAATTTCAAGCTAAAACCAAATTAAATAAAAATGCCCAATTTGGTTTGGATTATTATTCATTTTAAAATGAATGCACATCCCTATAATTTAGTAAGGGAGCATTTTACTACAATAGTGCTGGTCAAACTCTTCAGAAATATACACACTAATATTTTTGGACTTCTACATCAAAGTTTAGTCTTCTTGCTATGAAGCCTTTCTTTTTGTTTTTGCTTCTTACATTTTTTTAAATGTTGGAGAAACATAAAGGTGTGCATCTGATTATTCCCATATAGTTTTTTTTTCTTTTTAGCACAAGTTCCCTGAATCCACTTCAGCTGTCTGCACTATAATCAGTGGTTCTCAAATACATCCTGGCATCACCCAGTCAGACAGGATATCTGCACTGAATATTCATAAAACAGAATTGCATTCAAATTTATCTCATGCATATCCATTGCATGAGTCCCCCAAGGCAGACTTGGGAAGTCGAACTATATCCATATTTTTTTTAGTGTATGAATGTGATGTCTACAAGAGTTTCTGATAAAAGATCAGTAGAGAGCACTGCCTTCTCACTGTACTTAGGTACTTAACAGTATACAAAACTATGAGGTGACTTTTGAATGCTCATATGTTCTATAATAGAAACAAATTCAATCAGAAAGATAAATAGGATCCTTAAAAAGAAATTTGTCACCCATGTATCTAAAATGCATAAATACTAATACTATTACTTAAGAAGATAGATGGCTAAGTGAAAATAAAATAAAGAAAAAAATGTTAGATGTTATTAGGAAAAAAATGTAAAATAAAACAGAGGATATCATAATGCCTCCGTATCGATCCATGATGTGACTACATCTTGAGTATTGTGTGCAGTTCTTATTGTTGCCCATCTCAAAAAAGATATAGTGGAAATAGAAAAGATACAGAGAAAGGCAACCAAAATAATAAAGGCGATGGAACAGCTCCCCTAGGAAGAAAGGCTAAGCAGGATAGGGATCTTCAGCTTGGAGAAGAGATAACTAAGTGGAAATATGATAAAGGTTAATAAAAACTTGAGTGTAGTGGAACACATAAACAAAGAATGGTTATATTTATCCTTTCAAATTGTAGGACTAAGGGACACTCTATGAAGCTAATCAGTAGCACATTTAAAACAAATTTTTTCACTCAGCACTGTGGAAGTTGTTGCTAAAAGATGTGGTGAAAGCAGTTAGCACAGCTGGATTTAAAAAGGCTCTTGAGAAGTTCCTGGAGGAAAAGTCCAGAAAACTACTATTAGGCAGGTAGACTTGGGAAAACCAGATTATCCCTGGTTATGAGTAAGAAGGGTTGGACCTATTCTTGGACCTGGTTTGGCCACTGCCGGGGACAGGATGCTGGCTTTGCTGCACCTTTAGTCTGACCCAGTATGGCATGTCTTAGATTTGTATGTTCTTAATATTGTGCACCTAATGGAAAGTACAGCTCATCTTTCTATACTTTCAGAATATAATCTAATTAGGATAATTTTAATTTTTCATTTTGTAAAAAAACTTGAATACATTGGAGAAAAAGGGTTGTACTTTAAAAGATCACTGCAAAATATTACTTGAATTCCAGATATAGCCATTAGGACAGAATCAGCAGAAATACAACTTCAGGATCTGTACAGTGAAAAAAAAAAACTAGTGTGGCTTTCTAAGTAGAGAGTAACACTCGAAAAAAATGTGGAAACTGAGAAATGTTTGACTGTAATTTATTTTAAGTCAACAATCTGACATTGTTTCAGAAATTGCAACCTGCATGCAATAATCAATAATTGTCAGTATATATACCTTCGGATTAGATTTAAAAAAAAATTGCAAAGTCCCCTGCATAGAGAATGCATTAGGAGGGTAAATTAAGGCATTTTTCTGCTCTTCACTATACATTCCATGGTTTTGGTGAGGTGATAAAGATTTAAGCATCTAAACTAACTCAGCTACACTGTCAGATAGACAAGCCCACAGATGGGTAAAAACTTTTGCATTTATTTTATATCCTAAAGGAAGTCATCGAAATAGGTTAACTAAACTAAGATAAAAGGTAAAGCCGGATAAAGAGAAAAAACAACATTATTTTGAATTGTTTCAGTTGTTCAAAGATTTCCGCTTTATTGCAAGCCTATTAATGTTCATAAATTGCGAAAATCACACGAGATCCACTTGGGGTCTTAACTATCCTTTTGCCACTGTCAGCACAGTAATTTTGACGAATGCAGAGCTCATTCTGGCGTTACATTTACTTCTCTGTTGCAGTGCTGACAATCTCTCTGCCATCAGTGTCCTTGTTTCTATGTCATTTTACCTCGGTGCTAGATCGTCTTCAACAATGAGCACAGCACTCAGAAAAACTGGCGACAAGATATTTTCTCTAATTCTACAAATTAATGACACAAAATTTGTTGGGGGGGGGGGGGTGGAGTTCTACAAAGTTTTTTTTGGTTTTTTTTTTTAAGAAGTCCTTTTTGATTTATAGAAACAATATTTCATTCTCAGTTTTTTTCATTCAATGTTATCTAAACTTTGCCGGAAATAAAAAGGACGGCGTTAAAACGGAGACTTACAAGAATAAGAGTTAATTCGAATACGGTATAAAGCAAGTCTTCAAAAACAACAGCTTTGGAGTATTACAAACGGATTGCTCCTGTGCCTTTGCTTTCTACGTTTCTCGCCTTCTGTTGCAATTATTGTATTTTGTTTTAAAGGGGGTGGGGGACTAACACCGCCGACATAAAGGTCTGTAACAAGGAAACAAAGGGGTACAGAGCAAGCACAGCAGCGCTTTAACAGATGATATGACCCGAGTTTAGACGTTGGTGCACGGCGCGTACAAAGGGATTTACGCACTATGCAATGCATGCAGCACTTATCCCTTTTGAGGAAGGGGGTGAGTTTCTGGTCGTCGCTCCTAGCGCACGGCTCGCCCGGCCGATCCTGCTAAGTTTCTTGATTGCATTTTAAAACCGACTTTTTACTCTTTAAGCCAACGTGTCCTGCATAAAAAAAGAGGGGGAGCGACGATCCCACCCCACCCACCGCCGTGCAGCGATCCCGGGCCGGCGCCGCAGAGAGCACGTGCAGGAAATGCTCCAACGCCAGCGCCAAGCTGCGCGCCCCCTGCCTGCCGCCTCCCTCGGGCTCTGCAGCAAGAAGCGGGCGGCTGCGAGCGGGGCGGGAGAGGCGTCCCTCCACGTGGGCCCCTGCCGCCGAAATGCAAATTTTCTTACCACTGGAGCGTGAGCTGCGTTTGCTTCTTTTTGTCCCGGATAATCTGCGTGATGGTCTTCTTCTGAGCCGGTGGCTTGTGTTTCCCGTACGGGATCTCGGCATCCTCCTCTTCGGATGACCGGGTTTCACGGGCCAGGTGGATTTCTGATACATGGGGAGGGGAGGAAAAACTCGTCAAGGGGTTGTCCGGTTCTTAAAAAGACAGTCACATTCTCGCAGCTGGACAAGGCACGCTTCAGATTTCGTTTGTCCAGCAGCCTCAGACTTTTCGAAACGTCGATAAAGGCAACAAGAAGAGAGAGCTGGACCCTGGCACGGGGGACTTTCTAGCATAGGGCGGTATAGGTGCGCAATTCCGAGAGCCGCGTGCAGGAAAAGGAAGCCGAGGAACTCACCTGTCTTTATCCCCATGCCCATGGCGTCCTCCTCCTCCCTGCTGGACAGCGAGGTGCCCTCCGTCTCTTCGGCGCAGAGACTTTCCTCCGGGTACGCGAGCAAAGCCTTTCCAACCAGCTCCTCGTAGCAATCCTCCTGGATCGCCGGGGAGACTTTCTGCCGCAGGTGCTGGAAGGGGTCTTCCCCTCCCCGTGACTTGGGCATCCTCTTCATTGGCATTTCACCTTACAAATTGGGGGGAGGGAGGGAGTAGGGGAGAAGGGTCCAGTTAATCCTCCGGATGGCACCGATCGGGCGTATCAGAGCGATGGGCTTGAACACTACCGAGCCAGAGACGCCCTGGAAATGTTCATGCAACCAACAATTATTATTACTTTGCAGCTAGACCCGGGGGTGGGGGGAAGGGGATTTTCTCTGAAGCAGCAACCAAACAGTATCTGTATTCCACACTGCGCGTTAACGATCCGGTGGCTTCTTTCCCTAACTTTCCTTCTCTTTTCCATGCCCTATCTCCGCACATCCCCTGCCGTTTTAAAGCAAACCCGGGAGACACGCCCAGATGTTGGCAGAGGCTTGCTCTCAAAACAAGGAGGCGGTTGATCATCAACAGGTCGGTGCACGGGATCCCAGGTTGCTTTTTACTCTGGAAAAAAAAGAGAAAAGGCTGCCCCTGCCCCGTGTTAATTACATTCTCCGTGACGTGGCCCTAATGAATTGGGTTTATTTATCGTTTCGTGGGGAGGGGGGGGGGGGGAGGAATACGGCGCAGAACAGATTAGGCGAAGTAATGATTAACAGACTGGAACAATTATTTCTAGTTGTGTCAGTCATAGGAAGGAGGGTTTATTATGCATTTTTTATGTCTGACGCTGGACGGGTGAAAGCCAGGGTACGAGTGAGCGTGTTCCTTCGAGGAATGAAAAACCTCTCGATGCATGAATTTAGAGGCACAGACGTTTGGAAATCGTGGGCAATCCAAAAACGGATGGGCAGGAAAAAGTGCACAGCTTTCTAGTGGGCTGGCGTAGTGAGGTACCTGGCTTTCCCTCTTCTAGAGTGTTACAGTATACATTAAGAAATGACAATTTCCCCTTATCCTATGCACACTATATTTAAAATACAGCGCAAAGAAAAGGCGTTGTTTACTTAGTTGTGTTAGGCGTTTGCGGCACAGTAAACACCTTAATACAGAGATGTGTGGTATTTTAAATAGCTTGCATTATAAGAACATAAGAAATTGCCGTGCTGGATGAGACCAAGGGTCCATCAAACCCAGCATCCTGTTTCCAACAGAGGCCAAACCAGGCCACAAGAACCTGGCAATTACCCAAACACTAAGAAGATCCCATGCTACTGAAGCAATTAATAGCAGTGGCTATTTCCTAAGTAAACTTGATTAATAGCAGTTAATGGACTTCTCCTCCAAGAACCCAGTTACACTAACTGCACTAACCACATCCTCTGGCAAAAAATTCCAGAGCTTAATTGTGCATTCAGTGAAAAAGAATTGTCTCCGATTAGTCTTAAATGTGCTACTTGCTAACTTCATGGAATGCCCCTGGTCCTTCTATTATCCGATGCCCCCTGGTCCTTCTATTTACCTCACTATCACAGGTATGATAATGAGCTGCTTTCAGTCAACTGCTTTACAAATGCATGCAAAGCAGCTCAATGCTAGGCAATTTAATGCTAATAAAATAACTTGCCTTGCCTGAAAAATTGCACGCTGTGATATTTTCATAAAAGTTAGCTATAAGTCAGAAGTTGTAGCTAACTTTTCCCAGTAGCATCAGGATGCTAACACACTTCCCAATGCCCCCAGGACCATACCTTAAAGGGCCCAATAAGCCCGAAGTGCCTCCCATGGCAGCCAACTCTTTCTTGTCCTCCCTGAGACCCCCATGCCCACCCCAGGCATACCTTTAACTCCCTGGTGGGATAATAGGGCCCAAAATGCCCTCCATGCTCCAGGCCCTGCAATATCCTAGTTAAAATGGTATAAGGAAGGCCCCTATCACTCCAGCAATTGAGAAAATGGGAGTGGTTTGGGAGGGGGAGCCGTGTATGCCACTACTATGTATTCTTTAAAAACTTTTATGCACTGGGGCTTCCTCTAGGAGTGGAAGGGGAGTGGGGTTGAGACAAGGAATCTCACAAGATTCCTGGGATTTGTACTCACTTTGGGGGGTGGGGGGGATTCAGGCCAGTTGAGCCATTTAATATGGTGGTCCTGGGTTGTGGGACCTCCATCATGTGGAATTTCTGGGGGCTATATTAACCTGTGGCATTTTCCTTGGCAGTTTTATACTGCCAAGGAAAACACTGCAGAGTTTACTAAGCTGCAGCTTAGTAAATCCTGCAGTATTTTCCACCTCCTGGATAAATACTGCAGTTTGTTAAGCAACCTCCTAAGTGTGGTGGATCACATTGCTTGCAAGATCCACCAGACAACCACACTGCCTCGTGGTTCATTCCCCATCCCACCCAGCAGCAGCTGTCCTCCTTCCACAGGCAGGGAGGTCTGAAGCAGTAATGACTTGGGTATTCCTGACCTGCACCAGAGCTGTTTGGTTTGCATTAGGGATATGCAGGGAAAGATTTTTGGTTTGGGCTGGATTTTCAGTTAGGTTTCCTGATTTGCTCATTCGTTTCATTTCTTTCCAATCAAAGGAGGAAGCAATGCATCCTATTTTTGAGTCTGTGGGGTTTTTAATTCGAGTTTTATGAAACTTTCTGCCACTCATCAGCAGCAGAGGCAACAGTTACAACAAGACCGGCACAAACATCCCACAGCACCACAAAAAGGGCAAAGGGCACCATACCTGGGAACTCTCTGGATTTGGCCCGGAGACTCCGCAATTCTAAAAGAATTACTGGGTCTCCGGGCCAATACTGGAAATCTCCGGGTGCTGCAGCAAAACCAATCTGCTTGGACCCGGAAAGAAGAAAGGAACGTCACTGGTCTTGCGTGGCTGGAAAAGGAGAAACTCGACAGTGATTTCTACCTTCTCCGGAACGTTTTAACTCTTAACTTTGCTTGCTCATGACACCACCTGCTCCTGCACAGCCTGTTTCCTGTATCCAGCCACTTGCCCGCCCCATCTTGTTTGCCTTGGTCAGTCGACATTGTGATTTCCTGCCCGTGCATCAAACGAGGAGTAAGAAACAGGCAGCGTCCACTTCCATAGCACAGGAAGAGAAGGAAGAGGCTGCTGCTGCTCCAGGAGCCCAAGTTACAGTCTGCTGTTGCTAATGTGTTTTGAAAGGGGGGAAGAGAGAATGAATGAGCATGTCTGTGAGAGTGAGTGAGTGTGTATTTGTGTAGGAAGAAGAGATCTGAGAGTGAATGTAGGTGAGTAGGAGAGAGCTGAGTGCAAGTGAGCATGGGTGTGAAAGTGAGTGGGCATGTGTGTATGGAAGAGGGAGAGATGTGAGTGAGTGTGTGTGTGTGTTGGTGGGAGAATGGCAGAAGTAAAGGTGTAAATGGACATGTGAGAATGTGAGAGAATGAGCAGTGAAAGTAAGTGTGAAGATGTAAGAGTGTTTATGAGAGCAAATTTGTGAGCATCCGGTCCCACTGTGCAGTTGCCCTCCCCCTGTAGCCCCCCCCCCCATCAAATCCATGGTAATCTTAGGGTGACTGGAAGTCAAATGTTCCCAGGTATGAAGGGCACCAACAGTGACATCAGCATTCCAAGCCCCCGTGAGAAAGGCAAAGGAGCACAAATAGTGGCATGAACACTCCAAGGCATCAAAAGGGGCAAAGGCAGTAACAGTGACATCAACACCCCAAGGCATAGAGTGATGACTATGGCAGCAAGTACAGAGGCATGAAGACCCCAAGGCATAGAGTGGCGGGTAAGGCAGCAAAAGGTGTGGCAACAACACAGCAGAGCACTGAACCAGAACAGCAGCAAAGCAGTGAAGCAGGCCAGGCAGAAGCATGCGTAGTAACAAGATTGCAAGACATTCAAAGAGGTGCAGGGAAGAAGAGGATTTTGTTTTCATTTAATTTTTTTTTTGTATTTTATTTTTGGTACCAAAACACCCCAATGGAGCCAAAAGAGCAGATGGGTAATGGGAACAGACTGGGCGGCAGCAACAGCAAGAGTGGTAACAACACAGCAGGGTACTGAACCAGAAAAGAAGCAGGTCAGCAGGAGCAAGCCAGTAGGTAATTGATTCTTTTTCTTTTTTGTTTCCTGGATCCCATCCTGTCCTGATTTACAGATGCACCATTTTTCTGCCATCACGTACTATGTTACAGTGCTACTGTGCATTACAACTAGAAAAGAGATGGGGTGGGAGGAGAAACTTGTATTTTTTTTTCTTAACATTACTTCTTTCTGGAGACAAAACACCCCTAGTATAACCAAGAAGAAAGCTGAGGGAACTAGGCTTGTATCCTAGAGGTGTACAGCAAAACAGTAAGGTAGAGAACCAGAAAAGAGATGGGGGGTGGGGAAGAAAATTGTATGTTTTCTTTTTTTTTTTTTTATTGTAAGAACAAAACATCCCAGTATACCGAAGAAAAAAGCAGGAGATATAAAATGAGGGTGGGGCTCAGTTACAAGCAGGAAGAGAAGCTGAGAGCAGGAGACCTCCTGAGGTCTATGAAAGTGGAAGAAATCCCAGTTATAGAAGAAAACGAGAAATCTATGAATCCACAGCCTAAAAAGGTAGAAAGCATGGTAGGTTCACTCACCTGCTACCTCTGACTGAATACTGTTTGGGTTCTAGTGGGCAGAACCCAGGCAGAGCTCCACTGCTTGCTGTTTTGTTGAGTCTATGAACTTTGATAATGGAACTCTGCTACCAAATTATTGCAGCTTGACAATTTGGCTGTGGGAACTGAAAACCTTTTGCAAGCCACGTTAATGAATGTTAGTGCACAGGAGATTTAATTACTGTCACTGCTGTTCTTCATTCCTGAGTGTTGGAAAGAAAAGATTTTGCTACCAAACTACTATAGCTTGACAATTTAGCTATGAGAACTGAAAAACTGGTGCAGGACATCTAACATCCCTCCCTTTACCTATCCGTTCTTCTCTATCCTTTTCTCTTCTCTTAGCCTCTTCTATTTAATCAGTTATTTGTTATAATGTAACTTTTTTCTTCCAATTTCTCTTCCTCTTCTTCCCTTTCGTTTTATGTAAACCGATGTGATGTCCATACGAACTTCGATATATAAAAGTGTTTAAATAAATAAATAAATAAGTAAGGACAAGCTAATTGATACTAGTGCACAACATTTTATTTATCAGCACTGCTGTTCTTTAACCCTAAGTTTGAAGGAGAAGCTTGGATTATTGGCTAAAGGAACTGAAATGGTGAAAGCTGGGCTAATTGATACCCATGCACAAGACTTTAATGATTGACACTGTTGTTCTTTATCCCTAAGTGCGAAAGAGGAGGTTTTCTACTAATCTAGTCAAATAGAAATATTGGGCTATTGATATTGAATTAGGGAAAGCCTGACCATTGGGAAACTAGAATTGAAACTTGGCTGGAAGAAAGGTCAGTTACTAATAAAAATTCATACAGGGCTACAGAGAAACTTAAGAGGGCTCACTGATCAGCCAGATTAGAGGCCAGAGCCAGTCCATTTCTCTTCTGCCAGTAGGTGCTACTCTTGCATTCAACATCGAGGCCACAATGTTGGTAAGCCTTCCGCCTAACATTATGCATTGGGAAATGCCTGACCTGTAACTTGCTTTGATCCTTACAGTGCACTGGTACCGGCAGAAAGTCCCATTGCCCATCCTTGAGGGAGTTTGGCCAATTCACTTCCAAGGTTCCAATCCGCCATCCTCACACTATCTCAGGAATTTCTTGGTTTCTGTGCTTATTAGTCTCGCTGCAATAGGCAATAGTCTATTTCAATGGGCAATAGACTTGAATGGGAAACATAAAGAAATGAAACTAAAATTTTCATTTAATTTGTGGGTACCTTCCACTTGTTTTGGGGGTCCAAAAATGAAATGAAACTGGCCTAATTCTTTGCATTTTACCAATTCATTTCAACAAATGTGCATTCCTACTCTTTAATTATGTGTGTACTTTTTACTCACAAAAAAAGTACATGCATTCTTTTTTTTGGGGGGTGAAGATATTCATATTTCAAAACCTACCGGTAATTAGTTCCTGCCATACAGGTTTTTAAATATTTGCTGAAATCTCTGCGCTCATTTGGCGCCTCATGTGTACTTTGAAAGCTGTGCTCCCTCTGCTTTATGCCCATTAGTGAATCATGAATATTAAATTATATAAAACATGAGAAATGTGACCATTTTTTCTTTTTAGTTTAGGTAAACTTATACTGCATAAAGATCAGGAATTCTGAATTTGTGATAACTTCTTTTTTGCCCTGACCTTCTAATGCTACATTGTGTTTTGCATTATTTGAGAAAGGAACTGTTTTGAGAGTTAGCCCCTTTTAAGAGGTAAGAGACATCTAAGTCAAGCATGTTGGTCTTAAAAGAATACATATATATATATAGAAGTACTAAGAAGTTATGACTTACCCATCCCCCATTACTCCCACTCCCACAGCCCCACTGTCAGTCTCATTTTCACCTCCCCCATGCCCACTCCTTGCCCACCACTCCCAGTATCATTATCATACTCACCACCACTACCACTATCTGTTCTTTGAGGGGGGCAATTGTCAGATTGTCCACTTTGGAGAATAGTCTGTATACTTTCCCTTTAAAACTTGACCTTGGTACAAATCACCTATGAACATTTCCACCTACTTTCTGTGCAGGTAGATTTTGCAAGGAAAATAATATGCATAGATTAGAAACTATGTTCTGTGTTCTATTTTCTGATTTCGCCCAGTTCTTATTTATTTATTTCATTTATATATTGCACTTTTCAGCACTTCAGAGCGGATTACATTCAGGTACTGTAAGTATATCCCTGTCCCCAAAGGACTTGCAGTCATAAGTTTGTACTTGGCGCAGTGGAGGGTAAAGTGACTTGCTCCATCTCCCTTCCCCCAGTTCATACTAGGAAAGCCTCCCCGAAATGCCGTTAAAAATATGCATTTTGTGGAACTCTCCATGTACGTTTAGCTGCAGTGAGAGAGGGTCAGTTTTATACCGCCAATTTGTGCACATAAACTGCTATTTACCTGCATCACTGAATTTGAACATTGTCTTCTGAATGGAGTTGGCATTGCTGTTCCTCCATCGCGTGCTAAAACTAGTTCTTCAACCTCTTTTTTGACATTCTGCGATAAAAACTGTGATTAATCAGGTCCCAAAAAATTGTCAAAGGCCCTATTAACTAACTTGTATTAAATATTGGCAAGTTAACATAGGTAACCTGCTGATTTTAACCTGTTTGGTAGCCACAGTGCAAGTTACGCGCTTCTACCCCGTAGACGACTTGATTCACCAAAACTCTTTTTGATGTGTAGCGGGGAAAATAGCTCAAAATCCCCACATTGCACTTGTCATAAAAGCAGATATTAGGAAGATATTTTGCAAAAAAGAAAAAGATTTGTCACAACCTGAAAAAAAGATATTTGGAGTAAGCAGGAGGAGGGCCCAGTATAGATGCTGCAGTAATGTCTTCCAGGCTACCTGCAGACATTCACCCAAATACATACATACTTTCAGCAGCCCTCAGATCCTGCTTGAGGTTGGAATAAATCTGGGCCAGAGTGTTGCCACAGCTGTACAAAAACATTTTTGCAAAACAATTGGCTTCATGTTCGTGCAAAAAAACACAAAGAAGAAATGATCCACACTGACTACTCAGAGTGCTAGCTGGATAGCACAGGTCGAGTACGTGCAATCGATTTGAGACTTTATTGACCTGTGCGATTTTTGTCTATTAGTTTTTATCTGTAAAAGTCTGCTAATAGACTTGTTAAACACAACAAACATAACAAGATTTTATTGCAAATGAGCTAACATATCATTTTATCTGAAATGTATTGCAACGGTCCACATAAAGAACATACCACAGAGACACTTCAGGGAGAATACTTGAAAACGTATCAGTGATAAACAACCTCAGTGATGTTCTTTGTAATTTTGAAAGAGCAGCTAATGAGTTCTCTTTTTAACATAAAGGGTTGTTACTGGGTCAGATCATTTAGTCTGGCACAACAAGCTGCCTGTTTAGAACATGATATCTGATATTCCTCTTTTCTTAAATTTTGTAGCTGAAAGATAACAAGTACTGCAATCAGCCTGGATTTTTGTTTTCCTGCTCCCACGGCCATGTTCTGGAGCAAGAAAAAGAAATACAGTAATTGTGAACATTTTCCTTCTTGATAAGAAACTATTTCAAGTGTCTCTAGAGCGCACGAGAGATGTCAGTCAGAAATGGAACTTTTCCATTTAATTGGCAGAGTTGCAGAAATTTAAAATGGCAGCACATGCTTCTCTGAGCTTCCTGACATCAGGTTTTCTTAAAGTATTAGTACTAGGAATAAGACTCTTTTAGACAATACATGCCAATCAATCATCAAGAGACTTCCTTAAAAACTGCAAACAGTTGATCTGCATAATCAGAAACCATACCTTTATAAATATCAAATTACAGAGCAGAGTCTAGGTTTTTGTTGCTATGTTAACATTTTTAATGAATGAAATAAAAAGTTACCTGCTACTTTATCCTCATAACACACTTTTTATTGCCTTTCCTCTCTTCTGGACAGTAAAATGCATCTAGCAGGACTACTGGGACATCAGTCAAAAATCATTTCCAGGTCGGGGGTATCTTTTTATAGCAAAGCTGGGAGGTCTGCTTCTAACGGACAAGCACCTCATGAGGTTTTAGCATGCTCATTTTAGAGTAGCTGCATTTTAGCCTAGCTGTTGTGTATTGTCTGGAAAACTTATGGTTTTGATTTTGGTATTGCCTTACACATTTATTTCTGTTTTAATAGAGTTGTTATATGTTATTTAGTCAAAATATGCTTACAGTCTGAACTGGAGAACATAAGAATTTGCCATACCGGGTCAGACCAAGTGTCCATCAAACCCAGCATCCTGTTTCCAACAGTGGCCAATCCAGGCCACAAGTACCTGGCAAGTACTCAAACACTAAGTAGATCCCATGTTACTGATGCTAGTAATAGCGATGGCTATTCTATAAGAAAAACTTGATTAATAGCAGTTAATAGACTTCTCCATAAACGTATCCAAACCTTTTTTGAACCCAGCTAGACTAACTGCACTAACCACATCCTCTGGCAACAAATTCCAGAGTTTAATTGTGCGTTGAATGAAAAAGAATCTTCTTTGATTAGTCTTAAATGTGCTACTTGCTAACTTTGTGGAGTGCCCCCTAGTCCTTCTATTATCCGAAAGAGTAAATAACCAATTCACAATTACCCATTCTAGACCTCTCATGATCTTAAAGACCTCTATCATAACTCCCCTCAGCCGTCTCTTCTCCAAGCTGAACAGCCTTTACATCTTTAGCCTTTCCTCATATGGGAGCTGTTCCATCCCCTTTATCATTTTGGTCATCCTTCTCTGTACCTTCTGTTTTTTTCAATCAGTGTTGTAGTAGGTGAGAAACAGTCCAGAAGGGGTAGACATAAGATGAGGTTAAACCTCAAAAGGAATTGCTGAACCAGTTAATGATCTTTCACCTAAAATGAGCCGAGACAGAGCGGAGATCCCCATAGCTTTTAATTTATCTATGCTAAATGTTAAGTCCCTAAAGCATAAAAGTACCCAAATTTTTGATTAACTATCAGATAAGAGCTTAGATCTCATTCTAGATTGGTTTTTAGAGAGTGCTGTGGAGGAGCGGGCTATCTTGATCCATGAGGGTACTAATGACATAAGGAGGCACAGGAGGTATGTTCTGGAGACATAAGTTAGGCTTCTAGATAGCAAACCAAAATTCAGAAACTCCAGGATATCATTTTCGGAAATGCTCCCAGTTGCATGTGCAGGACCTCAGAGGCAGGTTGAGTTCTGGAGTTTCAGTGCATAGATGAGAGAGAGGTGGAGGGTGGAGAGCTTTAGATTCAACTTTTTGCTGGTTATACCTACCTTGATTGTTTATATTGTGCATGGTTATATATCTACCTTGCTCTTTTAAATGATGATTTTTAATTTTTATTATTGTTCAGTTTAATTTCTTGTGGTCAGGTACAATCTGTTAATGGAAAAGTAAGCCTTACTTTTTGTTCTCACCTGGGCCGCTAGACTAAGGAAATTTGTGTGCAGATCTCGCTCTGTCTTCTGCTTCTTGGAGAAGAACCTGATAAGCCCTGCAGTCTAAGTGTTCTGATTAAATCTTTTGAATTTCTTTTGCTGTTTACACCTGCCTTGCTCTTTTAAATCTTAACTTATTTTTCTTTTTGTTCAGTTTCTTCTCTTGTCAATAGAGATAATCTTCTACAGGCAAAGTGAACCTTAGTTTTTATTTTCCCATTCACTCCAATCCCTTTTTCTCTTATATATACTCCCTTATTTTTGTGGTGAGCAGACTTTCCTTTCCTATAAGGCTCCTACTTGGCATAAATTTATACCTGTTCATAGCTTCTCTTTTGCTCTTTTAAATGCTACTTCAACTTTCATGTTTGCCGAGTTTTAGATTGAACTACTTTACATTTTGGGTTACTTGCTCGAGAATTCTCAATTCTTGCCTGAATGAGAAAAAAAAAGATGCAGATAGTGGTCTAGCAGTAGGACATGAGCTATCCAGTCTTTTGCAGTGAGATTATCTTCCTTTGGGAAGACACGGTAGAAAGAGCTCCAAGCACGCAAAGAACAAGAATGGTCTCTGGAAGCTGGAGTGACTGACCTTGAGGAACTGAGGCAGACAGAAAGGAATATAGAGGAGACCTTCAAGGATACAGTAGAGTGACCCCATCTCTACTCTTAAAAAGCAAAGCGGAAGCCGATCAATAATGCTGGAAAGCAGAAGAAACAGTAGTGATCGGTGTAACAAGGGATTCTTTATTGGAATATGCCCGACTCTGGCCGAGTTTCACTCATACAGAAGCTGCCTCAGGGGCTACTACAAGAACAATAAAATAATAATAAATAATAACAAATAAGAAACACACATATACATAGATTAAAAAGACATAGACATGTGTGGATACATATAAAATGTCACATAACATAAGGAAACATAATAAAATCATAAAATATTAAAATCAAAATCAAAACTGATTTGTCAAAATTGCTCAGTGATGTGTACTTATTGATAATATGTGCAAAAGCTAGCGTACTTGAAACCAATGTGAAATATATAAACATCTATGCTTGGGAATTAACAAGAGCCAAATGGGCGTGTGTAAGTAATACACATATGTGTGTCAATTAAGCCGGTGGATGTGGATTCAAAATAGCGAAAAAAAACATCTGTAGAGAAGCAATTGGGTTGTAACTACAAGTACCTGTTCCAATGGTTATTTTTTCATATGTCATACTTCAATGTGAGAACAACACATAAAGTATTGATTAGAATTCTAAAAAGAAGAGGGAAAGGAAGAAGCAGCTTGGTGTTAAATGGAAGATGTACACATTCTAAAATTGCAATTGGTTTCAAGTACGCTAGCTTTTGCGCATATTATCAATAAGTACACATCACTGAGCAATTTTGACAAATCAGTTTTGATTTTGATTTTAATATTTTATGATTTTATTATGTTTTCTTATGTTATGTGACATTTTATATGTATTCACACATATCTATGTCTTTTTAATCTGTGTATATGTGTGTCTTTTATTTATTATTATTTTATTGTTCTTGTAGTAGCCCCTGAGGCAGCTCCTGCGTGAGTGAAACTCGGCCAGAGTCGGGCATATTCCAATAAAGAATCCCTTGTTACCCTGATCACTACCGTTTGTTCTGCTTCCCATCTCTACTCTGGCAGTCCCTGTGCTGCTTTGGAGAAGCAAGGACACCAGGAATTGAGACAGACAGATAGACAGCTATATAGAGGACACCTTTAGGTACATAGTCAAGAGGTCCAACCTCACGTGGTTGCTTTGGAGGAGCATGGACATGAGGAAGGAGATTATCACCCATCAGTGGCAAGAAGTGATCCTGTAGCTGGGATCTGCCTTCTAGGTGATATTTTATCTTCTCACATGAAGCATACATCTTCAAGATGGCAGGGATAGGATGTTACTGGTGATACATTCTTTAGGGAAATAGCTGTGAGAATTTCTTGGAGTTAGCAGACCTCATTTATCATCTACACAGATTTTAGAAAGTGGCAGGTGAGAAGCTGGCTGTCGTGGTCCATTTGGTTACCAGTGATATAGGAAAGTGCAGGAGGAAGGTTCTGGAGGCTAGGTTTAGGTTGCTAGGTAGGAAACTAAAATCCAGAATCTCCAGGATATGATTCTCAGAAATGCTTCCAGTTCCAAGCAAAGAACTCCAGAGGCAGGCTGAGTTCCAAAGTCATAATACATGGATGAGAAGATGATGCAGTAAGGCGGACTTTAGATTCATTAGGAGGACCTGGTAACTTTTTAGAAATGGGAAACCTATTTTTGGCTCGATCTTTACCAAAATGGAACCCAGCTGCTGTTGCTAGCAATTGAAAAGGAGGTTCAGCACTTTTTAAACTAGATCATGGGGTAAAGTCGACAGTTTCTCAGGAGCACAGGATTCAGAGCAAGATATCTGAAAGATTACAATTAGAACAAGGGAAATTAGGGTCCTGACTGTGAAGATATGGAAAAAGCTGAGGTTTCTCAGGTGTATTTAAAAAAAAAAAAAAAAAAAAAGAGCAGACATATAAGAATGATTCCAAATTACCTGAACCAACAGCTAGTATGCAGATTGAAGAAAATAATAAAAACAATGCTTTTAGATACAAATGCTAGAAGTCTAAAAAATAAGATTGGAGAGTTAGACTATATGGATTCAGATGAAGATGATGACAGAGAGGGTAATTTTATAGCATCACAGGTAACCTATGTGACAAATACATGTCATTCCAATTTTTAAATGAAATGTACATGTGTATGTTTGCTTTGAAAATGATCCCATCAAAAGGACCTGCACAAGTGAAGTTACACCCGCTATCCTGAATGCAGACATTTTTAGTGTAAACTTATGTGCATAGTCTTTAAAATCAAAACGTATGCAAGTAAGTGAAAACTCTACCCTAGCTCTACACCGGGATCAATTTAATTCAGTCTGGGTAAACTTACATGCAAACATACATATGTAAGTTTATGTGCACATTGGGTAGACAGTTTTATAAAACCCCATTTTATGTTTTACATGCAAAAATCCACTTGACAATTACCCCTTAATAAGCATGTATAATATATAACTGGTAGAAAAAGGACAATGAGTGGGACATTATGATACCAGGGTACAAATATACTGAAATGGTAGAACAAATAGAAGTGGTGATGGTTGTGTGGTATTATTTGTTAAGGATTCCTTACAGTCAAGTAGGATTCAGATTCTACAGGAAGCTAACCGCATGCAGGAATCTTTTTGGATAGTAATTCCATGCATGATTGGGAAGAATATATTTATTACCGTTCACCTGGACAGGATGTTGAAATATTGTGAAATGTTAAGAGATTAATGGAAGATTTCAATTACTGCAATATTGATTGGGTGACTGTCTTATCATAGCATGATTGGAAAGTTTAGTTTCTAGATTCTATAAATGGCAGTTCATTGAGCAACTAGTCTTAGAACAAACAAGGTGAAGAGAAAGGATACTCTAGATCTAGTTCTCACTGGAATGAATGATCTGTTGTAAGGGGTAATAGTGGTGAAACTTCTTGGCAATAGCAGTTATAATGCAATCAAATATGAGAAAATTACTGGAGGGAAACAAAACTATTGCAATAATATATACTGTAACTTTAAAAAGAGAGCCTAGGATAAAACAAGGAACCAGTTAGAGGAAACTAAGGGGAGCAGTTATAAGGGTTAAAAGTCTGCATGAGGCATGGAAACTATTTAAAAACACAATCTTGAAAGCTAAGATATCTTGGCAGGGGCCAAATCATCAGACCACGTATATGGAAACTCTGCTTTGACATGCCAATAACACATTCTGTTTTTATGCATATACTTTGATTCATGCACATGCATTTACACTCATACGTGGCCCCTTTTTAAAAGACGCATTACCCGTGATCAGGCCACATGCACACGTATATGGCCTTTGAAAATTCACCTATGGCTTTAAATATTAACTTCAATGAGTTTGAAATTTCTCAGACTTTTTGAAGCAACCAGATCAGCGTTCACAGCAGCCCTCATCTCTATGCAAAACAACCAAACAGGTTACATGGTAAAATATCACCAGTCTGCACATTGCTCATGGAATTATGGGTTTCAAAGCTGAATCTGTAGAGTAATACAGCTCCTGGGTCTCACCAGCATCCTAAGAATTGCTCAGAGGAACCTGCCCTCAGTTACACATCATCTCCTCCCCCCCTCCCCCCCCAACCTGCTTTGAGACTTTGCGGAGCTGCCAGAGAGATACAGAGGCATTGACATTCTCCGTGGGAGCCGACAGTCTCAATAATGTGGCATCAATGGATAATGCAGCCAAAGAGTCCATTCTGGAAACAAGGAGCAAGACTTCTACTGTCCTTATAAGCACCATCAGCAGCACAAAATTATCTATGAGGCCTCTAATTTTCAAGGGTTTTTCAAAATGAACTTCAGTTCCTAAAAATGTAAAATTGTGTATTTGGAACACAAAATTCCAGCGTGCTGTATATCCGTTAGATGGACAGGAACTGGGATTTGTCAAAGAAGAGAGAGATCCAGGAGCAAGCATCTCAGATGAATTCAAAATAGCTAGAACTTGGAAAATGAACAGTAATCCTGGTTGCATAAGTAGGGACCTTTGTTTTCAGGGGTTTTTTCCATAAGAATTTCAAAGTTTTAACAAAAGATTCAGTGGAAAAATGACTTTTCCATTGATTTTTCCCCCCTGTGTTATAACTAAGTCATTTTCCAATGATTTATTTTTTTTGGTATAATATTGAAATTCCCAAAGGAACAAAAAAACCTTGAAAATGAAAGTACCTATGCATAAGTAATTGTAGCACAGCAGGTAAAAGGAGGTAACGTTTGTTCTTTATAGATCACTAGGAGACCCCCAGCTTAAATTCTATGAGGTCAATATTCAAAAGGGTTTGTCTAGCTAACTATCGGGCCGATACAGTAAAAGTATGCACACAAGCCACTCAGCCACGGGTTGGAAACCGGACGCCGGCAAAATTGAGCATCCAGTTTTCAACCCGTGAGCCGTGGGCTGATTTTAAATTTTTAAAAAACATTTTTTTATAACTTTTGGGACCTCCGACTTAATATCGCCATGATATTAAGTCGGAGGGTTACAGAAAAGCAGTTTTTACTGCTTTTCTGTGCTTTTTCCCAGTGCTGGCAGAAATTAGCGCCTACCTAAAGGTAGGCGCTAATTTCTGAAAGTAAAATGTGCGGCTTGGCTGCACATTTTACTTACTGAATCGCGCGGGAATAACTAATAGGGCCATCAACATGCATTTGCATGTTGCGGGCGCTATTAGTTTTGGGGGGGTTGAACGCGCGTTTTCGACCCCTTACTGAATAAGGGGTAAAGCCAGCGCGTCGAAAACGCACGTCCAGACGCGGGTTAACAGTGCACTCCGCCGGAGCGCACTGTACTGTATCGGCCTGTATAGGAGTTAGCCAAGCAAAAACTTACTTTTCAATTTCCCACCCCACTGAGCAGCAAAAGTTTAGCAGGCTTAGTCACTACCTTCCTAAAACTTAGCTGGATAAAAAGAAGAAGTGTCGGATGTGTTTTGGGGTATGGCTTTATTTGATCCAGCTATCACTCATATTCAGTTATCCGACTAACTCTGCCTGGAAAAATTGCTATCCTAAAGTTAGCCAGATAAATTAAAAAAAGATCCAGAGGCTGATTCCCCCTCCTGCCTACCCTGCCGATTTTGCGCAGCCTTGCACGCACTGGCCCCGGATTTTATAAGATACGTGCGGCTACGCGCGTATCTTATAAAATCTGGTGTACTTTTGTTCACGCCGGCGCGTATTTTGTGAAGATCTACCTCAGTGAGTGAGGAGCAGGAGGAAGAGAGGATCTTACCTTTTCCCACCCTGCCAAATATTAGCGCCGAGAGCTCTGACAGCTATCATGCTTAATATTAATTTATTCACTTCACTCCGGCTGAAAAGTTCCATGGTTGGTCTGTGCACTGACAGCTGTCAGTAAAAGGACAAATTCCTGTTCAGAAGTAATTTTTGAACAGTAAATGGTCTGTTCACTGGCAGCTGTCGGTGAACAGACTAATCGTATGTCTTTCGACTGGAATGAAGTGAATAAAGTAACACTAAATGCCGATAGCTGTTGGTGGGAAGGCTCTAGGCATTATGTATACTCTGATCTTCTAAATGCCAAAGAAAAAGCTGGATGCTGTGATGGTGTTCCAACATAAAACTTTACTGGGGTGGTTGTTCAATATGAATAATATGCTACTTCTGACACATTTCTTTGGTAATATCCATAATGCAACTGACAGCAATAAATGTGTGGATCTGTGGGCCCTTAATCTCTCCCTCACGGTCCCTTCTTTCTCCCTGAATGGAATATGAAAGTACCTTGGGCAAACTGGAAAAGGTATTTCTATCCCCTCAGAGGTACATTTAAAATACCTGGGATTCACTGCTTCATCTTGAACACTTCAGTTCTTTCCGTTCCTCTTCCATGTATCTTGAGAGCACCTCCACAATGTTTGCCCTAGGGCCCACCAGTGTGTTGTTCTTTTCTTTCTCTCTTCTCCCAGATGTGGCACCAGCTAGGTGTTCACTCTTTTTTAAACAGAGGTCAGTATTCAAAAGCCATTTAGATAGATAACGCTTAACAATTTAGCTGGATAACCAGATTCACGCTGGAAGCGGCCAGGATTGCATTGCTCTGTGATCCCAGCGTTTGAAATGGCCCCAATTAAGATACTGGGAGGGTGGGAGGGCTTCAGGTGCCAGCAGGCGGGGGAGTGGTTTGGAGGAGCAGTAGACAAGGTTTACTTTTAAATTTAGTAGGGGAGGGCTGGACTTGGTGCATCGGTTTACTTTTCATTTTAAACCTTATGAAAAGTTTGGGAGAGAGTTCTAGATCAGCGGGTGGGTGATATGGGGGGGGGGGGGCAGGAGGCCTGCAATTTTATTGTATTTATTTTACTAAGGAGTGCTGGTTACCTCGATATCTTTTGAAGATATCTGGGTAAGCAGCAAGTTATCCGGCCACACAAAACTGGATAACTGTAGGTCATGTTGTCATATTTAAACACTTCCCGGTTAAGCCTAAAGTTATCTGGCTATTTGTAGTACATCCTGCTGAATATATAGGAGAAGTTATCTGGCTACTTTTAGCAGGATAACTTATCCACTTCATGGCCTAATGAATGTGCACCTCAGAATCCCTGAGTAGGGATGTGCATTTGTTTAAAACAAATGTGCATTCTAAATCATATAAAGCCATTTTTATTTCGTTTTGTTAAATTTAAAACAAATCAAAAATGCCTCCAAAAAATCTAAAAGTGTTCAGATTTTTTCATGTTGGAAAAATAGCTCTATTTTCTGGAACAAAAAATCTGAGAAAATGAAACTCTATCCCCTCCCACCCCAGCTGAAAAGAATTTGGGCCAAAAACAAATTGAATGAACTGAAATGAAAATATTTTTCAGGCACATCCCTATGCTTTACCTTGGACTGAGGAACACCTGGATGATACAAAAAAACTCCCTCAACTCTCACTCCTCTTTTTAGTGTGGGAAGGGTGAATAATACTGCCCCTCATCAAAAATCACCAAATGAGTAAACCACTGAAAAAAAGTTAAAATACCATCCATTTAGAGGTGAACTGGAAATAAATCTCTTAACTGACTAAGTCCTGGATTTATCAAAATGTGATAAGCATCGCATGTGGTAGCAAAAGGGGTGTGGTTTATGGTAATAGACAGTTTATCACAATTTGTGCTAATTACCTATGTGAAGAGCTAATTTAGTGCAAATTGTGATAACATTTTCAGACTTTGTGATAATTGCCAGACCTCTTGCATTCAACCACTGGAGAGTGAGGGAGAGAGAGAGAGACTAGCCATAATGTCCTCTCCCTAGATAGGCCCACCTAGTAACTCGAGGTGAGGTTTAGGTATTAGTGTATGGAGTTAGGGGCCACTTTGATATTCAACGTGAGATGTACGAACAGAACAGTGGCCTCTTGTCAAGATTTGATGACCTTCGGAGTGAGGAAACTCACTCCAAGATGATATTTGTGCAAGGTTCTCTCAACCTAGCTTGATGGACACTCTACCTGGGTAACATCAAGCTAGGTGGAGAGAACATTGCACAAATCTCATCTTTGGATGAGTTTATAATAAATACATTAGGGTTCACTATATTATAAATAAATTATAAATTTATATTATAAATAAATACATTAGGGTTCACTATATTATAGAGAACCAGGATTAAACCATTCTGCATCTTTCAATGGGTTCTGTGCAAAAATGGTGCATTTCTCTACACTGCATGACTTAGCTATTAGGCCACATGACTTAGCAGGGATCCCGGTGGGGCTCTGCAAGTGAATCATGTATGGGCAAACCAGAGGGTGTTGTTAGTGTGTCTGTAACAGAGGTGGGCACCCTACAGCCCTCAGAAATGAAATCTACAGGCTGGAGGTGATGTTACTGCTGCAGATAGAATCTTCACATCAGGAACTCCTCCTGATGCTTGGATTCCACTCTTTGGTTGGAATTTGGGCTGGGAAATCACACCCACTCCCCATACATTCACTGCCCCCCCTCCCCCCATCTTTGTGGCTTTCATGGCAAAGAGGTATGCCCACCCCTGTCCTATAGTGCTCTCCCTATGTGGTACAAATATCTTTTCTCAGGTCATGCCAGGAAAGAAAGCCAAATCATAACTTTCTGAGAAAGCATTTGTTTATATATAGGATTTGGGATAACTGTTTGGATGCATCCTAGAATTGTCATATTTACAGTGGGGGTTTGGGTTGTGTGATCTAGGTTATTTGGGTTTTCAAGAAAACTCATTCTTAGGCCTTTCTAGAACCAATTTATATATAGGGTCCAGGATGGTTGCCTTGAGTTCTTTAGCAGTCAACAATATTAGTTAGTGCTTTAGATGCCTTAGGACAGTGGTTCCCTACCCTGTTATGAAGGCACACCTAACCAATCAGGTTTGCAGAATATCCATAATAATAAGTATTCATGAAATATCTCATACATATTCCTTGTGACTACCCTAAAAACCAGACTGGTTAGCTTTGCTTCCTTGGTTGGGTTGGAAAGCAATAGTTTAGGATATAGTTTCTGTATAGGGCTATATGGTCCCTTAATGTGATTTTTAGTTTAAAATATTACTGTATGTCAGGGCTTTTATGATTCTTTTGATGTGATTCCTGGTTTACGATGTTTCTCTGTAACAGAGCCTTACAGTTCCTGGTAAGATTTTAAAGTTATTTTATATGTAATTTAGTTTATGCTGTTCTGTAGATAAAGGTGGAACATCAAATGGAATAACATAAATAAATATTATTTTTTTATTTTATGATGGTTGGTATTCATTAAAACTTCCCTATCTGATACCATTCACTCTCTTCCTGGTGAGAAGTCATTTGGGTGAATCAAGCCTTCAGACAGTTAAGAAGAAAGGACATCTACTTATCTCATATTTTAATGCAAAATTATAGTTTTGTTTAGAAATAATTGTTGTGATACCACCCACAGGTGGCTTGCTTACCTCCAGCGCTCCCCGACACTGCCAGTTGTCCATCCGGCTTGGAACCTGGCACTGAGGCCATCTTCGTGGCTTGTGATGCCGCCGACACTGCCACTTGTTGTTCGCGGCCTGAGGTGTCATTCTCTTCTGCCACCTCTAGTGCTGCATTGCCATTGCAGTTAGTGCCACCACTGCTGTCTGTCTTTGCAGCCTGAATGCCGCCGACATGTGACTCCTATCTAGTGTCTCCTAGGCGCGCGCGTGCACCTCTCTTGAACATTTAAAGGGACTGCGCAGGAAAAACTCTGTGGCCCTTTCAGGTTGATGATGTCTTCTATCCAGCCCTATAAAAGGGCTTTTCAGTTTGTCCCTCGAAGCCTTCATAAGGAGTTGCTTCACCCCTGGAGTTCCAGTTCCAGCTCTTGCTCCAGGAGTTGTCGGAGTTCTTGATTTTCGCTTCTTCAAGGTCTTCATGTTCTTTGTGGGAGCTCCTCTATATTCTTTTGTTCCATGTTCCTGGTCTCGCGACAGTCTCTGTGTCTTCTGTTCCTGATGTCAAGCCCTTGCAAATTCCTGATATTCCAGTCTTCGTCTCCTAGTCCTGCCTTCCAGGTTTTCTCCTTTGTCTAGTCCTACAGGCATGCAGTGATGTGGTCCATGGCCAGCCCTTGGGTTGTGTAGGGCAACTCCTGGCACAAGGACTGTCTCCAAGTCCATCTTTACTGGTCAAGTGTCTGATGTCCTTTGTTTTTAAACACTGGGGTCCCATCCCTGTTCTCAGTTTCTGATACCTGAGTTCCTGAATCCTGTTCCTGGTCTTCAGAGTTCCTTCTCTCAGCTTCTGCCCATGTCCTAGTCTCAAGTTCAGAGTCTGCTCTACATTCAGTGTGGTCTGGGTTGTGCAGGGCTCATTTTAATCCTGAACCTGAATTGAAAACTTGAATCCTGATCCTGAATCTGAAACCTGAGTCTGCGCCTTCATCTCATCCAAGCCTTCAGTGCCTTCATCTCATCCTCATCACCAGAGTCATCTATTCTCCTCATCCTCCATCTGTCCTGATGCTCAAGCCATTACCAAGCAGCAAATCTGAACGGGCTTTCAGAGTGGCCAGAAGGCTACCCCCAAAGACCATCATTGTGTTGCTGGGTCTCACCCCGACCCTTTAAATCTAATTATTAAGAATCCCCCACTTGACCCCCCCCCAAAAAAAAACTTTCCTAAAGTACCTGGTGGTCCAGCGGGGGTCCCGTGAGCGATCTCCCGCTTTCGGGCCATCGGCTGCCAGTAAACAAAATGGCACCGATGGCCCTTTGCCCTTACCATGTGACAGGGGCTATCGGTGCCATTGGCCAGCCCCTATCACATGGTAGGAGCAATGGATGGCCCACACTGGACAAAGTAAGACAAGCTAGATAGGCTGTATGAGGCTGGACAGGCTGGATGAGGCAAGGCAGGTTGGACTAAACAAGGCAGGTTGGACAGAATGGATGAGGCAAGGCAGTGTGCTGGTATCGCAGCTGGGTTTAAATACTCAGTGACATGACATAATCCAAGAGCACCGGCCAAGAAAGTTCCCGCTGCAGGATTATAAGAAGTATAGGCGTGCCATGTTCCTGGTCTCGCGACAGTCTCTGTGTCTTCTGTTCCTGATGTCAAGCCCTTGCAAATTCCTGATATTCCAGTCTTCGTCTCCTAGTCCTGCCTTCCAGGTTTTCTCCTTTGTCTAGTCCTACAGGCATGCAGTGATGTGGTCCATGGCCAGCCCTTGGGTTGTGTAGGGCAACTCCTGGCACAAGGACTGTCTCCAAGTCCATCTTTACTGGTCAAGTGTCTGATGTCCTTTGTTTTTAAACACTGGGGTCCCATCCCTGTTCTCAGTTTCTGATACCTGAGTTCCTGAATCCTGTTCCTGGTCTTCAGAGTTCCTTCTCTCAGCTTCTGCCCATGTCCTAGTCTCAAGTTCAGAGTCTGCTCTACATTCAGTGTGGTCTGGGTTGTGCAGGGCTCATTTTAATCCTGAACCTGAATTGAAAACTTGAATCCTGATCCTGAATCTGAAACCTGAGTCTGCGCCTTCATCTCATCCAAGCCTTCAGTGCCTTCATCTCATCCTCATCACCAGAGTCATCTATTCTCCTCATCCTCCATCTGTCCTGATGCTCAAGCCATTACCAAGCAGCAAATCTGAACGGGCTTTCAGAGTGGCCAGAAGGCTACCCCCAAAGACCATCATTGTGTTGCTGGGTCTCACCCCTGTGTGTGCAGGTTCAAGCAGAGTTCCAAGCCTATCCAGCCTGTGCCCAGATGCACTCGCCTACCCGCGGTGCGTTCCTTGGAGCCTTGCCCCGGGATTGTGCTGTGGCTCAAGGGCTCACACCCACGTACCCTCCCAAGCGCCATCTGTGCTCACAACAATAAAGGCTTAAAAAAAGAGCTTTAAAGAGCACAAGGCTTTAGCAAGGCAGTTTAATTTGTGCAAGATCTCAGCAATTAAAACTGCATTGCTTGTATCGTCCCTCATTTATGCATCTGCTCATAAAAATGTAGAATAAAGCTTTGACAAACTGATGGGAAAGGCTAATTATAACAAAAGTCATCAGCACCCAGATTCATTTAATACCATTTTCAGTTTGACTCTGTTATATATTTAAAAGGTACTATATAATATTTACCTAGGAATGAGGTAAAGAAAGGTTCAGTCAGCAGGTGATTTGTTTGAATTAGGAGAGATAAGACAGATATGTGTACCTATTCTATTTATTGTTGCCAGCCAGGCTTTATCTGTATGATTAGTGAATTGTCCAAGTAGAATAAATCATTGTCACCAGTATGCAAGTGAATCAGTTTGCCATCAACTAACAAATCTCAGACAACACACATATAACATAACCCACCAAATTATTTTTGCTTTTCTAACTCTGGGGGTAATGGTCAAAACTGAGAATTCATCTAACACGCAAGAGATGGATGCAGAGGACTGATGGAAAGGACAAAGGAAGAATGACCAGAGATCGAAAAGGGTCTGCTCTCTCTGCAACGCCTTTCAATATCCCATCTGCCAAATCTTAGGGGCCATTTATTGTATGCGGATGACATTCAGTCTTATCTTCTGATTTCCACCATGGCCAATGATGCCCTGTCTAAAATTGTGTTGTGCCTGTCGGAGATTAATAGTTAGCTGAAACATAATTGTCTGGTTTTAAAATAGACTGATATTATGTTTCTCTGAAATTATGTTTCTTGCACATTATCCTGTCCCTGACATGTCATTTTAAAAATCAAGGACTCACAGAGGATAAGAACATAATAATTGCCATACTGGGTCAGACCAAGGGTCCATCAAGCCCACCGTCCTGTTTTCAACAATGGCAGGATCCCAAATACTAGACAGAACCCATGCTGCTAAAACCTTGGGATACGTGGTTAATAACAGTTTATGAATGTTTTGATTTCTTTATTTATAAGATTTATGAATCGCTTTCCATAAATAATGCCAAGCATTTTTAAACCCATCTTTTCTAACTGCCTTTATCACATCCTCAAGCAATGAGTTCCAGAGCTTAATTGTCTATTGAGTGAAAAAAATGATGTCTTTTAAATGTTCTACTAACTACTTTAATGGAGTATACCCGAGATTTTTTATTTTTTGAAAGACTAAACAACTGATTCCCATTTACCCTTTCTATTCCAATTATGATTTTATAGACCCCTATTATATTCTCCCCCCCCCCCCCCCCCCCCCTTAGCTGTCTCCTCTAAGATGAACAGCCCTAACTTCTTTAGCCTTTGTTCCTAGGGGAGCCATTTCATCTCCTTTACCATTTTGGTCGCCTTTCTCTGTACCTTTTCCAGTTCAACCATATCATTTTTAAGATGCAGTGACCTAAATTGTACACAGTATTCCAGGTGTGGTCTCACCATGAAGAAATACAGAGGTATTATGACATTTTCCATTTTATTCTCCATTCCTTTCCTAATAATTCTATTTATTTGTTTAATTCTATACTGCCTTTCTGTCAGTCAAAGCAGTTTATACTTTCAACATCCAAAGTTGTCATAAAGAAACAGAATACAATCAATTAAAAAACATAACATTTCATCCCTTTTTTCAATTTTAACAATTGCAAATTACCAGTGCTTGCTTAATAGTCTAATATCTGACTGCTTCTGTTGTCTAATATGAGATTTTACAATTCTCTCATTTCTGCCTGAATTACATCTACAAAGGTTTGCTTGAAAAGCCAGGTTTTTAGATGTTGTTTAAAGCCTTTTATTACTTCGACCAACTGAAGATTGCAAACAGAATTCTTAGCATTCCGTTTGCTTTTTGATTGCTGTTGCATGCTGAACCAAGAATTTCAAAATATTGTCCATGGTGACTCCTAGATCCTCTTTCTGGATGATAATTCCTAATATGGAACCTAACATTGTGCAACTACAGTTTGGATTACTTTTCCCTATGTGCATCACTTTTCGTTGCCCACATTAAATTTTATCTGCCAGTCTCCCAGATCGCAAGGTCCTATTGTCATTTTTCGCAATCTGCTTGTGATGTAACAACTTTAAATAATTTTGAGTCATCAGCAGATTTGATCACTTCACTTATTGTTCCTGCTTCCAGATCATTTAAAAAATGTATTAAAAAGCACCGGTCCCCGTACGGAACCCCAGGGCACTCCACTGTGTCTCTTCCTCCACTAACAAAACTGACCTTTCATTCCTACTTTATGTTTCTTATCTTTTAACCAGTTTGCAATCCACAACAGGATATTGCCTCCTATCTCATCACTTTTACATTTTCTTAGGAGTCTCTCATGGGGGACTTTGTAAAACACCTTCTGAAAATCTAAATACACCACATCCACAGCTCACCATTATCAGCATTTTATTAACCCCTTCAAAAAAATGTAGCAAATTTTGGAGGCAAGACAGCCCTGGCCCATCCAGGGCTCTCAATGGGTCCTTATGCCTGTGCCTAATGCAGCAACATTTATAGGAAGCAGGCTGGACAAGATTTACTCACATTCAGCAGAGAACAGCACTTTGCCACTTTGTAACAGGGGGAGTAAAAGCACCAAAAGTGCCTAGGGTTGGTAAAAATCTTAAATCCGTCCCTGCCCATGGGTAAATCTATGTTGGTTGTGTCCCATTAAACCATGCCTTTCTATATGCTCTGTGATTTTGTTTTTTAGAGTAGTCTCTACAATAGAGATGTGAATCGTGTGCCAGATCGTCTTAACGATCAGATTTGGGGGGGGGGGGAATCTGATCGTTAAGATATGTGAATTGGAATCGTTTCCGATTCCAATTCATATCGCTAATTTTTTTTTTAGGGAGGCCCGCGCCGCTAAAAAAACCAACCCACCTGACCCTTTAAATCGACCCCCCCAAAACCTTTTAAAATTACCTGGTGGTCCAGGGGGGCCTCGGGGAGAGATCCAGGGGGGCCTCGGGGAGAGGAGAGATCCAGGGGGGCCTCAGGGAGAGATTTCCCGTTCCCAGGCATCAGCTGTTCTAAAAAAAAAATGGCGCCGATGCCCCTTTGCCCTTACCATGTGACAGGGTATCCGTGCCATTGGCCGGCCCCTGTCACATGGTAGGAGCACTGGTGGCACCGGGGGGTCGATTTAAAGGGTCGGGTGGGTTATTTTTTTTATCAGGCCATCGGCGCCATTTTAATTAATGGCAGCCAAAATGGCGCCGATGGCCCGAGAGCGGGAGATCGCGCCGGGACCCCCCCCCCCCCCCCCCCCCACTGGACCACCAGGTAACTTAACATTTTGGGGGGGTTCGGGAGGGTAAGGAATTGGTTTTAAAGGGTCGGGGTGGGTTTAGAGGTTGTGTTGGTGTGCCGGTTTTCCCGCCCTCCCCCCAAATAATTCCCGTGCCCTATTTAACGATACAATACAAATGCCCCTGACGATAAATCGGGAGCATTTGTATTGTATCATGCACTCTAACGATTTAGAACGATTTAAAAATTATCTGACAATAATTTTAATCATTCAAAAACGATTCACATCCCTACTCTACAATTTTACTGAAACTGAAGACAGGTTTACTGGTCTATAGTTTCCTTGATCACTCCTGTAGCTCTTTTTAAAGACTTACACTGGCCACCCTCCAATCTTCAGGTACAACAGATTATTTTAATGATAGGTTACACATAACAGAAGATTTGCAATTTCATTTTTGAGGTTTTTTTTAGAACTCTAGTGTGTATACCATCTAGTACAGGTGATCTGCTTCTTTTTAGATTGTCAGTCTACCCTATTACATCTTCCAGGTTCACCATGATTTTTTACTCAATGCACAATGAATTGCCAGAGGATATGGTTAAGGCAGTTAGTGTAGCTGGGTTTAAAAAAGGTTTGGATACGTTCCTGGGGAAGAAGTCCATAAACTCCTATTAATCATTTTGATTTGGGGAACAGCCACTGCTTTATACCGACATCAGTAACATGGGATCTATTTAATGTTTGGGTACTTGACAGGTACTTGAAACTTGGATTGGCCACTGTTGGAAACAGGATGCTGGGTTTGATGGATCCTCGATCTGACTCAATAAGATAACTTCATATGTTCATATGCCCTCAGTGAAACTTGTCAGATTGGCAGAATCCCATCAATATATATATATTTGAGCTCTGACCGACATGCCATGAATGCACAGAAGAGAGAGCTCTGACCGACATGCCATGAATGTGCAGAAGAGAGCAGCTCTGACCGACGTGCCACAAATGCGCAGAAGAGAGCAGCTCTGACAGCGTGGAAAAGAGAGCTCTGACCGACGTGCTGCGAATGTGCAGGAGATGTAGTATATAAAAGTGTGCTATAGACATCAACTCTAATTTTCTTCTTCGGCTCTTCCATTACACTTTTCCAAACAAAACTCTTGCCCATTTTAACGGGCTAAACGGCTTGTAAGTGAATATTTGGTGTCACTGGTCTACTCCTCTGGATCTTATTTCCTGATGAGCTCAAAGCAGAAACATCCTATCCTCAATTCAGGAAACTGCTTAAAGCCCACTTATTTGTGCAAGCTTTAATGAATAACTTTTTGGCCTTGCTTGACTTCGGTCTGCCCTTGTCATCTAAATGCACTTATATGTTGCTGCTCAATGTGCTCATATATTATTGGACATTGCTATCTGATTTGTAGGAGGGAGGTATGCCTATTACATATATATGCATATTTTTTTTCCATTTTGGGAGGGGAGGGGTCTGGATGTTATTTTTGATTCAGTTCATTTGCCAAACTCAGATAAACATTAAATTAAAAGAAAATCCCAATTGAGAAAATTCAGAGCCACCAGATAAATGTAGAAGGGGAAACTAATAAAAGATTAGAAAATCTAGAAAATATAGTAAGATCTTTAAATCTAAGAGTTAATAATTTTCCAATTATAAGCAAAATGGACCCCATGGAATTGTTTAGGAATTATACATTACAAATCTTGAAAATTCCTGAAAAATGTCTACCAGTGATAGTTAAAGCCTTCTATTTGGGGAGTAAGAAAAGTGAGATTGAATTAGATCGAATAGTAAAGAATGGTAAAGGAATGGAAACAAGTAGTAATTCCATAGATATATCCGATTTATTACAAAAATCACAAGATGATTTGGAAATAAAGACAAGAGGGACGGTATTAGTTCAATTTGCATTCTCCTCAGATAGGGATAATATATTGAGGTCTTTTTTCCATAGTAGGCTAAAAACTTACTACGGTCAAAAAGTATGGATCTTTCCTGATCTCACTAAATCTACTCAAATCCGTAGGAAAAACTTTTTGCAATATAGGAAGGCAGTATTAGATAAAGGGGGATATTTCAACTTAAAATACCCATGTAAGTATTATTAAGTTGGAAGGTAAGAACTATTCATTTTTAGACCCAGTTGGGTCGAAGGACCTACTTGCATAAAATGACTGGCTCTAATAAAAAAAGATAGGTCTTAGATAATGTATATTCTTCAGGTTTAAATGTTTTATCCTTGTATGCCATTCAGTTTAGAGAGGATTTCACTGATATTTTCCTTTTGAAATGATTGACAAAGGGTTGATAAAGGAAAAGTATATGATTAAGTTGTATTATGGTTAGATGCTTATTCAACTCAGTCATCATGATGTTTCAATGTTATATTTTGTTTATTGTAATGAAATGAAAAGCAATAAATAAAGAATTTAAAAAAAAAATTAAAAGAAAATCCCAAAGCAATTTAAAAAAAACGCCACCTACTACCCCTTGCCCCCTTAACCCTTATGTAGTGCTGGTCCAAAATTAAAAAGGACAGAAGTGATCTACCATCACTCCTGTCCTACTGGTTCCACTTTAAAAATAGTGCCAGCCTCAGCTTTGTTTTATGGCTAATTGCACACATTATTTACCAAAACAAAATATCCAAAAATTATTGCTTTTTTTTGGAGCCTTTATGGATTTGTTCTCTTTGAAATTATCTAAAAATGGTCATTTTTCATTCAGATTACACATTCATTTGAAACGAATGCACATCCCAACTTTTTATTATTTTTGTTTCAGATTAGGTGGTTCCCTGAAAGCCAGTAGCAGTGGAACAGAGAATATTTCTTTGAGTGACTCATCCTCCAGAAATAGTGGCTGTAGGTCTTTTATAATTTTACTTCGTCTTCCAGCTCTGGGTTGTATGTAACTACAATAGGTAGTAACTCTGTGTTTTTTTCCTTTCTTTGTTCTGCAGTAGATTTATCCTGAGCGTTTTAAATGAACAAGCAGTCTTTCTGGAGATGATATTGGGGTTGCAGCCTTTTTGTTGGAAAGATTCAGTCAGCACTTTGAGGTGTTTATCTCTTTCTTTTGCATCAGAGCATACTATATATGGCAATACTGTTTAGCCTGGCTGTATATAATGGACTTTTTAATTTTATTTATCATTATTAGCACACGTCTTTTCATTGGTAGCTCAAGGTGAGTTACATTCAAATTTTTGTATGTGAAGTGTGGAAGCTGGAATTGTAAAGATGGCTGCCTCTGTCAATTGTTTTTCTGAACACAGATGTTTGTAGATGGCCATTGTTGAAGGAAACTGTGATATCCAAAAACTGAACTCATTCTGTGGAGTAGTCCATTTTGAATCTGATTAAAGAATGGTGTGCATTAAAAGAGCTATGAAATGAGAGTCTTTAATTATTATTTGGAGGAAATTCATATTCCTGGCGGTCCTTGGGGAAGAAGGAAATGCTATTTTCTTTACTACCCTATAATGCATCTGTCCTCAAGGGAGACAAGAAGGTGAGCTAATGGCCTACTGAAGTAGCCCCATTTCATTTTGCTTAGTGAGGTCTATATGGCACAGTCTGTATAGACTCCTCAGCTTGATTCCTTCTGAGCTGCTTTCCTTAGTAAATCAGGGCCTGAAGCATCTCAAGATAAAAAAGAAACACAATAGATTTGCTTAAAATAATTTTGCTCAGTAAAACTTATTTTAAAAATCCCAGGTCTTATATGAGAGCTAAATAATGATTAGTTCTTTCATACCAAGGCTCTTTCTTTCATACAACAATTATATGCTCCAGTTACATATTTAGCTGTTACTTGTCCATTATCCACATTATAATCAGTTCTGTTTAGATATGATTGTCTTTTTGTACAAAATGAGGTGGGTAATTCATTATAGAAGATCATTGCAGTCAGCATTACTACAATACCTTTCCATCAGAGAATTATTAGCTTCCTTATCACTTAAAAGTATGTCATTATCAAACATGACATTTAGCTTCAGAATAATTTCTGAACCATTTGTACATTGAGTCTGTCTACAATAGCAAATAATGCTTCTCTGGTGTTTAGGGAGAATCACATTTCCTTGATTTAGCTCACTACTATCAAACTTTTAAGTCACTAAAGTCTTTTTTTCTATTTTGAGTAATGACATATTGCATTTGTCTTCAGGGTATTATTTGAAAAGATCTTTAGTAAACAAAGTACAATGTTTTTTAGAAAAAATGTTAAATACCAATATTGAATGGTCAGGAAAATTATTGTATTTACACTTATGTGAACACATGAATACGATGTCCAATGGAGAAAAACAATTTTTATGTTTATCACTTTTATTGGCTAAAAAAAATATATTAATGTCTTGGAAAGAAGAAGAAGTACCACTATATGAAACATGGATAAAATTATTACACCATACTGCATTATATGAAATTCAAAGAAGAAAAGATATTCAAAATCCTCATCAAAAAATAAAACAAAGAAAATATTTCCAATTATGGAAAAATGTTTTGTTATATATTACTTAAATATATTTAAAGGAGAATGTTTATAATAATTAGAAAAATATATTATTATTTATTTAGAACCAATTCTTTATTATAAATATAAGGAAAAGTATTTAGGGAAAGTAGTTGGGAGGATTTAGTAATAAAAGGGGGGGGAATAGTTGGGTTTGGGAAAGAATTACAAATTATATTTTAATTGTAAAATTTTTAAAGAAAATTGTTATTGTCTAATTGAATTTATATTTAATTTGTATATTATGAAAATTTCAATAAAAATATTAATTAAATTGCTGTATAAGGTTGGAAGGTCTAGAGGTAAGGGAGGAATATTATTTACTATGGGGTGTTTTGGGCAACTCATTGTTGAATTGTTTGGATATTGTATCTTTCTATTGGACATGGAGTGCATAGAGTCAATTGTTTCACTTCACATTTTTGTAAGTTCTTTTGTTAAAATTAATAAACAAACTGAATTTAAAAAAAAAAACAAAAACAAAAAAAAAAACAAAGTAGGTATATTCAACTCCTACAAATAAATGGCTTACAATAAATACAAAATAGCATGTATGATTAAATGAAAGTTTTTAGTTAAGAATCTACTAAAATCATATAGGGAAGGAACCCAAGAGAAGGGAAAGTCTTTTAAAAAGAAATTGTGTGCTTGATTTCATCTGTCTTAAAAAAAAGTTCTAGAAATTAGCCAAATCAGTTTTTAAAGGGTTTCCATGCAGAGAAATAGATTTTATGCATGAATGTGCAGCATTCTCATGCACATCAGTTTTTCAAAACAGATCAATTGTGTATATTATGTGCGAACAACGTGGGCATGTTAGGGGCTTGTCAGAGCTTAGTCTGCAAGTTCATGCATATGTTGCTTTTTTATAAACAATATATGCATGACTATTATCAAGAATGCACAAACACTTTTACACCAACTATTTATTGTGCCAATTTCAAACTTGCTTTGTGTTTTTGGACATGCGGTTTAGCATGCTGGCTTCTCCCAGTGAGTGGAAACAGCATCTGGCTAGCAGGGGAGGGAAAAGGGGTGGCTAACTAGGAATTTGGAGTCCTTGCCCAGAAGAGTGTTTTCCTGTAAATTTTTTTTGTTGAATTTGTCCTCTCTGATACAAGATTTGCTTCTATTCTTGGGGGAACCTTTCAGTGGATGGCACTGCTTTTCTGAGAGTTTGTGTGAGTATGTACGGTGACTGGGGCAAACAGGGGCAGACTGGGGGGAGGGGTGAGTATGTGTGACTGGGGTAGACTGGGAGAGGTGAATGTGTGTCATTGGGGCAGACTGGGGTAGACTGGGACAGACTGAATGAGTGAATATGTGTTTACTGAGGCAGACTGGGATGGTAAATAAGTGGTGGAGAATTAAAGGTTAACATCATTATTATAAATTTATGAATACTCACAGCACAGAGTTTGAAAAAGAAGAGAGAACAAAGGAGGAGGAGGAGAATAAGGTACCCCTTGCAAAGCATATATAGGAACAGGGCACTGTTTTTGGCTCTGTCTGAGGAACATGTCTTACAAAGGTTCAGGTTCAACAAGGAAAGGGGGAGGAGTAGCTCTTTATGTGAAAAACAATATCCAAACAACTGAAATGCAAGGGACGAGAGGTAGGGAAGAAGCATTATGGGCTTTTCTAAAAACAAGGAGATGGTGCTTCCATTTATATCACAGTAAATTGACAGAAGAGCTGGATAAAGATCTGGTCAAAGACATCCAAAAGGTAAGAAAGAAGAGTGAAGTGTTTCTCATTGGTGATTTTAATCTGCTGGATGTAACTTGGAGTATTCCTTCTGTGGAATCTATAAGAAGTAGAGAGATAGTGGATGCCCTTCAAGCCACTCTGCTCAAACAAATGGTAATGAAACCTAGAGATGTGAATCGGGTGCCGGAATCGGTTCCGGGATTGTGGACCTGCGGTAAATTCTGTTTCCTGCGGGTCCAGATGGTTTTTGTTTTCGGCTGTCCCGTGCCAAAAAAAACAAAACACCCCGACCCTTTAAATCTAATTATTAAGAATCCCCCACTTGACCCCCCCCCAAAAAAAAACTTTCCTAAAGTACCTGGTGGTCCAGCGGGGGTCCCGTGAGCGATCTCCCGCTTTCGGGCCATCGGCTGCCAGTAAACAAAATGGCACCGATGGCCCTTTGCCCTTACCATGTGACAGGGGCTATCGGTGCCATTGGCCAGCCCCTATCACATGGTAGGAGCAATGGATGGCCCACACTGGACAAAGTAAGACAAGCTAGATAGGCTGTATGAGGCTGGACAGGCTGGATGAGGCAAGGCAGGTTGGACTAAACAAGGCAGGTTGGACAGAATGGATGAGGCAAGGCAGTGTGCTGGTATCGCAGCTGGGTTTAAATACTCAGTGACATGACATAATCCAAGAGCACCGGCCAAGAAAGTTCCCGCTGCAGGATTATAAGAAGTATAGGCGTGCCATTCACGCATGCGCCTAAAAAGCCAGGGTGGAGACAGCATGGCAGCGTCTGTACCAAGAGTGGTATTGGCATCTGATGGTGCCTTCAGGGTGCAATAGGTCTGGGGGTGAGTGTAGCTGGTTGCAGGCCTCCTTGCGACTGGACAAAATGTTATAGGAGGCTGGAGACTACAGGCTGGTTAGCCTCACCTCAGTGGTGGCAAAATTATTGGAGACACTGCTTAAGGAAAGATAGTGACTCTGGTTCCTTGAACTGGCCCTGTCTGGTGTGTGGCCACTACTCACTGCCTTTGGAGGCCATGGACAATGAGGGCAGTGACAAGTAGTGATAGCCACAAGAGGGCTCTGGAGGAGAGAGGTGCTCATGAGAGCTGACATTATGGAGGCCTAAGAATGAAGGACTGATAACACTGGGGTGCCTCTCTTCTTCAGCTGCTGCACACGATGAGGCCATCCCCATGTCATTGTAGACCGCTACCTTCGAGGGAAGGATCTCTGTCATGGCCGAGTATGTTGATGTTGTTTGTAGTCATCTCTTCTATGGTGGCTTGTCCTTCGGTGTTGTCTCACAGAGTAGATGGTCCAATGCACCCCTGCCAACCAGGTCTTCCAAGGAGATGGCGAAACACAACCCACCTGGCACTGTCTCCCAGGAAATAGAGTGGAGACAAAGATAGGATAAAGGGAAAGGTCTCCATATGTATTAAGTCTAGCAATTTTATTCAGTATCTCAAAGTAAGCGTTTGCTAACAATATATATTTCATTCTTGAACAGCTTATCGACTAAGAAAAAACAGTTCAAAAAATCTAAGAACTATTTTCAGATACTAGTATTCTCTTTTTAACCTTCCCTTAACCTCACTTTGTTTAGCTATATATGTTCTTTTCTTAGAAAGTGCAGTATTTTTGTCTTGCAGAGGAACTTCTATTGGAGAAGTGTGAGCACTGCAGCTGATCATCTGTTAAGGTAAGTTTTATTATCCTTTTCCTTTCTCTTGTCTTTGTCTCTTTGAGTTGTGTCACTATTTTCTTTCTTGCTCTCTATTTTTATCTTCTACTTTTCCTCTCTAGTATTGTTCTTTAGTTTGTGTTTGTTTTTAATTCAATTTCCAAACTTGTTCTTGCTATCTAAAGTATTATTTCCTTTGAGTGCACTCTCTCTTTTGCAGTCTGTTATATTGGCGGTGTAGTGATGTATCCACACACTTAACTGTGTGTTAAGTAGCTGGCACGCTTGGCTAGCATTCATTGTTGGATTGCACTGGTTGGAATCCTTGACATGTTGATTTTTCTCCCTACTATCCTATTCATTAAATAAACCAACAATAGAGTCTCTCTCCATAATCCACCAATCTTCCACCAGTTTAGTGTATGTGTTCCCTAATAGGTGTAGTCTTTGATAACGAAGTGAAACTGTGCTGCTAGCTACAAAAAAAAAAAGGAATCATTGTATTCCTTATCCTAAGACGGGACAGAGGATTTTATTAAATCTATCCTATCACAACCTAAGCTGCTGAGTGTGACTTTAGGGCATATATCTCCTGTTTTCCCAGGGTCAGGAGTCAGGAGGGTCCCCAAAGACTTGCCAAAAGTCCCTGGTGGTCCAGCGGGGGTTCGGGAGCGATCTCCTGAACTCGGGTCGTCGGTTGCCAGTAATCAAAATGGCACCAATAGCGTTTGCCCTCACTATGTCACAGGGGCTACTGGTGCCATTGGTCAGCCCCTGTCACATGGTAGGAGCACAAGATGGCGCCCGCCATCCATTGCTCCTACTATGTGACAGGGGCCGACCAATGGCACAGGTAGCCCCTGTGACATAGTAAAGTCAAAGGCTATCGGCGCCATTTTGAATACCGGCAGCCAAGGGTGTGAGTGCAGGACCTGCATAGTTTTTACACCTATTTTATAAAAGCATGTGTATAAAATGTGCATGCTAAATAATTGCAACATGTACACATAATAACATTCATTTTATGCATGGTGATAGATATTTATAAAACTGAATGATGTACCTACATACTCTGCTTATCAAATATCTACTTGTGAATGTATTTCCATCCACCAGTTACTGGCATCTCCACCAGTTCACCCAGAATTTCATCACTTCACACAGACACTCCACCAGTTAACTTTGACCCTCCACCACTCAATCTTGATGCTCCACCCAAAAATTGTTGATAACAGAAAAGTGAGATTTCATTTCCACTACTTAAACAGCAGGTATAAAAGCATGCACATACGTTAGATAATGTATACCCTCAATGTCAAAGGCCATTGCATGGAGAAAGATGAGGAAAAAGCAGAAATTTTAAACAAATTCTTCAGTTCAGAGTTTACTAAAGATTATCTTAGAGGGGAACTGTTGTGTTTGGCAAGATAGGAGTGGGGTAGATACAACCTCATTTACAGACAAGAGTGGTTGGTTGGAACAAGCAGAGCTGATAGTGGACAAGGCCATGGAGCCTGATGAGATATATTCCAGGATTCTAAGGGAGCTCAGAGAGGTGCTAGTGGGTTCACTGAAGGATTTGTTGAAAAGATCCTTAGAAATAAGAATAATGCCTCAAGATTGGAGAATGGTGGTTGTGATCCTACTTCATAAAAGCGGTAGCAGAGAGGAGGCTGGTTAGCCTTATCTTTGTGGTGGGAAAATTAATGGAGATGCTGTTGAAGAACTGCCGTTCCATGCAAGTTACCCCATTTAATACATGTTACCACTTTTCTCCATTTCTCTCCTTTAGCCACTAGGGATCCTCTGTGTTTGTCCCATGCACTTTGAATTCCATTACCATTCTTGTCTTCACTACCTCTTCTGGGAGGGCATTCCATGCATCTGCCATCCTTTCTGTAAAGAAATATTTCCTGACGTTGTTTCTTAGTCTATCCTCTTGGAGTTTTACAGCATGACCCCTGTAATTCTACAGGGATTTTATTCTTGTGCATCATTACCTTTCAGGAATTTAAAGGTCTGTTTAAATGCTGCTAAAATGACTTTACTTGTGTATACACATTAGGGATGTACATTCGTTTGCAACAAAATAGGAAATAAAGACGATATTTCCTATTTTGTTGCATTTCGGAGGGCTGACAAAATATAGGAAAACCCACAAAATTTCATGTGGTTTTCTTATCGTTTTTTGGGGGGGGAGAAAGGGCACGTTTAAAAAAAAAACCTAAACCCACCCCAATCCTTCAAATATAATTAATTGCAAACCCCCACTGTCCCGACCCCCCCAAGACTTGCTGAGAGTCCCTGGTGGTCCAGCGAGATCCTGGGAGTGATCTCCCCCTCTCGGGCCATCGGCCACCAGTAATCAAAATGGTGCCAGTGGCTCTTTGCTCTTACCATGTGACGTGGCTACTGGTGCTATTGGTCGGGCCCTGTCACATGGTAGGAGTAATGGATGGCCCGCACCATTTTTTAAGATGTTCCGGCTGTCCATTGCTCCTACCATGTGACAGAGGCCAGCCAATGGCACCGATAGCCCCTGTCACATGGTAAGGACAAAGGGTCACAGCGCCATTTTGATTACTGGCAGTTAATGGCCCAAGAGGGGGAGATCGCTCCCGGGACCCCGTTGGACCACCAAGGACTTTTGGCAAGTTTTGGGGGGGTCAGGAGGGTGGGGGGGGGGGTTGTAGTTAATTGAATTTGAAGGGTTGGGGTGGGTTTGGGGGTTTTTTTTTCAGGGCAGCCAAAAACACATCAGCCCGAACTGCGGGAAGTGGGCCAATAACAAAGGCCGAACCAAAAGGTTTAACCAAATAACATCTCTAATATACATTTGCAAACAATACTTTTATTTTATTTATTTATTTATTTATGCTGTTTTTATGTACCAAGGCACAGAAAGCAAGTTTCTATCTCTACAGTTCACATAAAAAGAAAAAGTACAATAAAATCCAATATAAACTTAATTTGATATTCACAAAACTACAATTATTAACACTAAAATGTAAAAATATGAATGTACTAATAATCTAAAAACATAACAAATATTAAAACGTTAAGATTAAATTAATCAATGTTAGTAGTAGTACTTGGTATGACTCTCAGCTGTCCTCTTGGGAATTAGGGCCTTATGCTTGATGGAAACACCACATTTTCAGGTCTTTTTTGAACCTCTTTAAATTAGTACTATTAGTACTCACATACCTCAGGCTTTTACAAAATACCACTTATAGTCTGTACATGTGCAACTTCCAATTTTAGAAAATTACCCCCTACAAGGCTAACAAATGTTTAAGATGCCAGCTTTCAGGACTGCCCAGCTTTACCTAACATTTGGCAAAACTTGGCATTCCTGAAAGCTGGCATCTTAAAAAATGTTAGCCCTATAAGATCATCATCATTAACCAACTACTTTCTTGGTTTTCTTTTAACTAATTTTATTTTTGTATCAATGAAAGATTAAACTTTCAGCTTAATATAAATCTGAGGATGTCTACAATAATAAAGCAATTAAATAGGATAAGGTTTTCACAGTACCTAAATAAACAAAATCTTATTCTGAGTAGATGAGTTTCCCATCAAAATATATGAGCAAACAAGTCCCATCTAAGGAAGGTATTATAAAGGAAAAATAAAATTTAGCAAATACAAATGAGTATTAATCAAGTGTATTTAAGCTGTAACTTGTTTTTTCTCCTGAATAGATTTGATAAGATGGTATTGTGCAGTGTGCAAAACTGAAAAACAGAACATTCTGAGAGATTTTATTAATCTATTGTACTTAATATCCACTTTACTGATAATCTTGAATATTGTATTTCGGTATATAGCACTGAGACAAATTTATGCAGAGATGGTTAATGCGACTCCAACATTGCTCTAAGCTTCAACGGCAAGAGGAAGTGTGGAAAAAAAGGATTTGCATTCACAAAAAGCGGGGAGTAGCTTGCTTGTTACGGTGGTTACTACCCCAAACTAAATAAGCCAGATACTTTACTTTCAATGCATATCCAGCATAGCTCTCTGCTTCAACGGCAGGGGAGAAAGTCTGATACTTCAAGCAAATCCAACATAGCTCTCTGCTTCAACAGCAGGGAAGAAAGTCTACTTCACTTTCAACGCATATCCAACACAGCTCTCTGCTTCTACGGCAGGGGAGAAAGTCTGATACTTCACGCATATCCAACATAGCTCTCTGCTTCTACGACAGGGGAGAAAGTCTGATACTTCAAGCAAATCCAACATAGCTCTCTGCTTCTACGGCAGCGGAGAAAGTCTGATAATTCACTCATATCCAACACAGCTCTCTGCTTCTATGGCAGGGAAGAAAGTCTGATACTTCACTTTCAACACACATCCAGCATAGCTCTCTGCTTCAATGGCAGGGGGAACATAGAAAGGTGGATCTATATACAGACAAAACCAACAAGGACTGAGTTACATAGTCTGGGTAAACAAAGGCATGGGTGTAGCTTGCTTATTGCGGCGGTTACTACCCCTAACTATGGTAGATATTCACTTGGATGCAGTTCCAACACTGCTCTCTATATTAATGGTGTGGGTGGAAGGGAAATAGAACCAAAAGGTTACTAAGAACCAAGAGTAACAGAAGTATGAGAGAAATAAAAAAAAAAAAGTGCATAGCTTGCTGGGCAGACTGGATGGGCCGTTTGGTCTTCTTCTGCCATCATTTCTATGTTTCTATGGTGAGTTTATTTTAAAAATGTAAGTATGTTCTTTGATCCTGGGGTTTGGATGTCTGCAATCCAAAAACAATCAATGATTCTGAGGCCTGGCTCTGAAGCAATGGATGGCCCCTACCATGTGACAGTGGCCAGCCAATGGCACCGGTAGCCCCATCACATGGTAAGGGCAAAGGGCCGCCAGAGCCATATTGATTACTAGTAGCTGACGGCCCCGGAGCTGGAGATCGCTCCCGGGTCCCCCACTGGACCACCAGGGACTTTCAGTGAGTTGGGTTTTTTTTTGGGGGGAGGGGGCTTTGATGGGTTGGGGTTGGTTTGGGGGACTTTTTTTAAATTAAATGTTGACATGGGGAGGGAGGGAAGGATTGATACAGAGAGGGCAATCATGGGTGGAGGAAGGGAAGGACTGAAACAGGGAGGGCAGCCATGGGGGGAAGGAGGAAAGGATTGAAATAGGGAGGGAAGCCATGGGGGAGGGAGGCAAGGATTCATACAGCAGGGACATTTTCTTATGTGACACTTTATTCAGCATTTAAAAAATAAATAAAATTGATTTTTTTTAATTATCGGTTTGTTTCTTCATATGATTTCACCATTTCATAAGCTCCTATGTTTTACCCTCAATTTAACCACGAGTGACAGATACATCTTGATTTTGGGACCCAAAAATTACCCTCAACTTATACATGAAATTGACTTATACACAAATATATACAGTAACACAGGTTACACCAAGTTGTGTATGTTACAATGGTGAAACCTTTATTAACTATTGAAGACTTCAGAACTGTATTGCAAACTCTAATTTTTTCAAAACTAGTCAATTGTAGCTCCTTATTTCTCGGTCTTTCTGCATGCCTTTTAAAACCATTACCAATACTACAAAATGCCTCAGCAAGGCTCTTGTTAGGATCCAGGAAATTCAATCACAATTCACCTTTGCTGATTTTACCACACTAGCTGCCAGTACAATCCAAATCTATTTTAAAGTATTAACGCTAATATTCAAAATCAATCATTTTTTCCCCCACAAATTTCAGTTCGTGGAAAGTTTGATTTGTTTCATTCGTGTGAAAAAAACGAATCAAACATTTAAGCCCAACCATCCCAAAATGGCCAAAAAAAAAAAGAAAAATGGGCCTCCCAAGATCTCCCACCCACCTGGAAAAATACTGGAGCCAGGATCCCCTACTCCGGCCCCCACTTATCCGGTCCGGTGGGGATCTGCCAGTGAGACCTAGGCTCAGGCCGAAGTCTCAGACTTCCGTAGGCTGAGGCCATGGTAGGTTGCAGCTACCTCAGCCACGGCCTATGCTGGAGCACAGGCTCAGGCCTGACACTGCGGCCCAGTCCAAAGGCCAGATCTCGACACTATGGCTTTGATCTAGACAGAGACCCGATGCAGGGGCCTCAGTTTAGGCCAGAGCTTGTGCCCAGGCCCAATGCTGCAGCCTGGCCCAGAGGCCAGGCCATTACCCAGGCCTGACACTGTGGCCCAGCCCATAGTATTACTCCTGATGCCTGAGCCTCAGCCTAGGCTGGAGCCCATGCCCAATGCCACAGCCCAGCCCAGAGGCTGGACTCCAATGCTGGGGCCTCGATATGGATCCAAGCCCAATGCCAGGCCCAGCCTGAAAGCCAGTTCCTGATGCATGGGCCTTGGTCTAGACCTAAACCTGGACCCAGGCCTGACAGTCCAGCCCCAAGGTCGAATCCCAATGCCGGGGTCTCAGACTGGACCCAGGTCCGATACCGGAGTCTGGCCTCGAGGCTGTGTTCCGATGTCTGGTTCTCGGCCTAGGATCAGGCCCAGGCCTGAAATTCAGGCCTTGGAGCAGCTCTGAGGCGTCTGACGTCCTCTTCTTTTCTTCTTCAACTGATAATGAACTCCAGTACATACATCCCAGTGGATGGTGCCATTTTGATGTACGCCATTGCCTTACGTAGCCATTAGTGGACAGCATCAGTTGAAGAAGAAAAGAAGAGGCCATAGGACACTTTAGAGCTGCTCCAAGGGCTAAGCTCTGGGCCTTGGCCTGACTCTAGGTAAAGGCCCAGGCTTTGGGACTCGGCCTGCAGGCCAGCGCCCACTTTCTTAATGCGCGCATGGTGTCCTCAAGGGGGGCACCATGCTATATGCAAATTAGGGGGTCGCGCTAGCAAGGAGGCGCTATGGTCGCTTGCGCATCCCTAGTGCCTCCTTCCTAACACGAACCCGTGGCGGTTGCCGGTTACGAAAGCCGACGCCGATAAACTTGGCATCGGTTTTCATAACCGGCCATCTGCCAGTAATGAAAATGGATGCCAAGTTTATCGGCATCAGTCTTCCTAACTCGGCGGTCTGCCGAGGTTTTTTTTCTTTCTTTTTTTTTTTTTTACTTAAGAAGTACAGAAAAGCAGTTTTTTCTGCTTTTCTGTACTTCTTTTGCATGCTCTCAGCTATTAACACCTGCATGTGATGAGCGCTATCTCATCCACTCCGCTTTCAACGCACGTTAAATAGGCGCTATTCCCCTTATTGCATTAGGGGGCAGATTAGCGCCTATTTAGCCCGCGTCAGACTGCAGGTTATCAGTGCGCTTGGCTGAGCGCACTGTAGTGCATCGGCACCTTTGTGTGCAGTAGGGATGTGCATTTGTTTGCAACAAAATAGGAAATAAAGACGATATTTCCTATTTCGTTGCATTTCGGGGGCTGACGAAACAAAAGGAAAACCCACGAAATTTCATGTGGTTTTCCTATCATTTTTTTGGGGGGGGGGAGAAAGGGCACATTTAAAAAAAAAAAAACCCCAAACCCACCCCAACCCTTCAAATTTAATTAATTACTAACCCCCACCATCCTAACCTCCCAAGACTTACCAAAAGTCCCTGGTGGTCCAGTGGGGGTCCCGGGAGTGATCTCCCTCTCTCGAGCCATCGGCTGCCAGTAATCAAAATGACACCAGTGGCCCTTTGCCTTATCATGTGACAGGGGCTACTGGTGCCATTGGTCGGCCCCTGTCACATGGTAGGAGCAATGGATGGCCACCAGCGCCATTTTGATTACTGGCAGCTGATGGCCTGAGAGGGGGAGATTGCTCCCAGGACCCCCGCTGGACCACCAGGGACTTTCGGTAAGTCTTGGGGGAGGGTGGGGGGATTATAGTTAAATAGGGATGTGCAAAGCAGATTTTCCTGAAATTTCAGGAATATTCATTTTTCGGGGCAGCCGAAAAAAATCGGCCCGAACCACGTGAAAACAAAATTTCCCATGGCGGGCTGATAACGAAGGCTGAACCGAAAGATTCAGCCGAATCACATCTCTAGTGTGCAGTACCAATCAAATATTGGAAAAAATTCAGCTAAATATAATTTGCATTGCAGAAAAAAGATAGGCATACAAATATCTTCCTAATTTCACCCATATTTGCACTTCCTGGTTTGTATAAAGAAACTAATTCTAGAAACACTGAATTTAGAAACAAAAATATTATAGAGAAGAATAGCTATTGCTCATGCAAGGTTTATTTTCTGTTCAGCTCAATCCATTTCTTAAACTCAAAGCATATGTACAGCTAAATATGACCATGACCATTAAAATCATTTTTGTCACTAAATTATCTCTTCAGGTTGGGCTAAGCATACAGAAGGACTATTACAAAGTGACATCCACTGATTAATGAATGACAGTATTGTTTTTAATATGTTGTTGATAGTCAAGTTATTGATTTTATTTGCCATGATTTATTATTTAAAATTTCTAAAAGATACAAGATGTGCATACCTGCAATTTGATATCCTAATACATATCACTCATCTCTAGTATTTTTTAAAGGAGATAAATATATAGGCATAGGATGAAGACTAGCTATAATTGTGTGCATCCTTATATTTTGGAATACAAAAATTCTCATATGGAATACTTGTACTGACACATGATATTGGAGGGGGTGTAAGGATCTTCAGAATAAAGGCTAGGTTAAGGCTATAGACAAAATTAAGTTAAAAAAAAGTACAGTTAAGTCAATAACTAACAAATGTTCAAAAAGGGATTTTTTTTGCTTGCAACTTTTGAAAGGAAAATAATGGACAAAACAATTGGCTAAGCAAAAACATTTATGGAAAAATAACTTTAGGCTTTTCTGCACAAATTTCTCCTTGTATGATTTTCTTCTGTGAAACATTTTTATTTCAAGAAATTAAAGTCTGGAGCAAAAAGATGCAGCCATTTCTTGGTCAGACTTTTAGGACAGACTTCAGTCTTCTGTATGGTACTAGGTCTCCTTCTTCCAGCCCGGTGTTCATGAGCATACAGCAATGCTATCTTTTGGTGGAGAATTTTCTTGCAGTACCTGTATCTTTTTGCAGTGGTCTGTGGTATGGCAGGCCATCTCCAAGCTGATGGCCATGGAAATCATCTTCCGGAATTGGACTTTGCTTCCATGGATCTCTTGCTGGACTCTTCTCCAAGAAGGATAGGGTAGTTCATCAAGTCCTGCTACAGAAGAAGACTGCTCTCCTCTGCATTGATTCATATGTTGTTGGTCTTGGGTCTGGTTTGGTGTCCCTGTGCTGCTCACTGCCCTAGATGCCATGTTCAATGGATCAGGTCTCCTGTCTTCCAACTGTGTCTTCCCTCTCTTTGTTCCCTTTTCCTCCTCTCCCTTTCTTTGTCTCCTCTACCTCCTCCACACTTCCCACTTCTTCACTCCTGTGCTTTCTGCTCTCTTCTTTCCTGCTCCTCTCTGCTACCTCATCACACACTCATTCTCAGCCCCTCTCCTATTTCATCTTTACACAATCCTTACACAAATATTCTGCTCTAGCATCCCGAAAGCAGAAAAGACCATCAACATGGATACTTTGTAACACAATAACACAGTAACATAGTAAATGATGGCAGAAAAAGATCCAACTGGCCCATCCAGTCGGCCCACTTGAGCTTCTTCTGCTTTGAATGGATGAGCATACACATTCCCCTATGCAACCCATTATCAACTCCCCTCCACCTCCCACACCCATCTTGTGTTTTACCTGATCTTTCAACCCTTTACCTACCTTTGCTCTCCACATCTGTCCCACACATACACAAAATTAGTCAAAAGTGCTGACCTCCACCACCTCTACTGGAAAGCCATTTTAAGTCTTATGTTCAACTTTGATACTTACACAGAAGAGTGGCCTAATGTCTATGGCAACTTAGGCATTTCTATGTGTTAAAATGTATGCTCTGATTAATACTAAAAATGTTCCAGCAATGGGAGGTCAAGGGAGGTGTGAATAAGGAATGATGTGTAATATGGTCCTTTCCCAAAAAGAAATTGGTTTGGAAGATGATACAAAAAGTGTTTTCCATGAGGCACTGGGTAGAGTAATAGGGTTTAAACAGGTATGTGGTTGTGTATGATTTTGCTGGGAGCCAGGGAAGGCAGCAACGAGCTGTGTCCTAGATCAGAGTTACAGTTTTGGAACTTGTTTCCTTAACCTCCACATTTGATCTCCAGCTCCATTCTACTACTGCTACTCACAAGCATGGACACTACCTTGACCTAATCTTTTCCTTCAAATACCGTCTCTCAGACTTCTCCACCTCAGTTCTTTTTTTCTCGCCATCATCTTTGTTCTGCCTTCAAAGTATATTTAAATGTATGTATATATATTTCCTTGTTATGTTGCCACCCTGCATCATCTTATTGATATTGCACAGTTTGGGCTCTCTAAATGTTGTAGAGTTTGGCTGTTTTTTGAATGATTCTATCTGAGCTCCTTATTGGATCTTTCCTGTTTTGCTTTGTCTCTCTTGTCTGTTTTCTCTTGCCTGCTCTCATTGGTCTCTTGCAGCTAGGAATGCCTGGGACAGTTTTGCTTCCCGTAATTTCATTCAGCTGGAACTGGGCTTTTTGCAACCTAGCAGCTCCTTCTGATCCCTGCCTCTGGCTTTGCAGACGTATGGCTTTTCATCATTTACATTCTACAGCTTCTGTCTCAGCTCCAGCTGCCTCCTTTAGACTACTGAGTTGCCAGACAGAACTTATCACAGCTGTGACGGTCTCTCCTTTCTGTGCTGCTACTCTTGTTGTCTTTTCATTCCGTGAATGTAGAACCGTTCATTATTCTTCAGTTAGTCAGCCAGAGTGACTCACTGCTCTCTTGATTAACAAATGTTGGTACCTATTCAAACCCAATCACACTACCTCAACACCTTTCCAAGGTGAGTAACTGAACTGAACTTTTCAACCTTTTTACTTAGCTATACACTGCTCCTAGCTTATTTCTAGCTTCTGGCTACTTTTTTTGGGTTTTTTGTTTGTTTGTTTTTTTTAAATACAAACACTCAGTTCTGCTTACTAGCTGCCTTACAGACTTTTAAAAATAAACACACTACCTACTGCTTACTAGCTGCCCTTATTGACTAACTATTTAAAAATACAAACAGTCTAACTTGTTTATTCACTGCCTTACTGACTATTAAAAGCACAAACACACTAAATAATATTCCCAAATAGTTAACTTTTACCCCAATACTTTTACCCCAATACTTTTAAAAAAAGACAATGTCCCAAGCAAAAACTTACTGATTCCTTTCAGCCACCAGCAAGGTGATCCTCTCCTCTCAGTGCTCCTGGCCCTGGCCAAATACTGGAACCATCCCAATGTGGAGGCCCAGACCAGATGCTGGGGCCTTGCTCAATGCTGGGTTCCATTGCCAAAGGCTAGGCCCAATGCTGAATCTCATTACAGACAACTTGACCTAGTCTTAGGCCCAATGCTAGGACTCAAAACTCAGACCAGGTTCTATTGCCAAGGCTGGGCCTAATTCTAGGTCTGAGGCTGGAGCTCAAACTGAGGTTGAGTCCCAATGCAGAGGTCCAGGCCTAGGCCCTGACTTTGGTTCAATTCTGGGCTCAGCTCAAGACCAGGTCCCATTGGCGAGATCCAAGCCTAGGCCAGATGCTGACATCTGGAATGAGGGTGGGTTCTGTCACCTAGGCTAAGGAACAGGCCCAGGTCTGACCCTGAGGCTTGATGCTGGGTCCTGGCCCAGGGTCAGGTCTCATCACCGAGGCCTAGACCCAATATCAGCCTAAGGCCTGCTCCCATCACTGAGGCCCAAACCAAGGGCCAATATTGACATCAAGACCTGTCCTCAGGACAGGTCTGAACACCGAAGCCCAGGCTTAACACCAGGGCCTGGCCTAAGGCTGGGTCTCATCACTGAGACAAGGTCATGGGCTTAAACCTAGACTGGACCCCAGGGCCTGACCTGAGGATTGATCCTATCACCAAGGCCTTGGGCCCAGGACTGGACCCTCTGCTGTCTTCTTTCTTCATCTTCCATCTAAAGAAGTTTACGCCATCTGCCAAAGTGGATGGTATCATTTTGATATAAGCCATACATTTCAACAGCCTCTGCTTGGGTGAAAGGCACTGTACTGGTATCACTGCGGCCATCCTTTGAGAGGACGGCATCATTTTTATTCAATGTAAACATGGAACGTGATTGGCACAATGTGAAGCTCTAGGTGCTTTAAATAGGTGTTATAGCCATGTTTCATTTTAAAGCCCAAAGTGATTGAGAAGAAAGATTTGCTACTGAAGGATAAAATTATGAGTATTTAACAAGAGAGTGAATAAGATATGAAATTATATTATAATGGGTAAGAAGAATATTTTATTTTTGATTTTTGAAAATATAGACCACCCTGATACAGTGATGAGCGAAACATTTTTTATTTTGGCATTGAATTAGAGAAATTAAAATTGCCGTAATCCCTTTGAGGATATGAAGGAGGAATCCTATGTTGGGCAAAATTCAGGTGTTTATATGAGAAGATCAATATCGCTGTAATCTGTCTGGGATATAAAGAAGATAATCCTGAGCTGGGCAAGATTCAGATAAGTGGATATACCAATTTTTATTTCTCTTAAGATGTTGAACTTAATGGGCGATTTTTACTAAATATATCAACAATCGAATATTGGACTTTAATGATCGCATAAAGACACATGAGAAAATATTCCAGGACATGATATAAACTTGACTATAACATTTTATTAAAAAGAAGAAGAATTTCTCAAAATAAAAAAAGAGAGAGGTTTTCTGTCCCATGATTGCACCAACTGGCATTGAATTCAGTTTGTTACGTTTTCAGCTGAGGTCTTTCCTCTCTTAATATAAATCTCTTCAATGCATTTTGTGGGAACCACCAGGGAACACATATTAATCAAAAATAATATACTAATAAAAAAAGACTGAATAGGAGATTTTGTAAATTGTTGATATAATATAAAATTTGTACGCAACCATTTTGATATAAGCCAAACATTTCAACAGTCTCTACTTGGGTGGAAGGCCCTGCAGTGTCATCACTGCGGCCCATCCTTTGAGAGGACGGCATAAGTTTTATTCAATGGATGAAGAAAATAGATGGTGGAAAGCCTGGTCCTTGGTTTCTTTACATGGGTCTAGGTCTAGGTCTAGGCCTAGTCCTGAGCCTTGGCGATGGGACCTGGCCTTGGGCTGGGATCTGTTGTCAGACCTGAGCCTATACCTGGGGCTTGGCCTACAGCTCAGCAAGAGATCTAGCTTTGGGTCAGATTCTTGGGTTGGGCCTGGGCCTTGGCAGCAGGACTTGTCCTTGGGCCAGGTCTTGGTACTGAACCTAGGCCTAGGTCTCAATGACAGGATCCAAGCCTTGGTGATGGGTCCTAGCCTCAGGCCTGGCACTGGCTTGGGCCTCAGTCTCATCAATGGGACCATAGTAAGGTTTGATTCTGCTGGAGGCCCATTTTTTTATTACATTAAATGAATATAAAAATATCTGAAAATTTTAAGATATTTTTAACAAAGACTATTTTTGGTTCCTGTCATTCATAATAAATCAAAAATGGCCTTATTTGTTGCATTTTATTCGTTTCTTTAAAAGAAATGCATATCCCTATAAGTCACCACTGACATCTTCAGGAATCTCCAAGCTATCAACACTTGTTTCCGCTCCATTACTGTTTCATATCTCCTTTCCTCTACTGTATTATCTCAGTCAGTTGATGAAGCAGTTTCTACTTACAAAATATACTCTCCTAGGCTTTAGACACACTTGCCCCTCTCCTTTCTTGTCCTTTAAGGCGCACCAAACCTAAGCCTTGGCTTCTCCCTAGAATTTGGTTACCTACGTTCCAGTGCCTACTCTGTAGAATATCTCTGGCTAAAATCCTATGCACATGCAGACATCGTACATTTCCAATTCATTAAGTCCTGTTATTGCACTTGCCAAGCAAGACTACCACATCCATCTGACAAACTGTCCTGCATCAAACCCTCATAGTCTCTTTGCTACTCAGTTCCCTATTCAAACTTCCTTCGTGTCCTTCCCCCCCACCCCCCTTCTCTCTCTGCCCAGATTATGGTTGACTTCTTCCATGACAAGTTTCATAAAATTAGTCTTGTGTTTTCATCCAGATCACTTCTACCTCCATCTCCCCCCATATCTTTCCTCCACCCTTCCCCTGGCCTCCGCCACTTTGTTTTCTTTTTCTGAAGTCACAGTGGAGGAAAATGCCCATCTTCTATCCTCCTCCAAACTCATTATTTATTCCTCTGACCCAATTCCCACCCAGTTTCTCCAGTCCTGGTTTTACTCCACTGCATGCAGGTACTTATAGTCTTGCTTTTGTTAGGGAATGCAATAGGGGAATCAGAATAAGTCCCAGCAGGCAGTGGGGTAAAACCAGGACTGGATCAACCTATCCTGAAAATCTGGAGCCAGTTGGCAACCCTAGCCAAAGTCAATACTGCCAAAGAAGAGAGTGCTGTGCTGGAGCCACTGCTGCCAATAGAAGGAAGAACTGTGCTGGAGGTGAGTTGAAGGAAGGGGGTGGGGGTGCATAATCAAAGATTTGCCTAGAGTTCAAAATACTCTTGCACTGGCCCTGCCTTGTTAGTCTTCAATGTGACTCGTGGAAGATTTTTTGATTAATATGTGTTCCCTGGTGGTTCCCACATGTGTATCAGTGGATGATTTTTCTGATATCTTTTATGACTGAAATTCTATGAATGAATTGCTTATTTCCATGCAGAATAATTGGTTTCATGTTGCAGAATGGAGATTACAAATTACTATTATGAATTATCTGGATACAGACACTCACATAATGTCTAAGGGGTTAAAGTGCCTGCAGATCTTTCACCTATTTCTATGTTTTATGTAATTTTTTTTCTCTGGTTAAAGGAAAAATCCTGTTTGATGTTGGAATTCTGTGTGACCTGTACTAATTACTTTTTGTCAGCAAGTGGTAGCAATCCTGTTTTACTTCCTAGGTGATGAATGCTGATCCTATGCTGGTCGCAATCATTACGTTGGCCACTGAGATGCTCTTTTCATCCTTCAGTTATGTTGCCTGTCTTTGGTCATTGTATTATCCACATTATTGTTGATATGTGTCAGAAAAAAATGTCTTATTTCTTGATTCTTCATTTTTTGTTTGTCACCTGGGGAAGAATGCAAGTGTTAGGTCTTACTATAGGTTAAAATGTATGCTGTTTAATACTAAGAACTTTCCCAGGTTTGGAGGGCCAGGGAAGTGTGAATAGGGAGTGATGTGTAGTCTTTTCCTTTAAAGATAGGTTGGGAGGTTGTATATAAAGTGCTTTTCATGAGACACTGGTGAGAGTCATAGCCTGGAGCCAGAAGGGTCTTGGCTGGTGTGTGGATAATATGGGCCGGATTTTTAAAAGGCCCAGCGACGCACATAAAGCCCCGGGGATGTGTGTAAGTCCCGGGGCTTGCAAAAAGGGGCGGTCCAGGGGCAGGGAGGGGAGGACTGGGGGCAAGGAGGGGGCATGGCCAGAGGCTGAACTAAGTTTTAAAACAAGAAAGAAAACAAGAAAAAGGCCAGGACTGAAGTACGTTTTAAAACAAGAAAGAAAACAAGAAAAAGGTAGGGGGAAAAGGGCGGGGAAGGGAAGGTGGGGTGGGGGGGTAGGAAAATTCCCTCCGAGGGAACGGGGGAAGGCAGCGCGACTTAGCGTGCTCAAGGTGCACAATTGTGCACCCCCTTGTGCGCGCCGACCCCTGATTTTATAACTTGCGCGCGCCATCCACCAAAAGTTGTCAGAAAAAAATCCAGCTTCCCCATGCTAATAGAAGTTTGAGTTTTTACTATAGTCGCTCCATGCAGGTTCCCTCAACAGTGTTACATATCAAAGCACTCCAGCAGACAAAGACAAGACAAAAGGAAAGGAAAAACTAAAGGAGTAGACAAGAAACAACTCACTTCGAACATGCTGAATTCATCTCCTTCTCTCTCCTAAAACAAATAACTCTCCTCCATGCCTGAGTGCAATCACTCTCCTCAAAGTTCTGACAGCGTGTGGTGGGGAAGGCCTGTCTTTTATGGTTTCCTGAAGGGGTGGAGTTTCCAGTAAAAACCTGACACTGACAGAGTCAAAATATTGCAAGGTATCATACAGCTATCTCATGGTAATTATGGTAATACATGGTAGCATACTAAAATTACCCTGCAGTATTTTTGCATCTTATTAGTACAATATCCGCCATACTTTTTCACATAATAATTTTGATATGTCAACAGTGGTAACCTATCAAAATTATTGCACCCTAGCACTTTGACCTCATAGTGTCTCACCTATTGGAGCAGAGCTAGGGGATCTCTTTGCTAAAGGGGGGTGGGAGGTGGGTGGGGTGACAGGAGTCTGCTTGCTGGTTCCTCCGCGCTCCTGTCATTCTCCCTGAAGTCACTCGTGTAAACTTGGGCTGTCCGCATGCATCACAGCACAGCCTTTGAAGAGACAAGCAATAGATAAATTCATAAAAGAAAGAAATAAAAATAGTTTAAAAAACACACTTTGCAAAAGCCTCTTACCAAACTCTTTCCAAAGCGCTATCCAGACCTAACTTGCCAGAACATAAAAAGCCAGACAAGATCGGAAGCACTTGGGCTCCACCTTGAGGTGCTGCAGAAGACTACATCTTTAATTCTTTCCCTCATCCCCCTTCAATAGGCTTAATGCAAACTGGAGCTGTCGCTCTGATTATAAATTTTATTGTAATCTATCTTGATGTTATTTTAGGAAAAATACAGAATATCAAAAGATTATAAATAAACTCAGCTGGGAAGCCCCAGTTCTAAGTGGATATGTTCAGAGTTGGTACCTCCCTTTATAAGAAAAGACCAGTCCCTCGTTTCTTGGATAAAAAAAAAATGTATCTTTGTTTTCCTACATTTTAGTGACAGATAAAAAGGGGGTTTTATACCCCCCCCCCCTAAAACTATTTGGCATATATATGTTGGAAACTGACTTTTCTGCAACAAGATGAGAAATATTTAATTAAAATATGTATCAACTTCCATTTGTGCCCCAGAGAAAGACTTCTACCACTTCCATTGTAGGCTCTGCTGCAGAAATGCATGTACTGGAGGCAAAGAAGCAAAAGTTGCATAACAGAAGGGAAAAAATAAAAGCCCGAGTTGTGTCTGAGAGTTAAATATCAGTGATAATAGCACCACCTGCTGGACAGATTTTTTTTATTTTTCTATAGCGAGAGGTTTCACCTTTTTATACTGACAATGATCAAAATGCCATCCTGTTCCCAGTGGAGTAGGGCTGACAAGGTGTTAACCCTCCACATTGTACAGGCTCTCCATCTCAGCTGAAAGACCAAAAAGGGGCTGTCCTCAGCCCATGGGTCAGAACCAATGCTTGAAAAGAGGCAGAGAAGCAAAGAAACATGTGTTGGGAACTCTATAGAAGCTACCTTACTTTCTAGAAGCAGCAAAGTCAGACAGTTTATTTGCTGAGAAAACTTGTGATGGATTTGGTACTCGCTGTACGGATTAAAAAAAAAAAGAAAAAAAAAAAAAGCTGGATAGGCTTCCTCTTTTGAAAGGATAAAATGGAGCTGTAGCAGAGAGGAAGGAGATACTTGTAAATCAATGGTCATCTTTCCAGCTGTTGCATATACCGTGCTTGCGTGAGAGGACAGTCTCTTTGTTAGGAGTGGAAATGGCGGGAGGTTTGCTGTTTCCTGTCCTGATCATCACTGGGCCTATTTTGGAAGGGGTCAGAAGTGCAGGGGTGGGTTGGGTTGGGGTGAGGGGTGTTAGACCTGCTGAGAGGGGTGTACCTGTCGAAAGGGGCAAAGGCCTGCCGGGGGGCGGCAGGGTATGATTTTGGGGCTGGTTAGTCCCTGTGGACATTCTTGTGTGCAGGGGAAGGGGCTGATGTCAGGGCCACTAGGCATCTATCATCTCGTGAGGTGCAGGTGTATGGGGGATATCCGAGCCACCAAGCCTGTTGAACTTGTGTCCAGGAATGGGTTGCTGGGGAACTGTGGAAGTGACCAGGGTTCCTGAGGGCCTTCAGTTTGGGGATGGGGATGAAATCCCACTTGCTAACCAGGCCTTCAACTTTCGGTTTGTTAGTACGGGGGATTTCAAGACATTCCGTGCACACAAAAATTTGTGACACCTAATCCGATACAGGAGTAACGTTTTTTTTTTTTTTTACTTTAGCATGTTCTGAAGCAGTAGTGAATGGAAGATAATTCCACCCACCTGCTAACAACTTACTAGCATATTATGTCCATATATTTGAATGTGAGTACACCCACTACTTTTTGCACTTCATTGAGAACCCATTGCTGCCAGCACTGCGGCACAGGAAAAATATTGTAAAGCACTGAGCTACAACATTCATGACCTTTTGCACTACCCCATCAAGCATTCAACCCCCTTCTCCCCCACCCCTTTTCAGCATTCACCCCCCCCCCCCCCCTCTACCTTTCTCAAAAATCCTTCTCACCTGGCTGCATTTCTGTTTGATTCTGTTCTACTGTCAGTTCAGTCCCAAGCCCTTGAAGCCACAGACTTCTAAGGCCTGGAACAGTGAATCTCTCCAAATAAACAAAGCACTTCAGAGAAGAGCCCAGTACTCCAGGCAGCAAGTCAGGCTGGGGCTGTGGAGGGGCTGGAGCAGGGAGCAGAGACTCTTCCTTGGCATTCACTGCTTCTACGTGGGCTCTCTGCTCCTCCCCCTTCCTTCCAGTCTTCCTCAGTGCTGTCTGGGTACGGTGGGGACAGGAAAGACAAACTGATGTAGTTCGCATGAGATCTGGAGCACTAGTCATAAGAATCCAGCAGGAGCCCAGGGAGAAAAATCATTTGTCACTTTTATATCTTCTCTTTTTACTGTCTCTCTTGTGTGTTTTACTTTCCTATTGCTTTTCATTTTCATTCACTGTCCTCTGCTGTCTATTGCAAACAGACCTGTGTGTTTCACTGGCGTACACACTTAACTTTTTCTCTTCTTTGACCTTATTTATTTATTTGTTTTAGATTTTTATATTCCGCTTTTCGCACTTTTTTCAGCGCTTCAAAGTGGATTACATTCAGGTACTGTAGGACCTGGTCCGGCTTTCTTTGAGTACACTGCTGGGGTGCATGGCTAATTCCTCTTGACTCTCTTCACTCTGCACCTACTACCTGACTTTACAAAAATCAACAAGGAAAACTGACTCCCTGGTCCTGGCATTTCTTACGGCAACTATTTTGTGTTCCCTAAAATGTTATGACTGTGTTGGCTTATTGAACTAATACAGCTAACTATAAAAAACAAAGGATAATTGTAATTTGCATAACTAAAGCTGGGTAGTGACAATAGCTTATGACTGATTTGCATTTTGCTTATGAGAACTCATTCTATTACTTATGTTCCCCTCTGTCCTTTTAGGTTTCTTTCTCTATTTTTCTGAGGGCATATCTTACACTTTTCTCTTTTATTTGGGAGAGTGTTTTAGTTTTACTCTACTCTCTTGTAAATCCAAGTTTGTTGAATGTTTATGTTTATTTATATTTTGTATATTTATTCTTATATTTTATTTTATTTTAAGTCGTTCGCTGCTTTATCTATAAGTTCATACGAAGTTAGCCCTGTTATCTGTACCCTCTTGTTTGATGTAATTTCCAACTTTGGTTCTATGTAAACTGACGTGATATGTACTAGTACAGGAACATCGGTATATAAAAGCCTTAAATAAATAAATAAATAGTTAGTACTCACCAGCACCACTCAGTCTTTGCAGGTGGGACCTTTAAGCTCTTTTCTCGGTTCACTTTCTCTTCTGCGCCCTTTTGTCAGAGAAGTTCCTTTTCCATCTTTTCTCCAAAACCAGTAGAAATTCTTCCAGTTTAGAATTCACTGGACGACTGGAGAGTGAATGCTTCTACTTCAAGCTTTCCCGTGGAAGAGGAGTTTCCAGGAGTCTCATGTGTCTTCTACCTGGAATGCTCACTCTCGCTCTCATAAGCAATCTCATTTTCATTCATTCATTCATCAAAACTATCAATGCTGACACTGATTCACCACGGGTCAGCGATCTTTATAATTAAAGTTACCTACCCTAGACCTCACCTTTGCTGCTTCTTAAATAATTAGGCACTATTCAAACACACCCCCATTCATTCTATTTTGTGTGTGTATTCTATTGATCCTGCCAGTGTTTTGAGCACCATCTTTTTACTTTGGGAGAGAAGCACTAGCAGAGCGCTCCCTCTCTGAGGCACCGCAGCCCACCTCTCTCCAAATCCTAAACTGTCTCCCTGCAGAAAAAAAAAAAAAAGTTTCAGTACCGCTCTCTGATGATGTCACTGGGCTGAGCGCACCCAGGCCATCTCAGTTCCCTAGGTAACAGCTTTCCTTCTATGAATTCTGAGCTGTTTGCAATGTTGGACAGCACTGCTAATCCTTTACTGCTCCCCACTACTTCAGCCTGCTTTGCACTTCTTCTGGGACATGCAGTCAGGCTCCTGGGCCCAGGTTATCACTTTTTTTCCTTTTTTGGGGGGTACCCCTATTTTTTCTTTTTTTTTTTTTAAATATGAATCTAGAGCTAAAGTCTTAATTTCTGTCAAGCATGATTTGGTCAGATATTGTAATTTTGAAAATTATAAAGGTTTAAAAAAAGACCTACAACATATGCTCATATATCGAGGACCAAGAGTAAACATGTCCATGTAAAAAAAAAAAAAAAAGGGGGCAAGCAGGGATTTCTGAGGAGAAGCCATTTATGTGCAGACGTAGTTATTTTAAAACCTGCCAAAGTGGCATACGTATTTTACTCACATATATTTATTCCTGCTCAGTTCTGTGTGTAAGTGATTGTAAACATCTCAAAAGTGAAAAAATGACTGGGTGGGGACTCTGGGTGAAATGGGGGGACTTCAGGCTGAAGAGCAAGGAGGGTCTTCATGAGCTGCAGATGGACTGGGCGAACTGGAAAACTAATTGATAAAACTGATAATTTCATTGCCTCATGCCTGTCATAAAATCCCCTGAGTTTTGCGTGTAAAAGCTGACTTATGGGAAGTAAATGTGTCGAAGTAATAGGGATGTGCATTCGTTTTAGATGAAATAGGAAATATAGATGATATTTCCTATTTTGTCGCAGTTCAGGGGTCCCCGAAAATGATAGGAAAATCCCACAAAATTTTGTATGGTTTTCTTATCATTTTGGGGGGGGGGGGGGGGGGGGGAGAAAGGGCACACAGAAAAAAAACCCACCCCAAACCCACCCCAACCCTTCAGATCAAATTATTTAGAATCCTCCACCCTCCCGACCCCCCCCCACCCCCCCAAAACTTGCCTAAAGTCCCTGGTGGTCCAGCGAGGGCCCCGGGAGCGATGTCCCCCTCTCGGGCTGTCGGCTGCCACTAATCAAAATGGCACCGGTGGCCCTTTGCCCTTACCATGTGACAGGGGCTATCAGTGCCATTGGCCGGCCCCTGTCACATGGCGGGCCATCCATTGCTCCTACCATGTGACAGGGGCCGGCCAATGGCACTGATAGCCCCTGTCACATGGTAAGGGCAAATGGCCACTGGCACCATTTTGTTTACTGGCAGCCGATGGCCCGAGAATGGGAGATCGCTGCTGGGACCACCGCTGGACCACCATGGACTTTAGGCAAGTTTTGGGGGGTCGGGAGGGTGGGGGATTGTAAATAATTAAATCTGAAGGATCGGGGTGTTTTTTTTTTTCGGATTGGGACAGCCGAAAAAACCCCCGAAATTTCCCGCAGTTCTACGAAAACGAAAACGATTACCGGTATGTTACACATCTCTGCTAAGTAATGTGAGTAAAATCTGTTTGCATAACCCCTTAAAATTTGAAGTGCAAATATGCGGGTATATCATTTTCATACACAGTATAACACAACTATTCGGCTAATTCCTATACCTTTTTGTAAAACGTTAATCTACTGAGGGAGCACTGAGACCCTAACGTGGGTCCCAATGCTCCCATGGTAGTTTTAAAGGGCCCTGAGGCCCAACATGTCACCCTCTAGAATTAGGTTGAAAAAAATAAAATAGATGCCAGATGTCCAGTTATGTTTACAAATTTATTGTTAAAAAATTGAATAAAAGTAGCCCGACTCTGGCCAATAAATTTGTAAACATACCTGACATTTGGCATCTATTTTATTTTTTTCAACCTGATGGCTTTTATAGATCGTCTTCCTTCTTGTTTTTTGGGACCCTCTAGAATTAGTCAAATATTTACTGGAGGTCTTATTAGATCCTCCTGTTCACCCCAGGTTTGCCAATTGAGGCGGTCTTGCCAAAAAAACCAAAATTAAATGTATAAGTTGCCACCCAGCTCCTTAGTTATCCAAACCCCTCCTCCTAAATAGTTATCTCCCACCCTGACCCCTTTTCCAATAGAGAATGAGGCCAGTAGGGATCTCTCAAACCCCCACCCCCCACCAGACCAAAATTAATGGTGGTGGCCTATTGGACCATTCCAGATTCCCTGGATCCCTTCCACACCCTATTACCGCAAAATCTGCAGATCTCCAAAGGCTGAGGTCCCAGCATGCTCCCTAGCCCCAGTCCCAGTTGTTTGGTTCCAAAATGGCACCAACCAGACATTACCCCTGACACTTGACAGGAGCAGTGTCTGGCCAGTGCTGTTTTGGAAACTTAACCATTTATTTTGGTTTTGTTTGGCAGGTCTGCCTTGGTTGGCAGCCTTGGGGTTAGGCAGGGGGGGTGGCTAATAAGACCTCTGGTGAATTTTTTATTAATTCCTCAGAGTTGCCATGTTGGGCTGCAGGGACCTTTAAGGTAATGGAGACCCCTTTCATTGGGGACCGCCATCATGCTTTGTAGAGGCCTCTGCCACATTATTTTGTCTTGTGGTCTTTTTCCGCATGACTAAAGAACATGGCGATACAGCTGCAATATATTGTCAGAGAAGGGCAAAAGTACTGCGAGAACCCCTCTGCAATATTGAGCCCCTCCCATGATAAAATATCCTGGTTTAGTGAATCTAGGGTTAAATCAGCTGGCTTTGTGTGGCTAGATAGCTTCCTACTCAACCAGATATCTTCAATTGATATCCGGTTAAGTAGCACTTTAAAAAAATAAAAGTCTCAATCTTCTTCTAGCCTACACAGCTGAGTCAGCTACAGGCAGGTACCTCTCTCAGAGAGCCATCTAGATATTTTAAAGGTATAATTTCAACAAGCTATTTTACAAAAAGGTAACAAAACACAGTTCTGGGGAGCTCCACCACAAATTAAGACTGTTAATTGTCATTACATCTCAAGTTTTTACAGTTCCTCTTTTGTTGCTCTATTACAGGGAATTACCTTACAAAACAGGAGAAAAAAAGACAGTTAAAATTGAGTATCCCCCATTAAATAGTAAAGAATTGTGGCTGCCATTTATAAGCTTAAGATTTGCCTTTTTCATATGTAAAAGCCCAATTGGGCTTTTGAAAATTTGCTACAATATGGGGCCTGATTTTAATTCTTACGCACGCGGGGTACATTTGTGCGCGCTACCCGGCGCGCACAAATGTACACCCGATTTTATAACATGCGCGTGCTGCCGCGCGCATAGATGTCATAGTTTTGTTAAGTTAGTCCAATAAAAGGTATCACCTACAATTTATTTGTTGACCCTTAATTCCCCTCTAGTTATGAAGTGTTTATATTTAACATGTATTATTTCCTGGTTACATTTCTAGGAAACAGTTCAATAGCTCAAATGTTCTTTAGGGAACGTCCAGGGATACAATTTTGCCTTGGAGTTTCTGGGTTTTTGTTTTGTACCTTTAGAACTTCCCTTGCATTTGTGTAATTCCTTCCTGTTTTGTTATCACGCTCTGGTCCTCTCTAACAATTTAACACCATGAGAAGCCCATTTAAACAATACTCTGAATAGATTCGTGCTGGTAATTACAGAATGAATGATGCCCTTTTTTTCTCCATGCAACTGGCATACTATAATAAATAGTTTGTTGAACTATGCATACAATGCTTTGCTAGCAGCAGAAACCATTCAAACCAATGAGATTTTTGTCTCAGATGATTAAAGCTATGTAATTATATTACAAGCGTGGTATACCAGTGGTCATTACTTTAAGGTGAATTTTCAAACGTTGCATACGTAAAAAAATAAGCAGGGGAGGGGGGTCTGGGTGAAATGTGGGGACTTCAGGCTGAAGAAAGGATCTCGATGACCTGTAGATGGTCTGAACAAAATGGTAGACTAATTGGTAAAAATGGTAATTTCATTGCCACATGCATGTGTAATTTCATTGCCACATGCATGCACTTATTTTCCCATACTTATCTATTTCATCAACCAGCAAGTTCAGGGCCCTTGTTGGTAACTGTTTGATTCAAATTTCCTGCCATCCCCTGTCATTGATGCAGAGAGTAATGTCTCATACCCCACGGATGAGTCTCATACCCCACGGATGCGTCCATTTCCGCAACTCAAAGGAACTGTTGTTCGACTAATTGCACTATCTTATAACTTGCTTAATTCATATACACTATGTAAATTTGTACATAATTCTTATCCTGTAAGCACCCTCTCCTGCTTTTTGCCCTTCTCTCCAGTTAGAATTTGTTTAACCTATCTTTTCTCTAACAGCCTAGTTCCACGTTCCCTGTTATAATGTAACTTTTGCTTTCTCTGTTAACTGGTTCCCCCTAGTTTATTGTAAACCGGTACGATAAGACCTGGTCTTGAGCATCGGTATATTAAAAGAATTTAAATAAATAAATAAATAAATAAATGTTAGAAAATCTCCCAACTTACACCCATCAAAGCTGACGTCCTGGGGGGGATACACTTAATTTGCACATACTAAATCTACTTGCATATAACTTTAGAATTAGAAGTAAAAATATGCAGGTGCACTAGCTGCGCACTCTTATCCAGCTAAATTCTGTCTTATCCAGGTAAGTAGAGGCTTTGCTGCTGCTTATGTGGATACATTCCGAGTTATCTGGCTAAGTAGCAGCACTTATCCGGATAAGTGCTGACCTAACCAGCTAGGCAGCATAAAGCCGCAACTTAGCCAGATAAGTCTTAAAATGTTACTTATTCAGCTAGGTCAGATAAATGGATAAGTCTTAAAATTGCTACTTATCTAGCTATCTGATTTAACCCCTACTTAGCCAGATACATTTTAATTTATCTGGCTAAGTGCAACAATGTATTTGCACATTTTTTTTACAAGCTTGCCCATGTTCCGGAGTATATTTACGCATATTTTATAACCTGCATACTTCGTATATGTGCCGGTTATTAAATACTGGAGCAGTTTTGAGCATGCCCGTATATATACATGTATTTGGGCATGGGTGCACACATTTTAAAGTTATCTTCTTATTTCCCATAGCTGACAACTTTCAAATGATGATGTGAAGCAGGGGACAGGTCATCACCTAGCGGGGTTAGATTTGGGACTTTGGCGCCCATAGGCATTCTCAGTGTGGAGTGGCTCATCAGGCACTGGAAAATATGAGCGTGTGTGTGTGTGGGTGTATGTGTATGTGTGTGCGCGGAGGTCTCTTAGGGTGTTCCTGCCCATGCCATCCCCTTCTGTGGGGAGAAGAGGGTTGAAGCTGGAGCAGACACTGTAGAAAACAAATGTGTTCTGTTTACTTCTCCATCCCCTCCCTTTCTGTTCCCTGCCTGCTGCAAGAAGGGGAGGAGATGCAGCAGCAAGTTTTGAGGTAAGGGAATTGGTTGTGGCCTTTAACATTTGGTGCCAGAGGCAACTGCCTGTATTGCCTATGTGTAAATCTAGGCCTATGACCTTGCTATTCTCTGAGATGAGAAGTGTAAGTTCTGGGGTCAGTGCTGTTGCCCTGTTCTTAGGGTGAGTGGGGGAAGAAAGAGTAGTTCAGGCGTCAGTTCTCAGGAGGTAGGTTCAGAGAATGGTGCCTTGCTCTTAAGGGGACAATTATTGGTGTCTTCAACAGACCTGGTGGCTGCTGGCCATGTGCTTCACCCTCTCCCTTGGCTTTTCTCAGGTTCTTCTTCCCATGGTGTTCAGTCTGACTTCAAATAGGGAAGGAGGCTACTCTTATTTGTGCTGCTCAGGGGAGTGGAGGATGAGACTGTGGCCAATCCCTTACCAACCATCCCTTCGACAACCCACTGAATATTCTAGCGTGCGTCTCTCTATCCCCCAGTCCCAGCGGGTGGATCTGTCTCTCAGTCCTGGAATGTGATCTCTCTCACACTTGGGTCCAGGAAAAAGAGACAGTGCTGACAATCAGCCCAAGCATGGCTGGGAAGAGGAGGCAGTAGGTGGCAGCATCAGCTAATGCAGAGCAGGAAGAGAAGGCAGCATGGTAAGAAGGGAAGGCAATAGACAAGTGAGGCTCTGATACTGAGAGAGAAGAAAGACTGGAGAAGGGAATATAGAAGGGAGGAAGTGCAGAAAGGAAGCGGAGGAGATCATGGGAGAGTGGAATGAGGTGAAGACTAAAATAAAGCATCTTTGGGAAGAGGCAATGGGAGGCATACTATAGGGAGAGAGGTGGTAATAGGAAAAAGAAAAGTAAGAAATGAAAAGTATATAGAAAAGAGAGTGAAAGAAATTAAATATAGAAAGGTGAGGCATAATTTGAAAAAGAACAATAATCCAGATACACACAAAAATGTTTTTCTTTATTTTATTCACAATTTGTTATTAAAAAAAGAAAAGCATTATAAATAAAAAAAAAAGTATAAGGAGAAAAGAATTGAGCATTTCTTGTTTAATAATAAAAAGTCCACCACTAAATGGGATACAAAGAGCACACAAAAAAAAAAATCTGGAAACTGAGTTACACTAGCATTCATAATGATCTTATTCAATGTTCCAAAAAAGAGACTTAGCTACTCATGTTAACTCAAAGCTGTTTATAGTATGTGCTAGTTTTAAGGTTAATATTTGTTTATCAGAATTGTCTGTGCAGTCAGTGTTGCAAGAATTTGAATGGGGTTTGTAGCCCAAAACGAGCCTTTTGGGGAAAGGGATCTCCCAAAAGTAAGCCAATCTTCAAAAGATCAAAAAAAGGCTAAGATAAATGGTATTTCCAAAAACTTTTTATTTCTTATGTATTGAAACATACAAAGTTACACTAGGAGGTCAATATTCAAAGCACATTCAGCGCTATATAGCCAGATAAGTGTGCGACTAAGTAGCAGCTGCTGAATATGCTCCTAAGTTAGCAGCCGCCACTTAGCTGAATAAGGGGGTCATTTTTCAAAATGCGGTAAGGTGTTTTCGCATGCGTTAAGGGCTTATCGCATTGTATGGTGCGATGCAAATTCCAAAAATAGGAGGAGTGGGCTGGGTTAGCCTGTCTGTGAAGAGCTATTGCACAGCTATAATGCTGATTTTAACTACACCTCTTTCAATTGTGTTAGCTTCCATGACTGTGTGGTAAGGTTTCATCACCATTTGTGATGTCTCCTGTAAGGCTTATTTCAGGGGAGAGAGAGAGAGAGAGAGAGAGAGAGAGAGAGAGAGAGAGAGAGAGAGAGAGAGAGAGAGAGAGAGAGAGAGAGAGACTGGCCATAATAGCATGGCCCATAGGTAGGTATTTGTATCCCTATGGTAGGCCCACCTAGTAACTCGAGGTGGGGATTAGGTAAGAGTGTAGGGTGTTTAGGGGCCACTTTGACATTCTATGTGACACCTACGACCAGAACAGTGGTCTCTTGTGAAGATTTGCTGGCATTCGGAATGAGATTTGGGCAATGTTCTCTCCACCTAGCTTGATGTTACCCAGGTAGAGAGTCCATCAAGCTAGGTTGAGAGAACCTTGCCCAAATCTCATCTTGGAGTAAGTTTCCTCATTCCGAAGGCCAGCAAATCTTCACAAGAGACCACTGTTCTGGTCGTAGGTGTCACGTAGAATGTCAAAGTGGCCCCTAACCCCCTACACTCTTACCTAATCCCCACCTCGAGTTACTAGGTGGGCCTACCATAGGGATACAAATACCTTCCTATGGGCTATGCTATTACAGCCAGCCAGCCAGCCAGTCTCTCTCTCTCTCTCTCTCTCTCTCTCTCTCTCTCTCACACATTGCAATTTGCATAAAACACACCCTAAGTCACTTATATGTCTAAAAAGTTAGCTGCATGAACTGGGCAGAGTGAGTTAGCCATACAAGTTATGTGGCTAAGTTAGACATCCCATAGAGCAGGTCTAAACTTATGCAGATATACGTGTATATTCAACAACTGTTACAAGGTATATTCAGCAGGTGAATATACTTTGTACTTGGTTAATTTACTTATTCAGCCAGTTTTGAATATTGACCTCTAGTAAACTAGCTGAATCTGCGGATGTGGATATTTAGCTATCTGATCATACATGCATATTTTCATAATATGTACTGTTTACTGCATATAAAGAGGCATGTTTGGGGGAGGGAGGATTTCTGAGTGCATTTCTATGTTATGTAGCTATATCTAAGTTAAAAAAAAACACTTGCATGCAATAGTAATACCACTAATGTGTGTACATTAGAACCATCAATAAACTGCAAACATATGCATATAAATTTATCTGCATAACAAGCCAACAATCAAACCCACTGTATACAGGAATCTTTTGTTTGAGAAGCAGCTGGGTTTATGTAGACTGCAAAGTCTGTGACCTTCTGGAAATGTAGCCTTTAGCTTTGTACTTCAGTCCTCTCAGCTGACAGCTTTGGTTTTTCAGTCTGGATTTCTCATACAGTTAAGCATCTTATACATAATGGGCCCAATATTAAAAGCTATCTGGGTATGTAACTTAGCCAGATAAATCTTATCTGGACGTAGTTAGTGCTGTTAGTGTAGCTGGGTTCCAAAAAGGTTTAGATATGTTCTTGAAGGAGAAGTCCAGTAACTGCTATTAATCGAGTTGACTTAGAAAATAGCCACTGCTATTAATTGCATCAGTAGCATGAGATCTTCTTGGTGTTTGGGTACTTGCCAGGTTCTTGTGGCCTGGTTTGGCCTCTGTTGGAAACAAGATGCTGGGCTTGATGGACCCTTGGTCTGCCCAGCATGGCAATTTCTTATATGTTCTTAAGTTACAAGGGATATTCAGCAGCATAACTATGCTGCTGAATATCTGCGTAAAAGTCACTAATTATGGCAGGTCTAACTTATTCAAATAATTTAACCTGATAAGAGTGAATATCACTACTTATCCAGTTAAGTTAATTGGATAAATAGTGAGGTTTACCCACTGCCTGCCCACTGTCTATCCAGCTACCAGGTTAACCAGATAAATGGTTAAGTAGTGCTAAATTTGCTTTGAATATCTTTCTTACTGTTTCTGGTTTTAGGAGATTAGAAAATAAAATTTCATGTTTATTTTTTCAGCTAATTATGAGGTTTTTTTGAGGATAAAAATAGCACAAGACATATTGCAGGGGAAGAGCTCAGTAACCCTCAATCCAGTAGGAACATTGAAAGGAGCAAATCGTGTTGCTGGTGGCTGAAGAGGATCGGTAAGTATTGCTTTGGGAAATCTTAGGACTTAAAGTTTGGGGAGAGGTGAAATAGTGGGGTATTTTCTTTAGTGTGTATATGTGTCTGAGATTAAAAAAAAAAAACAAGCCTGAGGGAGATAAGAAGAGTTTGTGTGTGTCTGAATTTAAAAAAAAAGCCAGCGGGAGTTAATAATAAGTGTCTGTGTGTGTCTGAGATTAAAGAAAAAACAAAAAACAAGCCAGAGAGAGTTAATAATTAGAGTTTCTGTATGTCTGAGATTAAAAAAAAAAAAAGCAAGCCAGAGGGAGGTAATTCTAGTGTCTTTCTTTCCCTCCCACCTACCCCAGCTCATCCTTTGACTTATAGGCAAGAGACACTTTCTCATTTAAAATCAATCAGGCTCTTAATTAAATCACACTATTGCATCAGCCTTTATTGAGTGACCCCTGTAGGTCACTACCAGATTAATAATGAATACAACAATAAATTTAAAGGACTGTAATTGTACGCATGCCTACTCCCCTAGCAACCTAAACTTACCTAAGAACTCAACAAAATTAAGATGAAGGCAGCAGTCCAGCAGCAAAGGGGAGTGGGGGGGGGGCTTCCAGTCTTTTGCATCATGTCACATGTATGACCTTTTTACCTACCTTTGGGAAGCTGTATGTGTACACCCAGTGCAAAGAGCTCCTGGCTCTCAGAAAACAAGTCCAATCTTTGGAAGTTAGCGTGGCAGATCTGGAGGAGCTAAGGCACACAGAGAGGTATATAGATGAAACCTTCAGGGACATAGTAGCCAAGTCCCAACCCCAGTCTGGCAACCCTAGTGCTGCCTTGTATCAGGAAGGTCCCCTGGTCGGAAAACATCGCCTTAGTGTAGCAGAAAGTGATCCTGTAGCAAGGACCTGCTCTCCAGGTGATGTGTTGCCTCTCATATCGAGGACGAGTCTCTCAGCTCTACTGCCCAAGAGGGAAGGATTAGGTTGGCCATCATACTTGGTGATTCAATTATTAGGAATGTAGATTGCTGTGGTCAAGAGATATGCTTGTAAATACTTATGCCTCTGGGCACATGCCCAGGTCCAGTGGCACATAGGTTTACTTTTGCTATGGAGGAGGTGTTGTGATGCTGGACCCTTAGGCCAAGGGGGAGTTGGTGCTACCAGTGGGAAGGAGCTCCACAGGTCCCCACCATCAGCAGGCAAAGCTAGTGGAAGCAGAGGCCCAACTGGAGCTTCCTCTTAGGTTGAGCCCTCAGGTGCCGGTGCCAGCTGGTCTTATGTGAGGGCTTCTGCAGTGGTGGAAGTCCAGGCAGATGGGAAATGCTGTGGGTCAGCATGCTGAAGGGTCAGTGAAGGAACAGCCTGGGGTTGAGATATGATTAAGGCATACAGAATACAGCAATGTCAGTGTACAGGCTGTGATTAGAGGCAGGCAGTGAGATGCATGGGCGGAGTCCAAACAGTGGTTGAGGCAGGCGGCGAGAAACAAGGTTGGAGTCCAAGCAGTGGTTGAGGCAGGTGGCGAGAAATAAGGTCGGTGTTGAAGCAATGGTTGAGGCAGATGGCGTACGTGCAAAGTCGCAATCCAGTCCAGAGTCAAAGCCAGAAGATCAATCCACAAGGAAGACGAGGAGGAAGATGAGGGTCCCAGGGACATGAAGACACTGAAGACAAATGAGAGGAACTGACTACTGAGGAGGAAATCCAAGGACAACCAGAGAAGGGAACCATGGACAGGAGACATGGACTCAAAAAACCACAGGAAGCAGGATCCAGGAATTGAAGACAGGAATGCAGGCAATCCACTACTCCCTAAGGAGTCGACCCATTGCCAAGGCAAGGATCAGAAGCTGGAGCTGGCCTGAAATAGTCCTGGGGTGATGATGTCATCAATGGACACCGGGCAGCCGTTTCCCACCACTGGCTCTTTAAGAAGAGCAGGATCAGGTTCGCGTGCCTAGGGGAGCAGCACATCAGAGTTGGGGAGATTGCGGCGGCAGGAAGGCTGCATTTGGTGCTCCCTCCCTGGAACCCCAGTGGGAGGACTTCTGCGGCATTTTTTTTCTTTCTATGTGTTTATTCTTTGAAAGCGCAACACTGTATATGTAAACGTGAAAATGTTTGGTATTTGTTCTTGTGGATAACTTTTCATTTCAATAAAAAAAGATTTAACTAATTAAAAAAATGAGATACACTACTCAAGAATCAGCCTTTAAGACTTTATTAATTAAGGAAATTAAGATGTATATAGAAGCACAGCAGCGAGATGGAGGCTATCCAGTCTTTTACACCATGTGCCACTTTCCTCCATTGATTGCCTTTGATATTAGATTAAGTTATGCTACTATAGTTATCTTTACTATATTGTTTTTTATTTTCATTAGCTAAATAAGTTGTTCTTGATACTGTATTATACTGTTTTAATGTAATTTGGAATTCATCTATTATTAGACTGTTATATGTACACGCAATTGCGTAATTTTGTTCTATGTACACCGACGTGATATCTTTGATGAGCGGCGGTATATAAAAACCAATAAATAAATAAATAAATAAATGTATGATTATGTACCTGTTGATGAGAGGTTCTATGTGTGGATCTGGTGCAAAGAGCTCCTGGAGCTCAGAGAGCAAGTCTGACATCTGAAGGTCTGAATTTCAGATATAAAGTGGCTGAGGCAATCAAGTCAGTACATAGAGAAGATCTTCAGAGACATAATAGAGAGGCCCCAACTCAAATCTAGCAGCCTTTATACTGCTTTGGAGAAGCAGGGTTACCTGGAAGGACACAGTCACCTTGGTGTGGCAGAAAGTGATAGTGTAGCTAGGACCTGCCCTCCAGATGATGCATTTTTTCTTTTGCAGTGAAGATATGTCTCCAGGCATCTGTGCTCAGGAGGTAAGGGTTAGGATGGCTCTTGTAGTGAATGATTCAGTCATTAGGAAAGTTGACGGCTGGGTAGCTATTAGCTTTGAAGATTGGTAACTTGCTTGTCTGGTACAAAGGTAACTGATCTCACTCACCACCTAGATAAGATTTTAGAGAGAACTGGGGAGGAGCTAGCTGTTAGGGTACATATGGGTACCGATGACATAGGAAGATGCATGAGGGAGGGTCTGGAGGCTAAACTTAAGCTCTTAGGTAGGACATTGAAATCCAGAATCTCATAGGTTGCTTTCTCAGAAATGCTCCCCATTCCATGCACAGGACCCCACCCCAGAGGCAGACTGAGCTCCCAAGTCTCAATATGTGGATGAGATGATGGTGCAAGGAAGAAGGTTTTAGGTTTGTTAGAAATATGGGAACATTCTGAGGAAAGGGAATTCTCTTTTGGTGGGTGGGATCCACCTTAACCAGAGTGGAACCAGACTGCTGGCTCTAACTTTTAAAAAGGAGACAGAGCAGCTTTTAAAATAGAACATAGGGGAAAGCTAGCAGTCACTCACCTGCACATGGTTCAGAGAGAGGCATCTTCTAGGATACTGACAAAACAAATAATTTAAAATGTCCCAATAGAAAGGTGGTTATAAACCCTGAAACCCCCCAGATGTATTTAAATACAGAGCTCACAGAAAAAAATGACTCCATACTGCCTATACCATTTGATAATAAGCAGGTTGTGAGTAGATATAAAAATAGAATACAAAACTACTTTAAAATGTCTGCATGGAAATTAGTGGCGTAGCCAGAGCTGATATTTTGGCAGGACCCAAGGTTAACCTGGGTGATCACTAGGCAGAGGGTTGTGAGCATGCTAATTATACTGTTATCTATAAACTCTTCTCCCACAGCCGTCTCTGCCACTATGTTCCATTCTCCCCCTTTAAGAGAGAGAGAGAAAGAGACAAGACTGCAGGAGATGAGGAATTGAAAGAGAGACTGCTGAGACAGGGTGGGGCAATGAGATGATTCCTATCCCTCACTCTGTCCTCAGTAGTCTCTCTCCCAATTCCTGCTCATCTCCAGCAGTCTCCCTCTCGTAACCCCACTCCCCCTTTTCCCTTAGACAGGGGTAGCCAACTCCAGTCCTCAAGTTTCATAAACGGGCCAGGTTTTCAGGATATCCACAATAAATATGCATGAGATAGATCTACATGCACTGCCTCCATTGTATGCAAATCTATCTTATCCTTATTCATGGTGGATATCCTGAAACCAGGCCTATTTTTGGCTCTTAGATCCAGAGTTTACCACCCCTGTCTTAGGACCTATTCTGTCCCCAGCAGTTTCTCTCTCAAATCCCCTTCCAATTTTGCTTTTGTCTTAACTGAGCACACTGCATCTTCCCAGAGGTGTTATTTGCTGTTTAGCAGACTCAGGGATTGGATCAATAGGGACCCTGCCAAAATTTTGGCAACAGTGGAACTAATTGTCATTATTCTCCCAACACTCTGGGAATGATCCTGTAAGATCCTGTGAGATCACAAAACAGCGGCCTTCTAATGGTACCATCCACTGGGAACACACAGACCCCAAGTGATGGAACTCACTCCCAGAGCCATTACACCAGAAAGAAAGTTTAATCGTAAACTAAAAACATGGCTCTTTAGAAAAGCTTACGATTTAACATAAAATACCAATACTCTGAAAACTTCAATGTCAGTACCAGTGATAATAGTTGTGAAGTGAGCAATGAGTAATAAATGAGGTAAAGTGTATAAGTAGCAGAACTAGAATCTGCATTGCTATAATGCCGACTCTGAAAATGTATGAATATAAAGTAATCCATAAATATATACAAATATGATGTAAATTGTATAGGTAGTAGTACCAGAATCTGCATTTGCTGTAATGTCGACTCTGAAAACCTATGAATATGAAGTAGTGCATAAATCTGCAGTCGTGTTGACCAAGAATATGTATGAGTATGAACTAAAACATATATCTGCTGTGATGCTGACCTAGATTCTGAATGCTGGAACAGATTGTAATTGTTGAATAAAAATATGAATACAGATTTTGTAAACCATTGTGATCTTATTCTGGAATGACGGTATAATAATAAATAAATACATAAAAACACATAATTGATCATACTTTTAAATATAAAACTTTAAATGAATAATCAAATTCTGGTATCACTTTAGTAACAGCAACACAAACTCTCTCCACTGCCAGGCACATTGTAAAGTAATACAAACCACTCCTAACCCACAGAACAAACTTAGCAATCCATAACAGCACTAACTCCCAGAACTCACACGGTGAGGACGCAGGGCCAGTGCTGCCTCTTTTGCTGCCCCGTGCAAACCATTACTACATTGTCTCCCATGCACCCTCTTTCTCAGGCTTCCGAGTGTCTGGACATTGCCTACTGGAGACCAATGCAGCTGGGTTATAGCAGGCTACCGGATTTCTAATGGACGAACCTGGGACATTTGTTTTCTGCAGTACCAGCAGCGAGCAAGCTTTGGGGTCATGGGGGGAAGGTGATGGAGGAGGAGAGAGTGGTCCAGTGGACTTTCCCCACAAAAACTGTAGGAATCTATGAAAACATACGCATTTTGTTACCACAAAATATTTCAAACCCAGTATATAAGCCTCAGGACTGAAATGTAATGTAATGTACTGTACAAGAAAACTAATGATACACTAGAAAAAGTCAAATCAGTGAACAAGATCCTACTATTCCCAAAATATAGATTTTGGTAGGAGACATGTTCAGATGAGAGACCTTGAACTGGGTCCCAGAATATTTTACAATAATCAGTTAATATTGACTAACCAGGCTCCAGGATACTCAGACTTTATGGATTGGCTCAGTTGTGTGCCACAGGCCCCTGCAGATGCGCGGAGGATGTACCCAGACAGCATGGCTAATTCATCTGCTATCTAAGGAAAACAGCGTTTACGGAAAGCAGCTCTTCTCCTTTCTCTACAAATTCCTTCCCAAGTTCTCTCTTCCTTACTCCCTTAATAGCTTTATTATCTGCAAAATCAGCACCTTCCCAGCTTCTAACCTCTGCTCGGCTTTTGTGCTTCTTCCAAGGCAGGTCCGTTTGGCAGCTGAAGCAGCAGGAACAGAAAAGAAATCCAACCCGAGGCCTGCAGCCAGCCTGCATGCACAGTCAGGCCCTACAATGATCCCACCCCCTCCTTCTACACGTGCTTCCTGGAAATAAGGAAACTCATGCAGGGGAACGGGGCTGGCTCCAGGCCCAGCACTGGATTGCTTTTCTCTTGGGCTGGGCTTGGCCGAAGATCGCCGCTGTGTTCTGCTCAGTTTTAGCAGCAGTGAATTCGCAGATTTCTTCTACCTTCTGCCAGCCCCGGACACTTGGGTGGGCCTCAATCTGAAACGGGTGGGCCATGGCTCACCTAGGCCTACCTATAGCTACGCCAATAATGCAAATGTCAGAAGTCTGAAAAATAAGACTGGAGAATTAGAATTGTAAACACCCTGCGTAAGCAAATTATTTCCAGCTCTGTCAAGTGAGTAGCCAAATGGTTTAGGCCGTTAGGGGTTTCTGCTTTATAGATGTTTAAAGAAATAATTTGCTAGTTCACCCAGTGTATTTTCACTGTTAAAAATAAAAATAAAATGTAAAATCAAAGACATTTCTGTATAAGAATAACACATTTTATTTAACTGACAGATGGGTAAGTTCTGGGCTTCAATTTCTGCTTCAATTTCTGAAAAACAATTTCTGCTATTTAAAAAATAAAACATCCCACAATACAAGTGTTATAAATTTGAGAATTTTTTTAACTTTCAGAAGTTCTTAGTAACATATTTTTATATTTTCAGACACAGAAATATTGGTCAGAAACTATTTTATAGAAGACACTTCACTTTTCAAACAATATCTGATAAGATTAAAGGAAATGATTTTCTTCTCTTTCTATTACTCATTGTAACTAGTGACTCAATTCAACTTTCATTATTAGATTTCATTCTTTGTGATTTTTTTTGTATTGTTTCAGGTTCCTTCAGGATTCTTTAACAGTTCAAAGAATTCATACAGGTAAGTCTGTTGTATGTCAGCGGTTCTCAACCAGTGTGTCATGGCACACTAGTGTGTTGTGTTGCAAAGAGAACACCAGTACTTGGCTATAAACTGGGCCCCACGATTGGAGACAATGTGTTAAGGCAAGCAGTGCAGGTGAAAGATGTGGTGTGTAAATAGTTGGGTCCCGGGGCAGTAGACATAGAGTCCCAGCTGATATCAGTGGAGCCTGTCTTCGGGAGTGAGGCACCCCTGACCAAGTTGTGATTGGGAAGGAGCCAGCATCAGTGATGGAGAAAGAGGATGCTGAAACCAGGGGGCCAGTATAAGTGGCGGATGAAGTTCCCAGGCCCATTGCTGGAAGCGAAGGTCAATTTTCCCAGCCAAATTGATAAGGTCATCCAAGGACTTTGGAAGCTCGAGAGCAGCTAGTTTCTCGCAAAGACAGCAGCTCCATGAAAATATTGTGGAGGCTGTCCTCTCCCCAGTTCAACTCCATGTCCATTATTTGGAACTCTGTTGCAAAGTCCATCAAGGGTGGATTGCCTTGGCATAGGTGAAGGAATTCTGAACCCATCATGGCCTGGCTCCTTGAAGACCAGTTTGAAGGCCCAGACAAACTGTTACAGGTCCTAAAAAAGGGGGTCTGTTCACTCCAACAAAGGGGAGACCCAGGCCAAAGCTTTCCCATCCAGTAAAGAGAGCACAAATTAGTTTTGACTGCATAAGTGGGCAACAGTGCCAGCTGAAGAGAAAAGTGCATAAAGTATTGATTTAGAAACCCTTGGCACTGTTTTGGGTCCCTGGTGAACTGTGGCAGAACTGGCAAACAGATCATGGGTGGAGCAGGTACCACTGGAGATGTGGCGATAGCTGAAGGAGGTGAGGAAGCTGCTGAAGCTGCCATTGCATCCAGACGGGCTTCAAGTTGCTCCATGGAGCCCACCAGGAGCTCAAGAAACTGCTGCTGCCGTTGGATCTTCTATGTTAGGCCTGGAATGGCCTGGAGCCCCGAGATGTTCACTGGTCCACAGCTTCAGCAATCTCTTGCAAGTGTGGACCTTTAGGCCGAGGGGGACTTGCACTACCTGTAGGGGGGGGGAGCCCTCCAGGTCCCCACTGTCAGCAGAAGGTAGCAGAAGCAGAGACCCAATTGGAACTTCACCAATACCAGCCCCTTACCCCTTAGGTTGAGCCCTCAGATGTAAGGGCCGGCTGGATGTAGGCGCGGGCCTCTGAGGAGGTGAAAATCCATTATATAGAAGAGGTTGCAGGCCAGCACAGAGAAAGTGGAGTCAGGACAAGCAGCAGTTGGGGCAGGCAGCTGGCAAACAGAGTCAGGTTTAGGCTGTGGTCAGAGACGGGCAGAGTTCATGCAGTGTCATGGTTTGGGCAGTGGTCTGGGGGAGGTGGAGGTCAAGCAGCATCGCAGTCCAATCCGCGTACTTAAGGGATTCCCTGGTGATGATCAGTAGTGGTGGCGTCGGCATGGTGGCAGCAGCGGCATCAACCTAGCCATGCTACTACAAGCTGGCGTACTTGAGTCAGGGAGGGTGGCTGCCTCGTTGGAAGGACATCCTGGGAGACCCGGGCTGGGGGTATGTGCGATGGTCCGTTGGACCTTTGGACTGCTGATTGCAACACTCCTCTCTTAAATTAATCTTCTTGAAGACCAGTTCAGCACACTGTTTTCAGCTTTAGCTTCCTTCAGTCTGTAGTCCAAGTGCACTCGTTGAGGTTTCTTCCTCTTTCAAGGGAACATCCATCTTTTTCTACAGGTTGTGCGATTACAATTCCTCAGACTTTTCAAGAAAATTAACTTATGTATATTTGAATTTTTATTTGGTGTTTACGTCAAAGAGAATCACCAAAATTCTTCCATTCAGCTTTCCTCACATTCAGCTCTCTAATTAAACTGACACATTTTTGAGAATCAGCTAGTTATTAACTCTAAGCTGAATATGTTATCTTAACTTTGCCAGTTTTAATTACCATAACACAACTTTCATTCACACTCATACACACTAATGCAGTGTTTTCTAATAGTTTGGTGTGCTTTTTCCCGTATTAATTTGGCCTTGGTGACATAAACAGGTAGCGTAGTGCTTCTCTGTCCCTCTTCCACCGCAGCTCTCTTCTCATTCTAAATGTCGCTGGCAAGAACTTCTGGCAGGATATTCATACCTAGATGATGTGTTAAAGTAAGTAACTTCTGGCAGGATATTCATACCTAGATGATGTCATTGAGTAGAAAAGTTCTGACCTTACTTTAACACCCCATTTAACCCCCATGAAACCAATCAAAAACCCCTTGGCACAGGCATTTTCCTTTACTAAAATTAAATAAATAAATAAATGTTACTGTACTTTGACCATTTAAGATGTCATTACACTGACTTTATTACCTGACCGCTGCAGGTAAACATAGGGTTGCTCTGATGTTACCATGACATCTCCTTGGAAACAGCTTCAGAACATTCTATTTCTTCTACCTTCGGAGCCGAGCGGACCTTGTTTTAACCTACCTCAGCACTACTAATTTAAAATTAAATATGGATAATCCTAATAAATAAAACCCCCAAATCCCATTCAAACTAGCCCAAGCTGCATCAAAACCTCCCGTTACTCACAGACCATCACTACCAGGTGTTTCACACTCTCCAACACTGTCAAACCCATATCAAAACACTAAATCCCACATTCATTCAAAATTCAAAAAAGTAAATATTTTTACCCAAACCAGTGCCCAAATCATTGTTTCCAGGACCTAATCTGGTGACCACTCCCACCAAATTAAATTTTAAAGGTGATTTGACCACTTTTTAGCCTCCAGGGATCCCCTGTGGAAAATGGGTTAAATGACTCTTAAACACTCTTTACCAAAATTTCTGGTGTGGTCCGGTTGGCATATTCTTGCAACCTGACCACCACCAGCAAATAAATAGATTTTATTAATTTTGTGGTGTTTTTTACTGTTTTGGTATTGGGTCTGCCAATATGCTTCCCGGTGGCTCAAACTTGGATGGGAGCTTTTATACAGGCTGCCCACCTAAATCTCATTAGTTTGAAAAATTTTATCTTTTTTAGTTCTCTTTGAATTTAACTAAGATTTGCCTTTGGGCATTTCCTCTGGCCCCCCACTGACTTCATCGCTGACATCAGTGGGACCCAGGCTTTTACATGTAAATTGTACCATGGCTTTCCCAAGGCTCCAATGCCACAATTGCCTCAAATACTGCAATGGCAGATTCCCCAAGGCTGTTGCTGCCTTCCTTAGTGACAATTACATGTATTTAAAATAAAATAACAACCCGCTGGCCCCAGCAGCATCAGAACTCCTGGAGCGGCAGCCAGACTCACTGCTCATTATGGTTCCCAACCCATTCACTGCCTCCTGCAACCCACAGCCATCTACTGCAACCTTGACATCCCAACCAGCCTCAATCTCATCGCGAGGAGCTCCCTAGGCTTCTGTGGCCTCAGTGACACCGTGGCTGAATGCTGCTGTCATTTTAAATTCAGCCTTGAGCAGCTGGAAGTAGCTACATGCTGCCATCTCTCCTTGGCCTGCTTTAAAAAAAAATACTCATGGCCATAAGAACATAAGATATGCCATACTGGGTCAGACCAAGGGTCCATCAAGCCCAGCATCCTGTTTCCAACAGTGGCCAGCCAAGTCACAAGTACCTGGCAAGTTCCCAAACATTAAATAGATCTCAGGCTACTATTGCTTATTAATTAATAGCAGTTTATGGATTTTTCCTCTAGGAACTTATCCAAACCTTTTTTAAACCCAGTTACACTAACTGCCGATATCTGGCAATGAATTCCAGAGCTTAACTATGTGCTGAGTAAAAAAGAATTTTCTTTGATTTGTTTTAAATGAGCTACATGTAACTTCATGGAGTACCCCCTAGTCCTTCTATGATCTGAGAGAATAAATAACTGATTTACATTAACCTGTTGAAGTACTTTCATGATTTTGTAGATCTCTATCATATCCCCCCTCAGTTGTCTCTTCTGCAAACTGAATAGCCCTAACTTCTTTAGTCTTTCCTCATAGGGGAGCAATTCCATGCCCCTTATCATTTTGAATGCCCTTCTTTGCACGTTCTGCAGTAGAAATATATATCTTTTTTGAGATTGACAACCAGAATTGCACACAGTATTCAAGGTGTGGTCTCACCATGGAGCGATACAGAGGCATTATGACATCTACTGTTTTATTTGTCATTCCCTTTCTAATAATTCCTAAAATTCTATATGCTTTTTTTTTTTTTTACCACTACAGCACACTTAGCTGATGATATTAATGTATTATCCACTATGAAACCTAGATATATTTCCTGGGAGGTAACTCCTAAGATAGAACCTAACATTTTATAACTACAGCAAGGGTTATTTTTCCCTATGAATCACCTTGCACTTCTCCACATTAAATTTCATCTGCCATTTGGAAGCCCAATCTTCCAGTCTGACAAAGTCCTCCTGCAATTTATCACACTCCGCTTGTGATTTAACTACTCTGAATAATTTTTTGTCATCTGCAAATTTGATCAACCCTCACTCGTCATACCCCTTTCCAGATCATTTATAAATATATTAAAAAGCACCTGTCCAAGTACAGATCTCTGAGTCACTCTACTGTTTACCTTTTTCCACTGTGAAAACTGACCATTTAATCCTACTCTCTGTTTCCTGTCTTTTAACCAGCTTGCAATCCACAAAAAGACATTGCCTCCTATCCCATGGCTTTCTAGTTTTCTTAGAAGCCACTCAGGAGGGAATTTGCCAAACACCTTCTGAAAATCCAAATACACTACATCTACTGGTTCACCTTTATCCACAAGTTTATTAACCCCTTCAAAAAAATGAAGCAGATTTGTTAGGCAAGACTTCCCTTGGGTAAATGGATCCATGCTGGCTGTGTCCCATTAAACCATGTCTTTCTAAGGGGGACATAAATTAGCATCACACCATAACACATGGCGCGATGCTAATTTTAGAAAAGGGGTGGAATTCAGCCATATCACAGAGTTTAAACTAAGAGAGCGAGAGTGGGAGATAGTAGTTAGGTTTTTATACCTCTATATGAGACCCACCTAGTACTCAGGTGAGGTTTAGGTATTAGGGTAGGGGTTAGGGGCCACTTTGACATTCAGAGTGAGACGTATGAACAGAACAGTACAAAATTGTGAAGATTTGATGTCCTTCGGAGTGAGGAAACTCAACCAAAGATGAGATTTGTACAATGTTCTCTCAACCTAGTTTGATGTTACCCAGGTAGAGAGTCCCTAACCCCCTACCCCTTGAGTACTAGGTGGGCCTCATATAGAGGTATAAATACCTAACTACTATGAGGCCCTTATAGCTTCTTTCTCGCCCTCTCTCTCCCCCTCCCTCTCCCTCTCTCTCTCCCCCTCCCCCCCCCAAAGTGATTGTAGGTAGGAATTGCAACCAATTATGGTATTTACCACAAAGTGCAAAAGGTTAGCACACTGTGTGGTAATACCTGTGCTAAGATAGCACACTTTGTGATAAATAAGCTATTACCATAAAACACACCCCTCTTCTATCACATGCAATTGTTTGATGAATACTGGCCTAAATAGTTTGTGATTTTATTCCTTATAACAGTTTCCATGATTTTTCCTGGCACTGAAGTCAAGCTCACCAGCCACCTTCTTTGATCTCCCAGGTCAAAACATCGCAGTCCATATTTCCACAGACCTCCTGAGATCCCAAGGTCCACCAGAATGTAACAGGGCAAGTATTAAATATATTTATTTTTCTACACGTGTTTACAGAATGTATGGTGCTAATGGAAGATATAAACTTAATAGGCATCTCAGAGACCTGGTGGAAGGCGGATAACCACCAGAAAGAAACTGTAATACCAGGGTAAAAATAATTTCAAAATAACAGGGCAGATTAAATTGGTGGAGGGATGGCACTAAAATGTTAAGGATGGCATAGAATGAAGAAGGATAAGAGTTTTGCAGGAAACATACTACACTCTACAATCCATATGGATAGAAATTTCAATGTTAAAAGGGAAGAATATAGATGTGAGGATATTTCAACTACCACCTGGCCAGGATGAGAAAACGCACTGTAATATGCTAACAGAGACTATGCTGGCTAGTAAAATGGGCAACATAATAATAATGGGAGATTGTAATTTCCACAGTATTGATTGGGAAAATGTCACATCAGGACATGCAAGAGAGGTTATGTTGCGATCCCGGGTCAGCCCCGGGACCGCCACTCACCCTCAAGCCGGGATCGGGCCGCCTCCAACTCCGTTGGGCCTGCACAGGCCTGAGACGCGGCGCTCCCGCTCCGGAGGAGCAGCCAGCGTCCTCCTGTGGCTGGCCACGCCCCCTAGCCGCGCGCGCGTGCTAGGGCTCCAGATTTAAAGGGGCCAGCACGAGAAAACTCTAATCTGCCTGCAGATGATGTCAGACGCTGCAGGGCTATTTAAGCTCTGCAGCTGGAGTCTTCCCTTGCCTTGCAACGAGATTCCTCAGGTTTCCTGACTGCTAGTTGCTGCGTTCCTGGATTGCTCTTCGTCTTCGACCTGGCTTGACTCCTGACTCGTCCTTCGCCTCATCTCTTGACTTTGGTATCTACTTCTGACTTCTGGTTCTGACCCGGCTCCGTCCACGACTCCGCCTCCCGTCTCATCCCTTGGTTCTGGCATCTACTTCTGACTTCTGGTTCTGACCCGGCTCCGTCCACGACTCCGCCTCTTGTCTCATCTCCTGGCTTGGCTGCTCCTCTGACTCCTGGCTTTCGACTCAGCTTCGTCCTTGGACCCCGTCTCTGACCTTCGTTGTTCCTTGGTTCCTGGTGTTCGCCGGCCCCGAAGATTCGCCTAAGTCCCAGCGGCCGGGCCCCTACGGGCTCCTCCTGGGGGGGCTCCGGCTTCCAGGGTGAATCTCCAAAAGTCCCAGCGGCCGGACTCCTACGGGCTCCTCCCAGGGGAGTACCGGTCTCCAGGGTGAAGACTCTTCAGTCTGCAGGGCCCAACGTTGTCCGTCCTCCTTCCTGCTGCTGAGTCCTTGGCTGCATAGGACTCCACCTTGTTCCAGTGCCCAAGCCTTCCCCAAGTCCGTCGAGCCGCCTCCCGGTTGGGATGCTTGCTGTGGCCCTCCACAGCGCTCCATCCCCTGTTCTGACCGGCCCAAGGGTCCACTTTTGTAACAGGTTAAGCTCTTAGATGCCATCAACGACTACCTCATGCCCCTTTTTTCCTATCATTTTTAATGCTAGCCATATCAGGCCAAAAACATGTGTATCACGTTATTTTGCTTTGTTTCGGTACAAATTTCTGTGTTCAGATTTTTTCAAATTTTTTTTTAATGTTATAGAAATAATGCACACTGAAAGCAATTGAAGGAAAATCGCAAAATTTGGTGTCGTTTTCTATCGTTTCCTTCTGAAAACATCATGAAATAACATAGTCATTGTCTGTTGTTTCAAATAAATGTACATCCCTAGAAAATGCTCAAAAATATGAGGGTCTTTTCTTGAGAGGACATTTTTGGTTTGTTCCAATTGGGATAAACTGATAATGGACTCATTCATCCCATTTAGCACATTTTTATTAAACAAATGAACATCCCTAACAGAAAGAACCTCACCAAATAAGGAATAAAGAGACTATAAATTATATATAGAAATGTTTAGGAAAAAATTGAACTGGAAAACACCAGAAAAGACTCTGTGGAAAAACAGAAGCATCACCATTTCTCATAAAACATCAAACAATAAAATGAAGAAATATAAAACATCAATCATAATAGTTAAAGTATACTAATAAAAAGAATATATATTTCAAAACTGCTAGTGAATGGAGTGTCCAATAAATACAAACTGATTAAAAATAATTTAAATTATACACATCTAACACACATTTGTTTATTCTCTCGCACAGATGCTCATTCACACACTCCTTCGCATACACTTTCATACTCTCATACACACTCTCTCTTGCACATGATCCCTCTCTCACACATGCTCACACTTACACTACCTCTTTCACTGACACATGTTTCCTCTTGCTTACACATACACACACACACACATGTACTCACACACACTTCCTCTCTTTTGTGCACTCACATACATAGTCACACAAACATGCTCTCTCTCACCAACGTTTTCTCTTTTTCATTCACAGACACTCTGGACCTCTCCTCTCTTGTTTTGGCTGCTGGTGGGAAAGACTCTGCCATTGACCTTGCTGGGCCTCTCTGGGCTTCTTCCCTAGTTTCTTTGACCACCAACAGGATAGGCTCCACAGGTGACTCCATTATGGCTCTCCCTTCTTTTCTTTGGCCATTGAGATGGGGTCTATCAGCAATCTCACTGGGGTTCTCCCCTTCTCTTCAGTTGCCAGTAGAATGGAGTCCACTGACAGCCGGGGACTTGTGCTGGTTATTTTGCCACTCCCAAGGAGTTTGCCTAATGGAAGCATCAGCCCTACTTACTGAAACTGTGTGAACTGAAAAATGATATCACTTGGTTTTCCAGGAAAAAGCCCTGGGCTTACAAAACTGATCAATAGGAACAGGTTTCTTATGTAAGAGGCATTTTTCTTTGCAGCTTTCATTGTGAGTGTGCTGTGATATTTTAGAAGAATGAACCCTATTGCAAGCATAGAGCTAGATTCAACATTCTGCTATGTTTATTGCAGAATGAAGAGCTGCACTAAAAAAAAAAGGACAGGGCAAAATTATGCAGCCGGCCACATTTCAGCAGAGCATTTTTTAGCCACCGCGGTTGCAGGAGGGATGTACCCTTTTGCACCCATAGCTCCACGGGAAAATGTATAGTTATGTCCCGTGGTGCTGCTGGCGATAATGTGGAAAACATCATCGCCAGCAATGCTGCCAGGCCATTACTATTCCTAAACCCTGCCAACACTCCTCCCCTTCCCCTCATTTAAATAATATCGCTGCGATGCGGTCATTATTGCATGCGGCAGGGCGTTATCGCACGTGATAAGGCCCTAACGCATGCGATAAGGCCACACCTGATTTTGATAAATGACCCTAATAGAAAGCCAAACACAAAAGAAATATGTCACAGCATAATTCAGATATTTTATTATGCTTAACATATTCATAGCATTATTATTGTTCTTGTTTTTGGTTTCAAATTTCTCCTGATACCTGGCTTTAATACTTTGGTGTTATATTTTTATCGTGCTTTTTGCTTTATATTAACACAGTTTCTAGCTTTTAGGTCATTTTAATATTTATTTTTAATGTATTAATATTCTGTTTTATTACTGCTTTCCTCATCTTTGAGAAAGTCTGCTTGGAAAGATGGCATTTAAATTTAGCAAATAAAAAAACTCCTGGAGAAGGTGGTGGAAGTGGACTGTCAACCACATACAGGCTGATGCAATATTGGTGTGCAAAAAAACAGGCACTCATGATTGAGCGCCAGCTTTTCTAATACACGCCCATCCTCCTCTCCTGGGCGAACGATGCAGTAGGCAAATGAACTGCTCTATTTAAAAAGAGGTGCTGGGAAAATTGTGCATCCCTAGTACGGTAATTCTTCGGCATCAGGCACCCAGAAGTGGCTGTGTGCAGGTTAGAAAAACAGATGCTCAATTTTACAAGTGTTCGTTTTCCTAACCTGTGCACAGCCACGGGTTAGGAAAATGGACATTCGTTAATTGAGCATCTGTTTTCCTAACCTGACCGCCTGCAAGACATTTTTTTATATTATTTTTTTTGTTACTCCTTTTTTCAGTTCCTCCAACTTAATATCGCCATGAGATTAAGTTGCAGGAACTACAGAAAAGCAGTATTTTCTGCTTTTCTGTTAACTTTTGGGGATCCTCAAGACTTAACGCCAGCTCCGGGGTTGGTGTTAATTTTTGAAAGTAAAAATGTGCGCATTGGGCTGGATTTTAAAAGGGTTACGCTCATAAGTTATGCGCGTAGCCCTTAAAAAAGCCCCTTGCATAGGCTTGGCAGCGCGCGCAAGCCCCGGGACGCGCGTAAGTCCCGGGGCTTTGCAAAGGGGGCGTGTCGGGTGGGCGGCGTGAATTTCGGGGCGGGGTAGGAGGCGTGTCGGCGGCGTGATGCCGGCCTGGGGGCATGGTCGAGGCCTCAGGACAAGCCCCTGGGTCGGGTGATGGCGCGCCAGCAGCTTGCTGGTGCTCGCAGATTTACGCCTGCCTCTGGCAGGCGTAAATCTGCCGACAAAGGTGGGGGGGTTTAGAAAGGGCCGGGGGGTGGGTTAGGTAGGGGAAGGGAGGGGAAGTTGAGGGGAGGCGGAAGGAAAGTTCACTCCGAGGCTGCTCCGATTTCGGAGCGGCCTTGGAGGGAACAGGCAGCGCGCGCCGGGCTCACGCTCACGGGTTGCACAAATGTGTACCCCCTTGCACGCACCGACCCCAGATTTTATAAGATACGCGCGGCTATGTGCGTATGTTTTAAAATCCGACGTACGTTTGTTCACGCCTGGTGCACGAACTATAGTACGCGCATAAGTTTATAAAATCTACCCCATTGGGAATAAGGGGGAATAGCTAATAACCTAATCAACATGGCATTTATATGTGATGAACACTATTAGCTACATACTGGTTGGACGCGTGTTTTGGGCACACTAATCCCCTTATTGCTTAAGGGGTTATGGATGTGCATCCAAAACATGCGTCCAACCAAGAGTTAACCTGTCCACTAGCCTGAGCGCACAGTATTGCATTGGCCTGATAATGAGGTCCTGAGATTGGGCCTCTCCAGTACTGTAGCAGAAGAGTCTCGGGCTGCTTGATCCTCTTGGATTACTTCTTGTAGCTGACAAACTGTAGGGTGACTGGAGATTCTCAGTTAGTGACAACACCAGCATTCAAGGCATCATATTCAAAGTGAGTTTGAATCTAGTTTCAGATGTGTTTGAAAAAAATTGGATTGTTATATGTATTTTAACCATTTTTCCATCTTACCATGTATTTGCAATGCATATTCCACAGTTGTAGAGTTTTAGTAGTCTATGGTACCTGTGACCACTTAATAAAACCCAAATTGAAATCCAGTTCAAGATCAGAGTTTTATGCACACCTGAATATTTTTAAATTTATGGTATGCCAGTTGTGGGTAGAGAGATATTGAGTTGCCTCCAGTTGGGAGAGAGGAGAAGAAGTGCCTCCAAGAGTTAGGAATGTACATTGATTCTTAACAAATGTAAAACTTGCAACACATGAAACTATTTTTGATTTGTTTCAAATAGAATAAATCAAAAAAAGTCTCAAATGAAAATACCAGAACATTTTTGGGTATTTTCATATTCGAGGCATAAAACTCCAGGCCTCCAGTGGCCTAGCCCCAGACCAGGCCCAATGCTGCATTCTAGCCCTGGTGCCATGTCCTACATCTAGGCTGGGCCTGCTGCCAAGACCTAACCCCAGGCTGGGCCCAGCAATACAGCCTTTCTAGCCTTGGGCCAGGCCTAGTGCTGAGGCCTAATCACAGCATCAAGACCTAGCCCTGAGCTGGGTCCAGCATTGAGGCCTAGCCCCAGGCTATAGCTGGCTCAGAACTGAGGCCTAGCCCCAAGGGGAACCTGGGCAGGAGTGACTTGGAATCACTCCTGCCCAATTCAAAGATGGATCTGGAAAAGGGGTAAGAAGGGGCTAGAATGGGAGCTCCCAAGCCCTAGCACTAATCAAGGACCCAGCCCTATCCCACTCAGGGCAGGAACCAGGGCTAGGTTTTAATTCTGGGAAAGGCCTCAGTGCTAGGTCTACACCTCAGCTTAGGGCCCAGGTCTCAGTGCCAAGTCTAGACTTGGCGCTGGACCTAAATCTCAATGCTGGACCCCAATTCAGGGCAATATTTTAGCCCAAGAAGGCCAGCCAGGGCCATCAGAGGCCCTTTTTATAGCTTTGTTTTAGCAGTTTTGTTTTGATTTCTTGTATAATATTTATTTCAGTTCGTCAAATGAAATGAATAGAAAAAATTAAACAAAACAGATAAAAATGAAAAGATAATCCCAAAATATAAAAACAAACTAAACCGAAAATTTGGGGCTGCATTTCCCAACCAGGAGTTGCTCAGTAAGAGTGAGATGGAAAAGAGCTCAATCATCATCTCGAGATTTTGTCTAATATATCCAAATACTCCTAGTGCTTCTATGACAAAAATTATGGTGTCTTCCTGCAAGTTTTCAGAGTAAACTGTCACTAATCTAGGTGAGGTATTATCAGGTTTCCCCTCTCTGTTTCAGTGTTATTCAAGAATTACAAACACATTTTGTTCTCTTCAATTTAATATCCTGTGGACAAATATCCTTTCTTTTAGTGAGGCTATATAACACTCCACATTTCTACTGTGTTAATTTCACACAGTGAATGATTTCTGTCCAGGTAAGGGAGAAAGGCTAGAGTGAAAATTTTTAGAAAGTTTCTTTTAAAATTTAAACTGTGCTATCAAAATTTAGAACTTCAATCCTAATTATGTTAAAGAAGCAATAATTGCAAGAAGTTTCAAACAACATAACTCCTTTGATGACGTTAAAACTTTTTCTCAGTGAGATGTTAACATTTTGTAATGAAATTATGCCCACTGTTAAAGCATTGTCTCCTTTTTTAAAATAAATATTTATTTTAATAAATATTAATAGCAATAATATTAATAATTTATTTCTTCTTCCATGCTTTCCTGTGAATAGTCATGAAATGTTACAACAGTAATATAACAATAAGAATAATACATAAAAAAGCAGAGGAAAATATATAGCAGTAAGCCTACTGTCAATTACACAGAATACGCTAATTAAAATCTGTATTCCAGGCCTACCAGAATATCCATGCAATCCTCTTAAAATACAAAGCAATGCCCATTAATGATACACAGAAATCTTCAGTGTATTCTGAATGGTTGTCCCTTTTAATCTTCATGAACAAAATTTCTCTATCTGACATTAACCCTAGATTAGGTGAGGGAGGAGTGAAGAGTTAGGGCAGGTGGCAGGGGAAGAATTTAATTTGTCTGTTGATAGTTTCGATCTTATGAATTTTTTTAGGAACCTCAATAGAGGATGAGGTTACACCAGCTATGCTTTTCGCATATACTTTCAATCTGATAATGAGACAATCTTGAGAGATTTCTTTAGGAATAAGGTTGTCCTATTTCTTGGTTTATGCAATCATTTGAAATGAAATAGACAACTACAATGAAATTGTCTATATAGTCTCATTTTGAGGGGCCAGCGAAACAAAAATTAAATTGCCAAAATGTAAACAAAATTGTTATTCCATGATACTGCACAGTAACAGGGCTTACTGCACGGTAACTAGAGTTATTGTGCGGCAACTAGAATTATTGCGCGGCAATGGGAGTTACTATGCAGAAACAGTAAATGTTACAATTTAGGTTAAAAAGTGTCATTTGGGGGGGCAGTTCATTAGTTAGAAGTATGGTTCTGCATTCCCATTGGCTATCTCTTTAGTTAAGTGATTTTGCTGCCAAGGTTGCAAGGTGGAGATTGGGGGGTGGGTGGGGAGGAATGGTATGCCACCTACCACAGGAGTGGATGCAATACAGTGTGCTCAGCCGAGCACACTGTATAACCCGCAGTCGGACGCGGGTTAAATAGGTGCTAATCCACCCCCTAATGCAATTAGGGGATTAGCGCCTATTTAACGTGGTCCGACATGGAGTGAATGGGATAGCGCTCATTACATGCAAATGCACGCGAATGAGGCTATTACTCATTCACTCCGAATGCAAAAAAAAAATGTGCATCTCGGACACACATTTATCGCTCAGCTATTAATGCTTGCCTGGAGCAGGCGTTAATAGCTGAGCGCATTGGAAAGAAGTACAGAAAAGCAGAAAAAAACTGCTTAACTGTACTTCTTTTAAAAGTTTAAAGGAAAAAAAAATCAGCCGGCTGCATTAAGAAGAACGAAGCCGATATGCTCGGCATCGGTTTTCATAACTGGCCGGCTGCGGTATGAAAACCAACACCGATAAACTTGGCGTCAGTTTTCATAACTGGCGGACTGCAGTTATGAAAGCCGATGCCGAATTTATTGGCATCAGTGTTCATAACCGGCAGACCGCCGTTAATCATGGGGTCACGTTAGCTAACGCGACCCCCTAATTATAGTATAGCTTGGTGCCCCCCTTGTGGGAACCATGCGCGTTTTAAGAAAGCGGGCGCTGACTATTCAGCGCTCGCTTTCTGCGCTTTTTTTTGCATTGGTCCCACAGTGCCTGGTAACAAGGATAAACAAGTTTATATTGTAGCATCAAGGTCAAGAGGTCAGCAGCAGCATAAGCAAAATAGATAATGCATTGTGCATATTTTGAATTTGCTAATCCTTGATTATTTTAGGAAAGGGGGCTCTGGCATTTTGGGATATGCATATTTGCATACTTTGATTTCCCCAGTCCTGCTGCATTTTTGTAGGAGGTGCATGGTGGTTACTAGTACAAGTTTTTTGATTCAGTCGTTTTTTACCCCACCTTATTTGACTCGATAGGAATCTAATAGCTGATATAATAATATTTGCTCTAGTTGTTTGCTTCTGTTGGAGCGAACTGTACTGTATCGACCTGTTAGTAGTAGCACTGCTGCTTTAAAATCTGTCTAAAGGGTCACTGACTGCTTTGGTCTTAGTGTGAGATTATTTGTCAGTCACTGTGTGTCTCTGTGGCTTGGCTTCCTTCCAATGGCCCACTGACTTCAGTATCAATAAATTTATTAATATACATTATACAATACATACAACAATTGCAAGTGCAGCCACTGTACAACCAAGCAGTATTGCCGTTTTTGTTTCTGTGCAAGTGTGCAGTGCTGGTGGGCACTGTGGCCTACTAACCTCAGTGAGTTAATGTTACATTAATATTTCAATCAGTTCATTTTGCATTGTAGTGCTGGAAGTGGATTGGATTCACAAAGCCAGTCATTCACTACAGCCAGCTGATTTCATTTCTTTTTATAATTTATTCTTTATTAAGCTTTTTAAATCATATAACATATCATACAAAAAAGTATATCAGGAAAAACAAACAGAAAGAAAGTATACTGAATCACTCATCTTACTTGATCAAGTCCACATTACTAGAGGGACCACTACTACAAATAAACAAGCATACATAGAAAGAAGAACACAACCTGTTTAAATAAATTAACCCTCCCAACACACAGGTCGATACTGTAACGTGCGGTTGAAGATTTCCCATCTGTAACGTGCTGGGAGCGCACAATTCGGACGCGTAAGGCGATCCAGCGATACGGTCTCCAGTTTCACGCGTCCTTAGCGCTTCTTAAAACAGACGCATAACCCTTTCCGCACGCAGCATGTATACGATATGTAAATGAATGAATTAGCTGTATAATGAAGGAATTAGCTATTCCCCTCCGATACTGTGACGGGCGCTGATATTATCTCCTTACAGGTCGATACTCTAAGGCCGCGGTAGAAACAGTGCGGCATTGCCAGGCGCACCCTTGTTCCCCGCACGCACAGTTCTCTTCACCTAGCACTCGATACTCTCTTCTAATTGCATGCAAATGCATGCCGCGTCTGCGAAGTGTTAGGGAAGGGTTAGGCCCGCGCAACCCATTTTACTGTATAGGCGCTTAATACAGCGCCTATACAGTAACCTGGGTGTGCTGGTACCTGTCATTTCAAATGACAATTGAAATGACAGGCACCAGGAAGTGTAAAAAACAAAAAAATGTAAATACCAGACACTTTCCGAATCCCCCAGGCGTACGGTCATCCAGGCGGCCGCGGGAGCCAGGGGGGCGGGTGGGTGCGCGTTGGTTTCAGGCGGCTGGCGGGCGGCAGGAGCCGGCGGGCGGGTGGGCGCGTGTTCGATCGAGGCCGCGGGTGGGTGGGCGCCTGTTCATCCAGGCGGCGGCGGCGGGAGCCGGCGGGCGGGTGGGCGCGTGGGCGCGTGTTCGATCGAGGCCTCGGGCGGGTGGGCGCCTGTTCATCCAGGCGGCGGCGGCGGGAGCCGGAGGGCGGGTGGGCGCGCGTTGGTTTCAGGCGAGCGGCGGCGGGAGCCGGCGGGCGCGTGTTCGATCAAGGCCACGGGCGGGTGGGCGCCTGTTCATCCAGGCGGGCGGCGGCGGCGGGATCCGGGGGGCGGGTGGGCACGTGTTCGATCTAGGCTGCGGGCCGGGTCGCAAAGGCGCGCATTCATCCAGGCGGAGGGAGCCGGCGACGAAAGCGGCCTCCGGCAGCCCCCACCGGCAGTGAATGAATGCGCGCCTGTGCGACCCGTGCGATTCGGCGCTCACGGCGTGACGTCACGACGCCCGACGTCACGGCATGTGACTGCCTTGAGCGCCGAATCGCACGGGTCGCACGGGCGCGCATTCATTCACTGCCGGTGGGGGCTGCCGGAGGCCACTTTCGCCACCGGCTCCCTCCGCCTGGATGAATGCGCGCCTGTGCGACCCGGCCCGGGGCCTAGATCGAACACGCGCCCACCCGCCCCCCGGCTCCTGCCGCTGCCGCCCGCCTGAAACCAATGCGCGCCCACCCGCCCCCCGGCTCCCGCCGCCGCCGCCTGGATGAACAGGCGCCCACCCACCCGCGGCCTCGATCGAACACGCGCCCGCTGTCTCCTGCCGCCGCCGCCCGCCTGAAACCAACGCGTGCCCACCCGCCCCCCGGCTCCCGCCGCCGCCGCCTGGATGAACAGGCGCCCACTCGCCCGCGGCCTCGATCGAACACGCGCCCACCCGCCCGCCGGCTCCCGCCGCCGCCACCGCCGCCCGCCTGGAACCAATGCGCGCCCACCCGCCCCCCGGCTGCCGCCGCCGCCTGGATGAACAGGCGCCCACCCACCCGCGGCCTCGATCGAACACGCGCCCGCTGTCTCCTGCCGCCGCCGCCCGCCTGAAACCAACGCGTGCCCACCCGCCCCCCGGCTCCCGCCGCCGCCGCCTGGATGAACAGGCGCCCACCCGCCCGCGGCCTCGATTGAACACGCGCCCACCCGCCCGCCGCCGCCTGGACCCACGCGGCCCTCCGGCCCCCGCCGCTGCCTGGATGACCGCGCGCCTGGGGGATTCGGAAAGTGACAGGTATTTATACATTTTTTTGTTTTTTTACACTCTGTAACAGGTTTTTATGTGTCCCACAGCAATACATTTTCTCGATCATCTCTGTATCGCTTTTTTTTTAAATTGTGTTTGAGTATCTTAAGTGGTATCGATGGCCTTAATAGTGATTTGTTACAAGACTCAGTCCTAACACCTAGTAGAGTGTAGGCGGTAAATTAGCACGTTAAGGCCGCGGCAAAATAGCGGGTTACTAAGGAGATAATATCAGCGCCCGTCACAGTATCAGAGGGGAATAGCTAATTCCTTCATTATACAGCTAATTCGTTCATTTACATATCGTATACATGCTGTGTGCGGAAAGGGTTATGCGTCTGTTTTAAGAAGCGCTAAGGACGCGTGAAACTGGAGACCGTATCGCTGGATCGCCTTACGCGTCCGAATTGTGCGCTCCCAGCACGTTACAGATGGGAAATCTTCAACCACACGTTACAGTATCGACCTGTTAGTAACCCTGTTAGTAACCCACCGCCGCCCGCCTGAAACCAACGCGCGCCCACCCGCCCCCCGGCTCCCACCACCACCACCGCCGCCTGGATGAACAGGCGCCCACCTGCCCGCGGCCTCGATCGAACATGCGCCCACCCGCCCGCTGGCTCCCGCCGCCGCCGCTGCCGCCCGCCTGAAACCAACGCGCGCCCCCCCGCCCCCCCGGCTCCCGCCGCCGCCGCCCACCTGAAACCAACGCGCGCCCACCCGCCCCCCGGCTCCCGCCGCCGCCTGGATGATCAGGCGCCCACCAGCCTGCGGCCTCGATCGTACACGCGCCCTCCCGCCGCCCGCCTGAAACCAACGCGCGCCCACCCGCCCCCTGGCTCCCGCGGCCGCCTGGATGACCGTACGCCTGGGGGATTCAGAAAGTGACTGGTATTTACATATTTTTGGTTTTTTGTTTTTTAAACTTCCTGGTGCCTGTCATTTCAATTGTCATTTGAAATGACAGGTACCAGCACACCCAGGTTACTGTATAGGCGCTGTATTAAGCGCCTATACAGTAAAATGGGTTGCGCGGGCCTAACCCTTCCCTAACACTTCGCAGACGCGGCATGCATTTGCATGCAATTAGAAGAGAGTATCGAGCGCTAGGTGAAGAGAACTGTGCGTGCGGGGAACAAGGGTGCGCCTGGCAATGCCGCACTGTTTCTACCGCGGCCTTAGAGTATTGACCTGACAGTTATCTCCCTGAAGGCTTCATGTCGATTTATCCGCCATAAACATTTCCAAATGCATAGGGTCCACAAAATGAACTTGTTTCCCTGATATCTTACTATGCATTTACACAGAAACGTCAGAAAAAAAGTTGCTCCCAATAACAAGTGCTTTCAAATTGTAAGAATAATTTTCTCTTCACCTGAGTCTCTTTAGAGACACCAGGGAAGACCTGTACTTTTTGACCACAAAACAATGATTCCTTATACTTCAAATATTGTCAGATGAAGATCTCTCTGTCACTACTCAGAGCAAAACAAACAATGTAGATATAGAAGAAATAACATTCTTGGAAATTTGAAGAAATAAAGGCCTGGATTTATCAAAATGCGATAAGTATCGCCTGCGATAGCAAAAGGGGTGTGATTTATGCTAGTAGACAGTTTATTGCAATTTGCACTAATATGTGAAGAGCTAAATTAGCACAAATTGTGATGAGAGTGAGAGAGAGAGAGAGAAACTAGCCATAATGGCTGCTCCCTAGCTAGGTATTTGTATTCCTATGGGATGCCCACCTAGTAACTCGAGGTGAGGTTTAGGTATTAGTATAGGGGGTTAGGGGCCAATTTGACATTCGAAGTGAGACGTACGAACAGAACAGTGGTCTCTTGTGAAGATTTGATGACCTACAGAGAGAGGAAACTCACCCAAAGCTGAGATTGGTGCAATGTTCTCTCCACATAGCTTGATGTTTGACATTATGGCTAGGTTCTCTCTCTCTCTCTTTCTCTCTCAACATGTAGTTAGGTTTGTGCAATAGCACTTTGCGGACTGACAAGCCCACTCCTCCTCTTTTTCGGATTTACATTGCACCATATGATATGGTGCTATTGCATGCGTTAACTGGGCTTTTCGCATGCGATAAGCTTTTAACGCATGCGAAAACGGCTTAGTGCATTTTGATAAATGACCCCCAAAGTAAGGTCTGAACTAATCAGGAAGATAGTAAAAGTTACATAATAAGAATGATTTATTTATTTATTTTATTTATTTATTATTTAACAGCTTTTAATATACCTGTGTTCGTGCGGGCACATCACGCCGGTTTACAATAAACTTGAGAAAGGAGGAAAATTACAAAAAAAAAAGAGGCGGCGGAGGAGGGAGCAGGCGAGGAAAAGGGGGCGGGAGTGAGGGGTATAGATAGAGGAGGAAGGGATAGCAGCTGAGAAAGTAGAGGAGCGTAACCATAATTATAGTGGAGGATTTATCTGATACAAAGTGAAGCACTTCAATTACATATCTCTTAAAGAACTCATTGCCTAAAATTAACTGAGAATAAGGAAAATTCAATAGTCATAAATTATTAGCTCTCAGCTTGTTTTCCAAGGTCTCAGTTTTATAGTGTAATGATAGGCTGTCTTTAATACCTGCAGTTACAGACTGTTGCAAATTGGTAACTGCTCCTTTCTGAGATCCCCAGATGTGTTTCCACAATATTCAACCTTGTATCCAGCTCAGTCAGATGTACCTGTAGAATATTCAAATAATTGAGATACTACATTTGACAGATTCGATTTAATACAGTGAACTACATTCCAAATATCCCATAAGGAAATAACTCCAGAAGCTCCTGCTGCATCCAGTCCTGCCCTTCCCCACCCCCGAACCTCCTGAGGCAAAGGAACAGGAGCTGGAACAGCAACTAGAGATCTTTCAGTAGACAACACGGATATAGTTCCTAAAGGTCCCCTCTAAAACTTGCTCTTGATTAGAAAGGGAAACTGCTAATCTTACACATGTATGTAAGTATGTAATAACGCGGTTGGCGAGGAAAAAACACCTGCACGAAACCACTCTAAAAGCTGCAGCTGATTTAGCACAAGTCCATGCTAATGTTATGCAAAGGATTCAATGGGCAAGGCAGAGAGCTGCGCTGGTGTTAGCGCTGTTTTTTTAAAGCATGTTTTCTAGTTCCTGGGTCAGGTCAGGAGTTAAGTTTAAGTGCCTGTCTGGAGGTCGAAAAATTAAGCAGCAGAAGCCAGAAGAGAGGTCGGAGAGTGAACAGGCACATGTCAGAAATGATGAATGCTTTTGTAGCCCCTTTCAAATCTCTCTGCATTTCCCCTGCTCACTGGCATCTGCCATTATAGCTCCCATATGGTTGGTGATGGATCATGAAGGAGTTAAACATAAACATTGCTCTACCCACCTTCTCCTGGATCACTAACTTACTACTATCTTAAAGGCTTTCAACTGAGAATCAATCATGGGTCACTACATTAATGAGAGTTTATGCACGGTTTATTGCACAGGGCCTTCAGCACGCGTTTAACACACATATCTACACAGATATTTGTTTTGTGTGATTTTCTGCACATATCTCATTTGCATGCCACCCCCTTATTAAATCCCATGGAGCTGCCTGCTTATGCTGAAAAATAGCGTCAATTTCAAAGTAGATCTAATTATATCAGCCCCAAGGTGAGTGGCTTCTTGCAGTTTCCAGTTCAGTTTTTACCTGCAGGTTTCTATTTATATTTTAAAGTCTCTCTATTCTGTCCTTAGTGAGGATTTGTTTGTGTTCTGCATGTGTGACTGAGGTGAAGTATTCTGCTGGTGTGCAGTTTCTGTGGCAGTTTCTGTGGCTTTTCCTTTTTTCTCCTTAATATATGGTATTTTGATGTAGTAGGTACAATACTTGCAAATTTATGCAATTCAGGGCAGAGGGACAAACACACTCACTGCCCACTCACCGAGCCTCAAATGTCCAATCATGGCCTGTAGACAAGTTTGCATGTAAATTGTCAACCCTAATTACAACCAGCTGGCCTGCCTCCCTACTGTATGTAAAGTTCAATAAAGTTGTGCAGGCTGGAGGGAAACATGATACATACAAATAGAACTATATATAATATTATCATTAATATAACACAACTTATACTTGCTATCTTAATGTTATAGTAGCAAAGATGACAGCCTCAAGCAGGCAGTGGTGGCAGGCGGTACTGCTGTTGGACTGGAGTGGCACTGGTCCCGCTGACAGGCAGAGGAATTGACAACTGGCAAGGTCTAGCAGGTGCTGGGGCTGCCTGACGTCAGACAACGATAAAATGGCTTCAAACATGCTATCACGTATGAATGCAGGTCCTGTGCAATAATATGCAGTTACTGTGCAGGAACTACATTCATGCGCAGTAACTCCCGCTAGTGCGTGGTAAGTGTGAAATTTATGGAAAAAATGAAAAAAATAAATAAATACCCCCGAGCCATTTTAAAATCAAAATACAGTCAAAATAGAAACTAACCGAAAATGACCCGAAACATAAAAAAATACCATCCCTACTTATTTCTTGGTATTAAGACATGGGTATTCCCTAATGCAAGCAGTGTGCTATCCATTCAAAAAGGAAAAAGTGTATAGCATTTCCTTTGAAGGTATTTACTTTGGGTAGTTAATTTATTTTGAGGTTTCCCTGTAAAGTCTTAATAAAAAGTCAAAGGGAAAATAACATGTTCACAGATTGGAATGTTTGAAAGATAGAGCCAGTGCTCTGTCATATCTTCCCCAGCTATAGAATCTTGCTTCTCATTCTCTCTAGCCCGATAATTAGGGGTTATGTTATTAATACATTTCATTTACTCACTATATCTAGTTGTTGCTTGGACTGTGGTTTATCTTTACTTTTCTTATGCAAAATTGGTACACTTAAGTATGGGAGCCTCTACCTGTTTTGAGGAAGGACTTAAAACTGATTTATGCCTGTTGCGCTGGAGGTGGACCCTTGGCATGGTGCAGGATTGGTACAGCTCTCTGGTAGAACCCAGAGAGCGCCTGCCACCAGGAGGCGGAGCACACAAGGAGACAGAGGCTAGCTGGAGTTTCACCAATAGCAATCCGGGGTTTCTGCAGGTTGAGCCCATGGGTATCTGGACCGCCTGGACTTAATTGGGCCTCCGAGGGTCTCCCAGAGAGGTAGTGGAGAGGTGTGCCCAACACGAGCAAAGGTGCGTGGCTGGGGAAGAAAGGAGGGATCACCGGAGACCTCAGGAAGGCAACAGGAAATGAAAGTCCTCCAGACGAGATAGGCAGCGCCTACTGGTCTAGTCTGAGGTAGGCTGCGGGAAGCATCCGAGCAGGCTGGTCTGGTGGTCACAGGAGTGAACAGAGTATCCAAGTGAAGCGCAAGGGTCAAAGCCAGTGTACCCATCCGAGGGTGGTCAGCCAAAGCAAGGGTCAGTTCCGAGATCAGTCCGAGAGTAGTCAAGGTGAGCAGAAGTCAGTTCCAGGTGGCGGACAACGTGATCAGACAAGCAGAGGTCAGTTCCAGGCGGTGGTCAAACATAGTCAAGAGCAGGCAGTGGTCAGTTCCAGGTAGTGGTCAAACGTGGTCAGGCAAGCAGAAGTCAGTACCGTGAATCAGTCCGAGAAGGTACGACAAGAGGAGGAACGTGGAGCAGGAATCAGGACAGACGCTGGAATACAGAGAGGACCAGGGAACACAGGAATGTAGGAGCACTGGAACAAGACAGGGACACAGGAATTCAGGAACACTGGAACAGACAGGAATGCAGTAACACTGGAACAGAGACTGGATCAAGGAAGCAGGAGAACACAGGAACGTAGGACAGCAACTAGCTACACTGAAGGTGTTGACCCGATTGCCAAGGCGAGGTTCTGTGACAGAGCCTCGCCTTAAGTAGGAAGCCTCACGTGACATCATCGGGCGGCATCCCAGACGAGATTCCCGCCCTGGGCCCTTTAAATGTGCAGACGTCGGCCGTGCACGCGCCTAGGGGCGGGGTCAAAGACACTGAAGATGCAGAGCCCCTACGGGAGCTCCGCTGAGAGGCCTGCAGCGTGGAGGAAGCCGGAGAGGCCTGAGGAGAGCGTTGGGGACGTCGGGAGCTGGCGGCCACGGCAAGGGAAGAGGAGCCGGAGCTTGTGGAGGGAAGCGCGAGGTGAGTAGGCCCGGTCGCGGCACCAATGCAGCCGGGACAAGCGACAATGCCAGCTTATGAGACCTTTTCTTTCGGATCTTCTTATTCTGGACTATTTGTATTAATCTGTCTGCTAATGCTGTATTATGACAAATTTCTAATTTGCTTTGTCAAGTGTTATGCCTGACGCAATGTAATCTTTCTATATTATAAAAATACTTGAGGCTTCGGATTATCGTTGCCATCCGGGCATGTGCTGGGATAATGACATTACTCAAAGAGGGGAGGAAGGGGGTTGCAGCCTGTGAGGGAGGATGGAGTTTTGGCATCGCTGGGCCATTGGTTATTTTATTTTATTTATGTAGTCAAATTTATATACCGACTTTCAAATTCATATCAAGTCGGTTTACAATAATAAATTCAGAACCAATCATATCAAACAGATTTCATACCATAATAAACTAATATTTCCTAAATATAATACTATCCTAGGACAGTAATTACAATTCCCTATTCTTATCACAGTATTAAAACAAATATCATAAATTAATTTTAAAAACTAAACATAAAACCATAATAAAACATTTTAAGTAAAACTCCCCCAAAAAAATAAAATAGAACTATATTGTAATTAATCAGCTGAGTACATAAAAGCAAACAGATTCTAAGGAGTATCAATCAACATGATTAAAAGCCTGATCAAACAGCCAGGTTTTTATCATTTTTTTGAAACTCTTAATATTTTCCTCAGTACGAATGGAAACTGGTAATGAGTTCCACAGCTGTGGTCCAGCCAATGACAGAGCTCTCTCACTAACTGAAACAAGATGGGTCAATTTCGGAGAAGGTATTGTCAATAGAGCCTGTCCTAAGGATCTAAGATTACGTGTTGGAACATGAATGTGAAGCGAAGCATTCAGCCATTCAGTATTGTGACCATAAACGGCTTTGTGAATTAAAGTGAGGCATTTATATTTAATTCTAAACTGGACAGGCAACCAATGTAGTTTCTTCAACTCCGGAGAAACATGGTCAAATTTCTTGGTCCCAAATAAAAGCCGTGCCGTGGCATTTTGCACCAGTTGCAAAGGTCTAACCGTGGATGTCGGTACGCCTAGTAACAGGGCGTTTCAATAATCCAACTTTGGCAAAATCAAAGCCTACAGTACCGTCTGAAAATCATTTTCGTGGAGAAGTGGTTTCATTTTTTTTAATATATGTAATTTGAAAAAGCTATCCCTTGTAATAGCTTTAACTGAAGCTTTCATACTTAGATCAGTATCAAGCACACAGCCCAGATCCCTTGCTTCACGGCATATATTATAAGAAAAGGCACAAACTAACATATTTGACTCTATTTTTTCTGTGACTTTGTTTGTAAGAAGCATAATCTCAGTTTTAGTGTTGTTTAGTGATAAAGACATATGGGTCAGGAGCTGTTTGATCGAATTATAGTACATCTCCCACAATTTCAATGTATCATGAAGGGACCCCTTAATGGGAAGAAGAATTTGTACATCATCAGCAAACAAAAAATGTACTAGCCCCAACCCTGCAAGAAATCTACAAAGGGAGACCATGTAAATATTGAACAGGGTTGGAGACAATGAAGAACCTTGAGGAACTCCCGTATGTAGATCTATTCTGTCTGATTCTGCAGTTCCCAATTTAACCACGAAAGATCGGTTTACAAGAAAGGATCTAAACCAGGCTAAGGTCGTATCTACCAGGCCCATTTCTTGAAGTCTTGCTAACAGCGCTTCATGATTAACGGTATCAAATGCCGCTGAGATATCTAGGAGTATTAATAAATAAGATACATTCTGATCGAACCCTCTCTGAATGGTATCGGTTAGTGATATTAAAAGAGTCTCAGTATTGTGATTTTTCCAAAAACCATATTGAGAGGGAAATAATAAATGATTATTTTCCAAATACTCCATAAGTTGCATGTTCACCACTTTCTCAAGTAGTTTTGCCAAAAAAGGAAGTATAGAAATAGGGTGGTAATTTGCTAAAATATTGGGATCTAGCTGAGCTTTTTTTAGGATAGGTTTGACTAAGGCACATTTCAATGATTCTGGAAATATTCCCTCTTCGAGTGAAATGTTTATAATCGCGGCCACTGTTTTGGCTTGTAGCAACACTGGTTGTAGCAACACTGGCAGTGGAAAGGTTGATAGAGGTTCCTGAACCCCACCAATGCTAGAGACAGAGAAGAGCTGTAGCGCTGGCAGCGAAAAGGCTGGTGGGGGTTCCTGGGCCCCATCAGCACAAGTGAAAGAGGCAAAGGCACCTGAACTTCCTTTTAATTGGGGGGGGGGGGGGGGACAACACTGTAATCAATTTCTACCCTTAGCTCCTCAAGCTCCCTAGTTGTTGATGCTGTGTGGGGCAAAAGTTGATCAGGCTATGGCCTTAATGACCCACCCTGTTCTTCTGCATATACTTTTTTCTTTAATTTCACTGTACTTATCTACAATAAACTCTTGGCTCGATCATAACCGTCTGAAACTCAATCCATCTATGACTACTTTGACCTATTTATCTCCTATTACCTATTCTTCATTAGCCCCACCTCCTCATTTACTGTTTAAAGGTATTTCTATTCCCATAGGTACTTCTACTAGCAGTTTAGGGGTCATAATTAATTCAGATCTCTCAATGCAAAATCACATTTCTAGCATTACAAAAAAATCCTTCTTTAAACTTCATTTACTGAAAAGAATTCGTCCATTTCTTTTCCTTCATGACTTTCGTACAGTGCTACAGTCTTTGATATTTTCCGGATTGGATTATTGCAATGCTTTACTCTTAGGTTTATCGGATTCAGCTCTCTTTCCACTACAATTAATACAAAACTCTGCAGCTCGAATTCTGTCTGGCTCTACCCGCAGATAACATATTACTCCATTTCTATTTTCCTTTCATTGGTTACCAATTAAGTACAGAATTCAATACAAGGTACTAACTATTATTCATACACTCATTTATAATCCAACCTCAACTTGGCTCTGTTCTAATCTACGTATTTATAAACCAGCTAGACAACTCAGATCACTTTCTAAGAACCGTTTGGATATACCCACTGTTAAATTGGCGAAACTGGAAATAATTAGGAAAAGGGCTTTTTCAGTAGCTGGCCCTATTCTCTGGAATTCACTCCCTGATTCTCTCCGTCTGATATCTTCTGTACACAATTCAAAAAAATGTTAAAAACCTACTTATTTCAGAAAGCATTCAACTCACTGACTACTTCTTAATTTGGTGTTTAATTTAAGTTCAGGAATATGTCTTGTTTAGAGGGGCTTTTTACTTACTTTTTATTTAAGTGCTGATGTTGTGTATTGTTATTTTACTTACTGTCTTTGATTGTTTTAAATTTTATGTATGTTTTATTGTGAACCGTTTTGATTAATTCTTTGAATTGTAAAGGCGGTATACAAACATTTTGAAATAAAATTTGAAAAATATGGAAAGAGGAGTGGATGTCCAGATGAGGCTGGTGAAGATTCCCTGGCCTTACCAACGCAAAAGGAGACCAGCAGGAGGGTCCGGCATAAGGAAAGGCTGGTGGGGGGTTTCTGGGGTCCCACCAGCACAAAGGAAAGAGGAGTGGCGGTGGCAGAAGGACTAGTGGAGGTTCCTGGGCCCCAGCAGTGCTAGAGGAAGAGGAGCAGCAACTCCAGCAGAAGAACAGCAGGTGAGATTTCTCAGGCCTTACCAGTGGCAGAAAGAGGAAAAAGGGGACTTGGAGGGGGAGGAGAGAGGAATACTATGCATGTGGGGGAATAGTGGGATAGTGAAGGAGGCTGAGGTAGTAGTGGAGGGCAAGAGGAGGACTAGAGTAGGTGAAGGAATAGTGAGAATGAGGGAGGAGAGGGAAGCTGGGAGATTAGGGGACTGAAAGAGTGGAGAAGTTGGAATGTAGGGACTGCAGGGAGAGTGCCCTCCACTTCCCACTGCTGTGCATCCCCCATACACCTCCATAAGTCCCTCATTCCCTCCCCTCCCCAACAAAAGTCCATGAGTCTTCCCCAACACATGTCCATGCCCCCTCCCCTACTCCTCACTCCCACAACCCCACCTCAACATACACACCATCACCCCCATCACTCACACACACATATCTCCTCATACCACCAAGCTTCATCTCCCCCTATACACTCTATCACTCCTTATACTCATCCTTCCCTCATTCCTACTTACACACATACACACACACACACACACACACACACACATTCCTTTGCCCCAGCAAAGCAAGTACAAGACACATCTAATGTACATTCTCAAGTCAAGGATTCATAAAACATGTTTTTTGAAATTGCCACATTCTCTTTTTTGAGGGGTTCCCTTAATAGCCATGCACACTCAGACCAGGGGAAAAAAAAGAGGGGCAGAGTTAAGAATGCTATAGCTCTCTCCTTGCCCTTCCTTTCCTTAAAGTATCTTGCCCCACCCAGCCATTCTTTGCATTTTTCACATAAGTGCGAACAGAGACTAGAGCGGAGAGCCTACTGGTAGGGTTGGCAAGGGAGGACAGGAAGGATGCAGGGGGAAGCTCTCGCTTATAGCCCAGATTATGAAAAGAGGTTGTCAGTGTGTGTAAACTATAGTGGTGCTTCCCATGAGATGAGAGACTGAAAGAATTATACAGGACCAGGACTAGGGGTAAAATAATAGTTTACTGATTCATAAAGTTAAAGAAAGTCCATTTGTCAAAAAATGATACAAGATTTTCTGCTCAGTAGGTAGGTGTCCTTAGTACAGACAGTTGGGAGGAGCCCATGGTAATTTTAAATGTGCATAATTTTCCCAGTGGCTGTGTGGGATTGTTGTTTGAGTGCTGACTGTTGGTGCTGTTTTGGCATGGGAGGTTTGCTGTGTTGTAGTTGTTTGCTCATGGTTTTCTGGGGGTTGGGCCCACATTCAACATGCATTGCAGTGGGTCCGGTGGTATGTGGATGTTTTTGCAGAGTTTTCTGGTTGGTACCACAGCAGTGCATATGGATGTAGTGTACAGGTTATTCTGGGGATATTTTTGCCTCAGAAGACTGTACTCTGAATGTTATTTAAATGCAAAATCTGTTATTATAGATGCTTAATTTGTAATTGTGTGTTTGTAGAGGGCCGGAGTGGGGGAGGGGGTGCTAGGGCATCTAGTACTCTTGCATTGGCCATGGGTTCCAGAGGAGAGGGGGTGGACCTGGGTGGGGAGGAATTTCAGATTTTAGGGTTTGGATTGCTGGAGGACATGAGGCTGGATGATTTTCAGGTATTTTGTAGTCTCCATGGATACAACAGTGAATGTATAGCAGTGAATGATGACATAGACTCAATTGGCATCTCAGAGACATGGTGGAAGGAGGATAACCAATATAATGCGATATAATTTGTACCCCAGTGCTATACTGGGGTATAAATTATATTGCAATGACAGAGAGGAGCACCCAAGAGGTGGTGTGACACTTTATGTCTGGGATGGCATAGAGTCCAAGAGGATAAACATCCTGCATGAGACTAAATGCACAATCAAATCTTTATGGGTAGAAATCCCTTGTGTGTTGGGGAAGTCTATAGTGATAGGAGTATACTACCGTCGACCTGGTCAAGATGGTGAGATGGACAATGAAATGCTAAGAAATTAGGGAAGCTAACCAAATTGGTAGTGCGGTAATAATGGGAGATTTCAATTACCTCACAAAATAAACGTCGCATAGATTATAATTTTTTAGATTTTTTTATGTGCATAGAATTTATCTGGAACAGTGGACCATCATAACACCCTTGGTTTTTTAGGCAGTAAGCCACACTTTCAACCTTACAGGGTCATGTTTAATCATCGGTCCATTAAATGTCTTTTGTCTTCTTTATTCAATTGTTCTCTTACTCCTTCTTTTTTATCTTTTTTATAATTAGTAAAATCCTTTGTAATAAATTCAAAGACGGAATTGCCTTACTTGTGCGGAGCGCCGCTGCGCTTCCGACCTTTATCTCCTGTGCCGCCGCGCTATTATCTCCAGCGCTGTCGTGCTTTACTTTGCAATAAATTTAAGACGGAATTGCCTTACTTGTGCGGAGCGGTGCTTTACTTTGCAATAAATTTAAGACGGAATTGCCTTACTTGTGCGGAGCGCCGCTGCGCTTCCGACCTTTATCTCCTGTGCCGCCGCGCTATTATCTCCAGCGCTGTCGTGCTTTGTAGGCGAAAAATACTTCTGGGTTTTTTGTTGAACTTCCGATTTACTTTCGGAAGTTCAACAAAAAACCCAGAAGTATTTTTCGCCTACAAAGCACGACAGCGCTGGAGATAATAGCGCGGCGGCACAGGAGATAAAGGTCGGAAGCGCAGCGGCGCTCCGCACAAGTAAGGCAATTCCGTCTTAAATTTATTGCAAAGTAAAGCACCGCTCCGCACAAGTAAGGCAATTCCGTCTTAAATTTATTGCAAAGTAAAGCACGACAGCGCTGGAGATAATAGCGCGGCGGCACAGGAGATAAAGGTCGGAAGCGCAGCGGCGCTCCGCACAAGTAAGGCAATTCCGTCTTTGAATTTATTACAAAGGATTTTACTAATTATAAAAAAGATAAAAAAGAAGGAGTAAGAGAACAATTGAATAAAGAAGACAAAAGACATTTAATGGACCGATGATTAAACATGACCCTGTAAGGTTGAAAGTGTGGCTTACTGCCTAAAAAACCAAGGGTGTTATGATGGTCCACTGTTCCAGATAAATTCTATGCACATAAAAAAATCTAAAAAATTATAATCTATGCGACGTTTATTTTGTGAGACAAGTGTAGTTCGTTGCACTTAATAATTAACTGTTCTTATATAGTAGATTTCAATTACCCCAATATTGACTGGGTAAATGTATCATCGGGACATGCTAGAGAGATAAAGTTCCTGGATGGAATAACTGAAAGCATTATGGAGCAATTGGTTTAGGAACCAACGAGATTTTAGATCTAATTCTCAGTGGAACACAGGATTTGGTGAGAGAGGTAATGGTGGTGGGGCTGCTTGGCAATAGTGATCATAATATGATCAAATTTGAATTAATGACTGGAAGGAGGACAGTAAGCAAATCCATGGCTCTCGTGCTAAACTTTCAAAAGGGAAACTTTGAAAAATGAGAAAAATAGTTAGAAAAACCTGAAAGGAGCAGCTACAAAGGTAAAAAGTGTGCAAGAGGCGTGGTCATTGTTAAAAAATACCATCCTAGAAGTACAGTCCAGATGTATTCCACACATTAAAAAAGGTTGAAAGCAGGCAAAACGATCACCAGCATGGTTAAAAGGGGAGGTGAAAGAAGCTATTTTAGCCAAAAGATCTTCATTCAAAAATTGGAAGAAGGATCCAACAGAAGAAAATAGGATAATGTATACGCGTTGGCAAGTTAAATGTAAGACATTGATAAGACAAGCTAAGAGAGAATTTGAAAAGAATTTGGCCGTAGAGGCAAAAACTCACAGTAAAAACCTTTTAAATATATCCAAAGCAGAAAGGCCTGTGAGGGAGTCAGTTGGACTGTTAGATGATCGAGGGTTAAAGGTGCAATTAGAGAAGATAAGGCCATCGTGGAAAGATTAAATTATTTTTTTGCTTCAATGTTTACTGAAGACGATGTTGGGGAGATACCCGTATAAGAGAAGGTTTTCATGGATAATGATTCAGATGGACTGAACCAAATCACGGTGAACCTAGAAGATGTGGTAGGCCTGATTGACAAACTGAAGAGTAGTAAATCACCTGGACCGGATGGTATACACCCCAGGGTTCTGATGGAACTCAAAAATGAAATTTCAGACTTATTAGTAAAAATTTGTAACCTATCATTAAAATCATCCATTATACCTGAAGACTTGAGGGTGACTAATGTAACCCCAATATTTAAAAAGGACTCCAGGGGCTATCCGGGAAACTACAGACCAGTTAGCCTGACTTCAGTGCCAGGAAAAATAGCAGAAAGTGTTCTAAATATCAAAATTACAGACCATATAGAAAGACATGGTTTAATGGAAAAAAGTCAGCATGGCTTTATCTAAGGCAAGTCTTGCCTTGCAAATCTGCTTCACTTTTTTGAAAGAGTTAATAAACATGTAGATAAGGGTGAACTGGTAGATGTAGTATATTTCTATTTTCAGAAGGCGTTTGACAAAGTTCCTCATGAGAGGTTTCTAGGAAAAGTAAAGTCATGGGATAGGTGGCAATGTCCTTTCATGGATTACTAACTGGCTAAAAGACAGGAAACAGAGAGTAGGATTAAATGGACAATTTTCTCAGTGGAAAGGAGTGAGCAGTGGAGTGCCTCAGGGATCTGTATTGGGACCTATACTTTTCAATATATTTATAAATGATCTGGAAAGAAATACGACAAATGAGGTAATCAAATTTGCAGATGATACAAAATTGTTCAGAGTAGTTAAATCACAAAAATATACATTGCAGGAAGACCTTTTGAGACTGGAAAATTGGGCATCCAAATGGCAGATGAAATTTAATGTGGACGTGCAAGGTGATGCATATAGGGAAAAGTAACCCATGCTATAGTTACACAATGTTAGGTTCCATATTAGGAGCTACCACCCAAGAAAGAGATCTAGGCATCTTAGTGAATAATACATTGAAATCATCGGTTCAGTGTGCTGCGGCAGTCAAAAAAGCAAATAGAATGTTTGGCATTATTAGAAAGGGAATGGTGAATAAAACGGAAAATGTCATAATGCCTCTGTATCACTCTGTAATGAGACCGCACCTTGAAAACTGTGCACAATTCTGGTTGCCGTATCTCAAAAAGATATAGTTGTGATGGAGAAGGTACAGAGAAGGGCGACCAAAATGATAAAGTGTTGCATCCGTCGCTACTCGATGCCCTCACTCCGCCCTCTTTACCTCTGTGGCAACTCCCTCCGGGTCTGATGGACGTTTAGCTCCTGCGGCGTCTTCTTGCCGTCTCCCTCCGGCGTCCCCGGATCAGCATGACGCTGTGGATCCGCCATGTTCCTGATGATGTAGGGCGCGCGTGCGCTCCGATTGATGTACCAGCAAGGGCGCGAACCTCGGGGGCATTCCCCTGAGATTACATCATCCGCTTCCAATATAAAAGGTCTCAGTATTCGCTAACAAATCGAGTTAGCAAGGGGATTGCTTCGGCTTTTCTCCCAAGCCACTCTGCCTCCTCGGACTTACTAGGGGTACCCGCTCCTCGGGGGCCTCGCTCTCTTTTCTTTATTTCAGATTGCAGATAGGAACCAGTACTCACTCCTCGAGGGCCCATGTTCCTGAATTCTCTGAATATTCTCTATTGCCTGGAAGCTATCACAGATACAGACATTTGTGAGTTACCACCGCTCTCTCAGAAGCTTTCCCTGGAACCAGGTACTCGCTCCTCGAGGGCCTAACCCTTTCCAGTTACTGAGCTTCTAAAGACCTTATGTGAGTTTGTCATCCAGTTCTGGCTATGAACACAGCATACCCTGTCTACTCACTATCTATAGTTTTTCTACAGCTCAACCCTGGGATCGCTGTTCCAGTATCTGAGGGACTTAAGCCCTGCCGGGCATATCAGCTCACTTCTGCCACCTCTGGTGGTTCTACTAACCTGTCTAATAAAAGAATTATCTGTGAATGTCCCCGTACTCAAGCCTAGCCGGTGGTCCCTCTCAGGATATCCTCCCGGGGACGCAGTCATCTGCCATCGGCCCAAGGATCCACCTATATACATTCCTCTACAGCTGAGTGTCCTCTCCAAGCACTCCACTGGTAACAGATTGCTACTCCTTCTCCATCAGGAGTATTCAGCAACAGATTCATATCAGATTGCTACTCCTCAATCTAAACTCTAACAGATTGTTTACTACTCCCTCCACAGGAGTCATAATATAACAGATTGTTAACTCCTACTTCCGTAGGAGCTAGTTCACAACAGACTGAGTTATCTCCTCCCTTCTGGACGAGTAGAGCATAACAGATTGCTAACTCCTCCTTCCTCAGGAGCCAATTCATAACAAGATTGCTAACTCCTCCACTATGAGGAAAGACTAAAGAGGTTAGGACTTTTCAGCTTGGAGAAGAGACGGCTGAGGGGGGATATGATAGAGGTGTTTAAAATCATGAGAGGTCTAGAATGGGTTATTGTGAATCAGTTATTTACTCTTTCGGATAATAGAAAGGCTAGGGGGCACTCCATGACGTTAGCATGTGGCACATTTAAAACTAATTGGAGAAAGTTCTTTTTCACTCAGCACACAATTAAACTCTGGAATTTGTTGCCAGGGGATGTGGTTAGTGCAGTTAGTGTAGCTGGCTTTAAAAAAGGATTGGATAGGTTCTTGGAGGAAAAGTCCATTACCTGCTATTAAGTTGACTTAGAAAATAGCCACTGCTATTACTCGCAACAGTAACATGGAATAGACTTAGTTTTTGGGTACTTGCCAGGTTCTTATGGATTGTATTGGCCACTGTTGGAAACAGGATGCTGGGCTTGATGGACCCTTGGTCTGACTCAGTATGGCATGTTCTTATGTTCTTATGAAGGAATAATAAGAAAGGAGCTAAGAATCGCAACAGCTGTAAAACGTAATGGTTGTCTTTATGTATTTCAAACACTAGATGGAATACTTTTACTTAAAGGCACATAAAAAGATTATAAAAAGATTCTGTTTTTCTTTTTTTAATTCTTTATTTCTTAATTTTCATATTATTCACATACGAAAAGTAAATTACAATAAATGTTAACAAAAAAAAGGCAATAACTTCCTAATAGTCTATAAACAAATACAACTTTACTGTTAATATTAGCATGTTAATCTAACTAGATAAATGAAGCTTGACCGACGTGCCCACAAATGCGCAGTAGAGAGCAGCTCTACTGCGCATGTGCGGGCGAGCACGTCAGTCTTAGGCAGCGTCAAAAAAAACCAAAAAACATGGCGGCAGCGGTGGTAGCAGCGGCAGCGGGCAGCGGTAGCGGCGGCGGTAGCGGGCGGCAGCGGCGGCGGTAGCGGCAGCGGTGGTGGGCGGCGGCGGTAGCGGCAGCGGGGGCGGGCGGCGGCGGCGGTAGCGGGCGGCAGCGGAAGCGAGGGAGGGAGGAGAGAGAGAGAGGGAGGGAGGGACGGACTAAGTGGGAGGGACGAAGAGAGAGAGTGGGAGGGAGTGACTGAGTGAGAGGGAGGGACTGAGTGAGGGGGAGTGAGCGGGACTGAGGGAGAGGGAGGGAGTGAGTGGGACTGAGGGAGAGGGAGGGAGTGAGTGGGACTGAGGGAGAGGGAGGGAGGGAGTGGGACTGAGGGAGAGTGAGTGGGACTGAGTGTGAGTGAGAGGGAGAGAGGGGGAGGGAGTGAGTGAGACTGAGTGGGAGGGAGGGACTGAGTGAGAGGAGAGGGAGGCTGGGGAGGAGTGGGTGGGAGGGAGGTAGGGGAGAGAGAATGAGGGAGGTAGGGGAGAGAGAATGAGGGGGAGGTGAGAGACAGAGGGATGTAGCCCGTTTTAACGGGCTTAACGGCTTGTATTAGCATAAAGCAATGAAAAGATCCAAGAAATTCTGGAACATAACACATAGAAAAATCATAAAGAAATAGAGAGAATATCAGCCTATTTTCATTTCATGCCACTTAAACAGGTTGGGCTGTACTGGTCTCAACTTTACAGTTATCCAAAAAATTCCTTAATTGTGTAAGTTCATAAAAAATATATCTATTGTTTTTCATTTTCATCATACACTTGCATGGATAACTAATATTTATTTGAGCTCCTAAAGATCTTGCCTCCTGACACATTCCCAAGAACAATTTTCTACGAGATTGTGTTGCCTTTGTTATGTCGGGGTATACCCACACTTTTTGTCCATAACACATCTTATTTCTATTTTGAAAGAATAATCTTAAAATTAAGTCTCTGTCAGTGGGGAAAACAAAAGAGACAAGTAGTGTTCCCCGATAATCCACCTATTCCTCAGAAGATGTTTCTAAGAAGGTAGTTAAATCAGAACCAATATTCTGATTAGGAACTGGTACTGCTGGATTATTCGGATTTCTTAATGTAGAGGTAAGTAGTAAGTCTTAGCAATTGGGGGGAATTGCTTCAGGGGACAGCATAAGTATATCCCTTAAGTACTTTTTAAATTGTTCTTTTGGTGATATTAATTTAATAGAAGGGAAATTTAATATTCTAAGATTTACATACCTAATGTTATTCTCAGCATTTTCAATTTTTCTAGTAGTAATAGTGTCTGATTGAATCAACTTAGCTTGTATTTCCTGGACATTTGTTATTTGTGTTGTCATATCTTTAATTTGTACTTCATGTAATTTTAGCATTGGTTCCATTATTTGAATCGTTTTTTGAGAAGCATTTATCGCTAAACTTAAAGAAGAAATTGATTTTTCTAAAGTGACCAATGCACACCAAATTGAATCTAATGTGATTACATTTGGCTTGGATAGTTTCTGCAATGTGAGGCCTGTATTTTCCCCACTCTCTTGGCAAGCTTCCGAAATCAAATTGATTTCACTTGCCAAGTCCTCTCCCCTCTCTTGAGTATTAAATTTCATATTCGGAACAGATACAATTGATTCTCTTAGTATAACATTCACATTTACACCATAACTCTCCAATGCCCGAATAGGTAATGTTAAAAAGTCCTCCGTAATAGCCCCCATTCCCACCTCTGCTGCCGTCTTCCCTCCGGCTGCTTGCCGTGGATCTCTAGCATAGTCCTGGGGGTTACTTTGGAACGGAGGGGAGGGAGTTTCAGGGGCGCCCAGGCTCAGTGATGTTTGTTCATCTATGAGGGGCAGGATATGTTCCTTACCTGTCCCCTCCGCGGACCTTGCACCCAGAGTAGAGGCTGTTACCGGCGTGAAAAACCCCTCTATCAATGGTTGGAAAGGGATAGGTGCAGGTAGTGCAGAGGAATCTAGCCGTACTCTGCCCTTCCTCTTTGTATGCGGCATAACTTTAAAGAAGCAAGATAGTCTGAGGTGCTTACCAATCATCGATCTCTCCTTGAATAATTAAATTCCTGGATCTTATCGTGGAGGCTTCAGAGAGTAGTAAATACTTGAGTCAAGGATCATAAAAAGAAAAGTCAAAGGAAACTCAGACAAAGCCACGCGCATCTTTGGTGGTGCGCCAGCATCGGCTTTGTGCCGCAGGAGGGCCGGCTTTAAAGCCCTTGCAGTCCCACATTGATGACATCACATAAGAGGCACAGCAGAACCCCGTTGGGGCCAGAAAATCAATTCTCACCCCTGGAAATAGCTGCAGATGATATTCACACTCCTTTCCTCTCTCCTCCACCTCGAGCAGGTAAGCAGGAGGGCCGGCTTTAAAGCCCTTGCCAGTCCCACATTGATGACATCACATAGGAGGTGCGGCAGAACCCCGTTGGGGCCAGAAAATCAATTCTCACCCCCGTAAATAGCTGCAGATGATATTCGCACTCCTTTCCTCTCTCCTCCACCAGATTCTGTTTTTCTATAATAAAAATACTTGCAAATGGTATGCATAAAATACTTTTTATTACAAAACATACGTTTATGGTACAAATTCATTAGAGTATCTCAAACATTATCTTGTTTGTCGCTAGAAGGAAAAACTGCTAAGTCCGTATCATCATCTGAGTAGGCACAATGTTCAGCAGTGAATTCATATTCCTCCTCGTTGGTATCATTCAACATCTCTCAAGTAAACCTGCTTTTCAAAATCTGTTGATAATTGAAAGTGGTTTCACTTCCTGCCATTCATGGTCAATCCAGCTGCAGACTTCTGCATAAGTAGCACTTTTCTGTTTCCCTGAGGACATAAATGAATGTGTGCCCTCACACTTCCATTTATCCCACTCTTTCCTTATGAGACATTTAAATGCATGGTTAACAGCTATGTCCAAAAGCTATAGCTTACAAGTAAGTACTCCAGGGATTACTGCTATATGGGATCCAGCAGCAATCAACAATTTCTTAACTGAATCCATCCTGTGGGTTGCCAAGAAGTCGAATATTAACAATGATTTCTTGTTGTAAAACCCACCCAATCAAGCACAAAAAGATGCATGTATTGAGTATTTTATAATATCCTCGTTCATCCATCCCTTTTTGTTGCATGTGACAATGACGAACTTCGGGAACATGGCACAGTTATGCATTTGAAGATAACTAGCAGTTTCAACTTCTTGCCATCTGCAGTACATGCTAAGACCAATGAAACTGGTTCATTCATGACCAGTTGTTGTTACAGCCACAGTCTTAGTGCCACGCTCAGCAACTGTTGTTGTACTTGGAATATAAAAATTCATTGGTTCCTCATCTATGTTAATTATATCTCCTGGTTGCAGGTTATTTTTCTGACATTCTTTTTGCCCAAAATCAATTAATTTACCCATTTTCTTCCCCCAATCATCTGGTAGATTTTGACCCACTGCAATTCTAGCCTGACTGCATAAATCATTCCTGCACATAAACTTAAATACCCAGTTAATTCTTCCAAAAATCAGGGATCTTCTTATAAATGGCTAGGCTTCTGTTTGATGCTGATGGAGAAAATGACTCTGCGAAAGTACCCACTGTTTTAGATTTGCCTCAGGATTTGGCCTATTGGCAGATTTACCACATCATGAACATTTCCTAGGGTGAAGTTCCTTCAATGTTTCTTCAACTTTGCACCATTTGTGGATAGACTTTTCATCAACAGAAAATACAAGTTTGGCTTCCTGATTTCAGTGTTTTTTCACGTATCTGATAATTTCAAATCAGCTGTGTGCAATTTTTGTTTCGGACTTGTTAACAAGATAATTTAAAATTTTAGAGTTACGATAATATAAATAACTGCAAATTATAGTTACTGGGTACCTTACTCAAATAGAACTGAACGACAAGTTAGTAGATCCTATACCATTATTCCTTTATATAGGCTTACCTTGCTTTTTCTCCAGTTGGTTTAAACACATGAAAATTATGTGAAAAACAAGAAAATTATTCATTGAATAAGATGATGACATTAGCATTAACAATTTTACTGACTATAATTATAAAATGCTGTTTAACAATACATGAATCGTTCCTTGATTGGCCTCAAAAGAAACCAGTACCGTCAATGATTGTTTGCTCAGGCACAAATCTTATCTATAGGCAATATACGATAACAGACAAATCAGCAACACAAATCAAACCTATAAAAATGCAGGTGCGTTTAATGCAAAGCATTTTTTATATAAATGCCCTTTCCCGTGGATTATACATGGGTACAGGTTATATCAGTATGCATGTTACATATGTGAAAATATGGTACCTCTTCCACCTCACACGTGACTTTACAACCTTCTATCATAATCCCCTCTTAGCCATCTCTTTTCCAAGCTGAAGAGCCCTAGCCTGTGTAGTTTCTCATCATAGGAGAGATGTTCCATCCCCTTTATCATTTTTGTCACTCTCATTTGCAGTTTTTCTTGTTCTGCGCTGTCTTTCTTCTGATAGGGCAACCAGAAATGCACACAGTACTCAAGATGCGGTCACACCATACCTCGATACAGAGGTAATATGATATTTTCTGTTTTATTCTCCATTCCTTTTGGATCATTCCTAATATTCTATTTGCTTTTTTGACTGCCGCTGCACACTGATACATTAACATACGAGTGCTCTTTTTCTACATCATCTGGATGAGTTCAGACTTAAAACACAATCTCTCTACTGGGATATTCTAATTTCCCTGTTTTGCAAGCTGAAAATGCATTAGATTTTTGTTTATAATAATTTTTTTCAGACTTTGTTATGGCCTACTAGAATATTTTCCTTAATGTGCATGAGCAGACAGCTGCTTATTTTCTAGTTTTGAATTTTTCTGCTTTTCTTTATCTGAGGACCATATAAACTTCCAGGAAGATTTAAGAAAACATCCTACGATATGCACCAAATTTAGATTATGATAAAATAGTGGATTAAAACGGAAAATGTCTCCAAAGGCAAATGGCAGTTGCATCTCAATTGCTTTAGGTGCTCTTTTATAAACATCATCACATATAATGGAGATTATAAACCAGCATATTTTTTGTGATGCAAATGATATTGCACTTGGACATTAATACCCTGGCCAACAAATATATCTCAATACATATAGATATAAATTCCATTTTAACATTATTATAAGGCAGGTCCTTTAATAAACCTGGGACATTTCATAGGATAGTTTAATTTTCCAATGACATCCTTGAACCGTAAATTGCACTTTTACCAGCTTCCACGTCTTTTCCTCAATACAGACATCACAGAAGTCGGACCATGGCCAGGCTGTGAATGAATCTGATGTCCCTGAGAGCGAGGAGAAGGGATTTCAAAACTGCAGGGGATCTCAGAGACAGAGACAGAATATATAGAAATTGTCTTTTTTAAAAATGTGTGAATATTTTCAATGTATCTAATTCTGTTATTGCTGCTTTTCTTAAAAAATATAATGTAACAGGTAGGTAAAAGGTGGCAGGATATTATTGCATAGTTTGAAGCTAATATAGCAACTACCTGAACAGCAGAAAGATATATCCCTTCTGTAGAAATATAAATTGGGATGAAGGCGATCCATACAAATAAAAAGGTCAGCATGCTGAATGTAATAAATCTGGCTTCATTGTATCTGCCTGGTAGTTTTCTTCCTTTGTAGGCCAAAATGAAGCAAATAAATGCAAGTAATCCAATATATCCTAGCATTACTCCAAATCCTCCCAATGACCCCTCATCACATTGAAGTATAATTTTCCTGGGCATTGTATAGATAGTGTGAAGTGAGGGGGGTTTAAGGATTAGCCATATTGTACAAATCAGCATCTGAATTATTGTTAAGACTATAATAACCATTGCTGGCTGATAAGTTATTTTCATGTGGGACTGAACCTTTTCACCAAATTCAAATGCAAGAAGAATTCGGAGGGATTTCAGAACAATGCAGGCTACGCAGAGGGTGAAACTGATACCATACAAAGTCTGTCGCAACTGACAAAAAATATCAGAGGGCTGTACAATAAAAAATCCTATGCTAACAAAGCTCAACAACAGAGCAATATTCATTACACAAGAGTAAATGCCCCCTGCAGATTTAACTGCTGGTGTACTGTGATGCTTTACAAAAATAAAGGTTATTGCAGCAACTATTAAGAAACCCAAAATAGCAAACGAAGTCAGCACAATGGCAAAAGGGTCATGCAACATCAAAAACTCAACTGTCTTATTTTGACAGCTTGCACTTCCATTATTGGACCACTGGTCTTGAGGGCATTTTAAGCATTCATGCATATCTAAAAAAAAAACAAATACAAAAACAAAGTTGTTAGTATTCTTTAGACCTGGGGTAAGCAACTTGGGTCGTTGAGTGCCACAAACAGATATGGTTTTCAGTATAATGAATATGCATGAAATACATTTGCATGAACTGCCTTCATCTTATGCATATATATTTCATGCACATTCATTGTGGCTATTCTGAAAATCAGGCCTGTTTGTGGCACTCAAGGACAGGCGTTGCTTGCCCTTGTTTTAGACGGTTATCTTCCCTTGAGATTTCTATTCCTCTTCACACAATCAAATAAACTATAAATCAGGCAAAATACATATAAAATCTGACATTTAGGAGAAAACATGGTTTCATCTGTCCAGTTTTAAAGAAATATTGCAAATCAGTTGAAAATAGAAGGTATTCATCCATTTCATGAATAGCCGCTTCTCCTGAAAGCTTCTGCCATGAAAGGGAATATTTGGCTCCTGTTGTGCTGTTTTTAAACAATTCCAAAAGATATTCACAAGAGCCAAAATACAACTGTTTGCAGTTAGTAGGTGGTGGAGCCCTCCTGCACTTTCCACTATCAGGTATCACCCCCATCTGGAGATTCACCCTGCCTTTTCCCAGATACTGAATTTTATTTGCCTCCAATTTAGTCCTGCTTAGGGCAGAAGAAAAACTGGATGATTTCCTTTTCCCTGAATAGCTTCCACGCTATCCAATGGGAGGGAAAAATCATTTTTTAATTTCATTTCCTGTCATGGAAAAGCATGGAGCCAAGTCATGATATGCTGAAAGCCAAAAACTATCTCTTGGAAAAAGTTGTTAAAAGATCCATTTTTTTTTCAAAGAGTTCTTCACAGCACCTAGCCCAAGATTGGTTTCAGGAGGCCAGTTGGAGGGACGGGTGTGGTCACTTGGCTCATCACATCCCTGCTCAAGTCTCACAACTAACAGCAGCCTGTACAAAAGGGGTATGAAGACAGAGGTTGTTACTTTTCTACAGCCAAACTAAAAGGCCGGAGGATTAACCTGAGGGATATCCTGTGGGTTAGAGGCTTGATCGTGTGAAAGATTTCAACCGATGCAAATGAATTGCATAGCATATTTTTTGCACAAAACTTAAATACGGGGAAGCCAGCCAAAAAAAAAAGACAATCATACTGGGCGTGGACAACTTTTTTTGCAAAAACTGACTTGCAAAAGCATCCTTACATGCTGGTTATTGTGAAATTCATAAATAATGAGCTGCTTTGAATTATATTGTATCACAGCAGCTTATTGTGAATTTTTAAAAACTTTAAGGTGAATTTAAAAAGCCTGACACACACCCAAACTGGGAGATACGTGAACATGTCAGGCCGGTGCGTGCTGAGCGGATTTTAAATGCTGCCTGAATATATGCGCGTATCTCCCACTGAGCGCACAAATGAAAAGTTCCAAAAAAGGGGCGAGGCCTGGGCATGGACTGGGTGGGGAATGGAGAATGTGCGTTCCTGGATTTCAACTTCAAATTAGCAGTTAAATGCTTATGTGCATAGGTGCACGCCTGGGTCCTCTGTCGCGTAACTTTACTTCTGCTATGGACGACATGGAAGTAATAAAATAAAGATAGATAGATCGGCAGGGTTTTAAGGGTCGGTGCTAACAGGGACTTTTAAACTAGGGGTTTTGGAAGTCCAATCCCTTATCTGGGTGAACTTGGAATGAATTGGGAAAACTGATAATGGCGTCGGCACGCATGTCTATTAAAATCCCCCCACTGATGTGATTGAAGCGGCATTTGCACGCATAGACATATGTCTACTTAAAATTGCATGCACATATGCATGCTTTCAGTCTATTTTATAACATGCACGCATATACGTGTATATGATATAAAACGGCCGCATCCCTGGGAGTGGGCCAAGAAACTCGCGCACCTGTTTAAAATTTACCGTCCCTGCACATAGCAGACTAAGGACAAAATTTAACTATTTCAAAAACTAAAAACCTGTGAAAAAATTCACAAATGGGGCTTGGCAAGCAAAATGCATGAAAACCCCAGAATTTCAGTTTCTGCCCATTTTTACTACAAAGCCATGTCTGCAATTTATTTTTTCACAATTTAGTACATGAGTGCCTATGATGGATATGCATTTGAGGTATACCTTAGTGACTCTAAAAGTGCTGTGTTCCTTTATGCCCATTGCAGGAGATGCCGAACCTCCCGCAGCAAAATATTTCATCCGAGGTCAGATTTGGAGGGATTGACTGAGAGAGTGAATGAATATATTCAGGTTGAACAGAGTTTTCATCTCTCAGATCTGTCAGAAGCTGTATAAATGTTTGGTGGAGTTACCAGGTGACTCCAGATCATCATGGGCAAGCTAGTCCACTCTAGGTTTTGCCCCAATGAATACATGGACTTGAAATTCTGATTTCCTACTTATTTCCTTAAAAAAATCAGAACTACAAATCCATGCATTCAATGATGCCAGACTGGACTGGCTCAGCCTGTCTCTGATGACCCCGAGCCATCTGATAATCCTGTTTATAGGCATACCCACATATGTCTGTTGAGGGCAAATTCATGATTGTTCTGTGATATTTGGTTAATGTCTCCTTCCAGGGGAGGTGACAGGAGACATGACTGCCATCAGTTACTTCTCTGTCTACAGCTGCGACCATTCTTTTCTTGAGGCAATGCTTGCCTACATACCTGACTACATCCAGTACCATGTACTGAACAGCAAAGGAGAGAGGCATGAAGAGACTTCTGTGATATTGCTTACTTCTTGAATGTCATCAGGAAAATATATCACACTCATGTGAGTTTGGTTACTTGAAGGAGCCAGGAAGTCATCTACTGGAACCATACAATACATAAGAGCATGGGAATGCAAGATGTGCCATGCTGGATCAGACAAAGGTCAATCGAGCCCAGCATCCTTTCTCTGACAGTAGCCAGTCCAGGACACAAGTACCAAGCAAACCCCAAAAAGAAGATCCTTTTCTTGTTACTCTCATGGATAATGATGACATTCCCCAGACTACCAGGATAATAATGTGTTATGAACTCTTCCTCCAGGAAGTTATCCAAACTTCTTTTGAACCCTGCTATGTTAGTTGCCTTAAACACATCTTCTGGTAACAAATTCTACAGATTCTTTGTGCATACAGTGAAAAAGTACTTTTTATGATTTGTTTTAAATCTGCTTGTTGTTAATTTCATAAGAACATTGAGCCCAACATCCTGTTTCCGACAGTGGCCTATCCAAGTGAAACGTACCTGGCAAATCCCATAAAGTAGATAATGAAGTGCCACCCAGTTTTAGTATTAATTGAAAGGATAAATAGCCATCCCCTATTTACCTGTTTCCTCCCAATCATGATTTTATATACTTCTATCACGTCACCTCTCAGTCCTCTCTTTTCCAAGGTAACGAGCCCTAACCTGTGTAACCTCTTTTTACAAGGGAGTTCTTCCACTTCCTTTTTCATTTTTGTTGCCCTTCTTTTGTTGCGATTCGGCCCATGGCCGGAGCCACGGGCCACCTCTCATCTGCATGGCACAGAGGCCACAGGAGCCAGGGTCTGTCCCATGGTGCAGAGGCCATGGGTGCCATGGCCTCGTGGCCTGGAGGCTGCCATCTTGCCACCGCCACCACTCCCCCGTGGCTGGGCATGGAGGCCGCCGCAGCTGGGGCCTTTCCTGCAGCCAGGAGGCCGCCCTGGAACTCCTTCCTTCAGCGGCAGCACGCCGCTGTCTGTCGGGGCCTGCCCTGAGGCCCAGCTCTCTCCTGCTCGACAGCGGTGGGGGCACCGCTGTCCAGGGTTCTGGACTTCCTTTTTCCTTTTTCCTGCTCCTCCTAGGGGGCAAGCCCACGGCTCTCTTCCCTTCTTAAAGGGACAGAGAGGTGTGGTCCTCTAGGTAGCTCCTCCCAGGGAGTTGCCACCTCAGCCCTACAAAAGGGCCTTCAACCATTCCTTCAGGGCCTTGGCAAGGAGCTAGTCACCTGGGACTAGTCCTCCCTAGGACTTCTTCACTTCCATTCCTGCCTGGCATTCCAAGGTCTCTAATCCACATCTCGTCTTCCTGGTGGTCCTGTTGTCTTCCAAGTGATCCTCGTCTCGTCTTCCTGGAGGTCTTGATGTCTTCCAAGTAATCCTCATCTTGTCTTCCAAGTAATCCATGCCTCGTCTTCTAAGTGATTCATGTCTTGTCTTCCGAGTCTTCCTGACATCCTTGGCTGTTCAAGCCTCCTATGGATTCCAGCTTTTAGCCTCCCTACCACTGAGTTCCAGCTCAGTGCTCCGACTCAGAGTTCCGCCTCGGAGTTCCTGGCTCTGAGTTCCATCTCCGAGCATCCTCCTTGAACTATGTCCGGATCTTCGGAGCTCCTTGTTTTTGCCTCCATTTCCTCCATGTGTGAGTTCCGAGTCTTCGTCTTCATTTCACGATCCACGCTCCACTGCCTTGAACTTCGCCTACCTCATGTCCAGCCTGCCGCCTGTGCTGCTCCCTGTGGCAGGTCCAAAAGGGCTTGGAGAAGTCGGAGGACCACTCAGAGACCAACGAGTGGTTGGCCTCACCAAGGTGTGCAGGTTGGCCAGGTTCTGGCCATTCCACTCCCAGACGAGGTACGTCTTACCGCAGGGGCACACTACTCTCACTCCCTAGCGCTCGTTCCATCCCAGCGCAACATCTATGCCAAACACTAAGATAGCACATTTTGTGATAAACTGTCTGTTACCATAAAACACACCCCTTTTCCTATGACATGTGATATTTAGTGCATTTTGATAAATCGAGGCCTAAGCCTCTGAAAATTTACCCACAATTTTGTTTTCATAATCTAGCAACCCTTTCCCCAATTTCTTTGCAGATTGGGGAGTTAATCTGTGAAAGCTTGGTCCCTCTGATTTTTTTTTTTTTTAAATTGTAAATGAACTCACCATATCCTCTAGAGTAGTGCCCTTCTGGACAAACATCACAATCATAGCAGCAGCTGATGTTGGAATATTGTTTATATTCTCCAGGTATGCAGGAATTTGAGCATTTTGAAACTGGAACCTATAGGATTCCAAGCATAACATTCAAAAGGCTCTCAAATCAAAAATACATATGCATAATTCCAAGCATTTACAGAGCATAAATTAAAAACTGACAAACACTACTTCTACTATTTATCATTTCTAAAGTGCTACTAGACATATGAACTTATGCAGCTCTGTACAGATACACTAACATGCAGTTATAAAGTCACACAGTAAATTTAATAAATCCTCCAATTTGTTTTAAATCCAAAACTCTGTGCAAAGATTGCTAGCTTGTGCTGTTTTCTTTATACACTTAATTTTCTTTAATTTTTTTTTTATGTTTGTAATTTTATGTTTAATGTTCTATGTTTTTATAGGTTTCTGTTCCCCCTGAAGCAGCCCGAGTGCAGGCAAAACATCAACTATGCCGAGGTGCTTTCTATGTAAATGTGTGACTATGAAGAATTTGAGATGAGAGTTTTGGGAGTTTTCCCACTTCTCTGTATTTTTTCACATACATGTGACAACCCTTTGGGATCATCATAATAAGGCCCTAGTCTTGAACCCTGTGAGCTAGGATAGGAAAGGTAGTGGAAGGAGGGTGGTCCATTTCTGAACAGCTCCTCCAATGAGGTTGCTGGAGTGGCCAGCCCCCTGCTGCTTGCTTATAAAAGCAGGCGTAGCAAGCCAATTCTAGATGTGGCATTTTGGTTAATTGTTAAAGAGAGTAGGAGTGTTTTCCTTCAGTTGTTCCTCTGCTTGGGTACTGGGTTACACATCCTGGGCCAACACCATAGGCGAAAGGAGATCAGTGCTTGTCTGGGTGCTAGGTCTGTTTTTGATTCTGATTTTTGGCCTTTTTGCCTTTTAGGGTTTTCTCCTGTGAGAGGCCTGGTAGCCCTGGCTGAAGGAATTTGGGGTCTCCACCTGCTAGGTTAGATCAGGAGGTAGGGAAGATGACAAATGGTGACCCACTGCAGGAGGATTACAGAGTTTTGTGTGAAGATTTTTTCTGAGTTCCCAGGAAAAGGTTTTTGGCCACCCTTCCCACCTGAAGAGGGAATAAATGTATCGAGATGCTGTGTTCCCTACTACTGAACTTTTTCTAAGAAAAATCCTATTGAGATAACTGAAGAAGAAAACTGTGAGAAAGACCTAAATTTCTATTCTGAGGACACCCAACTACATGGCATACTACAACTATCTAAGAACTTAACTGTTCTCAGATCATTTTGTCTTTTCACACTTACCTCAGTTGTCAGTAGTCTGGACTACCGTATATTAACACACTGTTTCCATAATCTGCCTGCCTAATTCAGTGCCTTCTCTTTGCTCTGTGTCACTGACCCTCATCCCCATATTACCCACCACTGTACTACACTTCATGCATCTGACAAAGTGGACTCTGTCTTCTAAAGCTCGTGCCTCAATCTATTGGTTAGTCTATAAGGTACCACCCACTGTGGGTCATTTTTGCTATACCAGACTAACACAGCTATCCCTCGGAAGGAGTAGATGGTGATCAACAGGGTCAAAAGCAGCAGTTAGGTCAAGAAGGATAAGGATTGAGTAAAGCCTCTTGGCCTTTGCCACAAAGAGCAGTTTCTGTGTAATGCAGAGGGAAAAAAGCAAGTTTGAATGGCTTAAAACAAAATAAAGTGAAATAGTGAACATAAACAGCACATTGAAGTAGTTTCAATGGGAAGGGAAGGAGGGAGATGGGTTGACAGCAGGGCAGGTAAGGTCCAGTGAAAGCTTTTTGAGGAGCGGTGAGATCTCAGCATGTTTTAAGGGAGTGGGGAGAGTCACAGTGGAAAGAGATCAATTGAGGATGTGATAGATGGAAGGGGTGACTGTGGGGAATATAGGAGTGAAGAGCCAGGTGGGAATGGGGTCAGAAGAATAAGTAGTGAAGTTGGAGGAGAAGAGAAGATGGATGCTTTCCTCCTCCATGATTTCAGAAAAGGAAAAAAAAGTATGGCAGGGGCCAAAAGAAGGTGAGGTGAATGAACTAAGGGTGAAGGTGATAGTCTAAAGGAGAATTCATGATTAATGATGTCAGTCTTTTCATGGAATAAGTCAGCCATAGTCTGGGCAGAGAGCGAAGGAGGGGATGGAAAGCAGAGGAGGGAAGTGAGCACAGCAAAGAAAAACCTGCAGGCAATTATGGGGATGGGAGATAGGAATCTTCATGAAAACGTTTGCCGCTGGTCCAAGGGCACTAACATATTTCTATCAGTTCTTAGTTGTAGGGATCGTATATGAAGCACATGATCACTTCACCATTTTCTATCAACCCCCATTCCATTTTGGTCTTTATTTAGCCCCTCCCACCATTATCACTCTAAGTAAATTGTGGCGTTGCTTGTAATCAGAACTTTATGCAGGCATCACACTAATCTATGTAAAGCATGAATAAACATGAATAATTTAAGATACTTGAAATGAGATTTTTAAATAAAGCATTACCAGAAACAGAGAAACGTGGTAGCATAAAAAGACTGTGTGGCTTATGTAGTTTGTCCATCCACACTAAGACTAAAAATGACCAATAAAATAGAACTAGTATTAGTTTATTAGGTACATACAGTATATACACATTGTGAATGTGACAAGAACAAAAAGTTAAGGAAAACATGGAAACTAAAATTGTTTTCCTGCAAATGCAAAACTTTCAGCTCTTAAAATGAAACATGAACAGACTATAAGTAAATACAGTAATATACAAAAAAACTGTAGACTACATCACATAATTTGTTTTTTAACATTGAAACTTGTGCATTATTCCAGGAAGAAAGAGTGAATGTGCTGTTCTGTCCATAGGGAAGCAGGAAGGTAATAGAGAAGACTGCATATATTAATAAATCAGAATGTGCCTTACCTCATTATTTACTGGGTCCCAGAGAATAAGAGTTTGATTTATCTCTACATAACTTTTATTCAGTTCATATTTTCCAATCACTTTGAAGTATATGGAGCCATTAACTCTCTGCCAATAAAGTAAGTCATATCCATTAATGGAATCTCCAAATGTATCAAAATAGAAAGGTCCGTCATTCTGAGAAATATTTGTTTTCTTTATAGTTTGGAGCAACTGCAAAAAGGTACAGAATATTACATACACTCAGTCATCCCTGATACGCAAATTCATAATTGTTGTTCTCTATACACAGTACTTTTATGTTTATTGCTGTTCTGTATCTTTGCATTATCTTTATTATATTAAAGTGTTTTGATTGTTATGTGTATTGTATTTTTGGGTGATATGTTTTTAAGGGTGGGAACGTAGTTTAAAAGAACAATAAAATAATATATAAATGTATTACCCAGTGATTTTAGAGAAAAATGGTACTAGCAAGTCACCTATGTTATTGAAGAGATCAACAATTAAACTTCTGTCCATGAAACTGGTTACAAGGTGTTTTGGGTGGGGAGACTCCAGGATGTCTTTGTTTGGGAATGCTAGGAAAGAAAAAGAAATCAATGTACTGGCAGTGCTGCTAAGTAACCATTGGATGTCATTTGGGGTAATGTGGAGGAATGGGTTGCATTGTGTAATATTGTGGTTTACTGAGATATTTAACCTGAATGTTATTAAAGGATTGGAGAGGGTTTCTTCTTAAGTGAGTTGGGAGACATGATTGGATAGCAGTGGCCTTGGTGGGTATAAATCCTGTGTCGGTCTGACGGAAAGGGCCCTTTTGCTGAGTAGTGAGTGGAATTAATCGGTGAGTGGAAGCAAAGAGTGAACGCCAGGATGTATGTAAACAGGAATAGCCGGCCTGGGGTCCTTCTCCTCCCCTATCCTCCACAATATGGAGAAGGCCCTGAAGGGGCTCTTCCTCTCAAGGAAAGAGGCCCAAGGCCAAGGATGCCGGAGAAGATTCCTTCCCCTGAGGAAATGGCCAGGAGAAGGAGGAAGGGGTTGTTCCAAAAAGAGGAGTGCCTCTAGGAGGACCAGAGCATGGAGGAGACCAAGCAGACTACTAGAATGGTGAAATCGAGTTGAAAAAGGAGAGGTGTGAGTTTCAAGGGAGAAGTGAGTAGAAAGAGGGCAATAGAGTAGTGACCCCTAAGAGTTAGGGATGTGAACCCCATGCCCCACATAGGAAGAGGAATCTGAAGAGTGTAAGTCATCTGTCCCTTAGGGGTAGATTTTCAGAGCCCTGCTCGCCTAAATCCGCCCAAAACCGGGCGGATTTACGCGAGCAGGGCCCTGCGCGCCGGGAAGCCTATTTTACATAGGCCTCCCGGCGCGCGCAGAGCCCCGGGACTCGCGTACGTCCCGGGGTTCTCGGAGGGGGGCGTGTCGGGGGGCGGGGCCGGAGCGCGCGGCGTTGCGGGGGCGTGTCGGCAGCGTTTTGGGGGCGGGTACGGGGCGTGGCTACGGCCCGGGGGCGTGGCCGCGCCCTCCGTACCCGCCCCCAGGTCGCGGCCCGGCGCGCAGCAGGCCCGCTGGCGCGCGGGGATTTACGCCTCCCGGAGGGAGACGTAAATCCCCCGACAAAGGTAAGGGGGGGTGTAGACAGGGCCGGGTGGGTGGGTTAGGTAGGGGAAGGGAGGGTAAGGTGAGGGGAGGGCAAAGGAAAGTTCCCTCCGAGGCCGCTCCGATTTCGGAGCGGCCTTGGAGGGAACGGGGGGAGGCAGCGCGGCTCGGCGCTTCGGGGGCGTGTCGGCCGCGTTTTGGCTGCGCTTCGGGGGCGTGGCTATGGCCCGGGGGCGCGCCCCCGGGCCTGCTGCGCGCCGGGCCCCGACCTGGGGGCGCTTCGGGGGCGTGTCGGCCGCGTTTTGGGGGCGGGTACGGGGCGTGGCTATGGCCCGGGGGCGTGGCCGCGCCCTCCGTACCCGCCCCCAGGTCGCGGCCCGGCGCGCAGCAGGCCCGCTGGCGCGCGGGGATTTACGTCTCCCTCCGGGAGGCGTAAATCCCCCGACAACGGTAAGGGGGGGGTGTAGACAGGGCCGGGTGGGTGGGTTAGGTAGGGGAAGGGAGGGTAAGGTGAGGGGAGGGCAAAGGAAAGTTCCCTCCGAGGCCGCTCCGATTTCGGAGCGGCCTTGGAGGGAACGGGGGGAGGCAGCGCGGCTCGGCGCGCGCAGGCTATACAAAATCGATAGCCTTGCGCGCGCCGATCCAGGATTTTAGTGGATACGCGCGGCTCCGCGCGTATCCACTAAAATCCAGCGTACTTTTGCTTGAGTCTGATGCGCAAGCAAAAGTAGGCTGATCGCTCTTCTTTTAAAATCTACCCCTTAGTGAAGGGGTGAGCTAGTATGTTAAGGGGTAGATTTTAAGAGGCGCGCGAACAGCCTACTTTTGCTTGCGCATCAGACTCAAGCAAAAGTACGCTGGATTTTAGTAGATACGCGCGGAGCCGCGCGTATCCACTAAAATCCTGGATCGGCGCGCGCAAGGCTATCGATTTTGTATAGCCTGTGCGCGCCGAGCCGCGCTGCCTCCCCCCGTTCCCTCCAAGGCCGCTCCGAAATCGGAGCGGCCTCGGAGGGAACTTTCCTTTGCCCTCCCCTCACCTTACCCTCCCTTCCCCTACCTAACCCACCCACCCGGCCCTGTCTACACCCCCCCCTTACCGTTGTCGGGGGATTTACGCCTCCCGGAGGGAGACGTAAATCCCCGCGCGCCAGCGGGCCTGCTGCGCGCCGGGCCGCGACCTGGGGGCGGGTACGGAGGGCGCGGCCACGCCCCCGGGCCATAGCCACGCCCCGTACCCGCCCCCAAAACGCGGCCGACACGCCCCCGAAACGCCGCGTCGACCGGGCCCGCTCCCCGACACGCCCCCGACACGCCCCCCTCCGAAAACCCCGGGACGTACGCGAGTCCCGGGGTCTGCGCGCGCCGGTAGGCCTATGTAAAATAGGCTTACCGGCGCGCAGGGCCCTGCTCGCCTAAATCCGCCCGGTTTTGGGCGGATTTAGGCGAGCAGGGCGCTGAAAATCCGCCCCTAAGGGAATAAATGGAGATGGAGAAATCTTTGGTACCTGAGTATTAATGAATGTAAGCCCAAATTCTAACTTTTGGTGTGCTGAAAGAGTTATGGTGAAATAGTGAAGGAAGAAAACTCTTTGAAGTGGAAAGTGTATTTCAAACTTTGGGATGCAATTTATTATCCAGGTTTTCAAATGTTTAACTTGGCTAAGTATCCCATGAACTCTGAGTAATTCAGTAAGCTCTACACAGTATACCCTCTACAAATTCTGTACATAGTTGCTGCCTGGACATTGTTTTTGACCTGGAGTGAAGTGACTTTTATGGGACCCCAAGATGACAGAACTTAATGTGCTGCAGAGGGACTGAGTCCATGGAGGGGAGGCTATTATATAACTCCCTTACCAGTCTAAAAAGTGTAATCTACTGCACTGCCTTTAGCCAGTCCACTTCACCATCTGTATGACCCCAATTGCTGAACCCACCAAATAAATCAGAGAGACTGGCTGTTAGTAAGAATGTGTCAGATCCTCTGAGTGGGTAGATTTGATTCACTGTGTGAGAACTCTATTTTCCCTCATAAGATCTTATAAAAAGCCTGCACTTGCTGTTACATCTGTCTTTCAGAATTCACAGAAAGCATTGCTTTTTACCTTATTCAGCCAAAAATATTCAAAGGCTTCATTACAGTTGTAACAAAGTTCAGAGACTGTATGATAATTATTCTTATTTCAATTTCATCTTCCTGTAAGTTCTGATTTTTCCAGTTTTTTTTTCTCAATGAATGTTTAAGAATTTATTATTCTACCTTCATATATGAAGCTGAATTAGAGTTAACTACTATCTGAATAGCCATGAAGAGTGATGTTTAGCGAGGCCAGAATTTGCTATAGTAAATTGTTCTAGTGGTATTGCTTCCCCGCTTATAAAGCTTGTTATACAGAAACACTGTATTACTGCTGCTGCTACTACTCCTACTGTTATTGATCATGTCTAAAGTGCTATTAGGCATACACAGCACTGTAGAGACACTCTTTGCGACATGGAGCTTACATTTTAGTCAAGACAAACATACATGACAAATAAGTGTGATTATTGTAGAGAAATTGTTAGGGTTTGAAAGCAGTTTCAAAACGGTGAGTTTTTAAACTGCATTGGAATACAGTCAGAGAGGGAGTATGATTCACCAACTCATAAAGTCTGTTCCAAACCATGGAGTGCAGCAAGGTGGAAAGCGCGGAGTTAGGAGTTGGTGGTGGAAGAGAAAGGCACAAATAAGAGTGACTTGCTCACTGAACAAAGTTCACGAGGAAGGGTGTAGGGGGAGGGAAGAGAAGAGAAGTAATGAGGAGCCGCAGAGCGAATTCATTTATAGGCAAGTAAGAGAAGCTTGAACTGTTTATTGAAGTAGACATAACAACTTGAGAAAACAGGTTACATAGCGATGTCGAAAGAAGATAAGTCATGCAGTCGAATTTTGAATAGATTGCAGTAGGTAAAGATGATTCAGCAAGAGACCTGAGAAAAGGAAATTGCAATATTCTAAGCAAGAGGGGTGATAAAAGAGTGGATGGGCATTTTAGTAGCGTACTTTGAAAGGAAGGGATGGATTTTAGCGCTGTTTTAGAGGAAGAAAACAGCACACGTTTTTCATTATGACTTTTTTCTGTTGTGTACTGTTAAATATCAATTAATAAATCAATCAAGAAAGAGGAAGAGACCCCTCCCCCTGTTCTGCTCTGATATTCTGGTGTGGTGGGTGGTTCAGAGAGATAAGTAAGGCAAGGTTAAGAAGCGAAGGGAAAGAAAGTTGGCAGGAACCGATGGCAATCTACTGAACTAGGTAAAGGAAAAGAAGGGAGGATAAGGTGACTGGTGGCGTATCTCAGAAGCATTTTAAGTATTTTGAATGTGAATCACTCTGATTGGTTAAATGCTGCCAGATTTAACAATCAAAGAAGATTTGGAAGGTACAATTTAGAACACATTTTTCATTGCTTATCAAACCCTAGAAAGGATTGTATCTATCTATTATGCTTCATAACCGTCTTCAGATTTCTAGCTATAGGGCACAAAAAGAAATTACAGTTCGACTGGTTCTATGGGTTATACTGTCATTGCCTCTCTCAAGTTTTATTGTTTTCTGTTGTTTTTATTTATCCATTCAGATTTTTTTCAGGCATTTTGCTTATTTTATTTCTTTGTAACGGGTTCCAAAAATGTTGCTTGTTAGTGATGTATGTGACTCCACAGAGATATAGCCATGATGTCAGAGAGGAGATTTGGTAATGTTCTGATACAATGAGCTGTCTAAGGCTTAGACAGTAAATTTCAAACAACTGCACAGGCTTACATGTACGCACATATGTTGGCTCGCACCCAAAGACACAGCCATTTTAAAACACACACACCAGTATGTGCGTATGATACATGTGTGCCCAATTTTATAGGGACTTGCACATGTGCGCGCAAATGCCGACTTTACTCCGTAAATGGGGGGGGGGGGGGATTTTATTAGATACGTGCGCCAAGCAATAGTCTTTTTTCCCAGTTCGCCAAGTTACCGGATTAGATTTTCTAAACCCCCCTCCCCCGTTATTTAGCCTCCCTTGTACCCTTTTAAAACCCCACTGATTCACTTCGTTTTTTTTAATACTCACACTCCATCCATAGCAGAAGTAAAGATACACGGTAGGGGACCCCGTCGCATGCTTGGGTGCATAAATATTTCTACACACATTTCAAGGTCACTTCCCAGAACGCCCATGTCCTGCCCATGCTCCACCCAGACCATGCCCACACCCCACCCCCTTTTAAAACTTTTTTATTTGTGTGCATACCAGGAGATGCACGTGTACTTGCACGCTTTTTACATTCCGTGTGGCACACACTGGCCTGAGACACACACGCATCTCCCAGCTTTGGCACGCATAGAGCTTTTAAAATTGACCTTCTGGTGAGTTATATCTAGCCAAGTAACTGAGAAGGTTTCTGGGCTCTTTATCCCTGGATGCAGTCCAGTACTCAAGGTACTCATGGAGCTGCAGGGGAAGGAGTGGTGCTTGGAACAGTTTTGAGGGGCTCTAAGCGGGAATCTTAGAAAGGTTCCTTTGGCGTGGAAGCCTGTCCCCAGTTTCTTGCTCATTTGAGAGTCACCCTGGTTTGTCAATTTGTCAAGAAGTGGAGATACACTGGGGGGGGGGGGGAGGGAGGGGGTTCCAGCTCTAGGATGTATGTCTGCAACTGAAGGGGGTTATGCATCCAGGAGAGTAGCAGCAAGAATTTCTCCTAAAGTCTGTTGCAAGAGGAAATTACAGAGAAGAGGTGCTGGAATAAGGGAGATCTCATTCTGCTGCAAGAAATCTGCCCTGTGTACTCAAGGGATTTCAGAGGATAAAAGGGAAGCCTCAGACTGTCTTAAATACCAAAAAGAGAAGTTCCTAAGTCTAGAAAGTTAATTGCTAGTAACCTGATAGGGTTTTAGAATCAGAGAAAGCCATTGCTTGCTGATGAACTTTGTAGCTGTTTGGATTTTTGTAACAGTTCTAACTCACAGGAGATGTAGCTTTTATCAATTGATTACTATTCCACAAGTACTTCTGTAAAATCTTGTATTTTGGATCAATTCATACTTACATAGAAACATAGAAATGACAGCAGAAGAAGACCAAACGGCCCATACAGTCTGCCCAGCAAACTTTCACACGTTTTTTTTTTTTTTCTCATACTTATCTGTTACTCTTGGCCCTTATTAGTAACTTTTTCTTTCTAGTTACCTTCCACCCCCGCCATTGATGTAGAGAGCAGTGCTGGAGCTGCATCTAAGTGAAGTATCTAGCTTAATTGGTTAGGGGTAGTAACTGCCGCAATAAGCAAGTTACTCCCACGCTTATTTGTTTACCCAGCCTGTGCCATTCAGTCCTTGTTGGTTGTTGTCTGAATATAATTCCTCTTTCCTTTATTCCCTCCTGCCATTGAAGCAGTGAGTTGCGCAGGATATGTATTCCAAGTGAAGTATCAGGCTTAATTTATTCGGGGTAGTAACTGCCGTAACAAGCAAGCTACACCCATAATTATTTGTTTATCCAGACTATGTAATTCAGTCTTTGTTGGTTGTTGCCTGAATATAAATCCTCTTTTCCTTTTTCCCCCCTGCCATTGAAGCAGAGAGCTATGCTGGATATGCATTGAAAGTGAAGTATCAGACTTATTTGGTTTGGGGGAGTAACCGTCGTAACAAGCAAGCTACTCCCCGTTTTTTTTTGTGAATGCAAATCCTTTTTACCACATTTCCTCTTGCTGTTGAAGCATAGAGCAATGCTGGAGTCGCATTGACAGTGAGTATGTTTATTGAATAAGGGTATTAATCTCCAGGTAGTAGCTGTCATTCCCGCAAGCTACCCCCATGCCTCTTCTCTTCATTCACATCCTCTAGACTTTATGGATCCACAGTGTTTATCCCACGCCCCTTTGAAGTCCTTCACAGTTTTGGTCTTTACCACTTCCTCTAGAAGGGTGTTCCAGGCATCCACCACCCTCTCCATGAAGAAATACTTCCTGACATTGGTTCTGAGTCTTCCTCCCTGGAGTTTCAAATCGTGACCCCTGGTTCTGCTGATTTTTTTCCAATGGAAAAGGTTTGTCATTGTCTTTAGATCATTAAAACCTTTCAAGTATCTGAAAGTCTGTATCATATCACCTCTGCTCCTCCTTTCCTCCAGGGTGTACATATTTAGATTCTTCAATCTCTTCTCATAAGTCATTCGATGAAGACTCTCCACCTTTTTGGCCACCCTTCCTCTAGACTGCCTCCATCCCGTCTCTGTCCCTTCGGAGATACAGTCTCCAGAACTGAGCACAGTATTCCAGGTAAGGTCTCACCAAGGATCTGTACCAGGGGATAATTACTTCCCTTTTCTTACTCGATATTCCTCTCTCTGTGCAGGCCAGCATTCTTCTGGCTTTAGCTATCGCCTTGTCACATTGTTTCGCCGACTTCAGATCATTAGACACTATCACCCCAAGGTCTCTCTCCTGCTCCATGCACATCAGCCCTTCACCCCCCATCGAATATAGTTTTTTTGGATTTCCACACCCCATAGGCATGACTCTGCACTTCTTGGCATTGAATCTCAGCTGCCATATCTTCGATCACTTTCCCAGCTTCCTTAAATTCCGTCTCATTCTCTCCACTCTTTCCGGTGTGTCCATTCTGTTGCAGATCTTAGTAGAGATGTGAAATGGAACCGGAATCGGTTCGGATTTTGGTTCCAATTCACATGTGGGTTTTTTTCCATCGGACCCGATCGCATTTTGTTTATCGGCTGCGCCCCAGCCGATAAACAAAAAACCCACCCCGACCCTTTAAAAGTAACCCCTTAGCTTCCCCCACCCTCCCAACCCCCCCAAAAACTTTTTACAGGTACCTGGTGGTCCAGTGGGGGTCCCAGGAATGATCTCCCGCTCCAGGCCATCCTCCAGCTACCGGGCCGTCGGCTGCCACTAATCAAAATGGCGCCGATGGCCCTTTTCCCTTACTACGTGACAGGGTATCCATGCCATTGGCCGGATCCTGTCACATTTAGTTTTAGAAAGCGGGAAAATAGCCTAAGATCTTAAACATCACGTAATTAGGTTTCCTAAGTATAGAAAGGATTATAAAGGAATATTTGCGTGTTACTTAGGTTTTGTAAAACACAACTTAAAACAGATATTTTAACAACAGTCTTCCAATAACATACTGTACCTGCCATGGGGAAAAGTTGAGTTCAGCATCACATGTTCCATTGCTACATATAAGTTTTCTTATTGCTTGAGCTATAGCTGTAACTGCCAGGTAGGCACCATAAGAGCCACCCAGTTCAATGTTCTTCATTAGAAAGTCATCATTTGCTAATGATTCATTTTTTACACTGCAGACTAATGGTGACTTGAATTTGGTAGCATCTGAAATATTGCAAGTTTTTGTGGAAGTGTTTAGGCAGTTCTTATACTCTCTGTATTCTTCTGTACAGCCAAATCGAAGTTCTTTATATTCTTCAATGAAGGAATTTATGGCATTGGGACCTGGCTGCAGGCTTTGGAGGTATTCTGAAAAGCCATCAATATAAGTATTTTTATAAGAGAATCCAAGTATAGTTCCAACTTTATCAATGTTTTCCAAAGCAGCAACGTCTCTCGAGGTAGCCCAAACAGCACCAGCAACCCAAATTCTCGATATGTTGTGCTTGATCAACTCAGGAAACAGTTTATTGACAAGTTGACTTTTGAGAAAGGTAACAATGACTTTTGCTGTAGTATTTTTGAGGTAGCCAATAACACTGCTGATCTTTGCATCTATTTCTGAATGAGTAACATAAGATGGAAGTAACTGTTGAAATGCAATACAGATGGCTTGTTCCTCAAAAAAAGTCTTTAAACTTTCAGCAGCAGCTCGACCATAATCATCATCAGTTGCAATGACTCCAACCCAATTCCACTTAAATTCACTGAGAAGCATAGCCACAGCCTTTGTTTGGTAGAAATCACTTGGAACAGTGCGGAGAAATGAAGGAAACCGCATTTTGTCACTAAGGATGGCAGCAGTTGAAGCATGACTTATCTGTATTAAAAAAAAAATGCCTATTATTATCATATTATTTATTTGCTATAACATTTATTACATTGTTATGAAGGGAATCAAAACTGCAGTCTGAACAACTATATAACATACAAATATGTTCACAATTGTTTATAATCCTAATTCAAATCCAGTTTATTTAATTGCATACATAGACAGTTCCATGTCCAAAGCATGGTACGAGCAAATCAATGAGCAATATAAACAGAAAATATCAAATGACAAAGTAAAACCACAAAGAAAAACAAAATTTACAGATATCAAACTGCAAAAATGATATAGCTAAACCAGCAACAGTATAACTTTATATAAATAAAACAAAAATAAAATTCCAACAGAAATAAAACAATCAATACAAGTATTAAGAATATCAGTGCCCCTAATGGAAAATAAGTTTCGATACCAGAGAATAAATTGAGTACCTGCCATCTTATGATCCATCATCACGCTTGGTTATTAAGTTAGAAGTAGCCTAATGGTTATGGCACCAGATGGATAAGGAGGGGGGGAGTGAGGGTTCAAATCCTCCTCCTCCTCCTTATAACCGTGTAGAAGTCACTTCACCCTCCATTGTTGTAAGTACAAATTTAGGGGAAAATTTTCAAAAGAGTTATGGCAGTAACATTCATTCTGGTGCATAGGCGCATATGTGCATGTGTTTGCTGGCACGCGCACATGAAATCATCCATTTTATAATATGCGTGCATGTTATAAAGTCATCAGGACGCGCTTACACGTGTGCACCATTCTATATGGGTGTGCGCAAATGGCAGGTCTACAGCATAAGTGGAGGGATTTTGTAAGATGCACGAGCCAACGCCAATACCCATTTTTTCAGCCCATTCCCATTTCGCCCAATTAAAGGATAGGGCTTGCTTACCCCACTCCCCAGCTAACTAGCCTTTCTTTTACTCTACCTGCTCCGACTCTTAAAATTCTACTGAGTAGCCTAGGCTTTTTTTGTTTTGCTACTTATACCTCCTCCATAGCAGCAGTAAAGTTACGCGGTAGGGGACTCTAGCGCACACTTGTGCACGTAAGTACTTATGAGCATATTATTACTTACGGATCTGAACCGCACCTATCCCGCCCAGACTTCACCCACACCCCGCCATTTTTCTCTCTTTTGGATTTGTGTATGTTCCAGGAGATACGCACATACTCGGCTGCTTTATAAAATCCTCGTGGCATGCGCTGGCCGGAGACATGCACGTATCTCCCGGCTTTATAGATATATCCTCCAGATATATCTATAAATATAACATATTGTTGTTGTAATTTTCAAAAGCCCATTTGCATGTTTAAGATCACTCATGTGTGTAAAAACCTATTGACAATTCAATGGCATATATCAATGCAATTTCTAAAAGCTCATTTACACAGAGGGATGGTAGCTTTTAAACCGGCACCCAGACACACACGTGCACGTGCTTTCCCTGCTCGTGCCTAGGGATGCAACTATTTTATATGTATGCATGTATATCATGCATGCATGTATATGCATGCATGATATAAAATAGGCTGACCGTGCACACCTGCACTCAATTTTAAGTGGGTGTGTGCCTATGTGTACAAATACCACTTCTACTGTGTAAGTGGGGGGGATTTTCATCGACACACGCGCTGTCAATGCCCGCTTTCCCACTTCATTCCCAATTCACCCAGTTAAAGGACATCCAAATCCTCCTAATTTTAATAGGTCTTTTTCCCCTCTGTTAAATCAAACCCTTAAAACCTCGCTGATCTGTTTATTTATTTATTTTTTTTTGAGTTATGATTTACACACCATCCATAGCAGAAGTAAAGTTACATGGCAGGTGACCCGGCACGCACCATTGCACACAAGTATTTATGTGTTAATTTCAATGTACGCACTAATTTCAATGTATAATCCATGAATGCCCATGCCTCGCCCAGACAATGCAGATTTTTTTTTTTTTTTTTTAATTTGTGTGCATGCAGCAGGAGGTACACAAATATTCGGGTGGCTTTTAAAATCCACTCAGCTTGCACAAGCCCAACATACTCATGTATCCTCAGCACGAGTCAGACTTTTAAAATTCATCTTTTAAAGCACATTTGCACATGTGAAACCCGGTTTTAAACATATAAATCCTTTTGAAAATTACCCCCAATGATTATGAGCCCTCTATGGACAGGAAAAATATTTACAGCATCTGAATATAATTTGCCTTGAGCTACCTATGAAAAAGTGTGAATTAAATACACAATAAATACATGTCTCTGAATGAAATAAATTGGCTCCATATGTAGGAACGAATGCAGTCTAATTAACTATCAATAACCTGAGAAAAAAGTCAGGTCTTTAACAATTTCTTAAAAGGAATTAAATCTTTGCCCATGCGAATGTCCCTTGGAAGGGAATTCCTTAGTTGTGGGACAGAACCAGTGAAGGCCTGAGACCAGGTACAAGTCAATTCAACCATTTTCAGAAGGAACCGTCCAACACCGTTCATCTGAAGGACACAAAGGACATGTGCGCAGATAAATGAACAATCTGGCAGACAGGTGATCTGGGGCCAGGCCAGAAATGGCCTTAAAGATTACGGAAGGACCTAGAAAGGAGCCTGACAGAAAACTGACTGCTAATGCAGAGTCATTAAAATAGACGAGTATGATGGGGTTTATATGCCAGCCTGGGGAGGAAGGTTACAATCTCAGGAACTAAAAAACCCCGGAACCAAAAACCCCAGGGAAGTTATAAAAGGGGGAAGAAAAACCAGGAGCCAAAGAGCTAGGGAGTCACAATGGTTCCTTCCCCCAGTAATAGAGAGACATGAGACACAGGTGTGGGAAGAAGAGGGTGGAGAACCAGGAACCAATCCCTGGCCACTAGGGAAGGAGCCTCCAACCTATAAAAACAAGCCTCAGCCAGAGCAGCCTCAGTCTCCTTCTGGGGACTGAAGAGGCTGGATCCTAGACCGTGATGTCTATCTTGGAAAGGGCTCAATCAATTTTCCCTAAGGTTGTGGTCGCATCTATTGGCCGGTTAGTGATCTCCAACCATAGCCTGGTCATTTGTTCTTTATTCCCAGCTAAATCACCTAAAGATTTTGTTATCTTGGAAAATGCCTCACTGGTTACTCCATTGCTTTTCAGATTTTCTCAGGGTTTGTTTAGTGTGTTTTAATTCTTCACTATGTAAAGATTTCTTATTTCTAGAGGTGTTGCCTTTTTTTGGAATTTTTTTTTCAGGACTAGGCATAAGATATTGGTTATTTCATTGATGATATTATCCCAGGAGTCAAAAGCTGAGGAGGTATTATCAAATTTAAGATCAATTATCTTGTTTTTAATAGTCTCTTTGTTGCGCTGGAGGTAGACCCTTGGCCTCTTGCAGGATTGGTATGGTCCTCTGAGAAATCCCAGAGGGTGCCTGCCGCCAGGAGGCGGAGCACACAGGGAGACAGAAGCAAGCTGGAGCTTCACCAATAACGGCCTGGGGGCTCTGTGAGTTGAGCCCTTGGATTCCTGGGTTGCCTGGGCTTAGGTGGGCCTCTGGGGGTCTCCCGGAGAGATGGCAGAGAGGTGTGCCCACAAAGAGTAGAGGTGCGCGGCTGACAGTGAACAGACAAGCTAGACCGGAACAGAGAGTACCGGAGACCACGGGTACGAGGCAGGAACTGTAGGTCCTCCGGGCAGGGTAGGCAGCGCCTAGTGGTCTAGCTCAAGGAAGTCTGCAGACAGCGTCAATGCAGGTAGGCCTGATGGTCTCAGGAGAAGCAAAGAGAGTGTCCGAATGGAGCACAAAACCAGGGTATCCATCCGAGGATGGTCAGCCAAAGTAAGGGTCAGTTCCAGGTATCAGTCTGAGCGTGGTCAGAGGCAAGCAGAAGTCAGTATCAAGTATTCTTTTCATTTTTAGATTTTATTTTTTTATCAAATGATTTTCCTCAATTTAATTTTTCTATTTTCACATCAAATTTTCAGCAGTAAACTATTTCTTATTTTAATTTAATTTCATGGATCTTCATAATTTATCTGTTTCAACATCTAAAGTATGTACAAAATCAATTTTAATACCAAGTTGTCTTTTTTAGAATCGTTTTCAGTATTTTGTGATGGTTTCACATTGAAGTTGTTTTATTCAAAGAACCCATCTGTACAGGTACAGGTACTGTTGTTTCTACAGTCTATGCTTTCCCTTTTTTATATCAACATCCATTGTGCTGAGACACACATATTGAAAATTCAAAAACTGTGTAATACAGATGCAAGCCATTGTGATTTTTTATTCATTTAGTGATGTTTGCACATTTAGTCATTTATTTACATTTGTTTGTACATTTCAGTTTATATGTTGTCAAAATATGTGCACACAATTGAGTATATTTAATTTCCATACAAGTAAGTTACAGTTTTTACATACATTTTTGTTAATTTGTCTCTTATATATATGTGTTTTGATTTTAATTTTATTTTGTCTGTAGTAGCCCCTGAGGCAGATCATACATGAGAGAAACTCGGCCAGAGTCGGGCAAGTTCGAATAAAGAATCCCTTGTTACACTGATCCTTTTCGTTTTTTCGCTATCCAGCATTATTGATCGGCTTCCGCTTTGTTTTTTGGGTCCAGACTTTGTGATTGAAATTACAGACCAATGCCTTTTTTCCTGTTCCTCAATAATGACAATCCACCCAAAGTATAGTCTTGAGAGGGATGCAGTATAATATAATGCATCGGAAATATTTTTGGCCACTTAAGGCTTTTAAAGCCGGAATAACAACTTTTAATGCATGTGTAAAATATAATGAAGCAGAAGCAACTTTTTTACATTGTCTCTGGCATTGTTCTTATATTCAAATGTTCTGGTCCTCGATTTAATCCTTTCTGACTTACTTACACATGTCCAACTTCACATGGTCTGTACATTTCTGTATTTTTATTTATTTATTTATTTAGCATTTTTTATATACCGAGGTATAGCATAGATGCCTTCACTCCGGTTTACATATGGAACAACTTGTTACATTGAAAGATTTAAAACTTTAAAGTTTAACAATAGTGGGAAATGGCACCAAAAGAAGAGATATGAACAAAGAACATAGTGTAAACAGGGTAGATACACTGAATAGATAGGCAGAGATAACTGGGTTCTTCAAAAAGGAGGTATCAGTGGCTTGAATCAGTAGAGATTGTCCAAATGGAATATTTAAAGTTGGCAGTTAATGGGATTATAGTATAAAGTCATTGAGAGTTGTCCTTAAGAGTATGGTTGAGAAGCCAAGACTTTAGGTCTTTTTTGAAGGATTTTGAGTTTTCTTGCGCGGTGAGGAAGTGGGGTAGTGAATTCCATAGTTTTGGTCCGATGATGGAGAAGGCTCTGTTTTTGGTGGAGGATAGTTTGGCATTTGGGAGTGAGGGAATCACAAGTTGAAGTTTACTAGAGGTTCTTGTTGTGCGTTGAGGGCGAAGTATGTGTATAATGTCATCAAAGGCAGTGTAGTCGGCTTTGTAGATTGCATTGTGGATCAATGAAAGAACTTTGTATTCAATTCTTTTTTCTATTGGGAGCCATTGTAATTGGTTGAGGACAGGGGTAATGTGATCATATTTGCTTTTACCCGTTAGAAATCTGGCAGCAGCATTCTGAAGTAGCTGCAAGGGCCTCAAAGATGATTTTGGTAAACCAATCAAAAGGGAGTTGCAGTAATCCAAACCGGAAAAGATGAGGGCTTGTAGTACGGTTTTTAAATCGTGGGGGTTATCTTTTTTTTATTTTTATTTTATTTTATTTTTGGGTTATCTTCAAAAATCTGTCAGCATGAAAAAACATCAGAAGTTACTCTTGTTCAAATGCTGTTTGGCATTAAATGTTTGGCTCGTCGGAATGGACCCTCTACTAAATGTTTGGAAAATGACTATGTTGGACTTACTACTTTTGGAATATCATTCTGTGGATTCCTCAAATTCTAATTCTTTTAATAGCTTTCATGCCATTTTTTTCTTGTACTTCCTGCTGATTTATGGGACAAACTTCGATAAGAATCAAACCTGCACACTATTAGTTAATACTTACATACTCTGCATCCTATATGTGGTTATTGCTTTTCACTCAATTTTAATGGGGGTGGAGGGAAGGTGAATGTTACCATTCTAAATTTTGGGAAGTTTACATAGTATATTTATTTATTTATTTATTTAAAATTTTTATATACCGGCATTCATGTTGCAAACACATCATGCCGGTTTACATATAACAGGGGTGTACAGTAAACAATTCAATAACCTATTTGTGTAGAAGGAAGCAGTTACAAATAACAAGGTAATAGAACTGGGAGGAGAGAAGAAAAGAAAGAGAATAACATTAGGTATAGGTATTTACATTAGTAATAACATTTTTACATGTGGAAGTGGTAGAATCTGGCTGAATAGAGTTAATCGGTGTCCGGGAAAGCTTTTTTAAACAGCCAGGTCTTAAGTCTCTTCCTGAAGGTTGGGAGGCTGGGCTCCTGTCTAAGGTCCGGTGGGATGGAGTTCCATAGAAGGGGGCCGGCTGTTGAAAAGGCCCGATCTCTCAAGGTAATGTGTTTGGTAGTTTTGGCTGGGGGCACTTGAAGAGATCCTCTGAGTGTGTCTCTTGTTGGTCTGGAGGAGTTATAAATTTAGAATGGGACTTGTAAGTCGAGTGGGGTGTGTTGATGGATGGTTTTGTATATTATGGAAAGAGATTTGTAGAGGATTCTAAAGTGAACAGGCAACCAGTGGAGATCTTTTAGGATTGGAGATATATGGTCCCTCCTCCTGGAGTTTGTCAGTAATCTTGCCGCAGCGTTTTGTAACATCTGGAGGGGTCTAGTATAGGAGGAAGGTAGGCCCAGAAGGATAGAGTTACAGTAATCGATCTTAGAAAAAATGATAGCTTGTAGAATGGTTCTGAAGTCCTGAGTGTGGAAGAGTGGTCTAATTCTTTTCAGAACTTGGAGTTTGTGGAAACAGTCCTTGGTGGTTCTGTTGATGTAAGCTTTAAGGTTCATCCGGTTATCAATTAATACTCCTAGATCTCTCACCTGTGTAGTAGTTGGGATAGTTGGAGGATTAGAGATGGCATTATTATCTGGGGAGATGAGAAGCAGTTCTGTTTTAGAGGAGTTTAAAACTAGGTTTAGGTTAGCCAGGAGATGTTTAATTTCGAAGAGACAGTTTTCCCAGTGAACCAATGTTTTTGTGTAAGATTCTTTAATGGGTATCACGATCTGGATGTCGTCGGCGTAGAGGAAATGTTTGAGGTTAAGGTTGGAGAGGAGTTGGCAGATAGGTAAAAGATATTGTTTGCACTGACATCTGTACCATTATTTATTTATTTATTTATTGTTTTTGTTATACCGAGTTTCATGATAGGCATCACATCAACCCGGTTTACAAATAACAAGGAGTGTAAAGCATAACGTAACGTAAAAAACAATATTTTCAATAAGAACCTTGAACTTTAAATACAGTGAATCAGAAAAAGGGAGAGGGAAAGTTACAAAAAACAAGGAAAATAAACTTGGGATGGAAGGGGAGAAATTGAACAGCACAATATTTACATTTCAGCCTATTTATATATAAATATATAAATTTATATATAAATATATTTATAAATATATATATATATATTTATATATAAATATATAAAAATGTTGAATATGGGGGGGAGAGAGGCGGGATTAATACTTGGCCAACTGACTTCACTTGGGATACCATAATCTAACAAGCATTGTCAAAACAGGAGGATTGAACCTCTTGGTTATAAAATAGAAGTGATTATCATTTCTTTTTTTTTTTAATTTACCTGTGGAATCAAATAGAAACTCAGGATTTTGGCAACTGCTATAGACACTTCAGAAAATCCAGCCCCTACTATAGCTTTCACCAATGGATTATAGTCAGAGTAATTGCACTTTACTGGTACAACCCTCTCAGAAGAATTATATTTGGAAATAAATCTCATTGTTCCTTGATAGGCTTTGAAGACATCTGCACATGTATCATAGATTTCATATCCCAATGTAATACCAGGTAAGAGAGTGGAATTGTTGATTCTTTCAATTGTGTGTATCATAGCGAGGGTTCTGATGAAATGTCGTATATCAAACCTAGAATAAAACAAAAGCATGTGTTTATATTAGTGGCAAAGGGGGTCATTTTTCAAAATGCGGTAAGGCGTTTTCGCATGCATTAAGGGCTTATCGCATGCGAAAACGTGTTTACCGCATGCGATCGCACCATATCGTATGGTGCGATGCAAATTCGAAAAATAGGAGGAGTTAGGGGCAGAGAGTGGGCTGGGCTAGCCTGCGAAGAGCTATTGCACAGCCATAATGCAGATTTTAACTACTCCTCTTTCAAATGCGTTAGGCTGTGATGTGTCCTGTAAGACTTATTTCAGATGATTTGAAGGCTCCAGAGCCCTGAGAGAGGGAGAGGGAGAGACACTGACTGACCATAATTTCATGGCCCATAGGCAGGTATTTGTATCCCTAGGGTAGGCCCACCTAGTAACTCGAGGTGGGGATTAGGTAAGTGTGTAGGGGGTTAGGGGCCACTTGGACATGCTACGTGACACCTATGAACAGAACAGTGGTCTCTTGTGAAGATTTGCTGGCCTTCGGAGTGAAGAAACTCACTCCAAGATGAGATTTGGGCATTGTTCTCTCAACCTAGCTTGATGTTACCCAGGTAGAGAGTCCATCAAGCTAGGTTGAGAGAACATTGCCCAAATCTCATCTTGGAGTGAATTTCCTCACTCCGAAGGCCAGCAAATCTTCACAAGAGACCACTGTTCTGTTCGTAGGTGTCACGTAGCATGTCCAAGTGGCCCCTAACCCCCTACACACTTACCTAATCCCCACCTCGAGTTACTAGGTGGGCCTACCCTAGGGATACAAATACCTGCCTATGGGCCATGAAATTATGGTCTCTCTCTCTCTCTCTCTCTCTCTCTCTCTCTCTCTCTCTCTCTCTCTCTCTCTCTCTCTCTCTCTCTCTCTTCCCCCCCCCCCCCTGCAGAATCTGAAATGGTATTGCACTAACTTAGCTCTTCACACAGGTAATTATTGCAATAAACACACCCCTTTTGCTATCGCATGCGGTAAGTACCGCATTTTGATAAATCCAGGCCTTAGTTTGAAAAAACTACACCACTGAGCTTATTTTTGGACCTAAATACTCAAGCTAAAATACTGATTGCATTTTTAGGATAAGGCATTCTGGCAAATACTGTCTTTATCTGACCAAGAGCAAACTAATCCAGTCCTGGTAAATGCCATGAATTTTGTGCTACTCATTAGTGATGTGGAGAGTAGGGATGTGCATTCATTTTGGACGAATTAGGCAATTTCAACAAAATTTGCTTATTCGTCCTGTTTCAGGGACCCAGAAAAATGAAAGGGATTTTTCCAAAATTTCAGGAAAATTTGCTTTTTGGGTTAGTGCACATTAACAGGGGTTAGTGCATGCTAACGTTTAAATGTTAGCATGCACTAATGGGGAGTTAGTGCGCAATAACCCAAAATTTCGGGTTCCCCCCCCCAAAAAAAAAGCCCGAACCGCAGGAAAAATGAAATTTCCCGTGGCGGGCTGAAACCAAAGCCCGAACCAAATGGTTCGGGCAATGCACATCTCTAGTGGAGAGGCAAAAAATGTATTTGTTTATTCATTTCATAGATCACAATCATTCATTTGGTTTATTTCAAATAAAAGAAAATGTGTTTATTAGTTTTATTCATTCATTTGTTTCCCATTAAAGTCAATGGGGGAAGCAGTACAGCCTATTTTGGACTCCCAAATTGGTGTTTTCTAAACATTTCTAATGAAACTTGTGAGTAGACATCATCGGAAAGATAAAAGTACTCCAACGCATGAAGACTACGTTAATGTGGCACCAATAGCGGCATAAATAGCCCTTGGACCCACAATGAGGCAAAACACTACCAGCAGTGGCAGGAGTGTTCCAAGGCACTGTTAGAGGAGCAAGAGTGGCCAGAACATTCCAAGGCTCCAAACATTGGGCAAAGGGCACCAACAACAGTGGTATAAACTACCCCAAGGCTGCATAAGAGGGCCAACATGAACAACTTACCAACATGAAGAGGAAGCAAAGCATAAAAAAGAGGCAGGAAAAACACCATGGTAGTAATAAAGGGTCACTGCAGCAGAAAGAGTGGCTTGAAAGACCCTAAAGCATAATGAGAAGTGTAAAACAGCCACCCACAATAGTAAGAATAACCCTAGTCACAAAATGAGGGGCAAAGGGCACCAACCCAAGTGGTACAAAGCCCTAGGCAGGGAGGAAACATCTAGAGGGGACCTGATATCATTTCCATATAGCATCATTAGGGATAAAAGCTGGCTGTTCAGACTGGGATATGGTCTTCCCCTTTGCTGTATATAATCTCAGTTTTGTCAGTATTATCTGCTTGCTCCATCTCCACACTGGAGGCTAACATGCTACTGAACAGACACCAATTTATCTTCAGCCACTAGCTAGTCAATATCCGGTGATTCAGAGAATCTAAGACATTCTTCTTCTTCTGAATCGTTTTTTGCAAGTACTGTCTCCATGGTCTGAGAAGCAGTAATGGATGAGTGTGCTCCTGGTTTTGGGTGCTGCACTTCTGCTGCCCCTGCCTATATAATCCATTGAAGGCTAACTACCAGATGAGACCTGTAATCATAAGAACTGTAAGGGAAAGGAGTTTGAAGAAAAAGACCAAGAAAGCATAAACTCATTAAAGATAACTGTGTAAGGTTTGTTTAAAGCATTGGATTACCAGGACAATACCAAGAATTGGCAAGTACTGTAAGGGAAGATAATTTTGAAAGAACCTCAAAGACAGGTGGAGTAGAGGAGGAACCACCCAAAGATACCAGGAATAGTTTGGAGCAGTAACAATGGCACTGGTGATTAAAATCACAAATGGTAGGTGTAGAGCAATGCAGCAAGAAGAGTGGCAGCATGGACCCAGTGAGGGCTGAGGCAGGAAGAATAGCATCAAAAGCACCAAGAGGGGCAAAGCAGTACCAGGAGTGGCATGAAGGACTCAAAGGTCTATGAGTGGTGCAGCAAGTGTGCAAAGCATTGGATTGCCAGGATAAGATCAAGAGTTGGCAAGTACCATAAAGAAAGGGAATTTTTTTGAAAAGGAATTTGAAGACAGCTGGGGCAAAGGCAGATCCACCCAAAGGTATGAAGAATGGCTTGGAAATGTAACAGCAATGGGGTTGGAGATTAAAATCACAAATGGTAGGTACAGAGCAATGCAGAAAGAAGAGTGGCATTGCTTAACAAGCAGAGTTAGCATGCTTTGCAGTGGCACACACTAATTACTGACTGGCTAAACTACACCCAGTAGTTCACATAGTGTGTGCAAAAATGTCTTTCACACATTGTGTATATGTACTGACTCCTTGTGCATGCACACAAACTCTGGGACAGATAAAATACAGATATGGCTCAGGCTGGAGTTTACTGCAATCTTCCTGTGAAGTTAATAGCAGGTGCAGATTAGACGTCAAGATAGCACCAACAGCATATAGAGTGAGACAGAAAGACAGAGTGACATCAGAATACCCTAAGTCATCCAGTGCTGGGTATTGCAAACAGCACAGAGCCATCAAAATCTGCAAGGTATAGCATGTGGTCCGGATATCTCAAATAGCACAGAGAAATCAATGCTCCCCCTCTCCCTCAAAGCATCATGCTGTTGGTTGTGAACTGGTTAAACAATTTGAAACAGAGGACAAATAGAGTAACTGGTCAGTCCTTTCAATGTAAATGATAAATGCTAAAGTGCAGTGCCCCAGGGATCTGTACTGGAACCGGTGCTTTCCAATTTTCTATAATTGTTTAGCGCTCTCCAGCATTGGGCAATGAGAGAAGTTTAACATATTGTCAATGTAGTTTATAAAGAGGGTTCCTAAGTTTCTATATGCTTTCTATTTACTTAACAAAATAAAACAATATGTATCGTTTTCACTTTGTAAAATCAAAGTGAAAACGATACATATTGTTTTATTTTGTTAAGTAAATAGAAAGCATATAGAAACTTAGGGACATACATACACACACAACGTGCAGACTGCATTACATGTGGCCTATATGCATTTCTGAAGGGAAGTGAATAGAAAAGAATTGGAGATACTCTGGATAAATGTTTCAATTCAAACATTTGCAAAGGATTCATGTATTTATGTGGAAAATAAAACATTTTAAATAAATGAAATAAATAAGCAACTATTTCTGTTTATACAGTACCACTTGCTCAAAAAGTATAGCTGTACTGTTTATAGTAATACAAAATAATGTTTTTATCTTTAAAACAGTGAGAAATAGTGAGGACATGGAAGACATGGAAATAGGATGCTTTTAGCCCTTCCAGCATTACCATCATGCCTGTAGTGGAGTTCTGATATATATAGCAGTTTAAGAGTTTGGACTGGTTTGTTATCTGAATATCTCTGGAAAGAACATAATTTCTGATTAAATAATGCTGGACATGATTAAGATATATTCTTCTTAACTGTCTCAAGCATGTATAAAATTGGCTGATAAATAGAAGTGCTATATGAAGTAGTCATTTACTACAGTGTGGATAATAATTAATCCTAGAATATTAGACCTTTGCAGTGATTTTCCATTAATCACATTCTACCATAGTTTATACCTTTATACCAAATTTGTAGTTAAAAAAAAAAGACAAGAATAAATGAGGAAACTTACCCTGTGCAGGTGAAATCATCTGGGTAAGTACGGTTTGGTAAATTTGAAACTCCACTGTGAATTGGAAAGAGCCCTCCTATAATTACATGTCCTGGGAGTCTGGCCACATAGCCATCTGGGCTGCTGCAGGGTGTCACCAGGTCTGGACAAACACAGAGCACATAGAACAGGACAAAAGGAAACATTCTGTGCCTTGAGTATTCTAGCCAATAACAATTCTGAATAAAATTCAGACGAAATAAAAAAAAGATGTCTTTCAGGTGAAAGACAAAACACATCTAACTCTCTTACTGCAAGGTGCTGTCTTTTGTGAAGAAGTTTGAGGTGTGGCCCCATTGAAAAAAAAACACACCCACAGGTTACTATTGAATCGGGGCACAAAATTATGTAGAGCTAGTCAAAGGAGTTTTGCCACTTCAGAGTGTGACAAAGGTTTCATTTAGAAGAAAAAAAAAAAAGATTGATGCCCTACATTTCTTACCAAGTTCTACTCTGGCTGGGTGTCTGCTTACTCTAAAATGCTTAATTGCATTTGAAATAACTCTCCATTGGTCTGAAGAAAATGTGTACACACTTTTTAACTTTATTTTTAAAGTAAGACTGTAGGGATTTCTATTGAATTTGCTTTCAGAATTATTCTAGCTGAGCAGCCTTTCTCTCCCACCTCCCACTCAAGCTGCTGGTTGCCTTATATAGACAATTTTTTGTAGAAAGTAAAGTCAAGTTCAAATACTTGGAAATACAATTTCCTAGAAGTTCTAAGAGTAACTAGTAAGAAAGATATTGAGAAGGAGTAGATCAATTTCAGCCTTTTGTTTTAAATAAAACCAGTAGAAATATGCTGAAGTTGATGCAGTGCATTAACCATTGGACACCAGTTTTTAGAGAGATCTTCTAGAGGCTGTAATGTTGCCCTATCTATGCCCAACTCTTTTGGCTGAAGATAGATATTGTTCTGCTTCTGGCAAAACTGGCTAGAATTAACAGGGTTTCCTCTAGGGATGTGCAGACCAAAAGTTTATGTTCATAAGTCGAAAGGGGGGGTCATTTGCGGTCAATATGGACATATGGAGAATTCCTTAAGTTGAGTCTATGTCCATATGTGCAAATAAAAATTTAAACCCCTCACCCTCCTTAATCCCCCCCCCCCCCCAAGACTAACTCCCTGGTGGTCCAGCGGGGAGTCAGGAGGCCATTTCTGAACTCCTTTGCGAGGAGCACGTGACGTCGGCGTCACGTCGGAGTGACGCGGCGTCACGTGATTCCCCGCGCGTTCGCTCCGAGACCCTCGTTCGACCCAAAAGGAACTTTTGGCCAGCTTGGGGGGGGCCTCCTGACACCCCCAAGCTGGCCAAAAGTTCCTTTTGGGTCGAACGAGGGTCCCGGAGCGAACGCGCGGGGAATCACGTGACGCTGCGTCACTCCGACGTGACGCCGACGTCACGTGCTCCTCGCAAAGGAGTTCAGAAATGGCCTCCTGACTCCCCACTGGACCACCAGGGAGTTTTGGTAAGTCTTGGGGGGGGGGATTAAGGAGGGTGAGGGGTTTAAATTTTTATTTAGGATCAACAATCGCGATTTCCAACGTATTCAACATAGCTATGTTGAATAAGTTGGAAATCCGATCGTTTTCGCCTCATTACTTTTTTAAGTTAAAAAAAAAAAAAAAAGTTGCGTTTTACATTTAAGTTCAAAACGAATGCACACCCCTAGTTTCCTCATGTCCAGAGTTGATAAAGTATGCCCTAACTCCCCTAGATGATCCCAGTATTGAGGTATAGAAGGATTACTGTTAGTAGGATCAAAGCTGTGAATTAGAAACACATTGCCACAAACAATACTACTACATAATTTCTTTATGGAATTGACAGTAGAAGAAAGTCTCATAGAGGCATTTGTAGTGAAAACAGAGATGACTGTGTAAGCCCACTGTAAAGAAGAATTCAAGAATGGTAGCAAAGAATCCCAGAAAACTAGTAAACCTCCTCTTTTGGGGGCTCTGACAAGAGAATTGTTTTGTAGGTAGAACTAAGGAAAAACAAGGCAGTTAAGTTTTGTGGCTAGCTGGTAGGCATTTATTATTGCATCAGATGAGCAAAGCACTATGGGGTAGATTTTTAAACTTGCACGAGCGCGTCCTAACAATAGATTCTGAGTGATTTTTTGCAGGGTTTTGTATTACCTCACATAATGCCTGGCAATGGAGAGAGTATGTATTGCTGTCACTGAAGCGATAACATAATTTGAATGTTTTTCTTATGGAGAGCAGTAAAGAGAAACATTCAGTTCAATCCAGCCAGCCATTTCAGTGATTACCTTCAATCAATGTTGTTGCGCTGCATTGGAAGGGAGCGCTAGGGGATGCTCCCCAGAGCAGGACAAGTGGTGTGTGCCCCTGCGGTGAGACAAGTCCAAGTCTGGAAAGGACACAGGAGATGAGATGAGGGCTTGAATTGAAAATCAGACGAGACAAGGACTGTAACTGAAGAACCGATGAGACGAGGACCCAGACAAGGAAGGACTCTGAGCACTAGGAAGACTCAGACAGTAAAGGATAAGCAAGAGCAGGGAGCTCCAAACCAGGAGAGAGTACGGAATTCTGATTCAGATTCAAGTTCAGGATTAAAACAAGGTCTCGAAGACTTGCAATTCTGAGGAGAACAGTGACATGGAGGTTCCTCGGCGACAACCAGCAGGGGTGGTCACGGACCACTCAGCCCTGCGCGCCCTTCACAACCCCACCAGGCTGGTCGTGTATCATGCAGGGATGGGACAGTGGAGCCACACAAGACATCAGGATCTTGGAACATCACAGAGCTTGGAACAGGAACTTGGAATACCAAGGAACTTGGAACATCAAGGACCTTGGAACATCACGGAGCTTGAACTTGGAACATCACGGAACTTGGAGCAGGACCATCAAGGAGATGCCAGGCTGGAGCGGAAGACAGGACGTCCTGGAGAGAACTTGTTCCTGGAGGACTAGCTCCTTGCGAAGGCCAGCCTGAAGAGGCCCTTTTGTAGGGCTTGAAGAGACTATGCCCAGGGAGGAATCCAAGAGGGCTACACCTGCACTGTAACTTTAAAAGAGGAAGAGAGCCATGGGCCTGCCCCCTAGGACAAGCAGGAAGAGGAAGTCCAGGACCTTGGACAGCGGCAATGCAGGGCACCGTGAGGAGGAGCCGGAGCAAGCCTCAGAACAGGCCAGACGAGGGAGCGGCGGCATCCAAGCCTCAGGCAGGTCGAGGAGCAGCTTCCCTGCCGCAGGAAAGACCGGGGATGAGGGCCCCTCCCCCCAGAGGGAGCAAGGAGTGTCGACGGCCTCCTGCCGCATTGAGGGATCCCAGCATGGCTCCTGCCGTGCCAGCAAGATGGAGGCCGGGCTGCGGGTACACAGTGTCGGGGAAGTCATCAGGCAAGGCCCAGGCTTCTGTGGCCTCTGAGCCATACAGGGAAGCGCCTCCCATGGCTCCAGCCGTGGGAGGAGCGAAACAAATGTACTATGCATTTCTTTTAATTGATAAATTTATGCATTTCTTGAGATTATTTTTTGTAGTCTATATCCAAAAATCACAGATGACACATTTATTAGACACTGTAATATGATATTTGAATCATATATCTATAAGGGGTGAAAAGAAGAAAAATGTTTTGTTTTTCATTTTGTTTTTGGGGGTGGTTTCCCACAAATTTCATTTCATCTAATATTTATTACATTTATTTCATTAAAAAAAACCCAAAAACATTAAACCTCTTCCTTCCCTCAGAAATAACAAACAAAAGAAAGAAATGGGGCCTCCCATGTCCCCCACCCATCATTCCCAACTGAAAAAATACCAGTGCCAGGATCATCCTCAGTCTCCAGTTACCCAGTGTAGGGGGATCCAATGCCGAGGCCTAGGCTCAAGCCAAAGCCTGGGCTTTATGTAGGGCTTAGGCCAAGGTTCCGGCAACCTACCACAGCCTAGGCCTACGCAAGGCCGAAGCTTCAGCCTGACCATAGGAATTGGGACTAGGTTTCCAGGCCTAGTTCAGATGCCTAGGCCCAGGCCAAAGCCTCAGCCTTGTGTAGGCCTAGGACATGATAGGTGGCCGAGAACTTGGCCTAGGCTCTGTGCAAGGCCCAGGCTTCAAGGCCTGAATCCAATGCTGGACCTTGGCCTAGCCTTCTCAGGTCCCAGATCATGGGGCTTCAGCCTGGACCCAGGCCCAATACCATAGCCCAGTCCAGAGAATTGGTTCCATTACTGGGGCCTCAAATAAGATCCCAGCATCATGCTTGAGAGTAGGATGTAGCTCCTGTATTGGGCTGTGGCATATCTGTAGGTAAGGCCCCGGGCTCGGGCCAAGCCTAAAGCCCTGGCTCCAGTGTCACACTCAGGGTTAGGCAAAGGCCCTTGCTTTGGACCACGGTCTATTCTCTAGGTGAGGCCCCAGCTTTGGGCCTGGGCATAGGCCCGATAGATCTGTTTTTTTGTTTTCAAAAGGAAACGTGAAAACCAACAAAATTTCATCAGATTTTCAATTATTTTACTTTGGGAACAAAATGAAATGAAATAGGATATTTTGTCTTATTTCCTATTTTGTTTCTCCCATATCCTATCTCTAATATCTATATATACCTATAAATATATATATTAGGGGTAGGAAGTTGTTTGCACTGAAATAGGAAATACAGATGATATTTACTATTTCATTTCGGGAAAAACAAAAAATGATAGGAAAAAATATGAAATTTTGCATTAATTTTCCTATCATTTTTTGCTGGGGGTTAAAAAAATGCAAGCTTAAAAAAAACAAAAACAGAACCCACCCAACCCTTCCTATTTATTAAAAAACTGAGGCCCCCCCCCCCCCCGCCCACCCTTCTGACTCCCTCAAAACTCACCACACACGGTAGTCTAGCGAGGTGCCCAAGAGTCACCTCACTAGACTACCCTATCATGTGACAGAGGTGTGCAATGGCACCGATAGCTCTTGTCACAAGTTAAGGGCAAAAGGTGGCCATTGCCATGTTGAATGAGGGCAACCACTGACCCGGGAGTGGGCATCATAGGGAGTGAGCTCTTGGACTGTGACATGATTGATACAGCCCAGAAATGAACTAGCTGGTCCCACTCTAACAGCAGGCAGACATGCTGGAGCTGGGTCTAGGACCAGGCCCGGCTTGACCAGGGGTACATACAGTGCATTTGCACAGGGCAGCACACCCAGGGGAGGCGGCGAGCCAATGGCAGCAGGAGAGACCACAGAGCCGCTGGCAGCCGAAAAAGCAGAGAGGCTGCAAGCCACCGGCGGCCAGCAGAGATGCCCATCTTCTGGTTACGTGTGCATGTGCCCACATGCACACACAGCTTCCACTCCCGCGCCGCCCCCCCCCCCCCCCCCCAAACAGGAAGGTCCGCAAGACCAGTCAGAATTCATCAGGAGGCCTAAGGCCATGGAGGAGTTCATCCCACCATAGCCTGAAGAACAGGAGGCCATATGTGTATGTGTGTGAGTGACTGAGAGCATATGTGTATCAGAGCCTGTGTGTTTGTTCATGTGTGTGTCTGAGAGCTTATGTGTGTGCATGTATGTGTCTCTGTTAGGGGCTGTGTGTAAGCTTGTGTGTCTGTGAGAGCCCATGTAGGGTCTCACAGGCACACATAATGTATCTATGAGGGGGAGAGAGCCTGTGCATGTCAGAGAGAGGGAGTGTGTGAGAGAATGAATTTGTTATTGTGTGAAGATAAAATTTGGGGGGTCCTACCTCCCCCAATTCACAACAATCTCAGGGTGACTGGAAATCAGAAGATCACAGGTATGGACAGCAGGAGATTTTTTTTAATCCTTAAGTTTTAATTATTAGTGTAATTTGATAAATCTGCTCTTTCGAACTATTTAATTTTCAGGGGGGAATAGAACATTTTTTAATTATTGGATTTTTTATTCATCAGATATTTTGAAATATTTTCTTGGTGTTTGGGAAATTATGTATATTCTATTCATTAACTGAAATATTCTTTTTATGAATATGATTTAACCATTATGATTGTTTTATATTTCATGATTTTAATATTTCATGTTTTTATGAAGAATGGTAATGTTTCTATTTTTCTATTGTTGCTCTGCATGTAGAGGCTGGCTTGTTGTGGGTTCCAGTTCAGTTCTCAGCACATTTCTGTTTATGCTTTCTGACCTCTTTATTCTGTATTTGGTGAGGGTCTCTCTGTGCTCTGCATATGTGACTGAGGTGAAGTATTTTGCTGGCATGTAATTTTTGTGAAGAGATGTAAAGTAACCTGGTTTCCTAATAAGAGTTTTATTGGTGTTCTAGGGCCTGGTGTAATATGTGCAGTGTTGCCATTTCATAGATAAGGTTGTTAGGGTTGTTTTGGTATGGGAGGTTTACTGTATTGTAATGGTAATTCTGTTTGTTCATGGCTTTCTGAGGGCCAAGCTCACATCCAATATGCATTACAAAAAGTCTAATTCCATAGGAGTTTCAAGTGTCTTTTCTTGCAGGATTTTCTGGTTGGCACCACATTAGTGCATATAAATATAATATGCATGTTGTGAGTGATATTTTTGTCTCAGAAGACTGTACTTTTGAATGTTCTTTTTCATGTAAAATTTATTATAAATGCATAATTTAATTGTGAGCGTCTGTAAAGGATATGGGGGAGGGGGGTTGCATATATGCAAGGCTGTAAGGTTTGCCTAGGGTACCTAATACCCTTCTCTATCCATGGGTTTGGGGGGAGGGGGGGTCTTGTTGGTTTAAAAAAATATAGATTGCTGGATGGAGCTGGGCTTTATTTGATGGGCCCAGGACAGACACTGAATGAATTGGGGGGGGGGGACAGCACAGTAATTTTTCACATACTGCAGCAAAAAAGCTAGCACCGGCCCTGACTAGGACTAGGCTTCACCTGTACCAACTTCTTCCCCCACAGGTTCATCCTTTGAGTTTTGAGACTGGTAGGACATAGGTGAGAAGTGCAGCAAGAAACAATCAGGTGGAGTTGGAGGATAGCAGAAATCAGGACAAGCAGAGGTCAGGGCAGGCTGCAATCAGGCAGAGTCAGAAATATGGGCAGAGGTCCAGGCTCAGACAAAATGCTGCGCATTAGGCTGGAGGCCGGGGTCCAACACAGGGCCTGATCCTGGGCCCAAACCCAGACTTGACAATGCAGCCCAACCCAGAAGCTTGGTCCTTATGCCTGGGCCTCAACTTGTTCCTAGGCCAGGTCCCAAATGCTGGCCTAGGCCAAGGTCTGAGTCCAGTCCCAATGACATAGCCCAGTGAGAGGCCAGGTTCTGATGCCGTTTCCTATCTTTTAACCAGTTTTTAATCCACAACTTTTTTTTTAATCCATGACTTTTAGTTTTCTTAGAAGCCTCTCATGAGGGACTTTGTCAAACGCCTTCTGAAAATCCAAGTATACTACATCTACTGGCTCATCTTTATCCACATATAGGGAAAAATAACCCATGCTATAGTTACACAGTTAAGTTCCATATTAGGTGTTACCACCCAAGAAAGAGATCTAGGCGTCATAGTGGATAACATATTGAAATCGTCGGTTCAGTGTGCTGCGGCAGTCAAAAAAGCAAACAGAATGTTGGGAATTATTAGAAAGGGAATGGTGAATAAAACGGAAAATGTCATAATGTCTCTGTATCGCTCGATGGTGAGACCGCACCTTTAATACTGTGTGTACAATTCTGGTCCCCATATCTCAAAAAAGATATAGTTGCGATGAAGAAGGTACAGAGGAGAGCGGCCAAAATGATAAGGGGAATGGAACAGCTCCCCTATGAGCAAAGACTAAAGAGGTTAGGACTTTTCAGCTTGGAGAAGACGGCTGAGGGGGGATATGATAGAGGTGTTTAAAATCATGAGAGGTCTAGAACGGGTTAATGTGAATCAGTTATTTACTCTTTTGGATAATAGAAAGACTAGGGGGCACTCCATGAAGTTAGCATGGGGCACATTTAAAACTAATCGGAGAAAGTTCTTTTTCACTCAATGCACAATGAAACTGGAATTTGTTGCCAGAGGATGTGGTTAGTGCAGTTAGTATAGCTGTGTTTAAAAAAGAATTGGATAAGTTCTTGGAAGAGAAGTCCATTACCTGCCTTTAATTAAGTTGACTTAGAAAATAGCCACTGCTATTACAAGCAACAGTAACATGGAATAGACTTAGCTTTTGGGTACTTGCCAGGTTCTTATGGCCTGGATTGGCCACTGTTAGAAACAGGATGCTGGGATTGATGGACCCTTGGTCTGATCCAATATGGCATGTTCTTATGTTTATTAACCCCTTCAAAAAAATGATGCAGATTTGTGAGGCAAGACTTCCCTTAGGTAAATCCATGCTGACTGTGTTCCATTAAACCATGTATTTCTATATGCTCTGTGATTTTGATCTTTAGAATAGTTTCCACTATTTTTCCCAGCACTGAAGTCAGGCTCACTGGCCTATAGTTTCGTGGATCGCCCCTGGAGCCCTTTTTAAATATTTTGGGTTATATTGGCCACCCTCCGGTCTTCAGGTGCAATGGATGATTTTAATGATTGGTTACAAATTTTAACTAATAGATCTAATATTTCATTTTTTAGTTCCTTCAGAACCCTTGGATGCATACCATTCAGTCCAGGTGATTTGCTACTCTTTAGTTTGTCAATCTGGCCTACTAGATCTTCCAGGTTCACAGTGATTTGGTTCCATTCATCTGACCATTCACCCTTGAAAATCATCTCCGGAACAAGTATGTCCCCAGATCCTCATTAGTAAACACAGAAACAAACAATTCATTTAGTCTTTCTCAATGGCCTTATCTTCCCTAGGAGCCCCTTTAACCCCTCCATCATCTAATGGTTCAACCAACTCCCTCACAGGTTTCTTGCTTCAGATATAGTTTTAAAAGTTTTTATTAATAGTTTTTGCTTCTATGGCCAACTTCATTTCAAATTCTCTCTTAGCCTGCCTTATCAATGTTTTACACTTAACTTGACAATGCCTATGCTATTTTCTATTTTCTTCAGATGGATCCTTCTTCAAATTTTTGAATTTTTTTTTTTGGTTAAAATAGCCTATTTCACCTTACCTTTTAACCATGTTGGTAATCGTTTTGCTTTCCTCCCACCTTTCTTAATGCGTGGAATACATCTAGACTATGCTTCTAAGCTTTAGGATTCTCTTAGTATGTGGGCCCTGGGCTGAGGTGAGAGATGGTACCGCCCACGGGGAGGAGCCCCGTGAGCCTCACCGTTGAGAAGCGAGGTCTCAGTGACGTCAGATACAGTATCAGTCTAGAGTCTTTATTAAAAGAGATAGAGGCACTACCCGCAGAGCGGGGGGTGCTAGAGAGGAGGTCACACAGGCCCAGAGATACAGGGTCAGTGGAATGGGGGATGCCCAGAGGGAATACCTCTGAAGAGTTGGAAATGGTCTGCAGAGCGGGGTACACCGATGAGGTCTTCAGTAGAGACGGTAGTGGTCCGTGGAACGGAGTACACTGGAGATGGTCCTCAGTAGAGATGATAGCGGGCCACAGAGTGGGGTACGCTGATGAGGTCCTTAGTAGAGATGGTAATGACCCGCAGAGCAGGGTACACCAGTGAGGGTCTTCAGTAGCGGTGATAGCAGTCTGCAGAGCGGGGAATACCAATGAGATTCGCAGTAGAGTTGGTAAAGGCTCGCAGAGCGGGGTACGTCTGAAGGGGTCCTCCGTAGAAATGGTAATGGTCCACAGAGCGGGGTACGCCAGAGAAATACCCTGTACCTCACTCCGAAGGTCATCAAATATTCACAAGAGACCACTGTTCTGTTCGTACGTTTCATGTTGAATGTCAAAGTGGCCCCTAACCCCCTACACTAATACCTAAACCTCACCTCGAGTTACTAGGTGGGCCTACCATAGGGATACAAATACCTATCCAGGGAGATGACATTATGGCCAGTCTCTCTCTCTCTCTCTCTCTGGTTGAATACAGGTCTACACCTATCACACAATCTGAAAATGTTATCACAATTTGCATAAACCACATCCCTTTTGCTATCGCATGTGATACTTACCGCATTTTGATAAATCCAGGCCTGAAAGTGGTCTGGAGTAAATATCATTTTATTGGTTTTTTTTCAAAAAGTACTTAAATGCTTTCTTCTTGTAATAAATAGAAACTTCTTCACTTCCGTTTGTGTGTTGTTTTCTGCTTTTTACTCTTTTTTTTTCAGTATTCCTTTTTATGAAACTACAAGGTAGTAATTCAAATTGATGTCACTGCCTGTATAGTTCCTCATGTTTCTAACCGGGGAGAATAGTTTTTTATTGATGATAATGTAGGGGCAGATTTTCAAAGGCTACGCGTGAAACCCGAGAAAATCTGCCCCTGCGCGCGTGCAAGCTCCGGGATGCGCATATGTCCCAGGCTTGCAAAAAGGGGTGGCCTGTGGGCATGGCCGGGGGCGTGGTGGCAGTTCGTGGGCGTGGCCGGGGGCGTGGTGGCAGTTCAGGGGCAGTTTGGGGGCGGGGTCGAGGCATAACTTTTACAGCAAAGGTAGGGGAGGATTTAGTTAGGGATGGGGGTGGATTAGATAGGGGAAGGGAGGGGAAGGTGGGGGGGCCAGAAAAAGAGTTTCCTCCAAGGCCGCTCCGATTTCAGAGTGGCCTTGGAGGGAACGGGGAAAGCACGCCGAGCCCGGATTTTATAACATGCATGCGGCAGCGCGTGCATGTTATAAAATCGGGTGTAGATTTTAAGATCTGGCCCATAGCGTGACAGACCTAGGAATATGGAGCAAAGATGGAACTTCCTAGTGCTGATTTACTCTGCAGAAAAGGTCTCAAACATGAGTCACCAGGATAAAAGGCTTTTCCTGCCTCCTTCCCTGCTTTTGGGTATTGAGTGGTCCTTCATGAGAAACACTGTAGCCAGCCCCCTTCCTTGTTCTCCCCTTGCAATAATCCCAGGACCCAGGAGTCTCTGAGGGAACCTTCTGGCCAGAGTTTAAGACTCCCTGAATAATAATCCCAGTGTTTAAGCAGTCTCGGAGGAAATCCTCCTGGCAACAGTCCAAACCCCCTTGGTAAAATCCACAGAAGTCAATATCCTAAAAGGCTTTGTCTGGCTACGTTCAGGATTTAGCCCGACAAACCCTAGTGCTGAATGTCCTGTCCTGCTGAACGGCTAAGTTGTAGCAAGGTAAGTTATTACCCTGTTAAAAATTGGCTGGATAAAAAAAGAGGAAGGTTGGGGTATTCCACTGCAGAGCTGAAATTTACACGGATAACTTTTGGAAAAACGTGGGCCTAAAGTTAGCAGGATAACTGAAAAAAATAATGAAATAAAATGAAACAAGCGGAGAACAGCAACCGATTTCCATTCCCTTCATCCTCCAATAAATGAAAAACTGTACTGGGCCAAGCAGCTCCCCCCCCCCCCCACTCCCCCATCCCAATGAACATAACACTGCGCAGCCCAGCAGCTTCCTTCCTCTTGATCCCAAATGAATCTTAAATTGTCGCTGGCCAAGCAGCCTCCCCTGGCCCAAAATGAATAAATAAAATATTTTAGTTGTGTGGCTCCCCTCGGATCCTCCCAAATCTCCTCACCCCCTGCTAGCTACCAAATATCTCTATGAAAAACAGTGAGAGAATGAGGGGACAGTGTCCTATAGTGGATTGGGGACAGTTTTAAAAGATAGAAAGCAGAGTACGGCTAAATAGTACATTTTCCCAATGGAGAAAGGTGAATAGTGGGGTGCCCCAGGGATCTGTTCTGGGACCACTGTTTTTTAATATATTTATAAATGACCTGGAAATGGGAAAATGAGTGAGATGAACAAATTTGCCAATGACACAGAATTATTCAAAGTTGTTAAATCACAAGAAGATTGTGAGAAATCCCAAGAGGACCTTGCAAAACTGGAAGACTGGGCATGCAAATGGAAAATTACATTTAATGTGGCCAAGTGCAAAGTGTTGAATTTAGGGAAGAGTAACCCAAATTATAGCTACACAATTCAAGGTTGCACATTAGGAGTCACCACTCATGAAAAGGATCTAGGCATCATCGTTGATAATACGTTGAAATCTTCTGCTCAGTGTGCAGCAGCAGCCAAGAAAGCAAATAGAATGCTAGGGATTATTAGGAAAGGAATGGAGAATAAAACAGAGAATATCATAATGCCTCTGTATCGCTCCATGGTGCGACCTCATCTTGAGTGTTGTGTGCAGTTCTGGTCACAAAAAAGATATAACAGAATTAGAAAAGGTACAGAGAAGGGCGACCAAGATGATAAAGGGGATGGAACAAATCTCCTTTAAGGAAAGGCTAAAGGCTGAGAGAAGATATGATAGGAGTCCATAAAACAATGAGTGGAGTGGAACAAGTAAACATTTATCGGTTGTTTACGTTTTCAAAGAGTACGAAGACTAGGGGACACACAATGAAATTACTAGGTGGTACATTTAAAACTAATAAGAGAATTTTTTTTTTTTACTCAACACATACTTAAACTCTGGAATTTGTTTCCAGAGGATGTGGTGAAAGTTTTTAGTGTAGCTGCATTTAAAAAAAGTTTGTAGAAGTTCCTGGAGGAAAAGTCCATATACGATCATTAAGGTGGAGTTGCAGAAATCCACTGATTATCTCTGGGATAAGCAGCATGAATCTATCTACCACTTGGGATCCTGCTGGGTACTTGTGACCTGGATTGGCCACTGTTGGAAACAGGATACTGGACTTAATGGACCTTTGGCCTAACCCATTATGACAAGTCTTAACGTTCTTATGTTCTTTTGAGAGGCTCTTTTCTTCTGCCTTTGGCCTGAATTGTAAATGGCAGTACAGCTCACAGCTGTACCTCCATTTAATATTCATTTATTCCCTTCACTCAGCACTGATTGGTCCCTTCAGTGACAGCTGTCAGTGAAAGGAGCAAGCCCCAGAATGCGAGTTCTTTTCTGCATTGCGTTTTGCTCTGGGATGCCTCTGCTGGTACTTTGCTCTGGTACTTGGGATCTTCATGTGGCTTTTGGTCTGTGAGGAAGGATCTGCTTCATTGCAGTAGTCAATCGGGGTGTGCATTCGTTTCCAACGTATTGGCAATCCGTAACGTATAGGGTCATATTCGTTGTATTCATGGGGAAGAGAAACGTATCGCGATTCTCCACAAATACAATGAATCTTCACTGAATTATTTGGCCATCTAAAGGAGCAAATTTAAACAAACCCCCCACCCTCCTGACCCCCCCAAGACTTACCAAAACTCCCTGGTGGTCCAGCGGGGAGTCAGGGAGCCATCTCCTACAGCCATGCCGTTGGCTGCCGGTATTCAAAATGGCACCGATAGCCTTTGACCTTACTATGTCACAGGGGCTACCGGTGCCATTGGTCGGCCCCTGTCACATGGTAGGAGCAATGGATGGCCGGTGCCATCTTGTGCTCCTACCATGTGACAGGGGCTGACCAATGGCACCGCTAGCCCCTGTGACATAATAAGGGCAAAGGCTATCGGCGCTATTTTTATTACTGGCAGCCGATGGCCCGAGTGCAGGAGATCGCTCTTGGATCCCCGCTGGACCACCAGGGACTTTTGGCAAGTCTTATGGGGGTCAGATACGTTGCATTCGGCAAGGGGCCCCCCGATACGTTCATTCTTATTCGTTTCCCGGCTGACCCTCCTGATGCCCACAAGACTTGCCAAAAGTCCCTGGTGGTCCAGCGGGGGTCCGGGAGCGACCTCCTGCACTCGGGCCGTCGGCTGCTAGTATTCAAAATGGCGCCGGTAGCCTTTTGATTTAAAAAATGGTTCTAGTTCCAAATTTGACGGTAAAGCCTGTTGCATGTATCCCTTTGTTTAATATTTTATTGTAAAGCCTGTTGCTGCATTACTGTTTAATGTAAACCGAGGTGATGTTCTGAACATGCCGCGGTATATAAAAATCTCTAAATAAATAAATAAGAACATAAGAACATAAGAAATTGCCATGCTGGGTCAGACCAAGGGGCCATCAAGCCCAGCATCCTGTTTCCAACAGAGGCCAAATCCAGGCCACAAGAACCTGGCAATTACCCAAACACCAAGAAGATCCCATGCTACTGATGCAATTAATAGCAGTGGCTATTCCCTAAGTAAAATTGATTAATAGCCGTTAATGGACTTCTCCTCCAAGAACATATCCAAACCTTTTTTGAACCCAGCTACACTAACTGCACTAACCACATCCTCTGGCAACAAATTCCAGAGCTTTATTGTGCGTTGAGTGAAAAAGAATTTTCTCCGATTAGTCTTAAACGTGCTACTTGCTAACTTCATGGAATGCCCCCTAGTCCTTCTATTATTCGAAAGTGAAAATAACCGAGTCACATCTACTTGTTCAAGACCTCTTATGATCTTAAAGACCTCTATCATATCCCCCCTCAGCCGTCTCTTCTCCAAGCTGAACAGCCCTAACCTCTTCAGCCTTTCCTCATAGGGAAGCTGTTCCATCCCCTTTATCATTTTGGTTGCCCTTCTCTGTACCTTCTCCATCTCTATATCTTTTTTGAGATGTGGCGACCAGAATTGTACACAGTATTCAAGGTGTGGTCTCACCATGGAGCGATATAGAGGAATTATGACATTTTCCGTTCTATTAACCATTCCCTTCCTAATAATTCCTAACATTCTATTTGCTTTTTTGACTGCTGCAGCACACTGAGCTGACAATTTTAAAGTATTATCCACTATGATGCCTAAATCTTTTTTCTGGGTGGTAGCTCCTAATATTTATTTATTTATTTATTTATTGATTGATTGATTGATTGATTGATTGTTATACCGAGTTTCATGATAGGCATCACATCAACCCGGTTTACAAATAACAAGGAGTGTAAAGCATAACGTAACGTAAAAAACAATATTTTCAATAAGAACCTTGAACTTTAAATACAGTGAATCAGAAAAAGGGAGAGGGAAAGTTACAAAAAACAAGGAAAATAAACTTGGGATGGAAGGGGAGAAATTGAACAGCACAATATTTACATTTCAGCCTATTGATACATTAGAATAGCAAGTGAAAAAATAAGACTATGAAACGGTACATAGGTAATCAAATGAATAAATATGACACAGTTGTGAATGGTAATAGTATGATAAATATTCAGCAGGAATTAGTGAGAGAGGGTTTGAGGTTGGTTGGAACCTAACATCGTGTAACTACAGCAATGGTTATTTTTCCCTATATGCAACACCTTGCACTTGTCTACATTAAATTTCATCTGCCATTTGGATGGCCAATCTTCAAGTCTTGCAAGGTCCTCCTGTAATGTATCACAGTCTGCTTGTGATTTAACTACTCTGAATAATTTTGTATCATCCGCAAATTTGATTACCTCACTCGTCATATTCCTTTCCAGATCATTTATATATATATATTGAAAAGCACCGGTCCAAGTACAGATCCCTGAGGCACTCCACTGTTTACCCTTTTCCACTGAGAAAATTGACCATTTAATCCTACTCTCTGTTTCCTGTCTTTTAACCAGCTTGTAATCCACGAAAGGACATCGCCTCCTATCCCATGACTTTTTAGTTTTCGTAGAAGCCTCTCTTGAGGGACTTTGTCAAACACCTTCTGAAAATTCAAATACACAACATCTACCGGTTCACCTTTATCCACATGTTTATTAACGCCTTCAAAAAAATGAAGCAGATTTGTTAGGCAAGACTTCCCTTGGGTAAATCCATGTTGACTATGTTCCATTAAATCATGTATTTCTATATGCTCTACGATTTTGATCTTGAGAATAGTTTCCACTATTTTTCCCGGCACTGAAGTCAGGCTCACTGGTCTTTGCCCTCACTATGTCACAGGGTCCAACCAATGGCACCAGTAGCCCCTGTGACATAGTAAGGGCAAAGGCTATCGGCACCATTTTGAATACTGGCAGCCGACGGCCCGAGTGCAGGAGGTCGCTCCTGGAACCCTGCTGGACCACCAGGGACCTTTGGCAAGTCTTGTGGGGGTCAGGAGGGTCAGCCGGGAAACGAATAAGAATGAACGCATGAACGTATCGGAGACCTCCCTTGCCGAATGCAAAGTATCTGCCCCCCCGACAAATACGAATACCGAATGCAACGTATGCCGTCCCTCTGCACATCCCTAGTAGTCAATGAATGATCTCAATCTTGACCAAGTCATTTTCATATATCTTTCTTTTTGAAAAAAGTATTTGTTATTTCATGATTGCTAAATATAACAAATGTTCTCTTTACCAACATCTAAGTGGTGATCCCAAGAGGAGAATTATCATAGTATACTTTGCTTATTAGTAACATTTTATCTCACTTCCAAAAGTGTGTCTCTTACATAAGCATAATATTAACTCAGAAGTTATGTGCTTTTCTAAGATGTGCTGAGGTAGATCTTCAAAACATACGTGGCGTACTTTTGTTTGCGCCACCGACGCGAACAAAAGTACACCAGATTTTATAAGATACACGCGTAGCCGCGCGTATCTTATAAAATCCGGGGTCGGCGCACGCAAGGCTGTGCAAAATCGGCAGCCTGCGCACGCCGAGCCGTGCAGCCTGCCTCTGTTCCCTCCGAAGCCGCTCCGAAATCGGAGCGGCCTCGGAGGGAACTTTCCTTCCGGCCCCCCCCCCCCACTTTCCCCTCCCTTCCCCTAACTACCCCACCCCCCAGCCCTACCTAAATCCCCCCTACCTTTGTTGGGCAAGTTACACCTGCTTGAGGCAGGCGTAACTTGCGCACGCCACCCCGGCACAGGCCGCAGAGCCGGGGGACTCGGGACCGCCCTCCCGGCCCGCCCCGGACCGCCCCCTGCCCCCGGACACGCTCCCGGACATGCCCCCTCCCGCCCCTTTTAGGAAGCTCCGGGACTTACACGCATCCTGGGGCTTTGTGCACACCGGCGGCATATGCAAAATATTCGCGCCGGTGCACAGAGGTTTTAAAATCTACCCCAATGCCTTTTAGTATGGAAATATAAACTTCTAATTCAGCAAAGTTTTCTTAAGAGTGTTCGTTCCCATATCCATGCTTAAAGGAGAATTCCCCCATTTTAATGCTGTTTTAAATTGTAACTTGCCTTGATGATGGTTCGAAAAGACGAAACATCAGATAAAGAAATAGAATAGAAGATAATATTCCACTGGTCTGGTGGTGCAGTGGCAGTGCTGCACATTGCTGTGCAGAGGGTTTAAGATTGGATACTGCCGCACCCCGGCTGCATGGATTGTGTGTGAGGGGGAAGAGGGAAGGGGAAAGGAATTATGGATATCAATAAAGACGACAGCTGGGTAGCTGGATGTAAAGCTCATGATACTGGGTTCTGGAAGGTTCATGACACTGCAAGCATCAAACTGGGCAGAGTGGGAAGGTGGATTTATTAAAAAAGAGGGGACATTTCCCAGTAGTTTCAAATCAAGGCTCATGGTGCCAGAATTGCAGCATTGGTTCTGATCCACCTGGAAGAAAAAGGAGGAAGGAACAATTACAAGGCGAAAATGTTTTTTTTATATAACATTCCATTATTAGAACTGAAACAGGGAGAGCCTCCCCCACTCCCTCCATTGTGGGAATCAGATTGTGCCACTGCTAAAAACACTTTCATCCTTACGCAGTCAATCTTACATAATTTTCTGTCATTGCAATCTGCAGGTGCCCATTCAGCAAGGAAAAGGTGGTTCGACAAAGTTGTGGTTTAAAATAAAAACCGGAAAGAATGATAGCAAGAAAGATATCAAAGGAAGAAAAATATCCACCACTTCTCACCCTCCTGAAAAGAATAAAGAGAGAAAGTGAATAGGCCGCAGGGTGGCACTCTTACTGTGCATCCACAAATCTAGGCAGCAATTTCGTGTCTGCAAACATAGAAAGACAGCACTAAAAGAGCTTTGAGGCTTGAAATCTGTTGTGCCTGTAAAGTTCCCATATCGGATCCAGAAATGCTCCTGTACATAGCTTCACTGCCTGCTCCTGTCTAAGAAACAGACTCCCATATCAAGTAACACTGTCCAACTCTCTTCCTCTAGTGTTCCTGCTGATCATTATCCCGCCAAGTTAACAAATACTTTAAGGACTTTAGAAAGCTTTAAAGTGCTTATCTTAGCTCTAAATGTGAGAAACCTATTTCCCTACCCTTTCCACAACCTTTCCAAGATGATTAATTCTAAATAAAAATGCATATTATATACAGCACTCTGCTCAGGAGCCTGTATTTGCGAGCTCCGGTGCTCCTGCTTCACTGGTATTGGCAAGGCATGTCCCGCAATTGCTGGTGAATGAGACGTAGTTCTCTTGGATCCCGTTCTTAGCAGGTTTATAGCGCCAGGCTCCTAGCTCAGGTGGAGGCCTAAAAGGAGCAGGATGAAAAAAGAAGAAAAAAAAATAAATCTTCTGTTCAACCTGAACTAATAAGCGACTTTACTTCCCTCTGAATCTTTTCAGTTGGGTCACTAGGAAATCTTCTATTTGTAGTGTCAGACATTGAACACTGAACCTCTGCGACAAATTGCATGTTTCACAATCTTCTTTATACCCTGAGATAATAGCAGTGCATTTTCCTTTAGACAAACTGAAATACAACCTCAAAATATCTTTCTCCAATGTGGATATGTCATGCAAAACCAATTATTTAAATGCATGAATGTGTGGATTTAATGGGCCAGGTGGCATCGAAATGGGTTTATTCTTTTATTTATTTATTCCAATTTATATGCCACTAATTCCATTTTGTTCAACATAGCTTTCAATAATAAATACATATTTATTTATTTATTTATTTATTTATTTATTTAGTGATTTTTTTTTATATACCGCGGCATGTAAAAACATCACCTTGGTTTACAATAAACAATAACACAGCAATAAGCTTTACATTCAACAGGAAATACAGTGTACAAAATGGTTCAATTATTAACAAGAATTTAAAACAAGTACAATAAACCAATGAACGAATGCAAAGAAGAGTTCAATGTTAAATAGTAAGTCGAGTGTTAACCATGAGATCATGTGAATCTTCCGGAACATACATATATCATATAACATTAAAATGATAAAAATGTGAAATCAGACATAAGACAGATCACAAGAAAGCAATGCGGTGCTTTTGGTGGCAGTAGTAGCACTTCTAAGGATGACGACCCAAAATTTGAGGTGGCTGGGGGATAAGCGGCCCATTCTATTCCGACACCTATGGCCTGGTGATATCTCAGTGAACTAGGGAAATTGATTCCTTTTTTTTTGTCCCTAGGTAATTTCAATTTTTTCTAGTAGCTTTGCCTTTCCATAATTACTTAATTAACAATCTCTCTAAGGAAAAGGGACCAGAACATATGCAAAACACAGATAATCATGGGTACAACATGCATCTTGATTGATGTGAGCACTCCCCACCAAGAAAGAAATGGTGACACTATATTATTTTCCTCCCTGACCTAAACACATCTCCTGCCTGCTTTGTAGAACATCCTTTAATTGCTTCAAGATGCTCTTGTTAGTATCAAAACTATTCCCATTTGTCTGTGACCCCATCTTTGGGTGGCTGCTGACCAGTGATGGGGCCATAAAGGGGTGTGCTATCTCTTTGAGGCTGGAACTACTCCTGGCGAGCTGATACGCAGTCTCTTAATCCCAGGGCCTGGATTGGATCCTTTATTGCTGGGGGGAGAAATTATCCTACTGGGCCTGGAATGGCAGGGTGTCTTGCTTTTTTTTTTATATATACCAACATTGGATCTGAGATATCACATGGGTTTATATTCAGGTGCTGTAGATATTTCTCTATACCCAGAGGGGTTACAATCTAAGTTTTGTACCTGAGGCAATGGAGGGTAAAATGACTTGCCCAAGGAGCAACAGCAGCACTTGTACCCTGGTCTCCTGGTTCATAGCTCACTGCTCTAACCACTAGGCTATTCCTCCTCCCCATTTTTTCACTCTTTACTTCCTCCTCCCTTGTTTTACTCTTTTTTTCCCAGGGGAGCGGTACATTTATCCTCACTGTCGGCCGATACAGAAAAATCGCAGGAGAGCGGGCGAGTGCCCGCTCTTCTGGCACGCGCACAGGCCACTCTCCTGTGCGCGCGATTCAGTATTTTAATTAGAGGCGCTAGGGACACTAGCGCGTCCCTAGCGTCTCTTTTTTGACGGAAGCGGCGGCTGTCAGTGGGTTTGACAGCTGATGCTCAATTTTGCCAGTGTCGGTTCTCGAGCCCGCTGACAGCTGTGGGTTCGGAAACCAGACACCGGCAAAATTGAGCGTCCGGTTTTCGACCCGCCAGCGGCGGGCCCATTTTAAATTTTTTTTTTTTTTTACTTTTTTAAACTTTTGGGACCTCCAACTTAATATCGCCATGTTATTAAGTTTTTTACTGCTTTTCTGTGCACTTTCCCGGTGTCGGCAGAAACTAGCGCTTACCTTTGGGTAGGCACTAATTTCTGAAAGCAAAATGTGCAGCTTGGCTGCACATTTTGCTTTCTGAATCGTGCGGGAATAACTAATAGGGCCATCAACATGCATTTGCATGTTGCGGGCGCTATTAGGTTCGGGGGGGGTTGGATGCGCATTTTGGACACGCTATTACCCCTTACTGAATAAGGGGTAAAGCTAGCGCGTCCAAAACGTGCGTCCAAATGCCGGCTAACAGTGCGCTCAGTCGGAGTGCACTGTACTGTATCGGCCTGTGTACGTGTTGTATGTGCCCAAAAAATAGACTGGAGCCCACTAATTGAGTGTCCAAAATTAGAGTATTTACTGATGTATTTACTTACAGTCTTTACTCCTTCTGTGCATGCGTCTCATTTGCCAAAGCCAAGGAAACATCCGCCCTCCAGGGTTCGGTCAAGTGAAGTTCCCAAGTGGGCAGGGTACCCTTGGAAGGGCAGAACTGGTAAAAGATGAAATTACTGTTTCTGCACGGAGAATCCAAATCTTCTCCCTCCCTCTCCTCTCCAATGTCTCTTACTCACAGTTAGGGATTTAGGGGTTCATTTTCGTAGCGTATCGCACGCGATAGCTAGCTCGGGGCGGAGTCGGCCCTGGAAGAGGAGGAGTTGGGGCGTCGTCGGGGCAGACGCGGTGGAAAGATCGCTGGCTGCGAAAAGGTAAGAACCCTTTTCGCTGCCAGTAGTGCGCCCAATAGCATCACCTTTTACGATGGCGCTATTGGGTGCGAAAGCCAGCAGTGATAGCACCGCGGAGGTGCGATCGCTGCCGGCTTTCACAGGCCCGCCCCCCGCTTCGCCCCCCCCCTGCCCGCCGTTAGCGCCGGAATTCACTATTCTCTGCGAGAATAGTGAATCCAGGCCTTAATCATATTCTTTCTTTATTGAATCCATGTTGGGAAGGATCCTCCCAGGAACAAGCAGTTCCAGATGTTCCTTCCAATGGGCAGAATGAGGGGCAGCAAACACTTCCTCCAAGATCTTTTAACCAAAAGTCTCGTATCCCCCCCCCCAAAAAACAATTTAGTAACAGAAGAACTGCAGCAGGTCATCAACATTCCTCTGCTTCCTGGCAAGGTCATAGTGGGGCAGATATTCCCTATCCAGGGCCCCCGCTCCCCCCCCCCCCCCCCGAAGAAGAGGTTTCCCCAAGATCTGCCGCTCAACAAAACTCTGACATTTCACAGCTTTCTTACAATAAAAATTTCCCTAAAATAATCTCAGGACAAACCATCCTGCACCTAAGGAGTAGGATAAAGGACCACAGGCAAGATAGAGCCCATGTCCCCACGTAGGCCAAAAATCCAAATCAAGGAAATAAAATCCCTCCAGACTTCCTCTAAACCTCAAACTCAATTACACTGCCCCAGAGCTCTCAGGAAAGAGCTGCTTATAAGATCCACAGAGGGGGACGGCCATTTCAGCACACTCAATGGGTGGAGCTGTACCGAATGGTGCCTCCCCACTTTCCTAACCTACACCGCACTATCTTAAAAGGGAGTTACCCAGGGCTTAATGGTATTACATATTTATTTATTTATACGTTTGTTTGTTTGTTTGTTTATTTAGCTGTATATCCCACCTTTCCAATTTGCTCAAGGTAGATTAAAACAAAGCAATATTACAAGCACCATCTCAACAAAATGTATAACAGCAGATAATAAAACCATCTCATCAATAGCATAAAACAAACAGCATAAAAAGCCTTTGCAATCGCTCACGTTGAGTACAGTAGAAATATTACATGTAGCATCAAGTAATATTCTTAACACATTTCAGAACTATCTCATAAATAGCATAAAGCAACCCTAAAGCAGTCTCAACAATATAAATAACATTATATCAGCATCAATAATCATATCATAAAATTCTGAAATCCAAATCAATAAATATAAACCAATCATAATAAAGATAAAGATCCCCATGAATCCTATACCAAAAAGTCCAAAAATAGTAGGGATGTGCAAGGAAATGTTTTTCATTTTTGGATCATTTTTCTTTGTTTTTTCATTTCGAGGGCCTTTTTTTTGCTTATTTCATTATTATTCTTATTATTTGGAAAATAGTGCACACTATGGGGGTCATTTTCAAAAGCGATCGCATGCGAAAATTCCCTTTTCACGTGCGATTACTAAATGGGGACTGAGTCGGCCCCAGAAGAGGAGTCGGGGCGGCACCGGGACCGACGCTGCAGACACATCGCTGGCGGCGAAAAGTAAGGACCCTTGTCACCGCCAGTTTCACACCGAATAACTACACTTTTTATGGTGTAGTTATTTGGTGCGAAAGCCGGCAGCCAGCGCACTGCAGTAGTGCAATGGCTGCCGGCTTTCGCAGGCCCCCCGTCCCCCCGTTACCGCAGGATTTTCTAAGGTCTGTGACCTTAGAAAATCCAGGCCTATATTTGCAGATGAATAAAAATGAAAATTTTCAATATTTTGGGGGGACATTGGGCCTCATTTTCCAAAGCTATCGCAGGCTTGCGCTGTTAGCGCAAGCCTGCGATAGCTAGCGAAAGTAGCGCAGGCCTGCGCTACTGAAATCGGGGCGGAGTCGGCCCCAGAACAGGACGAGTCGGGGGCGTCACCGGGGCCGACTCCGCGAGGACGGCGCACAGAGCGGAAAGGTAAGGCCCTTTTCGCTCGCTATTTCGCGCCCAATAACTACACCTTCTATGGTGTAGTTATTGGGCGCGATGCCGGCAGCGATCGCACTGCAGCGGTGCGATCGCTGCCGGCTAGCGCAGGACCGCCCCCCCCGCCCCAGAGTAGCGCAATTTTCTAAAGTATCGCAGGTGTGCGATACTTTAGAAAATGAGGCCTATTGTGCATTAATCTTGTGGGAAATGAAAACCAAAATGAAAATATCCACTTCAGTTCACATAACATTTGTTTAAAAAAAAAAAAATGCACATCCTGAAAAACAGTAACAGTGCTAAGTGACAAAAACTTGTGAAACATCTGTGTTTTTCCTTCCTGTCTAAAAATTATAAGAACAGATCCTGAGTATATTTCCTTAGGCAGTGAATTCCACAATAGAGGAGCTATACATGACAAGGATTTTTTTCTTGTCACCACTAGTTTAGCTAAAATGTTTTGTGCTGCTCTTAGGGGTCAAAGCAATAAAGTGCACCCAGCCCAGCACTGGACCAGGGTGGATCCAGAGAATCTGCTGCCTGAGGCAAGGGGATGAGATGACGATCCCCCAGCTCCACCTGACCTCACCCCGCCAGGGAACGGCACAGGTCACATCATCAAGAGGGGAGGTCTCTATGCAGTCTGGCCCTTTTAGTGACTTGAAATGTTGCAGAAGGGGAAAGAAGGGGGTCAGAGTTCCCAGAGGAGTGCAGAGTGATGTTTCCAGGAAGCAGGCAAACCCACCCTGCTCCCAGGAACCCTAAGACCTGCCTCCCACCTTTCCCCAGCATTCCCCCCCCCCCCAGAGAAGTGGGAGATAGGTAAATGGTGGTGCTCTGTGTGTGTGGCGCACTCTCTCCGAGCCATTGCAAGGGCATAAGGCAAACTAGGCCCTGTATAGCCTTGTGGCCACACACCCCTGCCCTCACCACCCACAGTTACAAATTCTGCATTTATAATAACTCATTTTACATGAAAAAGGGCATTCAAAATAGCCTTCTGAGGTAAAGATATCACAACAACATATATATTATTTTTACATGCATTGCTGGGTGCCAACAAGAAAATCCTGCAAAAAAGCAATGCATATGGTATTAGGTTATTGTAATGCATGTTGGGTGTGGGCTTTGCCCTCAGAAAGCCATGAGTTAACTAAATTATAATATAGTAAATCCTCCTGAATCAAAATAGCACTAACTGCCAGCACTCAAACAGATTTTTTATACAATCATATTTTCTAATATTTAATGTATTTATTGACCATTACTAAGTTATTGTTCTGATTCAATTTTTTACTGTTATACTGTTATGGATTTAAATGTAACTGGTTTGTTATTATGTAAACCGGAGTGAAGGCAATGTCTGCTATACCTCGGTATATAAACGAATGCTAAATAAAAAATAAATAAAATAAAAACCCTGCCTAAGAAAAGGCAAAACTGCAAATATTCCAGATCCTAAACACTAATACACCACCTATTAGAAAAGAAAAACAAAATAAAACAGGCTGACGTAGATCCCTACACAGAATTTATATGCTAGTAAAATACCTCACCTCAGTCACACATGCAGAACACAGACAGAAAAAGTTATCATAAAGTATAAATAGAAATGTGCAGTTAGAAATTGCAACAAGTCAGACAGTGTATATTGTTCAAGAATGGAAAAACAAAAATATCACCATTCCTCACAAAACAAACAATAAAATCATGAAATATAAAACATCATAATAGGAAAACCATACTAATAAGAATAACTATTTCAAAATAGGAGCTGAATAGAATAACATCAAATAATTAACTCATATAAACATATATTTACATTTACCAAACACCAATAAAATATTTCAAAATGCAGATACATCAAATAAAGTCCAATATTTAAAACAAGGCTAAAAATTATCCTACGGTCTCAATACCTTAGAACTTTTGATTTCATTCATCCTGAGATTGTCATGGACTAGTTGGGGAGAGAGAGAGTGCCTATTTTATCCTCTCTCTCTCTCTGTACACATACTCCCTAACATACACTTTGTTTGTTCTTTCTCACACATGTTCATTCTCATGTACATACCCTCTCACTCACACAAGTAAAGGCTCTCTCACACACCTCACTTTCACATACACAGGCTTTCTCACCTTGTCTTTCTCACACACAAGCTCTCCCTTACTCACTGGTGGTCACTATCACTCACTGGTGCTTCTCTCCTCACTCTCTGACACAAACTCTCTCTCACTCACTTGTGCTCTCTCCCTCACTGTCACAAGCACAAAAGCTGTCTCACACTCACTCTCACACACAAGCTCTCTCTCACTCACTGGCACTTTCTCCCTCTCATACACACACAAGGCGTCTCACAATCTCCCTCTCGCACACACACACAAATACATACAAGTTGTCTCTCACTTACTGGAACTCTCTCTATATCTAACACACACAAGCACTTGTCTATCTCATTCACTCTCTCTCACACACGCGCACACACACACATACACACAAACAAAGCTCTCTATCACACACAAGCTAACTCACTGGCGCTCTCTCCCTCTCACACAAACAAGCCGCCTCAGATTTTACACAAGCTGTTTCTCACTCACTGGTGCTCTCTCCCTTCTCTCTTAATGGCACTCTAAGGCTGTCTGCTTCAGATGATGCTCCACTGGGTCTTTCTTTATTCACCGCAGCAGGAGAGGAGGCGTCGATGGCCTCGCGAGGCTTTCCTTTTTTGCATGATCGGCGGGAGGGAAGATACCGATGACCCAAATGGGCCTTTTTTCGTGTGCCGCAGGAGTGAGGAGAGGTAATGGCAGCCATGGGATGGAGGAGAGGTGCCAGCAGTGTTTAATTGTGCACCAAGAGAGGGAGAAGAGGTGGCAGCGGCCTTTAATTTCGTGCCGTGGAGGGGAGGAGCGGTGCCGTCAGCTTTTAATTTTGTGCTACAGGAGGAAGGAGAGGTGCTGGCTGCCTTTAATTTTGCACCATGGGTGGACATCTGAAGAAGGAGACTCGAGGAATGGGCTGTTGCAGCAGGAGGAAAAGGGGAAGCGCTTATGCGATTTCTCAATGTGCAGCGCCACCGTAGGCTGTGGAGTGAAACCACAGTACCTTCAGTATAGATGGCAGATGAGCTGCTGCGCTGGACTGGAGGGACAGCATCCAGATATGCTCAGGGTCTTCTTCTATTTTGTTCGCCGGTAGGGAGTCGAAACCCCACAGATGTTTAGCTAAATATGTATCAGGAGGCAGGGGGGAGGCGGCCACTGAGCATTTTGAAGGGGCACTTTTTGCCGCTCCAAAGGTTTGCCGCCTGAAGTGGCTGCCTCCCCCTGCCTCATTATAGATCTGCCCCTGGTTAGGATGCAAGCTTGGATGTGCATCCATAACCCCTGATGCAATAAGGGGATCAATGCGTCCAAAAGCACATCCAAACTCATGCATAGCTAATAGCGCTCATCACATGTAAATTCCGTGTCGATGAGGATATTAGCTATTACTCCGTGATGCAAAAAATCCCCATATGCCCAAGGCACACTTTTTAACCAGTAAAATTTTATGCCTGCCCTTGAGCAGGCTTAAATTTTTCCCACGCCTCAACTTAAAAACAAAAAAAAAAACCACTTTTCTGTGGTTCTTCCGATACTAAGTAAGAAGAACCACAGAAAGCAGCACCATACAAAAAAAAAAGTCTTGACATAAAAAAAAATTTTTCAGAGCCGTGTATATTGTGTGTGCATATTATGCTAGTAAATTAGCTGCCACAGGATAAAAAGGGCAGTCGTAAATTGCGCGTCCGTTTCCTAACCCGCGTACAGCCATGTCTACTGGGCGCTGGATGCCATGGACACGCTAGGGATGCACAATTTATCCCTAGCGTGTCCTTTTTAGCATGGCAGCTCATTTGCTTATTATATCGTGTGCCCAGGAGAGGTGATTTTGCGTACGTATTTAGAGCGTCCATATTGCATCGGCCAGATAGTGCTCTAACAGGTTTGTAAACTGACTAGCAATCTCTTAGATATACTGGATCTATTCCAAATAACACTTTGAAAGTCAGAAGAAGTATTTTAATTCTTGGTCAAAACAGCACAGAAAGCCAATGGAGCACTTTTAAAATTGGGTGATATTTCTTTCATCTTGGAACCAACAGGTAAAACTGCAGCTGTATTCTATCTCAACTGAAGGTTTCTGATAACATTGCTTGTAGGCCAGTACGTAGCACATTACAGTCATTGATCCAAGTCTTGACTAAGGCATGGATCAATACTGCTAAATCATTTTTCTCAAAACATAGTTGACAGTGCCAGAATTGCTTTAAAAAAAGAAAGGTTTGCTATTATTACCTTAAACTAAGGTTCCTTATTTAAATTGGTGTCTAAGCTTAGTCTGGGCTTATGTGATTAAAGACTCAGCGAGAGCATTTCATCATTCAACATCAGAAGCATAATATCTTTTGGAGGTTTGGTTTTATTAACCCAAAGCATTTCTGTCTCTGATGAATATAGTTTAAACTTGTTCATGCTCACGACTGTCACAGAATTTAAGAATAAGATCAGCTTTTCTACAGATCCCACTCTATTGTGTCCTAAATTAATATGCAATTGACTTTCATTTGCATATAAATAATATTTCACGCCAAATTCCCTAATAAAAAGGGATGTCACAGATTCCTGGAGCGCACCATATATTAATGGCTAGTTTAAATATGAACAAATTACAGAAAAAAATATTTTGCAGCCTGTGGTTTTCAGCGAATTTGGGTCCAATGAAGACTTTTTTTTTTTTTAAATAAACTCAATTACTACTGACTTTAAGGGGGCTGGGAGAATAACTTCTTCTAAATAATTAATGTAAAAGCTTCAACTAAATATTCAATTGCTGTTTTATAAACCCCAGTGGGCAGGGATCTATTAAATAAGTGGTTGGTTTTGCCTTCTTCAGCATTACCTTTAGAGTCTAGGAATTTACTTCCTGAACAGATGTAAATGTGAAATTTCGAAAAGTACCTTCTCTCTCTTTATTCCTTTTGCCCTTCAGGCATGAGTTAACATGATCCCACTATTGCTGTTCTCTGCATAATGGCACATCTCCTGTCTAAAGATAGCATTACTTGCTTAACTACTAAGAATTTTATAATACTGGTACTGGAGTTTCTGAAGCCTTAATAGCAGGGCATTAACTCACCTGCTTATATGTTGTTTTTCTGTTATATTTCAGTATTTAGCTTACCAAGTTCCTCTCTTCTAATTGCTTTTATTGTTGAGAAACCTATAATTTCTCCTCTGAATGTTATTTTTATTGCATCCCACTTTACTGACATAGACATACTAGTATACCTAATGTGAGAAAAAATATTCCTTAATAGCTATTTCCATTAAAACCCTGAAGGCAGGCCCAAATTAAATCTCCAGCTCATACTTTTAGACTTAGACGTCCTCTCCACTCCATTGGCAATTCAATAGGAGCATGGTCTGGCACATTTATATTTTGAATCTTGACAGAGCAAGCCTTACGGAAAAGCAGTCAAGAAATAAAAAATAATCCATCCTTATATAAGTTTGGTGCATTGAGGTGTATTCCCACCCATTGGTCAATCAACCACCCATTACAGTAATACAGTCAAGATACAATCATAGTATGAACAACATTTTTAATACATTGTAGAGATGGCATAAACTCCACATTACCAAGAAAAAGAGCACTCTCCACTGCGGGACCACACCAATGGAATGCGCTCCCACCAGACCTACGACTCGAACCCAATCTACCAGAGTTCAAAAAAAGGTTAAAAACTTGGCTCTTCAGGCAAGCGTTCCAATTCCCAGAGTGCAACTAGGCACCTCCTCCTGACTTTCAGATCCAACCATTGCAGGGTGTCACTAATACCTTGACACTTAATTTCATACCCGTACTTGCTTATTCGCATGTCTATTTAACAGTCATTATTCACCTTTATATAACCGCTTACTGCAGACCATATACGCTACTAAAGTTGCTTGAAAAAAGGCGAACACACACATACTATTCAATACACGAATAAGGTTATTTGTTATTTGGTTAAATATTATTGTTACTTTCAATGTTCCTTGTAATAATGTTCAATGGTTGATTGTTATTGTTCAATGTTCTATGTAAAAAAAACCCCAGTCTAACCTCCCAGACCAGGGCAACCTTTTCGTTACTTGTAAACCGGATTGATTTGTATTGCATACAGGAATTCCGGTATATAAAAATTAAAAATAAATAAATAAATAAATTACCCATAACCTTAAAAATGTGCCTCACATGATTTTGTAATGCTGAATAAAAAAGCATTCCTAATGGCATTACTGATTCAATTGACATAATCTGGCCACTTTTCCAAACTAACTTCACTGGATCCACAGACTGATAATCTCCAATTCTTAAGATTTCAGTTTTTTGGCCATTCAAAAATCACTTTATTTGAAGCAAGCCACTTTGAGACCTCATTCAGACTATACTGCAGATTCTTTAATGCCACCCCATCAGCCTGATCCAAGGGATAGATTATTTGAATATTATCTGCATAGATATATCACCAAAGACCACTAATCATAGCACACTCCCCAAAAGGCTGTAGAAAGATATTAAAAATTAGGGAGAGTAAGGATCCTTGAGGAATTCCTCAGGTCACATCAACTGCAAAAGAAATGTCCCCATTATTATACACTCTATTTACCAAACAGCCAGAAATGAAACTAGCCATCTTAATGCCATAGGTTGTATCCCTAAAGAGCAACATCAGCTGAGAAGAATATCATGGTCAATCAGCATGAATGCAATGGTCATATCTAACAAGGAATACAAAACAAATTGACCCTTATCCAGTAGCTACAGAATGTCATCCTGGACTGAAACTAATATTGTTCCCACACTATGTCCTTTTCTAAAACCCATCTGGAACTGGTGCAGGCTATCATTTTCACCCAAGAATGCTGTTATATGAGCACAGTAACCCGCCTTCTCTGACAATTTTACTAAAAAATAAAAGAAATGCTGGCTATTGGTCTATAACTTGTACCCTCATTATTACTCTAATTAGGTCACTTGAGAACTGGATTTAATACAGTATGTTTCAAATAGGCAGGAACAATCCCTTCTTCCAAGAACTTAGCCACAATTAATTGACTGATGGTTGTGTATTAATTAGGATCTCAATCACAACAAACGTCCAATATCCAATGTATTCCAGAAACCCTTATAAGTGCAACACACTCACAGAAACAAAACAGGTTTAACTGGTCAAATTTTCTCATTTATAATATAACCACATGTGCAATAACCCACATATATTATTTGTAGGACCCACACTTTCTCCAATGCCATATAGGTTTCTTGCGAAAACTGTTCTTTCGAAAGATTTAGAATTGTTGTTGACTCCGTTACTGAGCTCGTGTGTGTGGTCCTGTCCAGTCCGGCGGTCTGGTACGTGTGCGTCCTCTGTATGGACGGGAACGATATGTTTCTCGAACTGGACCTAAAAAAGGTGGCTATTTAGATTTAGACTTATCTTCATCACTGCTGGAACTTGATTCTTTCGAAGAATGGGAAGCATGTGCGTGTGTGTGTGATTATAGAGTACAGTTTTTGAAGAGTGGTTTCCCCTGAAGCAGGACTGAGTGGTCCGAAACACGATCGTGTCGGGACTGTTTTCTCAAATAGTTCAGATGAGTATTGTTCCACAGACTTGTTTGTGATAATTTCTAATATGATCTGCAATAGTATATCCAGTTTGTGATGAACATGGGACTATTTTTGAAGTGGCACATATGATTATTGCTCCATTGACGCTTTTGTGATAACTTCTAAATATGATCTGTGATGATATACTTGTGTTGGGATAAATATCGGAATTCGTCAGCTTTTTATGAAGATTTCAAGATAGACATCAAAAAAATTTCAAATAAATAACAAAAAAATCTAAAGTCAATAATTAAAATAAATTAAAGGGACCTATGACCAAAATCATGAATTTGATTGACACGCAAACTCATTGAGTGTGGATCCTACAAATAATATATGTGGGTTATTGCACATGTGGTTATATTATAAATGAGAAAATTTGACCAGTTAAACCTGTTTTGTTTCCGTGAGTGTGTATTTATTAGACCATATGCCTGTTTAAACAGTAGTGTTTCTAAACTTTTCTTAAACCCATACTGGGTCAGACCAAGGGTCCATTAGTCCCAGTGTTCTATTTTCAACAGTGGCTAATCCAAGTCATAAGAACCTGGCAGGTACCCAAACATTAGAAAAATCACATTAATTTTCCCACTACTGATGTGAGGCTAACTGGCCTGTAGTTTCCAGCCTCCTCTCTACTACCACTCTTGTGAAGCTGGACCATAATCGTTCTTCTGCAATCTCACAGCACCAATCCTGTTTCCAGGGACCTATTGAACAGGTCTTTCAGTGGACCTGTCAGGACATCTCTGGCCTCCCATAGAATCCTGTGATATACCTCATCTGGCTCCATGGCCTTGTCCACTTTCAGTTTTCCTAACTCTTCCCATACAATGTATTCCCATTTACAGTCTTGTCAACCAGCAATGATCCTTTTCCAGAGTCTTCTTTAGTGTACTCAGAGCTAAAGTATTCAGAGGCGGATTGTGGGAAAATAGTGGCCCGGGGGATTTTTCTCCATACTGGCCCATGGGTACCCAATTACATATACAATATAATTTACAAATTTAATTTACATATATAATTTACATATATATGTACACACCCCTTAAAAAATAAAAAAAGCTACCCGGCACATGTTATAAAATCCATGGGCCGCGCCCACATATATCATCATTTATAAAATATTTCAGTAAGTACTTTTATTCAACAAGAAATCTATTAGTTTGAGAACATTTACTATTTTCAGTAGAAGAGCAGGTGGCAGTACAACAATACACTGTTCCACAGTCACCAGCAGCTTGAACTGATGGGCTTAATCCCAGAGTGATAATTTTATTCACTATTGTGATGCCAACAAGAAAACTTTGCATTTTGGAATTCATATGGCATCATACCTATTGTGATATATTTTGGCATGGTCCTCCCGTAGCAACACAGTACTATCTGTCAACACTCAACAAATAATAACCCTACCTATGAAAAAGAATACCACAAATATTACACCAGAATCTAAAATATCAATACACCTCCTATCAGGAAAACAGAACAGGCCAAGCTACTACAGATCCCTACATACATGTTAAAAGAATGCTTCATCTCAGTCTTTGCATGCAGAACACAAACTCTCACCAAATACAAAATAAAGCCACATAAAGTATAAATAGAAATGTGCAGAAAAAATGAAACTGTAAAATGTATCATGCCAGATTCTATACAGTGCAACAATGGAAAAACAAAAATGTCACCATTCCTCATGAAACAATCAATAAAATCAAGATATATAAATCATGAATCATAATTATAAAATCATACTAATAAAATAATTTCAAAACAGCTGATAAATAGAATATCCAATAATTAAAGACTCATGCAAATTTTTAAACCTTTACCAAACACCAATAAAATATTTCAAACAGCAGACACATCACATACTACCCAATAATTAAAATGGTAGTCAATCAAGAAAAATGAACTTAAGAAGCCAACTTTACTTACCCTCTCCAGCAGTTCTCCTACTCCTTTCCCTTGCAGGCCACACCAGAAGCAGCAGTAGCTGCTGAAGCTGTCCTCATGGTCCTCTTCCTTAGGGACCACAACCAGTCTCTTCTCTCTCTCTCACTCTCTCTCACACACACACACACACACCAGTCATACCCTCAAGACCAGTTTCTGTCTCTCACACACCAATCATCTCCCCAACCAGTCTCTCTCACACACAAGCACACACATACCAGTCATCTCCCTGATCAGTCTTTCTCACACATACACATGTCACCTCTCTGGCCAGTCTCTCTCAATCACACAAAGCTCTCGCTCTCTCTTACTTACACACAAGCTCTCAATCACACACATGCCCTCTCTCACAGCCACTAGCCAGCCAAAAACATGCTCCATCTCTCTCTCGCACACACACATTGACACACAGAAGCACCCTCCCTGACTCACATATACACCACACATATACAGAAGCACCCTCCCTGCCTCTCACACAGAAGCACCATTCCTTTCTCACATACATATTACACTCTCACGGAAGCACCTTTCCTGTCACACACAGAAGCACCATTCCCTTCTCATACACACACACACACATACACACACACACACACACACAAAAGCACCATTCCTTTCTCACATGCACACACACACACACACACACACACACACACACAGAAGCACCATTCCTTTCTCACATACACACACACACACACACAGACAGAAGCACCATTCCTTTCTCACATATACACACAGAAGCACCCTTCCAATCTCAAATACATCACACAAAAGCCCCCCAGCTGAACAGCTTATCTCTGGCGGCAGTTAGCAGTGCCGGTGTTCATTTCTTTGGCCCCCGCTGGCCTGGTCTCCGGCGGTGGCTGACTGTGCGGCACCCATCTTCTTTTCTTCGGCCCTACCGGCCTTTATTTTCATTTCTTAGGCCCCCGCCGGCCTCGATTTTCATTTCTTTGACCACTGCCAGCTTGGTCTCTGGCGGTGGCTGGCTGCGCGGCGCCCATCTTCTTTTCTTCGGCCCTGCCGGCCTCGATTTTCATTTCTTCGGCCCCCGCCGACCTCGATTTTCATGTCTCCTGTGGTGGCTGGCTGTGCGGCGCCCATCTTCTTTTCTTCGGCCCCGCCAACATAGAAGAAATGGGGTGGTGCTCTGCAGCACTATCCCAGGTCAAGAGGCAGGAAGCATCTAAACTAGTAACAAGAAGCACCAGGGAAATGATTGCCATGGATGACCACTCCCTGCAGGTAATGGCGAATCTAGGCTTTAATTCTCTCCAGGACTACATTTAGTATAAAAGTTTCCCCCACCCTGTGCAACTAGCATGATTGCTACATATGCTTACCTCTCCCTGATGGCACACTGGTGGGACCTGGCAGAGACAGGGCTGGCAGCAGCTGTAGTGGAGGTGGAGCTTTAGGTTGCAGGTAAGCTTTGCAGCATACCCAATTGATGGATAGCTTCCATACATCTTGCAATATTCTATCAGTAATAGGAAAGATGCTGGAGAGTAGTCAACTAGCCCAGAGAGGCAGGATCCTTCAGGCAGGTTACTTTGTGACAGACGGTGGGAAAAATATTGTAAAGACAATACAAGATGGGGACTTGTATCTGTTGCTTTGTACACCTGATGCACCTGGTACTGGGGCTGGGGTTGAAGGACCATGAGAATCTATTCATGAAGGACATAATAGAGAGGTGCAAGAAAAAGCAGTGGGAGCAAGAAAAATCACTTCAGTGATTGTAGTGTTTTGCACGACAGAGATCCCGAACACTCACTCTGCTGAAAGTGTTGCTGTACACCGAGTCAGCATCTGAATTATGTACTTTTCACAGGTTTTACTCACAACTCCCTGATGAAGATTTAAGATTAACATATGCAAATTCCCCTGATGCAGCCCTATTGAAAGAGGGTGAAACTCGGCTGGAGTCGGGCTTATTGCATATTCTGATTCTACATAATAAATTTGTTATTTTTGGACATTAGGCTGCTTATTGTGTATTTCTGCTCCCACGGCTTTATTAAGCAGCCTTCCTTGCTGTTTTGTTAGTTCCCCAGCAAGAAAAAGCAGGGCATTTCTATTGACGCAAGAAGGTGAGGCAGCTCCTCTGTGAGAAGCAGGAAGAATTTGAATGCCTCACAAGAATCTGATTCAAGATGTTGGCCCCTATGGAATTCCACCTATATGATGCTGGAGAGGTATGTGGAGTAGCAAATTATGCCTTCATGATCTGTCTATGGAAACAGAGATAGGTGTGGATCGCCCCCTGGGGAATCATGATTAGGAAGTGATGAGGCAACGGATGGAAATCTTGAAACCTCTCAATGATGCTACAAGTTCCAGAAGCGCAACATTGGGCATTCCTATAGAAAATATTCTGGAGAAAGAGAAGGCTTCTGTGAAAAAGAGGGAATGGAATTGGAAGCAGAAGTGTTGCAGTTTCTGGACTCCTTGCAGTAGAAGGTGCAAGAGAGACTGAAAGCTTTCAGAGAAAACAATACATTCAAGCAAGCCACACTTTATGATCTGGAAGATTGGGCATCCAAATGGCAGATGAAATTTAATGTGGACAAGTGCAAGGTGTTGCATATAGGGAAAAATAACCCCTGCTGTAGTTACACGATGTTAGGTTCCATATTAGGAGCTACCACCCAGGAAAAAGATCTAGGCATCATAGTGGATAATACTTTAAAATCGCTGGCTCAGTGTGCTGCAGCAGTCAAAAAAGCAAATAGAATGTTAGGAATTATTAAGAAGGGAATGGTTAATAAAACGGAAAATGTCATAATGCCTCTATATCGCTCCATGGTGAGACCGCACATGGAATACTGTGTACAATTCTGGTCGCCACATCTAAAAAAAGATATAGTTGCGATGGAGAAGGTACAGAGAAGGGCAACCAAAATGATAAAGGGGATGGAACAGCTCCCCTATGAGGAAAGGCTGAAGAGGTTAGGGCTGTTCAGCTTGGAGAAGAGATGGTTGAGGGGGGATATGATAGAGGTCTTTAAGATCATGAGAGGTCTTGAACGAGTAGATGTGAATCAGTTATTTACACTTTCGAATAATAGGGGGCATTCCATGAAGTTAGCAAGTAGCACATTTAAGACTAATCAGAGAAAATTATTTTTCACTCAACGCACAAAAAAGCTCTGGAATTTGTTGCCAGAGGATGTGGTTAGTGCAGTTAGTGTAGCTGGGTTCAAAAAAGGTTTGGATAAGTTCTTGGAGAAGTCCATTAACTGCTATTAATCAAGTTTACTTAGGGAATAGCCACTGCTATTAATTGCATCAGTAGCATGGGATATACTTGGTGTTGTGTTGCAGTCCCGGTTGCTAGACTAGCGACCGGGTCCTTACCTGCTGCCTTCCGCTTCGGGTCGCGACGGGGCACGGCACTTCACAGGCCTACCAGGCCTCTTCATGGCGGCGTCTCCACGAGGGACACGTTGCCGAGCCCCGAACCAGACTCCGCCCCTTCCTGGGTCACATGCTCGCGGGGACCTTTGAAAGGTCCAGCCCCAGGGAACTCCGGCCCACCTCCTTTGATGATGTCAGATGCCAGCAACTACTTAAGGCCGGCGTCTGCCCTAGGAATTTGCCTTGCAATGAGGTCCCTCAGTTCCTGAGTGTCTAGTTGCTGTTCCTGATCCTGCTGTTCCTGATCCTGGTTTTGCCACTCCTAAACCTGATCCTGATCCCACTCCGCTTCAGGATTCTCCTTGGTTAGTTCTCTGGTTTCTGACTTTAGCTCTGCTCCCGACTCTCTGTCTGCCGCCTGCCTCGACCTCTGGCCTGTCTTCTCGTCTCATCTTGCTGCCGTCACCTAAGTCCCAGCGGTCCGGGTCCTCATGAGCTCCTCTTGGGGGGACCTTGGGCTTCCAGGGTGAAGATTCCACTTTCATCTCTGTCTTGGTTCCGCCTCCCGGCCTGTGCCAGCTCCAAAGGAGTTTGCTCTTCCTATCAGCGCACTTGACCAGGCCAGCCCAAGGGTCCACTGTTCTGTCTGCAACAGTTTGCAAGGCCATGGACCTGGCGGACATCTCTGGACTGCAGGCCATTCCCGGGATGGCCCAACGTCTGCAGGAGCAACACTGTCTCGACATCCTGGCTGCCACCGTCGAGCGATTGGCGAATCAGCTGGACGCCACTAAGCCAGAGCCACCGCTGGTACCTCCTCCAGTTCCCACAGTAAGCATAACTGCGCCCACTTAGCTCCCAGCCCCCTCCCGCTACGCGGGTGATGCCAAGGGATGCCGAGGATTCCTAAACCAGTGCTACATAAGGTTCTCGTTACTTCTGGGTCAGTTCCCGTCAGATTCAGTAAAGGTTGCCTACATATTGTCGCTGCTGGAAGGGAGGGCGTTGAGTTGGGCTTCACCGATGTGGGAGCGCCAGGATCCTTTGTTGAACAATCTACAGCAGTTTGTTCTCAACTTCAAACAAGCCTTCAACGAACCCGCGTGCCTGCCTACAGCTACGTCAGAGCTGTTATAGCTAAGACAGGGATCTTGGTCCCTGGCAGACTATGCTATCGAGTTTCATACTCTCGCAATGGAGGTAGGCTGGCGCGATGACAGTTTGCGGGGAGTCTTTCTGGAAGGCTTGTCTAGTCTCATCAAGGATGAGTTGGCCACCAGAGACATTCCCGATAATCTCAACGACGTAATCGATTTAGCCGGTCAGATAGAGTGATGCCTCCAGCAAAGGGCCAAGGAGGGCCGTTCGTTACGCCGGCCCATATCTTTAGCACCAGTCTTCTCTAGACCTGTGACGACACCTTCAAGTCATGGGATGGCATAATCAGAGCCAGCAGCTGAAGAACCTATGCAGTTAGGCCGCACGCCGCTGACTGCTGAAGAGAGGCGAAGATGCCGCGCACTGGGATTGTGTTTATACTATGGCAGCAAGGGCCACTTTCTAGCCCAGTGCAAGGAGTGCCCGGAAAACGCCAATGCCTAGGCAGTACGGGGGAGCTACACCTAGGCTGTGTTAATTCTGCTCCTCAATGTGCCGTACCAGTGACACTAGAGTACCCAGGAGGGTCTTTTCACACTCTTGCCTTCATAGACTCGGGAGCGGGGGGAAATTTCATTTTATCAGATTTGGTGCAACAGCTGCGGTTGCCTACTGTTCCCCAAAGCCCCCCGCTACACATCATTTCCATCCGAGGTACAGTCCTCCCTGGGAGTATTTCCGATTCTACGGTTCCTCTGACCCTTCGGACTGGAGCGCTGCGTTCGAAGAGATATCTTTCTTGATTTTGGAGAAGGCTGTACATCCAGTGGTACTGGGATTGCCGTGGTTGCAACAACACTCTCCCATAATTCATTGGGACTCCTTACAGATAGCTCAGTGGAGCCCTTTTTGTTTTTCCAATTGTCTCAAGGTACCGAGGCCTTCTGTCTTGCCTATGCTAAGTACTTCTATATTGCCCCCTACACCTTACATGGACTTTGCAGAGGTTTTTTCAAAGAAGAAAGCGGAGATTTTGCCACGTCATCACCCCTTTGACTGCACCATAGATTTATTATCCGGCACCACGCCGCCACGTGGTAGAGTGTATCCTTTGTCTCTGCCAGAGTCACACGCAATGTCTGAGTACATCTCTGAGAACCTCGCCAAGGGATTTATCCGCCCTTCTTGATCACCAGCTGGAGCGGTGTTTTTCTTCGTGGGGAAAAAGGATGGTATACTCAGACCCTGTATTGGTTACAGAGGCTTGAACGCTATTACAAAACGAGATCAGTATCCCCTTCCTTTGATTCCAGAACTTTTGGACAGACTGCAGGGGACAAAGATCTTTACCAAGCTCGATCTGTGGGGAGCTTACAATTTAGTTTGCTTCCATCCTGGAGACGAATGGAAGACTGCCTTTAATACAAGAGATGGGCATTATGAATACCTAGTAATGCCGTTTAGCTTGTGTAACGCTCCAGCAGTCTTCCAAAATCTCATGAATGAGGTGTTGAGAGAGATGCTGCACTCTCACATCATAGTATATCTGGATGACGTCTTAATTTATTCTCAGGATCTGGAGTCCCACCGCCAACATGTTAGACAAGTGTTGCAAGTCTTGAAAGACAATCACCTGTATGCCAAGCTCGAGAAATGTATGTTCGAATGTGAGTCGCTTCCCTTCTTGGGTTACATCGTGTCATCTACCGGTTTTCAAATGGACCCAGAGAAAGTATCAGCAATCACAAACTGGCCCCGTCCCGTGGGGGTGAAAGCCTTGCAGCCTTTCCTTGGATTCACAAATTTCTACAGACATTTCATTCCTAACTACTCACTGAGAGTTGCACCCCTCACTGCACTGACTCATAAAGAGGCGGATGCCAAGGAATGGTCCGAAACAGCTTGCCGGGCCTTTGAAGATTTAAAACAAGCTTTTCTGAAGGACACTTGTCTGTATCATCTGGACCCGCAACACCCTTTTACTGTGGAAGTAGACGCGTCCAGCATCGCAGTAGGAGCAATACTCAGCCAGCACTCAGACACAGGCAAGTTGCTCCCATGCTCCTATTTCTCCAAAACGTTCTCACCGGCCGAGTGCAACTACAGTATTGGGTACAAGGAGCTTTTAGCAATTAAGTTGGCCTTCGAGGAATGGAGGCAATGGCTAAACAGTGCAACCCATCTTGTCACAGTCTACACTGACCATAAAAACCTGGAGTTCCTGTATCAAGCATAGTGGCTGAACCCCAGACAAGCCAGGTGGTCTCTTTTCTTTAATCATTTGATTTTACCCTTCGCTACCGGCCAGCATCGAAAAATATCCATTCAGATGCCCTGTCCCGTATGTCTGAGATAGAGGAGGAGAAAGAGCATCCTCAATACATCCTGGACCATGCCAAGATCAACTTGGCAGCAGTGACTGTGAGTTCTTTGGGGAGGACAGTAGTTCCCAAGCATCTCCGGACGAGGGTCTTGAGTTGGGCCCATGATCTGGTGGCCACGCTGGTCGAGACAGGACTTTGGATTTATTAAACTGCTATTACTGGTGGCCAAACCTAAGAGTGAGTTCCTGTCCCACCTGTGCTAGACAAAAACCTCGAATTGGTCACCCCTGGGGGCTATTGCAACCGCTGCCTGTTCCAACTGAACCTTGGACTCATATAGCTACAGACTTCGTAGTGGATTTGCCCTCGTCCAATGGGAAGACGGTCATTTGGGTCATGGTGGACCGTTTTTCCAAAATGGCTCATTTTGTGCCATTGACCAAGTTGCCGTCTACACCAGAGTTAGCACTGTTATTTGCACAGCACATCTTCTGCATTCATGGACTTCCACAGGACATTGTTTCTGACTGGGATCCACAGTTTACGGCCCGTTATTGGAAAGCTCTGTGCAAGAAGTTTGAGGTACAACTCAGTTTCTCCATCACATTTCATCCCCAGAGTAATGGTCAGACAGAGCGCATGAATCGCTCCCTTAAGACTTTCCTTCGAGCTTTTGCTAATGACCAACAGAACAACTGGGGAGAGTTGCTACCCTGGGCCGAGTTTTCCTACAATAACCAGATTCACTCGGCAACTGGAAGGTCACCCTTTCAGGCAGTATATGGGAAACAAACCACCGCTACCTCAGTCTGTGTCTGTGCCATCACCGGCAGCCCAGTTGTCTGCCCAGCAGTTACATAGACTCTGAAATTCCATCCAAAGTAAACTCACCGCATCGGCAACAACCTGAGAGAGTTGGAATGGTTTCCTATCATTTACACCTGCCTACTACGCTGCACATCCACAATGTATTTCATGTGTCTCTTCTTAAACCGGTAGTCCTTTTTCGATTTCATTGGAGACCTCCTCTTACTGCTGAAAACCCCACTGCTGATGACTCTACATACCAGGTTAGAGAGATCCTTGATATGTGTTTCTTCAACCGTTGCTGGGAATACTTGCTGGCTTGGGAAGGCTTTGGTGAGGAGGAAAACACCTGGGAGCCCGCTCGCAACATCCTAGACAAATCTCTTCTGCAACAGTTCCACTTGGACCATCCTGGTAAACCGGGGTCCCTTGAAGAGGGGGCGTAAGGGAGGGGGTACTGTTGCAGTCCCGGTCGCTAGACTAGCGACCCAGTCCTTACTTGCTGCCTTCCGCTTCGGACCGCAACGGGGCATGGCACTTCACAGGCCTACTAGGCCTCTTTGCGGCAGCGTCTCCAGGAAGGAGACGCTGCCGAGCCCCAAGCCAGACTCTGCCCCTTCCCAGGGCATGCGCACGAGAGGGGACCTTTTAAAGGTCCAGTCCCGGGGAACTCCGGCCCGCCTCCTTTGATGATGTCAGACGCCGGCGACTACTTAAGGCCGGCGTCTGCCCTAAGAATTTGCTTTGCAACGAGGTTCCTCAGTTCCTGAGTGTCTAGTTGCTGTTCCTGTTCCTGCTGTTCCTGATCCTGCTGTTCCTGATCCTGGTTTTGCCGCTCCTCAACCTGATCCTGCTGATCCTGATCCCGCTCCGCTTCAGGATTCTTCTTGGTTAGTGTTCTGGTTCCTGACTTTGGCTCTGCTCCCGACTCTCCGTGTCTGCCGCCTGCTTCCACCTCTGGCCTGTCTTCTCGTCTCATCTTGCTGCCGTCACCTAAGTCCCAACAGTCTGGGTCCTCACAAGCTCCTCTCAAGGGGACCTCGGGCTTCCAGGGTGAAGACTTCATCTACTCTTCAGTCTCACTGCCGTCACCTAAGTCCCAGCGGTCCGGGTCCTCACGAGCTCCTCCTGGGGGGACCTCGGGCTTCCAGGGTGAAGATTCCACTTTCATCTCTGTCTTAGTTCCACCTCCCGGCCTGTGCCAGCTCCAAAGGAGTTCGCTCTTCCTATCAGCGCACTCCACCAGTCTGGCCCAAGGGTCCACTGTTCTGTCCGCAACAGTTTGGGTATTTATCATGTTCTAGTGGCCTGGTTTAGCTTCTGTTGGAAACAGGATGCTGGGCTTGATGAACCTTTGGTCTGACCCAGCATGGCCATTTCTTATGTTCTTATGTTCTTATCCACAGGTGAAAGGGAGCTTTGACCTCCAGTCCCAGCATCTCACATTCATAAAGGAGAAGCTGGTAGCTAAGGTGTATGAACAGTAGTGCCAGAGACAGAGGCACAGTGGGGATGTAGGACAAGAAAGAGTCCAAAGAAGCAAAGCGGAAGATGATCTCATATAGCCAGAAGTCAATAGTAGTAAGATGAGACCCGTTGTATTAAATGAAGGGAATCCTTTATTGAATTACAAAGATTAAAATCACCAAAGTAAAGAAATAGTATGGGGCTGAGCCAGGGGCTGTAAAACAATGATATATTAATACATTAACAAGTAATACAAGCACAATCATTATCATGTTTCAAAACAATGAACACTGATATGCTAAAGAATCTCGCACATTTTGTATTTATTTATTTATTTATTTAAAATCTTTTCTATACCGTCGCTAAGTTATACACCATCGCAACGGTTTACATGTAGGCACATATTTAATGTAGGTAAAAGTGTACTATAGTACATTCTAACAGGTGCCGTCAAAGGTTCGGTTACAATATATCATTAGACAAAATAATTTTTAGAGAAGTGGGTCATGACCGAGTGTACTGAAAGTACTTTTACGGGTAAATTTATCATACATAGTGTTATCAATATGCTAGCTGTGATGTGGGGTTCATAGACTACTCTACTGTATCGTCCTAAGTACTGTGTGTCGGTGCTTATCTGCTTATTCCTGAATAATTTCTATTCTCCCGTCTCCTTGTAAAATGCCTGTTTAAAAAGCCATGTTTTTAAACTTTTCTTAAATGCCTTGAGATCACTTTGTAATCTGATCTCTGGAGGCATTGTGTTCCAAATTGTGGGTCCTGCTAATGATAAGGCCCTTTCCCTCACTTGGGTTAGTCTTGCTGTTTTAACTGAAGGAATGGTTAGGAGTGCTTTATTTGCTGATCGAAGATTTCTGTGTGAGACGTGTACCCGTAATGCTATGTTTAGCCAGTCTGATTTCTCATCATGAATTAGTTTATGGATGGTACATAGGGTTTTCTATTTAATTCTGTGTTCAATCGGTAACCAATGTAGTTCCGCTAGGGTTTCGGTTATGTGGTCCCTCCTCCTTTTTCCGGTTAGTATTCTAGCTGCTGTGTTCTGAAGTATTTGAAGTGGTCTTAACGTAGTATTTGGTAGTCCTAGCAGCAGGGCATTACAGTAATCCGTGCTGGAGAAAATTAGTGCCTGTAGAATTGTTCGGAATTCATTTTGAGTTAGTAGTGGCTTTAGTTTTCTGAGTACCATGAGTTTTGCGTATCCTTCCTTTACTTTTAGTGATATGTGCTGTTTTAGATTGATTTCAGGGTCCATTATTATTCCAAGGTTACGTACTTTTCCAGCTAGTTCAATTTTCTGGTTGTCTTTGAGGATTATTGAGGTTTGGCTGATTTCAGTATTTTTCCGTTCTAGGTGTAGAAATTCTATTTTATCAATATTAATAACAAGTTCCATTTGTGTCAGTAGTTGTTTTATAATGCTTAGGTACATGTTAGCTAGATTTAATGGAAAATGGAAAAACATATATATGTTATAGAGGCGCAAATAAATACATAGATATACGAAGAAATAATGAGAGGAAGAAAAATGGACAGAAAATTAAATACCAGGCACTCAAATAAAAATAAAAAAATGATAATAATTTAAAAAAAGGAGACAAAAATATATATGCATTGTATTATCTTACACTATTAATCACAGACGTATATTGTGTATGGAAATTTGTGTTCTCCGATGGCTGCTGCACATAACTTATAGTTAGATTGTCAGTACATCACTGCCTTGCCTGGAAATGGGAGCAATTATGGATATTCAATGGATTATATGTATTTCTTCTCAACTCGAGCTAAAAAAGTAGCTTCTTGTGGTGTAACAATACACTTACAAGGAAATTTAAGGAAGAATGTGGCCCCTAGTGCCAACACTCTCTGCCTCATTAACAGAAATTGTTTCTTTCTCAGCTGTGTATTCCTTGACACGTCTGGGAAAACCTGGACTAATTTACCACAGAACATAAAACTTTTATTTTTAAAATATTTTTGCAGGACTAGATTTTTGTCCTGTTCCAATACAAAGGCCACTATCAAGGTGGCCCTTGTTGGAATACCATCTGAAGCCTCTAAGAAAGAGGTTAAATTTGGGCTATTAACAACTAAAACATCAATTCCACCCTAAGGGGCTATACCTTCTCTCCTAGAATTAGGTAAATAATATATCTTTTAAATAAGTATTTCATTAGGAATACCCAATATCTCTTTAATATATTTTTTAAATAATTCTTGCGCTGATAACAATCTTGTGTAAGGGAAATTTAAAAAAAAAGATTTTTCTTCCGCATATTATTTTCCATTCCCTCCAAATTTTTATATATCATCAGAGTGTCTTTTATAAAGGCAGTCCCTGTTTATTATGATTGTTACTAGGGACAATCATTCCACCTTCTATGGAGCAGGAATAGTGGAGACTGTGGAGACTGGGCCAGTTAGAAGGAGAGTGGTTAATCAATGCATCGTGGATGAAGAAACTATTGCTTTTCTGGTTATGATTTTTATCTTGTTCTTTATGATTTTTGTTATAATTTCGTGGATCATCCTTTTTAAGTGATAGTACAGATTTTTCAATTAAACACCACCATTGGACTCCATGCTTCATTTAATGGCGCCTTTAACATCTGCAATGATCAGCTACTGTTAGTACTAAATGATTCAAAGTGTGTGTGATGTTTAGACTGAGTTGTGTTGCCCACCACTGCACCAGGGGCCAAGGGATAAGTCTGAAATGTTTTCTACATCACCCATTACCCCATTAAAAAAAAAAAGTTCACTGAAATGTGGCCACCTGGTTTATTCTCTGACTGTTCCAGATTTGTCAAACAGTATTCCATAAGAGATTAAGCTGGTGGGAAGTTTAATAAGTTTTAGACATAACCTTAAAACATTTTATTTTATTTATTTATTTGAGTTTTTTCTATACCGACATTCGTGATAAGTTGGTTGTTTAGGTTATTTACTGTAGTTAGTGTTAGAAAGATCTACTGGATACATGTTGTAAATGTATTTTTAGAATTATTTGTGGGATTATTTATATTATTAATCAAGATAATTGGTCTAATATACATATATATATGTTATATATATATGATATATAAAATATATTTATTTATTATTTATTTTGCATTTTTTATACACCGACAACAGTTTGCACATTGTATCGGTTTACACAAAACTTGAACTCTGACAGGGAACTGTCAGTTAGGCATTGCCTTTACAAGGAACCAAGTTAAATATAGGGAAACAGGATAATACAGGAGTAGGATAACAGGGAGGTGCGAGAGTATTGTCTGGGGAGACTGGATTAACTATAAAATTATAACCAAAACTTCTATGTACAATATATACAAGTGGGTTAGGGACAAGAGGTGAAAAACAGGTGGGGGGGAGGGGGGGGTAGAGGAAATGATATATGATTTCTGGTATTAACATTCTATTTAACATCTGTAAGCCACCTTGAATGCTGCAGAAAGATGGCATATAAATTATTTAAATAAGTAATTAATAAAAAATGACCTTAATCAAAAACATGGCAGAGCATGAATGTAAAGCTCCTGCCAACAGATGTTATTTCTACATTTGTGTGGTAGTTGAAAGATGTTTTCTATAGGTATTCTCTTTATATGATCTTTATATATTTTGATTTTGCTTTTTATTTATTGAATATTTATGCTGCTTATGATTGTTATTGTACCATGTTTATAAATGTATTGTTTTATTATCTTATCATCTTACATTGTGGATTCTTATGGAAAGCATGTAATAAATAACTTGGTAATTGGTAACTGGTATTGCAGGCTCAAGTGAACATAAACAGCTATTTGCCTCCCACATTTATTGAAAAGGAGATATTGTATTGAGAGACTCATGAGCTGTAATATCCTTTGACCTTTCTGGCTAGATCCAGTTCATTCCTACCAGCTGAGCACTTAAAGCAATCACCTGCACAGGATGCAGAGTATTTTGAAAACACAAGGGGAAATTTCATATTGTGTCTCTTATCAACAGAGTCAGTGGAATATTTGCATATGACAAATACGTTAATACTGTAACTCGATCATTGTGAAAATTATGTTGACTTTAAACTCTAACTTTAACCTTAAAAAGGTGCATCACCCATGCAGAACACAAGTCACACTAAAATTCCAATGATTAGCAAAAGGAAATATATCAGTTCTGCATATCAACCTACAATTAAATGCCCTTCTTTAGGCCAGGCACATTATTTGGTTTGCATGCTAGTGTGTGCTACTTCTTAAAAAAAATCTACCGTATTTTCCTTTCAGAAGTTGTCTCTGGGTAGATATTGCTTCTCAGATATAATCTTTAATTTATTTGGCTACAATTTTAGTTCCACCAGTTTTCTGTCCTCTTGTCCTGTCTTCTGCATCATGGGTTTTGTTCTTTCCTGTATGTAAACAAAGTGAGAGCAAACCTTGATCCCTGTCAGGAGTTCAAAAGTTAATGTGGCAGTCAGATTTAATGTCTGTGTGTCACTTTACTGTGTTTATACAATTAACCAAACAAATATACATAAAGTACAGCTGGCCAGTAGACCTTAAGCTGTCATTGGAATTTAGTCAAAGAATGACATTTCTTGTTTTAATTTTACCCCAAAACTCATATTTTTAAAAAAGCGTCTATTCTTCTGTATGTACATTTGAAAATAGGATCTTGTGCATCCTGGGGACTCAGTGGCAAGCACTGTTTGCTGCCATGTGAAAGAGCTGAGCTGGGCTAGAAATGCTGCAGAGGGTTCACAGCCCCTAAGGGAGAGGGAGGGTGAGGCAGTCTCAGCCTCCATTCAGTGCTGACACCTTCTCCAAGTTCACATCAGCTAGGTTGCAGAGGGAGCTACAGTTTGTGACTGTTATTATGGGAAGGGGAGTCTATAGAAAGAAGGGAAGAAAGCAGATAGTTGTGAGTGAAGGCCTATGGTGAGGCCCAGTATTAGACCCGTTCTAACTGAGCTGGTAGCCCAAAGAAGTAGAAGGAAGCAGCTGTGCCAAAAAAAAAAAATAATATCTCAAGTCTTTGAAGAAAATATGGAACACAAGACAAGGCTTAAAATGACCTTTTTTGAATTCTACAGGCCTATTCATCAAACTGTGAAAAGTTTCACAAACAATTGTGCAATGTTGTCCGCACTAGAGGTATGCAAACTGTCCAAAGTCAAACTCAAACAGGCATATTTTAGACTGGGTCACCTACAGTTGTGATCAGAAATTTACACACCCCTTGCAGAACTGGTAAGATATATAGCATTTTAAGAAAACATGAGCGATTAGATAAAATGCATGTCTGTTATTTTTTATGTGTTTCAAATTAAGATATTTTGCATCATAGATTAGCACAAGTTAATCCACAGCAATAAAGGAAATAATAAAATGGTCCTGTTCAAAAGTTTGCATACTCTTGAATGTTTGTGTTGATAACATACGCTTAAGTTGACACACACAGGTTAAGATGGCAATGAAAAGTAGGTTATCCAAAACTGTGCCTTGTTTGATTGTAATTAGTGTCTGTGAATAAATAATCAATGAGCTCTTGAGAAACCCTTGTGCATTTCATCTAGGTCTGTACTGATTTTGGTGGTTACTGAAGCATGGGGAAAGCAAAAGAACTGTCAAAGGACCTGTGAGCAAAAGTACCGTAGTTCAACTTTATAAATCAGGAAAAGGATATTTATTTATTTATTTTATTTAGCATTTTTATATACCGAAGTTCATGTAGCAGAGTTACAAATCAATTCGGTTTACATTTTAACATTAACATGCATGTAAGAATGCAATTACATAGAACAAGTAGTATATAACTTGGAACAAATAAACTGGGAGACTGTTATACATATTAACATTAACATGCATGTAAGAATGCTATTACATAGAACAAGGAGTATATAATTTGGAACAAATAAACTGGGAGACTGTTATCACCATATAACATGTGCAATAAGTAATATGCTATTTTTTTTTTTTTGTAACAGACTAGACAAAAGTTAGCCTTGTAATCATCTAAAAAATTAGATGGTGATCCGAACTAGCTAATCTGCCCGTAGATAAGCTGTTAATGCTAACTGGAGTGACGATATTGGAGTATTCTGAAAGAGACATATTAACTAAGGAAGGAAGTGAATAGTGGTAAGTTATTGGCATAGATTGAACGCTTGCTTGAACAGCCAAGTTTTGAGTCTCTTTTTGAAAGTAATCGGGCAATGTTCCTGTTGGAGTACAGGGGGTAAAGGATATAAAAAGATATCCAAAGATTTGAAAATGTCAATCAGTACTGTTCAAATTCTGATCAATAAATGGAAACTTATGGGTTCTGTTAATACCAAGCCACAGTCAGGTAGATCAAGATAAATTTCAGACACAACTACCAGAAAAATTAGTCGGGATGGAAAGAAAAACCCACAAGCAATTTCTACTGAAATGCAGGCTTCTCTGAAACAAAGCGGTATGGGTGGTTCACAATAAGGAGCTACTTAAATAAAAATGGACTGCATGGTAGAGTTGCCAGAAAAAAGCCATTGCTGCAACAATACCACAAAACAGTTCACTTACAATGCCCCAAACAGTACCTAGAGAAGCCTCAAATCTTCTGGAACAACTTTATGGTCACAACCATAAATGCTATGTTTGGAGAGGAGTCAACAAGGCCTATAAATAGAAGCACATCTTCCCTACTATGAAGCAAAGAGATGGATCTCTGCTGTTTTAGAGGTGTGTGAGCTACAGCGGCACAAAAAATGTAGTCAAAATTGATGGCAGGATAAATGCAGCATCTTATCAGAAAGCTGCACATGGGGTACACTTGGACTTTCCAACATGACAATGATCCAAAACATTAGGCCAAGTCGACACTTCAGTGGCGGCAGCAGAAGAAAGTGAAGGTTCTGGAGTGGCCATCACAGCCTCCTGACCTCAGCATCAGTGAGACATTTTGGGCTTCATGCTAGATAAGAATTTACAGGATCTGGAGGCTTTTTGCAAGAGGAATGGGCAGCTTAAGCACATAAGACAATAAAGGGCCTCATTCACAATTATCACAAAAGACTGCAAGCCATCATTGATGCAAAAGAGAGCAATACAAGATATTAAGAAATAAGGGTATGCAAACTTTTGAATAGGACCATTTTATTATTTCCTTTATTGTTATGGTTTATTTAATGATTGTGTTATGACAGAGCAGATTTTCCACAGATTTGAGAGATAAGAACATAAGAAATACCATGCTGGGTCAGACTAAGATCCATCGAGCCCAGCATCCTGACTCCAACAAATGCCTGTCTGGGTCACAAGTACCCATCAGATCCCCCAGTTGTTGAGCTATCTCTTGTATCTCACTCCCAAGGGTGAGTGCTGGCTAATAACTGTTTATGGACTTTTCATTCAGGAACTTGTCCAAGCCTCTTTTCCACTGTGCCTTGACCACATCGTCCAGCAACAGATTCCATGGCCTGATTGTGCACAGAGTGAAAAAACACTTTCTATGATTTGTTTTAAATCTGCCGGTTGCCAGTTTCATGGAGTGTATCCCAGTGCTAGTGTTGCTTGTAAGGCTAAATAACCATCTCCTCTTTACCTGTTCCACCCCATTCATGATTTTATGAATTTCAAAGATGTCTTCTCTAAGACATCTGTTTTCCTAGCTAAAGAGCCCTAATATGTTAAGCCTTTCTCCATAAAGGAGCTTTTCCAGCCCTTTTGTCATTTTTGTTGCCTTCTCTGTATCCTTTTTTTTTATGTCTGCTATGTCTAGTTTGAGATGAGTGACCAGAACAGCATACAGTACTCAAGGTGCAGTCACACTTTGGATCTATACAAGGGCATTATGATATTCTCAGTTTTATTCTCTATTCCTATCCAATGAATTCCTGCATTCTTATTTGCCTTCTTGACTGTCATCAAACACTGAGCCAAAGATTTCAAAGTATCATCCACAAGGACTCCGAGGTCCTTTTCCTGGGTAGTGACACCTAATATGGAACCCAGTATCAAGTACTTGTAGTTGGTACTATTTTTACTTATGTGCATTACTTTGCACTTGTCCACATTAAATTCCATCTGCAAAAGGGATAGAGTAGATGCAGATGCTAACCCTATGCCCTAGAGCCACAATCCCCTGCCTCCCTACTGCTCAATATAATAATGCTTCTTGTGTAGCCTTCCCTTTCCTTTCTTGTACACCAAGAAGGTCTTCCCACTTCACTGGAATTTCTTCTTATGATTCCTGAGTGTGTTCTTTGTTTGCAGGCAGAAGGGACATTATCTTCTTCCTGCTGGCACTGCTGAGCTATGCTGCATGACATTGCCTTTAAGTGGGGGCTGACAATGAGGTGTTACGACTGTCGCGGCCTGATGTCTCCACTCTGCCCTCCTTATCTTTCTGGCGACTCCTCCCGCAGTTGACGGACATTTAGCTGCCGCGGCGTCTGCCTGCCGTCCTCTCCGGTGTCCCTGGTCCGGCTTGGGCGCTACCTCCCGCCATGCTGTCCAGCTGCCTTAGGACGCGCTCGCTGCGCGGCCCTGCTTCAAATACTTTCTTTGGCGTGAACCTCAGGGGTGTCCCCCTGTGTTGACGTCACGCATCCCGGATACAAAAGGCCTACGCTATTGCTAGCTAATCGAGTTAGCAACAGGTATTCATACTGGTGAACTCCTTAAGGATAGGATTCGCTCTCCGTACCTAGCTACTCTGCCTCTCCATTATTGGACTTACTCTATTTGGGGTACCCGCTCCTCGGGGGCCTCTTCTCTTTCAGGTCGCTGTCTGGAACCGGTACTCGCTCCTCGAAGGCCCATGTTCCCAGACTCGCTGCCTGGACTTCACTTCTGCCTGGAAGATACCGCTGCCTACCCCATCAGTGAGTTACTATCTACTTCTCTCAGAGCTGTTCCCTGGAACCAGGTACTCGCTCCTCGAGGGCCTGCCTCTATTCCAGCTCCTGTGATTCCTACCGAGAGAAACCGCTGTGCGAGTATTCAACCAACAAGGCTCTATTCCAGAACCCTGTATATACTTCATTGTACTCACTATCTCATTTTCTCTTCACTACAGCACAGCCATTGTGGGATCGCTGTTCCAGAGCCTGAGGGACTACAAGCCCAGCCGGGCTTCATCTCTGCTCACTACTGCCACTTCTGGTGGCTCCTTAATACTGTTAATAAAAGATAATTCTGTGTTGTGTGTCTTAAAGCTGAGCCTGACCTGTGGCCCCTCACGGGACTTCCCCCCGTGGGCGTGGTCAGCAGCCACAGTGTCCAAGGGTCCACCCAAAACCTTACAAACAATAACATGAGACTGGTGTCTTGCCCTCTGAGCCCTGGATGGTGCTGATGAAAGGATGCTAACCCAAATAAGGAAGCCTTATGCTGAGCCTGCTGGCAGAACCATAAATCCTCTCTCTCAAGAATTGGAAAACAGGGGCTCGGGCTGCACAGGTCAGTTGTCAAAGGGAGCTGAAGTGATACATTTTTTCCTCTGAAAAACAACACAGATAGTTGCAAAATGCAAAACTATTTGCATGGTTGCCTTACCTGACCTAACCCCACCTCTGATCCACCTAGTGCAGGGGTCGGGAACCCATGGCTCGCGAGCCAGATATGGCTCTTTTGAGGGCTGCATCTGGCTCGCAGACAGTGTCGCCATACTTCGCGGTTCCCCGCTGACCCAGCTGCTCCCCGGTCCTCCGCCGCCCGGGCTTAAAATGCTGTCAGCCCGGGCGGAACGCGGCAGGACAGCTGGAGTCAGCGGCACCGGCGTGCTCTCTTCTCCTCCCCCCCCCCCCGCGGCCCGGAAGAGGAAGTGGAGAGCATCGGGTGCCTGCGCAGGAAGAAGAGACCACACTAGCGTGGTCTCTTCTTCCGCGCAGGCACCCGATGCTCACCACTTCCTCTTCCGGGCCGCGGGGGGGAGGAGAAGAGAGCACGCCGACTGGAGTCATCCGGGTTCCTGCGCGGGAGTCATCGGGTGTCAGCCGGGTGCCAGCGCTGGAGTCATCGGGTGCCTGCGCGGGTCTTCCGCGCAGGCACCCGATGCTCTCCACTTCCTCTTCCGGGCCGCGGGAAGAAGAGAGCACGCCGGTGCTCTCTTCTTCCCGCGGCCCGGAAGAGGAAGTGGAGAGCATCGGGTGCCTGCGCGGGAAGAAGACTGCAGCGCGGCTCGGAGGAAAATGAAAATCTTCAACCGCGGCCGATGGGGACTCCGCCTTCGCCTCCGCGAGGGCTGAAAATGAAGGAGGTTAGCGTTGGGAGGTGGCTGCTGCTGCCGCGAGTTCCCGGGGGGGGGAGAGTGAATGAGCGAGCAAGCATGTGTGTTTGAGATCCTGTGTGTGTGAGTGAGAGATTGCATGTATGTGAATGATTGAGAGCCTGTACATGTGAAAGAGAGTATGTCTGTGATTGAGATCCTGCCTGTGAGAGAGAGAGCATGAATGTAAGTTTACCATTGGGAACCTGTATGTGTAAGTTTGTAATTGAAAACCTGTTTGTTTGAAAGAGTATGTGTGTATGATTGAGATCCTTTGTGTGTGAGAGAGATCATGTGTATGTATGATTAAGAGCCTGTGTGTATAAGTAAGAGAGAGATCATGTGTGTCTGTGTCTGATTGACAGCTGGTTTAGGTGATGGAGCATGTGAGTATGTGATTGAGAGCCTGTGTTTAAATGAGAGAGAGAGACCATGTGTGTCTGTGTGATTGAGAGCTGATTTAGGTGAGGGAGCATGTGAGTATGTGATTGAGAGCCTGTGTTTAAATGAGAGAGAGAGACCATGTGTGTCTGTGTCTGATTGAGAGCTGATTTAGGTGAGGGAGCATGTGAGTATGTGATTGAGAGCCTGTGTGTAAATGAGAGAGAGAGACCATGTGTGTCTGTGTGTGATTGAGAGCTGATTTAGGTGAGGGAGCATGTGAGTATGTGATTGAGAGCCTGTGTTTAAATGAGAGAGAGAGACCATGTGTGTCTGTGTGTGATTGAGAGCTGATTTAGGTGAGGGAGCATGTGAGTATGTGATTGAGAGCCTGTGTTTAAATGAGAGAGAGAGACCATGTGTGTCTGTGTCTGATTGAGAGCTGATTTAGGTGAGGGAGCATGTGAGTATGTGATTGAGAGCCTGTGTGTAAATGAGAGAAAGAGAGGACATGTTTGTAAGCATATGAATGAGAGTCTGTGTGTGAGAGAAAAAGACAGCATGTATTTATGTGATTGAAAGCCTGTGTGTGTGTAAGCGTGAAAAGATAGACAGCATGTGTGTAAATGTGTAATTAAGAGCCTATATAAGTGAGAGAGAAAAAACATTTGTATATGTGAGTGACTGAGAGCATGTGTGTATAGGTGTGTCATTGAGAGCCAGTGTGAGAGAGAGCGCTGGTATGTGACTGAGAGAGGAGAAAGTTCCAAGCAAACCACCCCACCTCCTGCTAATTCAGAACAATCTCAGGACACCTGGATATCAAATGTTCCCAGGTATGCAGAGCAAAAAAATTTTTGTATCCTTATTATTTTTCATTACTGGATCTTTGTGTCTGCTATTTTGAAATATTTTGTTGGTATCTGGAAATGTTTTATATGAGTTTTAATTATTGGATATTCCACTCATCAGCTGTTTCGAAATATGTTCTTTTTGTTAGTACAGTTTTACTGCTGATGATTTTATATTTCTTGATTTGTTTTATAAGGATGTGTGATGTTTCTTTTTTCCTTTGTTACACTGCATACAGAGACTCTGGCTTGTTGCAGTTTCCAATTCAGTTTTTGTCTGCATGCTTCTTGTTATGCGTTTTGGTCTCTTTATTCTATGTTAGGTGAGGGACAGCACGTGATTCAGGTGAGGTTTTCTGCTGGCGTGTAGTTTCTGTGTAGGACTCTATTGCAGCCTGACTTGGTCCGTTTTCCTAATAGGAGATGTATTGGTGTCTTAAGGCCTGGTGTAATATTTTCAGAGACTTATTGTACTTTAAAAGTGTGATCTTACATAAAATGCACACATTTACTTGTATTTAGTTTTAAACATATTGTATGGCTCTCATGGAATTACATTTTAAAATATGTGGCGTTTATGGCTCTCTCAGCCAAAAAGGTTCCTGACCCCTGACCTAGTGGTTAGAGCAGTGGACTATGAACCAGGAGACCAGGGTTCGAGTCCTGCTGTCGCTCCTTGTGACCTTGGGCAAGTCACTTTACCCTCCATTGCCTCAGATACAAAAACTTAGATTGTAAGCCCTCTGGGGATAGAAAAATACCTACAGTACCTGAATGTAAACCGGTGTGATATCTCGATTGAGATCGAATGTCAGTATATAAAAATAATAATACACAGGGTGTGCAATTTTCAGACAGCCATTTTTCACAGGCCTACTGATCACTGACTGTATTCTGATATTCTGTGTTGCACCTTGCTTTAGAAAAGTGGGTAATAATTAATGAAAATAAACACATACATTTACCTGGGTAAATGGCTTTTGAAAATTGCCCCTTCTGGCAGTGTGCCATGTCTTGGTGTTCAGTGGTGATTTTCTGCCTTGTCATGCTAGGTCACAACAATCTAGAATATTTTGAATTTGCCTCCTTTTCCTCATTGAGCTCAATGGCTCATGGAGGTCACCACTTTTCCTAATCTGGCACATTTTTGTTAGAAAATTGCTGCTGCTGGTGTTCTGCTTGCTATTTGATCTCCTTGAATACTGCTTAGCTAATTCTGCTTCCAATATATATCCTGTGCACTAGCATCATGCTTAGAGGGTTAATTTCAAGCCTTGACTGAATCCAGTTTTTCTTTGTTAAACCCATCTTGCTCTCGGCCCAGAGAAGCACATACTTGACGGGTACAAATGAGGTAGGAGTTGGGACTGAGGCCAGGGGGGTGGCGCAATGGGGGAGGGTGGACACGACTGGGAGGGGGGGGGGGGGCAAGTGCAAGGCAGAAGGCTCACCTAAGGCGCCTAATAACCTTGCACCAGCCCTGCACATATAAAAGCCCAATGGTACTCTACTGTTATTACACCATTTTCAGACATATTTGGCACTCAAAAGCATCTGTAGATAGCCTAGGGGTTAGAGCAGCAGGCTGTGAACTAGGGAAATAGGAAATGAGTATCATAAAGGACCATCCATCATACTAAGCACTACCAGCAACACAGGTCTTCATTGCTTTATCAATAATCATCGGTCCAGAAGTTGAAGAATATTTGTTTTGTATTTCTTTTGCAAATAAAATTGAATAGAACAAACACTTATCTTGGGTCTTTCTTTTTTCTTAGCTTTTTTTTGTGTATCTGGTGTAACAAATCCGTTTCCCCTGTTCTAGAAACCACACCAATAACTGTGCCCATGGGAGATGCTTATCTGTCTCTGTCTATATTTAAAGAGACAGTCCTGGATAATGCCCCTGTCAGTGACAGCCAGATCCTGTTGAGGTCCTGGTAGCCATGCTCAAGGACTTTCACCTGTCATTGGTCGAAGACCCAACCCTGGTGATGCCAAATCCTCATACCTGGGAACTCTCCGGATTTCACCCGGAGACTCAGGGTTTAGAGACCTGTCTCCAGGTCTCCAAGAGAACACCCAGAATCTCTGGGGTCCTAGAAATTGCCATCTAATGTCAGCTGTAGCCTCTTTCCTCAGTCCATGCTGAAGAGATGGTGGGCACTAGGACAGAATACAAGGCAGGAAGAAGCTTTGCTGCCAATTCTTTTCCTCTGGCTGCTGACTTGTTTCACTGGCTATCACAATGAACCAATCTGCAGTGAGAGGTGTGGAAGCACTGCTAGTCCTGCATGGATCAGGGTAAACAGACAGAGAGTTGGCAAGAGAAACTATATACACGGGGTGATAGAGTGAGAGATTCAAGGGGGAGGGAAGATTGAAGGAGAAAAACTGTGAGTGAGTGTTGGAGGGAGGCCAGAGAAAGGAGAAAACATGAGAACATGTGTATATGTGTGTGTGTGTGTGTGTGTGTGTGTGTGTGTGTGTGTGTAGAGTTAGGGCAGTAAAGATGTGGAGGGAGGCAGAATGGGAAGAAAAGATGGGAAAAGATAGGGGCAAACAAAAAGGAAGGACCAAAAATATGGAGATGGGGGGAAGTGAGAAGAGACAGCAAGAGAAAAGATCAACAGTTGAGGGAGGGAAGGAAAAGGGAGAACATGTGTTCGCATGTGAGTGGGGGAGAGAGAGGTAAGAGCAAGAGTGAGGGTGGAAGAGAAAGGAGTTTGGATAGAGAGGGGAGCACATTATAGGGGAGGAAGAAGGCAATATATAGGAGGGTTGAATTAGCTTGCCCTTTTGGAATGGCTGTTCTTGCCTCCAGGCAGATTTGGGCTCATTTGCAGTCTAGGACCTGTCCCTGACATGTACATTTGGGCTGTTTCTTATGTCAGTGTTTATGGAGAGAAGCTGTATTCCTCAGAAAGTCTTAAACAGGCAGCTCAGATAACTCAGGCACGTATTGTTAATCTGGCCAAAGTTCCTCATCTTTGTGTTTCTGCTGAAATACATGTTGGTGCCCATCATGTGAAGTCAGAGCTCATATTTTGTTGCATGCAGTGAAATCTCTGGTATCTCTTACAATCCCACTTTAATACCTGGTGACATCATGGTGTGAACGTTCGCACTCAGGTTCCTCTACCCAGTTCTAGATGTTGGCGATATCAGAAGTTGCCCTGCTTATCAGGAAGGAGTTAATGAAGGTCACATATGATACTGATAGAATATTCAATTCAGAACGGGTGCCAATCTAAAAACCTGCAGTGAGGGGTTTATTTGGTTTTCTTAAGATATGCAAAGCATCAGATGTATTTTTATTTATTTATTTATTTATTTGTCGAGTTTTATACATCATCATTCGGTTTCGCCATCACAACGGTTTACAAGTTTCGATGGGTAAGATGTTTAAGATGTATGTTGTTTAACATGATGGAATATTAGTTTATTCAACAATATCAGCAAATAACTTTTATTTTTACCAGAAACATTCCTAAGCCACAAATTTGGGTGAATCATCCAAAGTAGAACTGTAGCAGCATAGCAGTTGTCAGCTAATATGGACCACATGGCCAGTAATGGTGATGGGAGTCAGGCTTTTTAACTTATAGAATTTCCTGGAATTAATCATAATAACTCCAAACAACAACGGCCTTCCAGAGAGGATGTTGTATCAGTGGCAAGACGGGTATATTACCCATACCACAGGTGCAAAGTAACAACTCTGGTTTTATGGAGAAAGCTGGTGACAAAATACTTTGCAGCACTTAGCTGTAAGCCTCTGCAATGAGAGAATTTATGATCACTTACTAGAGCAATTGTTCCCCTCCCAATTGCAGAAGGGGGTTGACTGCTCATCCTAGTGCATCACAGCAACAGCGCACATAGGTGGACAAAGCTTGCAAGCAATAGCAAGGTGTGTCAGGCTTTCACCTCAAGCTTTCCTTCCTTCCAGTGTTAGTAGGTGATACAGAGAACATTTTGAACTTGGCAGCTGCTGAAACTGACTTCACATGAAGCACTGTCGCAACGTGAAACGGAAACATGGCATTCTTGGGCTGCCTGTTAATTCTTAGCCTTGGGATCACTTTCACGAGGGCACAGTTCTGCCGTGCTCCAGATGATTTTATAGGCGCCAGCTCTCCCGGAGATATAACTATTGGAGGTTTGTTTGCAGTTCATGGGAAAATGATGTATTCAGGTTCAGGATACCCCCAGAGACCAGCAATTCAGCACTGTGCTGGGTGAGTAATACTGAAAATCTAGCCCCTGCAGAAAATTATGAGGGACTGCACATCTTCTACAATTATTACTGATGTTGCTGATACACTTTCCACCTGCCGAAGACTTTGTTTTAAAGACTTTATTTGGGCAGGTGCTGGATTCATGAATTTGAACAGCTTTCACTTCCTTAGATATTATTCCATTTGAATCCTGACTTTAACATGAGAGTATTAGCTCTTGAAAGCTAGGCAAGAAATATGTTGTTAGTCCAATAAAAAGGTATCAACATATATTTTTTTTGTTTTATCTGTTAACCTTTAATTCAGATGATAACAATGTAGAGTCAGACACGATCTAAGAAACCTGAATGTGATTTCTTTTCTTCTAACTCTCCTCATTTATCTATGAGTTTACGCTATGCTATCTAACTAGGGATGGGGGAACCAGTTTGGATTCCATTCATAATCCATCAAAACTGGGGAATGTATTTTAGATCACCACAACTGAAAAAGGATAAGCTGAGAGTTGGAAAAGGTTGTCATGTTTAAAATGCCTATGTCTGTAGACATCTTAAGCTTTGCCTCTTGGTAATTTAAATGTATATTATTGAACTGGTACCTACTTGCACAGAAGGAAAGGGCTGCATAACTTGCCTACTACCACCCCTGGATCACCGAGGGAGAGAAAACTGGAAAATAGTAAGGGAAAGTTCAGATTGGAGGGGTTTTAAAGGAGGCTGGAGAAAGCAGAGGGGCAGCAGTAATGCAAGCAGGACATGGGGGAGGGAGGTTATTTAATCCTTGTGACTTTACTGTAGGAATTTTTAAGGGATAGCATGCATAACTTAACACATGCACATGTAAATAGATGTCTGTATTTTATAAATTGTTCAGAGGGAGCCATACAGTTTACAGAATACAAGCTGTCTCTGCCTGAAAGTACATGCATATGTTTCAGTATGTGTATGTTTTTATATGCAGGAATCCACATGGTTTATGCACCTATTTTATAAAAAATATACGTATACATTGTACATGTAAATTAATAGTACCATATGTGCATAATAATCCTCAGTTTATGCATGGAGGTAGAGATTTTGTAAAGTTAGCAGATCGTATCTCGCCTATGAAATTACTTGCGCACGTACTTTCAAGCACCAGTTTGCCGAGACCTCTACCAGTTCAGTCAGACCGTCACCAGTTCACCCACACTCTCTACCTCTTGCTCCAGAAGCCCCCCCATCCAAAAACTGCAGGCAAAAGAGAAATCAGATTTAATTTCCATGACTTGATTAGCAGCTGTAAAAGCAAGCATGCATGTTTGAAGAAATATTCATGCACTCTGCTTATAAAATATATGAGTGTGTGTGTGTACTTTCTGACCCTGCCTGGCATGCCCTCGCAACGCCTCTGAAACGCCATCTTTCTCCATGCATACTTTTCCATGCAGCAAGGGAAGTGCGCAAGTACTTGCTCATTTCTGAAAGTTTGCGGGGTCCATACATAAGCTACTTTAGACACATATATGCCAACCTTACATGCACAATCCTCGCCTAAGTCTTTGAAAATTCACTATAATGATCCATTCTCTTGCTGGTTAAAGGTAACCTAAATACAGAGAGGGAGAGGGCATTGTGCTTCACATTTTGGGAGAAGGATCTGCTGCATGTTGACAAAGGTGTAATAGCAATAAGACAAGTTATTAGGGATTGAAGCTGTGAATCTTTAAAAAAAAACAGAACCAATCGAGGCAATTATGTAAATACAGAGCTATATTAAATATTTACAAAAAAAATTTAGGAAATTGAAGATATAAATGTATATGTAGGTATGTCATATATATGTGTGTAAGTGTATGTATGAGTATATATTTAAATTTAATGTAAATTAGTTTGCGATTAATACTGTATATGTTGGCCACTCTAAAGCAGATCACTATGAAAAGTAAAAGGTGCAAGCATTGCCTATAATTTCTCAAGCAAATGTAACAGATAGAAAGTTACATAATGTAGTCAGCTTGCATAGTTTATTGTTATTTAGTTTATTTTAGTGCTAGTGAGGTCAATATTCAAAGCTGTTTAGATGGATAACTCGCAAGTTATCCATCCACTACATCCACTACACTTAAAGCTAGCTACAACAACGCCTTACACGCATACCGTCATGCGATTACCCAAGCTAAGCGTGATTTCCATGCAGCAAAGATCCATGACTACCAATTTAATGCAAACACCTTATTCACCTATGTCGCAGAACTCACCAACCCTAATACACCTACTCTCAACGAAACTATATCCAACAAAAGATGCGAAGAAATAGCTCTCTACTTCAAAAACAAAATCGACAACATTCTACTTCGCTTCCCGGCTAACACCACCCCCCTCCCCCCCATCCCCAATGACAAAAAGATCACCCTTAAAGCATTTGACCTCACCACCAACATAGAAGTAGAAGCTACCCTAAAAAAGATGAAACCCGCCACACACACCTCGGATACCATTCCCTCAAAAACCCTCCTCTCTATCACCCCCGCAATCACCAAATCTATTAAGGACCTTATCAACTGCTCCATCACCGCAGGCAGTGTCCCAGACCCCCTCAAACTGGCCATAGTCAAGCCCCTTTTAAAGAAACCCACCCTCGACCCCACAGACCCGGCCAACTACCGTCCAATTTCCAACCTTCCCTTCTTATCCAAAGTCCTAGAGAGGGTTATCAACAAACAACTGACGGACTTTTTAGAAGACCACAATGTCCTCCACGCTCGACAGTTCGGTTTCCGTAAAGCCCGAAGCACCGAAACCTTACTACTGGCCATGACAGACACCATACTTAAAGGTATGGACCATGGAAAATCGTACCTACTCGCCCTATTAGACATCTCCGCCGCCTACGATACAGTCAACCATCAAATACTAATGACCCGCCTAGCAGAAATAGGTATCACCGGCACAGCCCTCTCATGGCTCTCCTCATACCTCACACACAGAGAATACCTGGTAAAAATTGACAAGCACGAATCCTCACGCATACCGATCACACAAGGTGTACCCCAAGGCTCATCCCTATCCTCCACCCTCTTTAATATTTACCTCCTACCCCTATGCCACCTCCTCTCCGACCTAGACCTGAATTTCTTCCTATATGCAGATGACGTGCAGATTCTCATCCCGTTTCAAGGGTCCATAAGCGAACCTTTGCAACGATGGGAATCTTGCCTCACCACCATAAGCGCCTCACTATCCGAGCTCCATCTAGCTCTAAACACCTCAAAAACAGAATTACTCGTCATCTCCAATCACCCTGAACGTGTCACCCTCCCCATGCGACAGAACCCCCCCCCAAAATACTACCACTGCCCTCTCTCAGACCCAATTTGTAAGAGACCTGGGCGTCTTTATAGATCAGAACCTAAGTTTTAAACCCCACATCAAAGCTCTCCTAAAAGGGGGTTTCTATAAACTTAACATCCTAAAAAAACTTAAACCCCTCCTCCACACCCATGATTTCCGCACAGTCGTTCAGACCACCATGCTCACGAAACTAGACTATTGTAACTCCCTGTTACTAGGACTCCCTGCCTCCACCATCAAACCCCTTCAGATTCTACAAAATTCCATGGCTAGAATCATAACCGGTACACGTAAAAGGGACCACATCACCCCCCATACTAAAGGACCTTCATTGGTTGCCCATCTCCTTCCGCTCACAATACAAAACCCTCACCATCCTTCACAACTCCCTACATAAACACAATCACACCTGGCTCGATGAAATGCCTCATTACCGCTCCTCCGATCGCCCCACAAGAACTACCCATACAGGCACCCTCCACACCCCATCCCTCAAAACAGCTCATTCAGCTCACACCAGAGGGAGAGCCTTCTCAGTCGCTGGCCCTACCCTCTGGAACTCCCTCCCCACCCCCCTACGCCAAGAGACATCCTTTCACAACTTCAAGAAAGGAGTCAAGACATGGCTTTTCCGACAGGCCTACCCTGACGCAAACCATGATGCAAACCAAACGTAATTTCTCCCCCTAGCTCCCCCCTGCCCCCCCCTTTCAGTTTCCGCTCGGCCCGGCCACCTCTCACCCTCCTCCCGCCTGTCTTATCCCTTTCTCCTCCCTGCCCCCTGTCACCCTTTCGTTTCCGCGTCACCCGGCCGCCACCCTTCCCTTATTTCCCCCCCCCTCCACCCCCCCTTTTTTTACACCCTCTGAAGTAACTATTCCCAGTTTTACCGCCTTCCCCAACTTTCGATGTCTCCGTAATTCTACGTAGTTAAATGACACCTATACAGTTCTCCTGTACATAGTCTCACCCTATTCTTTTTGTATTCTCCCCTTACCTCCTTCTAACTATGCTTTCCCCTTCCCCTCCCCTCCCCCCCCTTCCCCCCCCCCCTCAATTCGGCTCCCATGGCTTCATTTTTTTTTTTTTCTGTACTGTTTTATTTGTTCACTTTGTTATAATGTTTTATTGTTTTATTGTTATATTATACTATATTGTTATATTGTTTCATTGTATCTCCCTCCTGAGTTCTTTGTAAACCGGCATGATGTGCTTCACGAATGTCGGTAAATAAAAGTTAATAAATAAATAAATAAATAAATAAGTAATCCATATAACTTTATATTCTCCAAGTTTTCCATCTAACTCACAAGTTATCCATTTAAATGCTTAGTTTTGAATATTGACCTCCACTAAGTATATTTTGTGGGCAATCAAAGTGGGGTTCCAAGTAACCACAAGGCTTATCTGAATTAAGGATCCAAAATATTCATATGTTTAATTGAATATGAGGCTTTAGAAAAACAGGGACCCAATATGGCAGTGGGGACTCAGTATTGGAGTGAGAGCTGCCACCTGGTTGCTCTACTGACCATGTGCTGGCAAATGGGACTAGACCTGGGAACATTTCCAGAGTAACGAAATTGGCTCACTAAAGCTGGAGCCAAGTTATTTAAGAACTATTAAAAGATCTAATGCATTATTACAAAGCTTGACAGTAAGACATGAGATCTTGCACGATCATCCACCCATGATGGTAGAGAACTGACTTGAATAAGGACAGATGATGTCCTACAAGTCTCAGCCTTCTACGGACAGCAGCAGGGATATATCCTTGCAGTGTGGACAGAAAGAACTGGGCAAAAAGGATGGGCCAATTGCTCTTTTTCTGCTGTTGTCTATTATATATGTTTACAATGTATAGGTATAGAGAGGGCAATAACTGAATCCCTCAGTGAATTTACAAACCCCCAGATACTTTGGGGGTTGCAAGCCAGTTTTCAAAGGAAAGTCCCTGCAAAGTTCCCATTTGAAAATTCAGGCCGGGCGTCTTCCCTGTGGGTACAAAGTCCTTGCACTGAAGCAAGTGCAGGGCAGTCACCTGGAAGTATGCGCAGGAATTTCAAAATGAAATCGCCACATGTACTTTCCGGTCCCCGCCTCAACTACTATCATCCACTGCACATACTTTAAGCCATGTACATGAAGTGGAGACAAAAATGAAGTCCCATTTTAAGTGGGAAGCAAACAAATAATCCTAGCTCAGAAAATTACATTGGCCAGGGGATATTGGGAAAGAGCCGTGGCGTACTAAGGGGGACTGCGGGGGTGTGGTCTGCCCCCGGTGACAGCCGGGAGGTCGGTGGCCATGAGTGGAATCCACCCCGCTTGCGCTAGAAGAAGAGGGAGGCCTCCGGGCCGCAAGCACTGGGTGCATTGGGCAGCTGCCTAGAGCACCATGGATCTGGAGCCAGCACCTGCATAGCCTTTTCTTCTTCCTGCCCCCCCCCCCCCTGACCCAGAAGAGGAAGTGGTGGGTCCGGGCAGGCGGGAAGAAGGAAAGGTCTTGCAGTCGTGGCCCAAAGCAGGCAACAGCGCTGCTCCCCACACTCCCCACAGCAGATGCAGAAAGTAGATCCGCACCAGCCCCCCGTGTCACCTCAAGAAAATTGAAGAGTCCCCATCTGTTGGGAGGACTGAAGAAGGAAACTGCTGCTGTGCTTCTGATGGGGGTGTGGGGTAGGAAGTGAGAGAGAGTGTGTGTATGTCTATGTATGTGTTAGAGTATGTCTATGTGTGTGTATGGGAGTGAGGGTGCATGTTTGTGTGTGAGAGAGGGAGCTGTGTGAAGGTGTGTGTGTATGAAAGTGTGTGCAAGAGAGAGAGAGCCTATGTGAGAGAGAGGTGAACCGGAGATCACTGGGCAGGGGGACAGAGAAGTGAATGGGGAGGGGGGGAGGAGGGACAGAAAAGTGAATCTGAGGGGGTGCCAAAGGAAGTATCCACTCCAGGTGCCAAATATGTTAGGTACGCCACTGGGAAAGTGTTAGAATTTGTGGGTATGTAGGCCCTGGGCCGAGGTGAGAGATGGTACCGCCCACGAGGAAGACCCCCGTGAGCCTCACCATCGGGAGGCGAGGTCTCAGCTGATGGGTGTGCAGGACAGCAGATGCTGGAGAGGGAGTAGAGAGAGAGCGACACTGCCCGTGAAGCAGGGCGTGTAACAATAAAGTCACCACAGACACAGAGGTGCCACGGGGACTGTGAAGTGGGGAATACCCAGAGAGGATTCTTGGTAGAGATAATATGGCAGTGGTCCGCAGAGCGGGGTACACCGATGAGGGTTCCTCAGTAGAGATGACACGGCAATGGTCCGCAGAGCGGGGTACACTGATGAGGGTTCCTCAGTAGAGATGAAGCAGTAATGGTCCGCAGAGCGGGGTACACCGATGAGGATTCCTCAGTAGAGATGAAGCAGTAACGGTCCGCAGAGCGGGGTACACCGATGAGGGTTCCTCAGTAGAGATGAAGCAGTAACGGTCCGCAGAGCGGGGTACACCGATGAGGGTTCCTCAGTAGAGATGAAGCAGTAATGGTCCGCAGAGCGGGGTACACCGATGAGGGTTCCTCAGTAGAGATGAAGCAGTAATGGTCCGCAGAGCGGGGTACACCGATGAGGGTTCCTCAGTAGAGATGAAGCAGTAATGGTCCGCAAGTGGAGTACTCACAGTAGCGTTGGTTCCAGAGGAAGCCCTGGAGAATGGGGCAAGCAGTGGTCCTAGGCACAAGGCCCTCCGAGGAGCGAATAGCCAGAGATGAGGAAAGGGCCCCCGAGGAGCGGGTACCCAGGACGTCTCTCGCCGAGGAAGCAGGAGCTGGAATGATAAGTCCGTAATGAGCGAAGCGGATTCAGCAATGAGGGAACTCGTTGCCAAGTCATAGGCAGACAGGGCCAGCTGGCTTAAGAGTCCACGTAGAATGATGTCATCCGGGGGGGGGGACGCCCCCGAGGTTCCCGCCATGACGTGCATAAGACTGGCCCAAGAGCGTGCGTGTGTGCCTAAGGAAGTCCAAGGGCAAGATGGTGGTTGGCAGCGTCCATGCCATCCAGGGAGGCCCAGGAACAGGGGCAGGCAGGCCGGCGATAGCTGGCGGAGGCTGCGAGTTTACCCAATGGAGTCAGTGCAGTGAGGCAAGAGGTGAGCAACAGCGGTCGCAGCCATCTGCGACTAACAGGCGTAACAGAAAGAGTCTTCCCTTTATTCTGAGTGAACGACAGAAAAGTATGGTTGTATCAAGAGGTAGATACTATCTCAGATAATCTAGAGAATAATATTAGATATAACATTTTGACATTTTTCCTGAAATCCTTGAGACACTAGGGGTGTGCATTCATTTGAAATGACATGAGAAATGCAATGAAACACTTTCACTGCACGTCCTTTCTAAATGAGATGAAAAAAAAATCCCATCAAAGAAATATACGTTTTGTTTTAGGATGCAGCTCCAGACCAGACTCTCGCTGCTGCAACTGCCATAATCCTCACCCATTGCTGCGGCTCCCTCAGGTCTTCCCTTATCCTCCCACCCTTCTTGGACCCACCTTACCCCATCCACGAGTCACAAGTCATCGAAATGGGGCAGGTGCAATCCCCAGCATTTTCAACCTACTGCCAGCCAGCAATGAGGCCGACACTATTCTGTTTTACAGCCATAAGGTCTGGTGCCATTTTGCCATATGGTTGTACAACATACTGCCATACAACAGGACTGTGCTGGACTCGGCCGGCCAGTGGTGCCATTTTGAAAATACTGGTGATCATTCCGGTGCCATTTTGAACTTCTTGCATCTCACAGATGGGGGAAGGTGAGTCCGGGGGGAGGGGGGGGGAGTATAAAGGAAAGCTGGGGTTGGCGTGGGGTTTGGACAGTCCTTGGGGGCAAAGCTTGTGGCAGCCTTTCCTTTTACTTTTTTCTTTTCTAGTTCTTTCATGTGCTTTGTTTTGCTTTGGTGTTTGTTTTGTTTCAAGCAAATGAAACGAACCAAAAGAAGCATCACATGAAACAAAAAATACAAAATCAAATAAATGAAACTCATTTTCTTTTACCATCCACATGCCTTACAGATATCTCTTGATAACAGAATGAATGAATAAGATGTGTAAAGGCAATCACCATAGACGTTGTTGCAATAGCAGAGGGATTGAGAGGAGGGTAGAGAATCAGGTTTCATTTCTCAGCTGCAATTTTGCCCTGTTGTGCGGGGGTCTGATATCTCCTTCAACAAACCTGGTAGCATGTTACAGATGGAGCTAAATGTGCAGGTGTGACTGTGATTCCTTTTGTGGCTTTTGGTATCTGTTGTAAAATGTTGTTATCTTTACTCGTATGAATGCCGATCCCCATTATGAGCTGTCTGCGTTAAAATGATTAAATCTTTAGGTTAACAGCTGAATTAAAAGGAAAACTGCAAAGAAAAGGAGGTGGAATTCTCTAGGCTGGTGCGATTTTCAGAGCTATGTGATGTTGGTAATTTATGGAATGGATATGGTTTAAGGTTATAATACCCTATCAAGGTGGTGTGGCTTTCAGAGGGTATCATACAAAGAGTGGGCAAATTGAATCAGGCAAGGGGTTACTGATCCCAGCAAAAAAAAAGGGGCTACATCATCATCTCTAACAGAGTTACCCAAGCTCCAGTGCGTTGACCTTTGTGGGGTGGGAGAGGGAAGGACACAGCAAAGAAGAAGAAGAAGTGTGGAGGGATAATAATGATAAAACTAATAGGGCCAGATTTTAAAACCTACGCGCGAGGGGTACATTTGTGCGCGCTACCCGGCGCGCACAAATGTACGCCCAATTTTATAACATTTTATTTATTTATTTATTAAGGCTTTTATATACCGACTTTCTTGATACAAATCAAATCAATTCGTTTTATAACATGCGCGTGCAGCCGCATGCGCATGTTATAAAATCCGCGGTCTGAGCGGGCAAGGAGGTGCACCCTAGTGCACCTTGCGCACGCCGAGCCCTAGGGGAGCCCCAATGGCTTTTCCCGTTCCCTCCGAGGCTGCTTTGAAATCGGAGCAGCCTCGGAGGGAACTTTCCTTCCCCCTCCCCACCTTCCCCTCCCTTCCCCTACCTAACCCGCCCCACAGCCCTATCTAAAACCCCCCCTAACCTTTGTTTAATAAGCTGCGCGCACCAGCCGAGTGCTGGCACGCGATCCCCCGGCATGGCCACTGTGCCAGAGGCCTCGGTCCTGCCCCGCCCCACCCCTTTCACAAAGCCCCGGGACATACGCGCGTCCCGGGGCTTGCGCGCGTCGCCGCGCCTATGCAAAATAGGCTCGGCGTGCGCAGGAGGATTTACGCGCGTAACCCTTTCAAAATCTGGCCCATAATGTTTATTGAGACACCATTTGGAAAGAGGAGATATGGGGAAATCAGTGGAGAAAACAAAACTGGATAATAAGTCTGATTACAGCCCTAAACATTAATGATCATGGGGCAATTGGATGTTCAGGCCATAGCCTCTCTAGTTTTGGTAGCTGTTTGACTATTACAAAGCTTGAGTTTTGCTTATTTCCAAGGTTGCTCTTCTTTTGCAGTATGAATTGACAAAGTTATTAATTTGAAAGATAAATTAAAAGACCAAAGATTTTTGTGCTTAATTAGCAGAAATGCATGTAGGTTGTTTACCCAGGTTAGAGAAACCATAAAGAGCCTCCATTATAGGCCATAATATAGCCTTTCTTGACAAGCCTGCCTCAACCACAAGAAGAATCCTTATGTCCAGTCGGTGCTGTGCTTCTTTTTGTCTAGGATACTATCTGAGATGCAGTTATATAACTGCTGCTGAAGTCTGCCCCTGAAGGGGGTGGGGGGAACAGGATGAACTAGATTTTATGATAGTCAAACTGTCATTCCAAAGCTCACTATCATGTAAAAGGATCGGTCACTTGCTCTTCTGCAAGTCGGCCACAAGATAAACTCCATTGCTTGGCCAGTGCTGGGTGTAAAGGTTTGCTGTCAATGCACTCTTACATCATGGCACATTTTGGAAAGACAATCCGAACAGTAATTAATGCTGCCTTGCCCCCACATGTTGTGCCCTCCATGTCCCTCCCCTTTCAGGGGAGGCTGCAATAGCCCCTCAAACGTTCCAGAGTGTAAAGTTTATTGAGAGCGAAATGCTACCGTCCAACCAGTCAGGAACCCAAGCAATCCCGGGTTTACAACTGACCATTTTATAATGGTGCAGGAGAAAGATGCTAAAACCGTGCTCAGTACTTCCGCAAAGCACGCAAAGCGTGATGGTTTGTGGTGGAGCGAAAGGGGTTAATGCCAGGAGCTACAGAGAGTGGCATGTCCATAACATGCACATATTGAACCATACATTTCTTTTCTAAGCTTCTGAGAACATTTTCAAACCATGTTTGGAGGGCCCTGAATTACAGGCTGAATGTTAGCACTTGTTTAGCAACAGATTGGCAAATGAATTTTGTGTTTCCCAAAACAAAGCCAGAGGTTGATGTTGTTAACCTTTTGATGATTGCAGGTTTTCAGCTCCCATTGTTAGTTTTTATGGACTTCTTCAGTCAAAAACATGGAACCCAGTATTAAGTAAACTATTTGGATATATTTAATTCTTTCTCTAGGCTTGGTGTAAAATATAGAATTTTGGAATAGCTATTTTTCATTCAGATGTATTTGTCTTTTAAACAATTACATTCTTAGATGGGTTTTTTCTTTTTTTTTTTTTTTTTTAACAGCTTTGAAATGCAAGGCTTTCTTCAGTCTCTGAGTATGATACATGCCATTGAATCAATAAACAATTCTACGCTGTTACCTGGAATTACATTAGGGTATGAAATATATGATACGTGTTCAGAGGTCACTGTGGCTTTAGCGGCAGCAATGCGATTTCTCTCCAAATTCAACACTTCCGAGAACTTGGTGGAGTTCCGCTGTAACTACACAGACTACATTCCAAGAGTGAAGGCTGTTATAGGAGCCAGCTTCTCAGAACAGTCCGTGGCGGTTTCTAGGATGCTGAATTTACAGCTCATACCACTGGTAAGTTTTTAGTATATTAAGTGGGACTGCCTCATTCGAAGTTGAATTAATTAATTATGCACTTATTTAAAAACAAAACAAAACTCATGTGTATATGTGAAGATACATTTATTGAATCTTATCCTGCTAATATTACAAGTGTCGTAGTGCAGTCACGAACAGGTGCTTATTCAATAAAACAAACATTCTAGAGCTCCTTGAAGTACCATCCTCTATTTGCTTCACATCCATTTGATAAACTATCTGAACTTATGTCATGTTCTTATGCTTTATATTATACTAAAGGAAATGGGGACAGACTTAAAGATCTAAGCATGTATACTGTAGAGAAAAGGCGAGATGAGGAGCTATGATAGAGACATTCAAATATCTAAAAGGCTTCCATGCACAGGAGGTGAGCCTTTTTCAATGGAAAGGAGGCTCTAGAACGAGGGGTCATGAGATGAGGGTGAATGGGTTTAACCTCAGGAGTAATCTTAAGAAATATTTCTTTACAGAGAGGGTGGTGGATCCATTGGATGTGTGGAACAGCTTCCCAGTGGAAGTGGTCGATACAAAAGCAGTATCTGAATTCAGGAAAGCATGGGATACAAACAGGGGGTTTCTAAGGAAGTATTGAGAATTAAATTGCTAAATTAATTGGACAGATGGGCAGACTGGATGGGCCATACAGCCTTTTCTGCCATCATGTTTCCATGTTTCTACTATGGTGCTATACTTTGGGATCTATGTATTAAAAGGTGTTAGCATTACTGCACATGTTTAATACACATTAACAAAGGTGGTACTTAATACTCATGTGCAAGATGCATTCTTAGTTTGCATCAGGGGCGGATTGCAAAAAATTATCAGCCCGGGGAATTTTTTTCAAATCCGGCCCATGTGGTATCTGTCTGACTCCCTTGTGCGCTTTCCCTGCAGAATGTGTTTCAACAGCCCCCTAAAGCACACCAAAATGACCCTTCAGAGTTATATCATGTGACCTGGAGCCTGGCAGAATCGAGCCAAAAAATCTGCAACATAAATTTCAAATTTTTCCTAAATAACTGAGTAGTAAACACACCCTAGACCGGGGTGAGCAAACAGAGCTGTGGGCCCGCTTCCATCCATGAAATTGGTTGCGATCTGCCCCCAAATCTGGTTACATCTCTCATAATTATATCTTGGATTCCTGATCTGGTATTAAAGTCTCTTGTCAACCAATCAGCTCTTGAACCAGTTGCCTAGTAATATGACAACCCTGTGTCAGCCAGTGTCTGACACATACACACACACACTAGGGGTGTGCATTCGTTTTGAACTTAAATGGAAAACGCAACTTATTTTTTTTTTGACTTAAAAAAAAGATGAGGCGTAAACGATCGGATTTCCAACTTATTCAACATAGCTATGTTGGATACGTTGGAAATCGCGATTGTTGATCTAAATACAAATTTAAACCCCTCACCCTCCTTAATCCCCCCCCCCCCAAGACTTACCAAAGCTGGCCAAAAGTTCCGTGAGGGTCCGGGAGCGACGCGTGGGGAATCACGTGACGCCGCGTCACTCTGACGTGGCGCCGACGTCACGTGATTCCCCTCGGGTTCGCTCCCGGAACCCTCGTTGGGCTCAAAAGGCACTTTTGGCCAGCTTGGGGGGGTCCCGCAAGCTGGCCAAAAGTTTCTTTTGGGCCCAACGAGGGTTCCGGGAGCGAACCCGAGGGGAATCACGTGACGCCGCGTCGCTCTGACGTGACGCCGACGTCACGTGCTCCTTGCAAAGGAGTTCAGGAATGGCGTCCTGACCCCGCTGGACCACCAGGGAGTTTTGGAAAGTCTTTGGGGGGGGGGGATTAAGGCGGGTGAGGGGTTTAAATTTTTATTTGCACATATGGACATAGACTCAACTTATGGAATTCTCCATAAGTCCATATTGGCCGCAAATGGGACCCCCATTCGACTTATGGACTTATGAACTTAAACTTTTGGTCTGCACATCCCTAACACACACAGTCTCTCAAACACAAACACCAACACATACTCTTTCAGACACCCACTTTTTTGTGTGTATCTCTATCTGACATGAAGACACTCACACATACAATCTCACTCTCAGTGTATGGGTGTGTCATAGAGAAAGAGTGTGTATATGTATCTTTCTGTTTTATGGAGAAAGACACCCAATCACACACACACACACACACACACTCTCTCTCTCTCTCTCTCTCTAACACACACATTCTGTCATTGTGCTTGCTGCTCATATACTCACACAGTGAGTGCCCCTGATCCAGTGCTGCCACAGCTTTATGCAAAAAGGTTTTTGCTTGCTGCCAGCTCTACCCCAGCCTGCAGCAGCCCTCTCCCTTTCTCATTCCCACCTCCAATACCAAAACAGCAATAACAGCCAGCATTCAAAGAGTGACAACCCTAACTATGAGAAGGCAATGCTACAAACATTACGCCAGGGTCTAAAACACCAATTTGGAAACAGAACAAGCTAAGCTACTATAGGTCCCTACACTGAAGCTACATGCTAGCAGAATACCTCACCTCTGTCACACATGCAGAATATAGATCAACCCTCACTAATCACAGAATAGAGACCATAAAGTATAAATAGAAATGTGCAGACAAATACTGAATTGGAAACTGCAACAAGCTAAATCCTATATACAGTGTAACAATGGAAAGAGAGAAACATTACATTGCCTCATAAAATATCAAATCAAGAAATATAAATCAGCAATAGTAAAGCCATACAAATAAAAAGAATAAATATTTCAAAAACAGCTGAATATGCAATAATACTTATATAAAACTTTTAAAAATTTCCCAAAAACCAATAACTTATTTTAAAACAGCAGACATCAGATAATACCCAATCATTAAAACCAGTAAGAATTTAAAAAATCTCCCACTTTCTATACTTTCCAGCCACCCCGAGATTGTTCTGGATTGGTGGGGGTGAGAGAGCGCACACTTTCTCTTCCCTCACATGTATGCTGGCACACTCAGACATACATACACACAAACTTCCTCGCACCCACTGAAACATTTACTCACACACACACACGCACGCATGCAGGCATCCACTGACACACACATCAGTCCTGCACACATGTTCTCAGTCACACCCACTCACACACATACACTGCCTTGCATCCACTGACACATATGCACACATGCATGCTCCCTCGCACACTCCCAGTCTCTCTCTTTTCCCCTGCAACCTCTGAATATATTTTAAAAAAAAAAAAATTTACACTGGTAGGCAGGAGATATCTAGGCAGGGATACTAGCTGATGGCCTTGCCATGGAAAGAGGTAGGTAGAAAGGCCCGTGCAACCTAAGAAGGGCGTCAGCAGAAATGAGTCAGAGTCCATCAGTCAGAGCCTGAGGCCTTCAGCTGTGATGAGGCAGCAGTGGGAGGTCTGCTGTCTGCCTCACAAGACAAAGAGAACAACCGGTGGTGTGAGGGAAGGCCTTGAAACGTTTCTTGCCACCACGGTGAAGAGGGGAGGGGCAGGGAGTGATCCCACAGAGCTCAGCAATGCCGTGGAAAAGATCCACGCTGCAGGCCGTGGAAACAAAAAAGAAAAGAAAAGCCATGGAACCACGACTGCAGCCGCAGGAAAAGGAAAAAAACCAAAACAAACAAAAATGAGCAGAGAACCTCGCTGGAGATTCCCGCTCCGCGAGAACAGCTGCTGCGGGCCAGGTTTAATCGTAGCAGCTCCGCGGGCATGGGGCCGCAGCGATCAACACGTGACTGGCCTGGCTGGCCCACCGGGGCATGCCGATAACTATTATTGTGAAGACGAGACCCCAGGGCCTGAACCACCCATTTCCCCATGAAATGAACCTGTAGCTTTGGGCTCCACTCCTTGCACCCAAAACACTGAACAGGTCTTCAGACCCACCACCTCAAAACTATCAAGACCTTTGGGTCTTCCAGCTTCTCTCCACTCAACCCCTTCCCTGGAAAGGGTTTGTGCTTTGAGGTCTCCACCCCCAAACACACCCCCATCACACCCCTCCAAAAGTGTCTGGAGGGGTGTGACGTGTGTGTGTGTGCTCTCAAAAGGTCTTCTTAATCTTTGCTGACAGGAAGGAGCCAGTTTGCATCTTGTCAGCAGTTTTACCAAAATGGCACCACTGGATCGTAACCCATTTTTTCTGTGGTTCTACTACCGGAAAGGAAGGAAACTGGCTCCCTCCTGCTAGAGAGGATCAAGAGTTGGGTATGAGGTTTATGGTGTTACATAGTAACATAGTAATGACAGCAAATAAAGACTAAATGATCTATCCAATCTGCCCAGCATGTTGCTCATGGTAGAAACTGCTGCTCTGTGCAGGTTACCCCCATACACTCCTTTCTTCATTTCCAACATCTTGCCTCTAGCCCTCTACAGATCCACAGTGTTTATCCCATTGCCTTTTAAATTTATCCACTGTTTTCATCCTCATCACCTCTTCTGGGAGGGCATTTTAGCCATCCACCACCCTCTCCGTGAAGAAATATTTCCTGATGTTCGTTCTGAGTCATCCTCCCTGGAGTTTCATTTCATGACTGCTAGCTCTACAGTTTCCTTTCCGACAGAAATGTTTTGATGTTTATGCATTATTAATACCTTTTAGATATCTGAAGATCTGTATCATATCTCCCTTGCAGTTCCTTTCCCATTGATCTGGAAAGCCTAAACATTATTTTAGAGGGTGGAGAGTGAGCGGTCCTGGAGGCCTGGATACTTTCAGGGATGGGGAATGGTATTGAGAAGGCACATTCTTGTTTTGTTGGGATGGGGTAGAGTTTTTTCCTCCCTAACCATTTCTCTTACTATGAAGTATTCAGCACCGATAAACCAGAGATACAGAAACAGGAGTGTTTCCATTGTTGGGGCATCTTTTTGCCATATTAAATTCCATCCTCAAACTGCCTTTGCCTCCCACTGCCTCCTTCACTATCTGCCCAGACTATGGCTGACTACTGCTATGACAAGGTTCACAAAATTAGTCTTGAGTTCTCAACCAGATCACCTCTACCTCCTTCTCCTCTACTTCCTTCCTCCCCACTTCCTCTGGCCCCTGCCACCTCTTCTGAATCACAGCTGAGAAACTGCCCATCTTCTCCTCTCCTAAAAGCTCACTACATATTCCTCTGACCCCATTTCCATCCAACGCCTCAGCTCTAGTTCTCCTGCAGTCATCTCTTCCGTCACATCCTCAATCTATCACTTCAACTACAACTATTCCCATGATGTACAAACATGCTGTGATCACGCCACTGCTCAGAAAATCTTCCTGGACCCTATCTGCTCTGCAAATTATTGTCCATCCTCCCTCCTCTTAAGAACATAAGAACATAAGAAAATGTCATACTGGGTCAGACCAAGGGTCCATCGAGCCCAGCATCCTGTTTCCAACAGTGGCCAATCCAGGCCATAAGAATCTGGCAAACTTCTCAAAGTGCTCTTCACCTCCGCTGTCTTGATTTTCTTTGATCTCAAGCCATTTCTGATCAATTCCAATCTGGTTTTCATCTTCTACATTCCACAGAAACAGCCCTTGCCACAATATCCAATAACCTGTTTATGGCTAAAACCAAAGGCCTTTTTTTCCATCCTTATCTTCCTTGACCTATCTGCAGTTTTTGACATTTGATCATCACCTACTCCTTGATATTTTGTCCTCACTTGGATTTTGGATCTCCATTCTGTCTTCGCTCTCCTCTTACCTCTCCCATCACACTTTTAATGATTCTTCCTCCACTGCTATCCCACTTTTTTCATTGGTGTGCCTCAGAGCTCTGTCCTGGGGCCTCTACTCTGCTCTCTCTAGTCTAATTCCCTTGGTGCTCTAATTTCCTCCCATAGCTTTCAATAACATCTTTATGCTGATAATTCCTAGATCTACTTTTCTAGAACAGAAATTTCATCAGGAATCTAATCCCAAATCTGAGCCTGCTTGTCTGGCCTAGCCACCTGAATGTCTTACTATTAGTTTAAACTGGGTTAGAAACTGGTTGAGAGGGAGGTAGCAAAGAGTAATGGTAAATGGAGTTCACTCTGAAGAGTTACCAGTGTTATACCACAGGGATCAGTCTTTGCCCTGGTTCTATTCAACATTTCCATAAGTGATTATTGTGGAAGGCTGTCAGGAAAGGTTTGCCTTTTTGTGGATGATCAAAAATCTGCAACACGGTAGACACCAAGGAACATGTGAAAAACATGAGGAAAGATCTAATGAAGTTTCAGAAACGGTCAAAGAGTTTGAAAGCTAACATTTAATGCTAAACAATGCAGAGACTTGCATTTGTTTTGCAAAAACCTATGATGGTAGCTTTGAAACTGGCGCGTGGGCACACATGTGTGTGTATTTGCTGGCTCATGCCCAGGGACAGGGCTATTTTATAACATACACGAGTATATGTATGCATGTTATAAAACAGGCTGACAGTGCATGCAATTTTAAGTGGGTATGTGTCTATGTGTGCAAATGCCACTTCAACTGCATAGTGGGGAAATTTTAATAGACATGCGTGCCGACATCATTGCCCAATTTCCCAGTTCACCCTGATAAAGGATAGGAATTTCAAACCCCCCCTAGTTTAACAGGCCTCCTTCCCCCCATTAACCCTGACCCTTCAAACCCCACTGATCTGTTTAAGTTGGTGTTTTGTTTTTTTTTGCTTTATTACTTACACGCCATCCATAGTAGAAGCAAAGTTACACAGAAGGGGACCTATTTCAATGTAAAATCCAGGAATGCCCATGCCTCACCCAGACCATGCCCATGCCACACCCAGTTTTGGGGGAAAAAAATGTTGTGTGCTTGGAAAGAGATACATAAGTATCTAGCCAGCTTTAAAATCTGCTCGGCACGTGCAAGCCCAACATATTTGTGCATCCCCTAATATTTTGGCACACATTGGGCTTTTAAAATTCACCTTTATGGGAGCAGTACAGTGTAGGGGGTGAGGTTTTTCTATGCATTATACAAGAGGGGGATCTGGGGATTATCATATTTGATGATTTCAAGGAAACCAAACAGGGAGATGAAAGGAGATATTACCTCTGTATTAAGTCTCTGAGAGGACTTCATTTGGAGTACGGTGTACAATTGTGGAGACCATCCCTTCAAAAAGATATAAACCACATGGAGTCAGCCCAGTAGACAGATATTAAAATGTTCAACAGTTATCATCATAAAGCATATGGAGACGGGCATAAAGATCTAAACATATCTACCCTAGAGGAAAAGAGGGAAAGAGATGGTTTATTAACGACATTTCATTATATACAAGGAATAGATTCAAAGGAGGTGGGCCTCTTTCAACAAAAAGGAAGCTCTTGAACAAGGCATCATGGGGTGAAGGTAAAAGGGGCTAGAATCAGGAGTAATGTAAAGAAATCTTTCTTTGCAAAGAGGGTGGTGGACGCATGGAACAGCCTCTTTGTGGAGGTAGTGGAGGCGAGGGCAGTATCAGAATTCAAGAAAACATGGAACAAGGATGCAAGATTCTGAGGGAGAATAAGGGACTTTAAAGCTGAACAGGGGGTGTGGATGGGCAGACTGGACGGGTGGTTTGGTCTTTATCTACCATCATATTCTATCTTTCTATATTGCTTTCTGTTTTTAATAGGTTCATTAAGAACTTGTGCAATAGTCATTATTTGACATGTCTTGGTATGTGATTGAAATGAAGCCTTTTTAAATTTTGTACCTGAATTGTTCTTACTTTCTAGGTCAGTTATTCAGCATCTGCAGAAATTCTAAGTGACAAAATTCGCTTTCCATCCTTTTTAAGAACCATACCCAATGATTCTTATCAGACCAGAGCTATGGCCAAGTTGATCCATGAATTTGACTGGAACTGGATTGGAATGATAGCCACAGATGATGACTATGGTCGCCTGGCTCTGGAGAACTTTGGAATACAAGCCATGATATTCAATGTCTGCATTGCATTTAAAGAAATTTTGCCATCCCATCTTTCTGATAATACTATTAACAATAAGATAAATCAAGTTTTGAATATCATTACCAGGGAGTCAAGGGTAAATGTTATTGTTGTCTTTTTGAAGCCCTACCTCATCATCAACCTGTTTAACAAAGCAATTGAGAGGAGAATACAGAGAACCTGGATTGCAAGTGACTCCTGGTCCGCTGCAAGCAGAATCAGCTCCATTCCAAACATCAAAAATATTGGTAAGGTGATCGGGTTTACATTCAAAAGCGGAAATGTGTCTGCATTTCAAAACTTCTTAAAAAATCTGGGCCAGAAGCAATTCATGAACAACAAACTCTTAAATCAATACGCAGCACTTTTGTCAGACTGTTCAGATATGAAAGACAATGATTTAAACCAGTGCATCTCCAATTATTCCAAAGGGAGCTGGACGTACAAACCTTCACAGGGAAATCAGACACTCAAAGAGAATTTCCTCAGTGATCTTGTACAACCAGGGTTTGTGTACAGTACTCGCTTGGCAGTGACTGCTATAGCGTATGCCATTGGGGATCTGTGCAAGGATCGAAACTGCAAGGACCCATCTGCTTTTGCTCCATGGGAGGTAGTATTTTTATTTACTAGCTGACTCTTGTTGAAATTCCCAGAGGCCTCTATTCACTGTCCTTCTCTGCAGTTTGAACCCAGCACTCCCTTCCACCCTCCTCTACCCCACCCAGTACTTTTTGATCTCCCTCTTCAACAGCCTCTGTCCCCCTCCCCAGGCAAACCCTAGCACCCCCTGCTCTCTTCAGCACACTTTGATCTCCCCTCCTTAACCCCACCCCAGGACTCTGTTCCCTCCTTCTCCTCTCCTGGTCCAGATCCAACCCTACCCCCATCCCTATCCTGACCTCAGCACACTCTGAACCCCTTGTGGTCCAGCATTCCCTGCTCCCCCCCCTTCCACAGTCCAACCCCAGAATATGATGATCTGCCCTCCCCAGCTCCACCCCCCACATGCTGAACCCAGCATGCTGTGACCCACCATTCCCAACTACATCCCTGCATATTGTGAGTGACCCCAACCCTGACAGTCTGCCCCTCCTTCCCCAGCCCAAATCCAACACAATCTGCCTCCCGCCATCCTTCCCCATTTCAATCCCAGCACAGTCTACCCCCTTCCCCAATTCGACCCCAGCATAGTCTGCATCCTTCCTTCCTCATCTCAACCCCATCACAGACTGCCCCCTAGGGATGTGCAGAGCAAAATTTTATGTTCATATTTTTTATGTCCGAAAGGGGGTCCCACTTGCGGCCAATATGGACATAAAAAAAATCCAATGAGTTGGGTATATGTACATATGTGCAAAAAAAAAATTTAAACCCCCTCACCCTCCTTAATCCCCCCCCCCCAGACTTACCACAACTCCCTGGTGATGGAGCGAGGAGTGAGGACGTCATTTCTGCAATCCTTGGCGAGAAGCATGTGACGTCGGTGGCACGTCGAGTGACGCGGCGTCACGTGATTCCCGGCTCGTTCGCGCCGGACGGCTCGTTCGGCCCAAAAAGAACTTTTGGCCAGCTTGGGGGGGCCTCCCCAAGCTGGCCAAAAGTTCTTTTTGGGCCGAACGAGCCGTCCGGCGCGAACTTGCCGGGAATCACGTGACGCCGGCGTCACTCGACGTGCCGCCGACGTCACATGCTTCTCGCCAAGGATTGCAGAAATGGCGTCCTCACTCCTCGCTCCATCACCAGGGAGTTGTGGTAAGTCGGGGGGGGGGATTAAGGAGGGTGAGGGGGTTTATATTTTTATTTTGGCTCAACAATCGCGATTTCCCACATATCGAACATATCTATGTTCGATATGTGGGAAATCCGATCGTTTATGTCGAATCAATTTTTTAAGTAAAAAAAAAATATGAGTTGCGTTTTACTAATGCGGTCAATCCGAATGCACACCCCTACTGCCCCCTCCTTCTTCAGCTCAAATCCAGCACAGTCTTCCCCTTTCCTTCCACAGCTGAGCCCTAGCACAGTCTGCCCCCATCACCAGCTGGACCCCAGCATCTTCAGACCCTCCTCCCATTGATAATAGTGAAATGACTGGAAAAAATACCATGAAAAATCTAAACTAAACAAAAGCCCTCCCCCATACAAACTCACTTAAACAAAGGATTCTGGGCAACAAGGATCCCCCAGAGCTTCTCCCATCTGCATCATTAGTCCAGAAGATGTTTTGGGTCCCCTTCATCCCCCCCAAATACTATGACTGCCCACACTGGTCCAACCTCCACACACAGTGTCCCTCATCACTGGCCTAACCCTGCACAGTCTGCCCCCTCCTTCCCCAATCTGACCCTAGCAGTGTATGCCCCCCCCCCCCCCCCCACAACACTCAACACTCAACCACTAACCCACAATTTCTTTAAAAAAAAGCTAATTTCATGTATTCTTATCTAGAAAACAGCAATTTAGTTTAGAATGCTTTATATGAGTAGGAAGATGCATGTATTCATACAAGGAGATGAGTGTTGAGGAGAAAGATGGTGAATAAAGAAGAATGGAACCAGTTGGAACAAGATGTACAATTATATATTTACCATAGACTGTGGTAGAATCTTCTCTATATGTAATGCACTAGATAGTGAGGTGTGCATGGGCTCCCTGCTAGTCACTGATGCACAGACTCAACTACTGCCACAGCTTCTGAGGCAGAGAGCTGATAGGGTGTGTGCACCCCACCAGCATTAATCAATTTCATTAAAAAAAAGTCTGGTCCCTTCCCCTGCCGACCAAACCCACTTCACCTGACCTTTCCAAACCTCAGTAGTACCCCTGATCTCCTCCCATCCAATCCCTTACCCTATCACATGTCTGGGTCTTTCAGAGGCAGGATTGATCCTCTATCAATCCTACCCCACTGTTCCAACAGCTCATCATAGCACCAGTCAACCCAAGGTCAGCACCGTTATGTTGTATGGCAGCCGTGGACATTTTGAAATGCTGGAGCAGCAAGGCAGAAGTGCAAAGGAATCACGCCTGCTCCGGAAAGACCTGGACAGAGTGACGGAGTGGGAGGAGTGGGGGGAGGTCGAGGGACAGGGGTACGATTCTTGAGCACCAGCAAGCAGTGATGTTTCTAGATAGAAGTATTTGGGGTGGCAACAGGGAGACAAACCAAGAACTGAGCGGGGCAAGCCAAAGTGACATTTACACAAATCAAGCCCCTGCCCAACCTTTAAATTGTCGTATAATTACATATAATATAGAGAGCCCAACAATAATATATGAAATACAAAAATTTTTTATTTAAAGATATCGCACAAATATACCTATATAGACAATAAAACTAAACTAGCACACTCACACATTCATACCCACAAATTAAAAAATATGTTGTATTGAGATACAATATATAACTTAGTTTATGTTACCAATAGAAGTATACAAATAATATTTCAATTGAAACTCAATAAATTATTGTAAACTTTGAATTAGAATTATGTACTGTTTGTGTCCGACAAAAGCAGATGCAAGATCTCTTCGTTTCACCCCCGTCTTTTGGGGCTTCCTCAGGGACTGATGTAAATATACACTTTATAAGTGTATTACCACACTGCAAAGCACATATCAACAATTGATTAAACCATTCGAAAAAACATACATTATCCTAACTATTGCACTTCAAACACATATACCAACCCAAATTTGCTAAAAACCTGTGACCAGTGACAAACACATATCCATAACGCCACTTGCCCCGACATTAAACACCACAAACCATATAACCCACCACACATAAAAACAATTTTCTGTATATCTTATCTCACTTATTTTTCTGTTATTTAAATCCTAGAATCTACTCCGCTTTTAATGACAACAAAAATATATCTTTATTTCCTATACCGAAACCCAAATATATTTAATACAGGCTGTACCTACCTGAATCACAACAGTTTATTCAACCTCTTATACTTCGAACTCCTTACAAGATTCCTTCAGCACAGCGTTCCCCTATATTCATTAGTCATGACTCTCGGCCATCTGAATTTAGCGGCGTTTCGTTTAACCCTTACGGTTTTCTAAACTTCCTTGCTTCTTACAGGTTGATCACATAGAAACCGCCGACCTATGATCTCAAGCCAAACATATTCTGCAACAATATAACCAAGAATTAGTTATAAAGAGTAAAACAATGTATCCTCCGCCCCAAACTGCCAAGATTACAGACTTTCAACACTCACGTCTAATCGGAAGTGACGTAGCACGACGTCACCCGCTGAGAAGTAGACTGCTAAGCTTCCCAACAAGCTTATATAAGCAGAGAATTACGCCGTCGAATAATTAATTAAATTATTGAACCTAACCAACATCATTCCAATCCCCATGTTTCTCAAAAACAAACTTTATAGAATTTACCCCTAAGACCTACCACGAACCAGACCTACCACGAACCATACCTAATAAGCCTAGAATAAACATCCAAAGGATATCATATCCATATGTTAATAGAATGCGTTCCATTCAATAGGTCCATTCAACCCCAAAGGGGCAATCGTACGCCAACTATAAATGAATTGCTGTTCAATTTTCCTTAACCTGAACAGCAATTCATTTATAGTTGGCGTACGATTGCCCCTTTGGGGTTGAATGGACCTATTGAATGGAACGCATTCTATTAACATATGGATATGATATCCTTTGGATGTTTATTCTAGGCTTATTAGGTATGGTTCGTGGTAGGTCTGGTTCGTGGTAGGTCTTAGGGGTAAATTCTATAAAGTTTGTTTTTGAGAAACATGGGGATTGGAATGATGTTGGTTAGGTTCAATAATTTAATTAATTATTCGACGGCGTAATTCTCTGCTTATATAAGCTTGTTGGGAAGCTTAGCAGTCTACTTCTCAGCGGGTGACGTCGTGCTACGTCACTTCCGATTAGACGTGAGTGTTGAAAGTCTGTAATCTTGGCAGTTTGGGGCGGAGGATACATTGTTTTACTCTTTATAACTAATTCTTGGTTATATTGTTGCAGAATATGTTTGGCTTGAGATCATAGGTCGGCGGTTTCTATGTGATCAACCTGTAAGAAGCAAGGAAGTTTAGAAAACCGTAAGGGTTAAACGAAACGCCGCTAAATTCAGATGGCCGAGAGTCATGACTAATGAATATAGGGGAACGCTGTGCTGAAGGAATCTTGTAAGGAGTTCGAAGTATAAGAGGTTGAATAAACTGTTGTGATTCAGGTAGGTACAGCCTGTATTAAATATATTTGGGTTTCGGTATAGGAAATAAAGATATATTTTTGTTGTCATTAAAAGCGGAGTAGATTCTAGGATTTAAATAACAGAAAAATAAGTGAGATAAGATATACAGAAAATTGTTTTTATGTGTGGTGGGTTATATGGTTTGTGGTGTTTAATGTCGGGGCAAGTGGCGTTATGGATATGTGTTTGTCACTGGTCACAGGTTTTTAGCAAATTTGGGTTGGTATATGTGTTTGAAGTGCAATAGTTAGGATAATGTATGTTTTTTCGAATGGTTTAATCAATTGTTGATATGTGCTTTGCAGTGTGGTAATACACTTATAAAGTGTATATTTACATCAGTCCCTGAGGAAGCCCCAAAAGACGGGGGTGAAACGAAGAGATCTTGCATCTGCTTTTGTCGGACACAAACAGTACATAATTCTAATTCAAAGTTTACAATAATTTATTGAGTTTCAATTGAAATATTATTTGTATACTTCTATTGGTAACATAAACTAAGTTATATATTGTATCTCAATACAACATATTTTTTAATTTGTGGGTATGAATGTGTGAGTGTGCTAGTTTAGTTTTATTGTCTATATAGGTATATTTGTGCGATATCTTTAAATAAAAAATTTTTGTATTTCATATATTATTGTTGGGCTCTCTATATTATATGTAATTATACGACAAGTGGATAGAGAGTTGTAGTTATTTACCCTTTTGTATATCAACCTTTAAATTGGCCATAAAGATACAATATGACAGGAATAGCCAACTCAACTCTTCAAGAGTCACAAACAGGCCAGGTTTTCAGGATATCCACAATGAATATGCATGAGTTAGATTTGCATTCACTACCTCCATTGTATGCAAATATATCTCATGCATATTCATTGTGGATATCCTGAAAACCTGCCCTGTTTGTGGCTCTTGAGGACCAGAGATGGCCAGCCCTGAAATATGAAAAGTCCCAAGGTCTTTCTGTGCAACTTAAAAAAGAAATCCAAGCCAGTTTTAACCTCTCAGTATAACAACCATTAAAATTATTTGATAGCCTCATTCAACCAATTATTATATATTGATATGAGAGTGAAATCTAAAGTCTATACAAAAAGGGCAGAATCTCAATATTAATCCTATATCTCCAATTCTGTAACAAATCTGCATCCACAGTACAAGCACCTTCCACTGCCAATCACTTTGTGAAGAAACACAAAACTCTTAACAAAAAGAAACTTATAACCTATATATCAAACCTGTCATACTATAACAACACTAACTCCCTGGACTCAAACAATAACAACCATACCTATGAAGAGGCCACATAGGAAATATTATACCAGGCGCTAAAATACCAAAACACCAATTAGGAAAACCGAACAAGTCAGGCTGCTATAGATCCTTACACAGAAACTACATACTAGCAAAATACCTCACCTTGGTAACACATGCAGAACACAAATCCTCATCCACACAGGCCATACAGTATAAATAGAAATGTACAGACAAAAACTGAACTAGAAGCCACAACAAGCCAAATTCTGTATACAGTGCAACAGTGGAAAAACAGAAAGATCATCATTCCACATAAAACACCAAACAAAAAAAATCAAGAAATATAAAACACCAACCAATGTAATGAAAGGAATAAATATTTCAAAACAGCAGACATCAAATAACATCCAGTAATTAAAAGTAATAGGGATAGAAAATAATGCTCTGCTCTCAATATCTGGGAACAGGAACAGCTCAAGGCAATCTGCTGCCTGAGGCATGGAGTAGATCGAATCACGGAGAGAGCCAAATGTGTGTTGGGGGGACGTGGTTTCATGGAGTCTGACCGTTGTAGTTATTTGAAATGTTGGGGAAGAGGGAGACTTGGAATCCTGACCCCGATGCATGGCAGATAGAGTATTGATAATATTTCTAAGAAGCTGGCAACCCTGCCAACATGCTTCCCCCGAGGATTTGGGAAATGGGTGAATGAGAGAGCTCTGTGTGAGACATTACTCTTTCAGGGCTGGTATAAAAGGTATTAGATGCCCTAGGAGAATCTTACATCCTTCTGCCTCATGCACTCCATCTCCAGCTGGCCTGCACTCCTCATACACAATTAATAATTATGCATTTATTTATGTTATTTATTTATTTAAATTTTTATATCCTGCTCTATCAACATTTATGAACTGCTTTCTTGACCCAAAAGGGAGATTTTACATGAAAAAGGACATTCACGGTACATTCTGAGGTAAAAATATCAAACATGTATATTATATTCTCAAGCAATACTGTGATGCCAACTAGAAAACCCTGCAAAAAAGACACTTGGATCCCATATTCTATTAGGCCTATTGTAAGGCTTGTTGGATGTGGGCTTGACCCTCAGAAAGTCATGAGTAAACAGAATTACCATGATAATGTAGTAAACCTCCCATACCAACCAGTGGCGTAGCTAGACAATTTGGCGCCCGGGGCAAGAGACTTCTTCGGCGCCCCCTCCCTCCATCAATGCGCGCGTGCAAATAAGATAATTTCAAAACAGCTGATGAATAGAATATCCAATAATTAAAGATTAATGCAAATTTTGAAAGCTTTACCAAACACCAATAAAATATTTCAAACAGCAGACACATCACATACTACGCAATACTTAAAATGGTAGTCAATCAAGAAAAATGAACTTAAAAAGCCACCTTTACTTACCCTCTCCAGCAGTTCTCCTCTTAAAATTTAGTAATTTCATCTTTCATCCAACTTTTCAACAAAATCAGCACCAGCCAATCAAAGGCTTCCGTCCCTTCTTCCTACTTCCACTGGTAGGTAGAAGGGAGGAGGTTTCCGATTGGCCTGTGTGGGGACAGGCAAAATGAAGGAGGCTTCCCATTGGGAAATGGGGGTAGGAAGAAAGGAGGCTTCCAATTGGCCCATGGGGGCTGGAAAAAGGAAGAAGGAAAGTAGAACGGGGTAATGGGACACCGGGAGACGCGACACACCTGCCGGTGTTTGGCGACACACTAGTGGGTCGCGACACAACTGGTTGAGAAGCACTGCCATAGAGCATCTGAGTTCCAGGAGCACCATTCTGGGCAGGATCATCCCTATAATAAATATTCTGGAGGAAAAATTAGAGAACTTCTGTGAGCCAGAGGGAATAGGAGCAGACGTACTTCAGTTTCTAGACTTCTTGCTGCAGCAGTGAAAAGACTGAAACCTCTCACAGAAAACAATATATGCTTGCTACACTTTGTGATCCACAGGTGAAAGAGAGTCTCGCCCTCCAGTCAGCCTGGGTTTCTCAATAGGCACCCATTAGATTTATGCCTAGCATGGCATACATTTAGGGGTAGCAGGCTAGCTAAGATCTGCTGCCTTCCAGCTCTGCTGAATTTAATTCAGCAGAGAACAACCTTCTGCTACCCTGTAACAGACTGTTATGGCGGGGGGAGGGAGTGAAATCACCCAATGTGCCTCCAATCCCAATATCTCACATTCATGAAGGTAGTTAGGGTATGTAAACAGGAACACCAGAAGCAGAGACACAGTGGGGAAGTAGCACAGGAACAAGTGACCACCTCAGGCAGCAGGAGCAGCGCCCTATCAGCTACCACTTCCTCCCCCACAATACACCAAAGCTATATTGCCTACAAAAAAACATCTCTCCTGACATGAGTCATAGCTAGGGTTGCTGGCAAGAGGGACCTTTGGCCCACCCCCAGCAAAGGAGACCAGAGCAGAAATTTCTGTGGAATACTATCTCGCAGAGCCTATCAAGGATGCACTGGAATACTGGGCACACGAGCCCGCAGTCTGGCTGTAGGAGTCTTGCTGCTCTCAATCTGCCTACCTATCGTGCCCCAGATGTACCACACCTTAGGGATCTTGCTGCTGCTACTACTCTGCCTACCTGCCATGCCCGAGATATGCCACCTTAGGGGTCCTGCTGCTACTGTATTTACTTGACATGCCACTGATATATTACTGTAAGGGCCTTTCTGCTGCACGCCTACCTGCCATGCCCCAGATGTACCACCTTAGGTGTCTTTGTGCTACTGCTCTGCCTACCTGCCATGCCCTTAATATACCACCTTAGGGGTCTTGCTGATATCACTTTGCCTACATGCCATACTGCTGATATACCACTTTAGAGGGCTTTGCTGCTACTGTGCCTTCCTGCCAAGCCCCAGCTGTACCACCTTTGTGATCTGCTTGTAACATGCCCCTGTTATACCACCTTATGGGTCTTCCCACTACTCTGTCTACCTGCCACACCTCTGATATACCACATTAAGAGTCTTGCTGCTATTGTGCCTACCTGTCATGCCCCAGATGTAACAACCTTTGTGGTCTTGCTGCTCCTGCACTGCCTATCTTTCTTGCCTCTGATATACTATCTTGGGTAATATGCCTACCTGACATGCCTATTATGTACCAGCATGGGAGTTTTGGTGTCACCATGTTGTTTGTAGTTTGAAATCAGCCTAGATCTCCCATCTTCTTTGTTGGTTACACTGTTCCCAGAAAAATATTTTGCAAAAAGAAAAAAAATACAAGTTTCTCCTCCCACCCTATCTCTTTTCTGGTTCTTCATTTTGTTCTGTCTACAATCCCAACCTAGTTCTCCCTCCTTGTCTCTCAAGCTGACTTTTAGCCCCTTCATCCAGTGATTTGACAGGCAAGCAGCTCCCAACCCCATGTCAGTGCGGAGCATATGGGGTGTTTTATCCTAATACTGTCCTGTAGTAGAAGGCAGGCAGCTTCAAAAATAGTGACACTGGCATCAGGGAAATGATTGCCCTGGAAGACCACATCCTGCAGATCATGGAAACATTGAATTTAAATGGCTATTTCATCTTTTAGCTCCCAATTACAAACTGCTCACCTGGATAACAGTGAATAGACAGGTTATCTCCACCCTGTACAATCAGTGCCATGCTTGCATGCAGGCACCGCTGAGAAAGATGAAGAGGAGTACCATCCATTTCACCAGCTGCATTTCAACCATCCAAAACACCCTGATGGCACATTGGTGGCAGCTAGCTGAGGAAGGGGCAAGCAACAGGTTTAGTAGGGGAAGATCGGCTGAGTAAAAGTGGGCTGTGCTGCACACCTAGGTGATGGATATCAGCCACATCTCAGTCAATATCTTAGGAGCAATAAGGACGTTGATGGAGGGCTGGCAGTTAGAGTGGAGAGACAGGACTATAGTTCCTGTGTTTTTTGGGGTTTTTTTAACAAACAGTAGTGCAAACATGAAAAAGGCAGTTAAAATTGAGGGTAATTAGAAAATCTGTTGCTTTGCACACTTACTGCACCTGGCAGTAAAGAACCTCCTGAGGGCCAAGGAGGAATATGACAGATTAGTCCTCAAGAAACTGATAGGTGCAGAAAAATAGCGGGACATTTTCACTGTAGCATGAAGGGTGGGCAGCTATTCTGTGAGAAGCCAGAAGCGGTGGAGAACACTTCTGCAGTGGTTTATTCAAGATGTAGGCACCAAGTGGAATTCCGCCTACGTAATCTAGAGAGGTTAGTGGAGCAATAGACAACTTTTCATGACTTATCCATAGAAAGTGAATTAGGTGTGCAGAATCAGATGATATGAGCCCTGAAGCCCTTCAATGATGCCACAGAGGATATCCACAAGAGCCACCCTGGGTAAGCTTACTTGCATAGTCAACATCCTGCAAGAGTAGTTATAGGGTAGGATCAGGGACTGGCATAGAGGTGTTGCTGTTTGTGGACTCCTTGTGCAGAAGATTCATGATAGGCTCAAAACCCTCGGAAGGTTACTTACAAATTTGCCACACTGCATGATCCATGGATGAAAGGGAGTATCGTCCTCTGGTCCAATAGTCTATTTAAGTGGAAGGAGATGCTGAGTGCCAGAGATAGAGGGACAATAGGGATGGAGCAGAGAAAATAGTGGGCACCCCACTCAGTACTGTCTGTATAAGAATCACGCTATCAACTACCACTTCCTCCCCGCCTTTAACCACCATCCCAAACATCCCCCCCCCCCCCATGGCCCCACACAATGGGCTCTCCTAACACAGGCCATAGCTATAGTGGTTGGAAGCATAGGGGATAATCCTCCCCCAGCAAAGGAGACTCCCAGCACAAATTTCAGTCTCATGCAATCTCTGAGGCCATCAAGGACATGGCTACAGAACTTGTTGGCATATTGGGCACTCAGGGCCACAGTTTGGCCAAATCTTGCTAAAGTGGCCTAGAATTTTCTTTCCTACTCACCAGATAGCATGCCTAGTGAATGGGTATTCTTAATGGCAGAGGACATTGTGAGTCCACATAGTTAATGGTTAATGCTAAGGTTGGTAGAAAAGTTGATCTTCCCTAAAATACATTTCCCTTTGTTGGAATTCAAGGAATTTCCATGTGAGTGGTAGGAGAACTCAGTGTGCAGCTACAGTGAACCAGTGTCAACAGTTATGGCCTTCAGCACCTTGCAGTGTGGTTTCCAGTTGCCATTCTTGCTACTGCTGCCTACCTAGCCTGCTCCTTGTTGTATTTTGCAACTGCTACTACCCAGCCTGCTTCTTTCTCCTGCCACTTCAGGTACCATTTTGCCCCTTTCATGGTGCCTTGGGGTATTTATGAAACTGTGCTTGCTGCCTGACCTTTCACTACATGCTTAGATGTGTTTATGCCACAGCACTGTTTGCCTTACCCCTCACACTATGCTTGTTGCTGATCAGACCGTTAGCATTGTTTGCTACTCTGCTTGCCTTGTGCCTGTTTCCGTGTTTTGGGATTCTACCAATAATATCCATTATTTATACAGCAACATCAGTGCATGCAGCATTATATAAGATACAGCACAGTCCTTGTTTCACTTTCCAGCAATCCGTTTGAATTCAGTTTTAAAACCTTATTTTAAATGCATTACATGGTGGCTGTTGCTCTTTCATTTTGCAGTTTATCGTTAGTTTGAAATTCAGGTTCCAAGACTGTCAAACAAAGTTAAAGGTGACTTGTGCTGTAGAAGGCACGGTGTGTGTGATTATACCAAAGAGCTGACAGTGTGCATCTGACCTCAAGCAGATCATAGTGACGGAGGTGCTCAAGGTCATACGGTGGAAATGGGATGAGAGCCGCCAGGTTTGCTGATCAGTGCTGCAACTATTGCATTACAGTGCCAAGCCCAGTTTCTGTGGGATTTGTCATTGCAAAAGCAAACCCAAAATTCTTGTATGCTGCAGTCAAAATTTCAAAACACTCCCAGGAATGCACATGCAGTGTGCACCAGCAGCAGCAGCAACAAACACAACACTAGTGTAGTCGAGAATCCGGTGTTGAACCAAACCCATCCATATTGCAATTGATTTCTCTTGGCTTTGTTCCCAAACATTTCCTGGAGCCTTTCTTTGGCTCCTTATAGTTTGTACCCCCAGTTTCCTGTGGCAGATTTTTCAAGATTCTGTGGCAAGAGCCAGCAAATTCTGTGGCAAATTTTTAAAATATCTACGGCCAATTATGTGGCAAATTTATATACTTTTGCGTATATTGGCATATTAAATATAGAGTTCCAGATTCAAAAGTTATTTAGATGGATAACTCAATAGTTATCCATTTAAATGGTTTATCTGGCTGCATTCAGCCCTTATCTGGCTACGTTCTAGCCAGGTAACTAGCCAGCCGGCTGGAATTTAGCCAGATAAGACTGGGATGTACCAGGCTGATAGGAGGTGTTTGGGGAGGAGCGAAGGTTATTCAGAGTTAGCCGGTTAACTTCTGCGGCTAACTCTGGTCGGGCTGTAGGGCAGTCTTAAAGTTAGACGGGTATATTCAGTGGCACGAATATACCCTGCTAGTTAGCCAGTTACATTAGTACAGCCACACAGTGGCTGAATATGGACCTCATAGGTTTTTCCTGACTTTATGAAAATAAAGTCATTTTCTAGCATTGCTGCATCCAGTTAATTAATTTTGTTCTTTATCAGGAGGGGAAGTGGATCTTAATGATTGCTGCTGGGGAGGAAGAAGGTGAAGGAATCTTGGGATGGGAAAAGATTAGAAAGAGGAGGGATATGATCTCGGGCAGGAGGCACAGAAGGAGAAGAGATGAGGCAGGACAGAGGCACAGAGGTAGAAGAGGATGGGATTGGGTGAATCAAGGAAGAGGAAGAAAGGGGACAAAAGGAGGAAGGGAGGGAAGGAAGGAAGGGGGAATATGTATTTATTTATTTATTTTAAACTTTTTATATACCAACATTAGTGTACAACATCGTACCGGTTTACATTTGAACTGACAGGTAGAAAATACAAAGAACAGGGGTAGGGGGAAGGGAAATCATAAAATGCAAAGCAAACTAAAGATGACGGTGGAAAGTGCAGCAAAAACTATCAACTTAGAATGCTTTAGAATATGGAGTCAGGAGAGGATGGGATGATCTACATACACCATTCCCCCCCCCTCCCCCGACATTTATCCTCTCACACACTCACATGCCACACTTCCTTCAGTCCTCTCAACACCTCCACACCCTCTAAAATCCTCCCGATCACTTTAACACCACACGCTGCTTTGATCACACCACACGGCTCCTCAGTCCCCTTATTCCCTCAAAATTCATAGCATTTCCAGTCTCCTCAATCACTCTTTCTCCCTCATCTCCTCATTCGTAGGCAAATCTGCCTCATCTGCGCCCCCCCTGGCACACTTGAACAGGACCCATCACCACTCATTGAATACATCTCCGACAACATAAAGTCAGACACACCCGCAGTGATACTCGGAGACTTCAATCTCCACATAGACACCCACCCCAACACACCTGCTTGTGAAACCCTACTTCTTACCCTCAAAGCTCTGGGCTTCAGACAGCTAATCTCTGAGCCCACACACAAAGCTGGCCACACCCTCGACCTCCTCTTTGTAAACACATGCATTACAGTACCCCAAACACCCACCACCACCCCTGTCCCATGGTCAGACCATTTTCTCATCAATGCCCACCTCACCATCAATACTGATACACCAATCGCAAGCTCACTTAAAAAAACAATTTCCCTCCATAAACAATGCTCCTCGGAGGAACTCTCCCTAGCATTCAGCAAAGTAAATGAAAACCTCGACTTAACAAACCCAGACACTGCCCTTCTATCTTGGAATAAGTCCATTTCCAACATAGCCAATGATCTTTGCCCCATCATCCATAAAACTATAACGCCCACACGTACCGAGAGAAAGCCATGGTACACCGATGAACTTAGAAAACTAAAACAAGACCTCAGAACCAAAGAACGTACCTGGCATAAACAGCCTACACCCACACACAAAATGGCCTACAAACACACATTGCATTCTTACCGACAAGCAACCATCCACGCCAAACGCGACTTCTACGCAGCAAAAATCCACAGTTATAAATTCAATCCAAATGCTTTATTTTGCCTTGTTACGGAACTCACAAAGTCCCCCTTTCCATCCTCACAAGAAAACAAACAGCATAGAGAAATGTGAGAATCTAGGCCGTCTACTTTCAAAATAAAATCTCCAAAATTCTAACGTGCCTACCCCCTAAACCCCGCACCCACAGACCCACTACCAATCGACAACAACACTAACCTCAACTCCCTTGACACTACCTCCGTGATGGAAGTGGAATCCATACTAAAAAAGATGCGACCATCCACTCATAGCGCAGACACCATTCCATCAAAAATACTACTCTCCATTCCTCTGCCATTGCAAGACCTATAGCAGATATCGTAAACTGCTCCATCATTTCCGGGAAAGTCCCCCGACCCACTTAAACTTGCCATCGTGAAGCCACTACTAAAGAACCCACCCTTGACCACAATGACCCTGCAAATTACAGACCCATTTCCAATCTGCCCTTCATATCTAAAATCTTGGAGAAAGTGGTTAACACCCAACTATCCGATTTCCTAGAAGAAAATAATATCCTACACCCCACCCAATATGGTTTTCGTAAAGACCGCAGCACCGAAAAACTCCTACTCGCACTAACGGATACCGTTCTCAAAGGCATGGACCACGGACAATCATATTTACTCGCCCTTCTCGATATCTCAGCCGCGTTCGATACCGTAAATCATCAAATCCTCTTATCACGATTAGCAGAGATAGGCATCTCAAACACAGCCTTATCCTGGTTCTCCTCATACCTAGAACATCGCAAATACTTAGTCAAGCTCGATGATTTTGAATCCACACACATTCCCCTCACACAAGGGGTACCCCAAGGCTCCTCTCTATCCTCCACCCTCTTCAATATATACTTACTCCCTCTCTCTGGCCACCTCCTCTCTAAACTAGGACTAAAATTCTTCCTGTACGCTGACGACGTACAAATACTTATTCCAATTCAAAAATCCATCAGCGAAACCCTTCAATACTGGGAAACATGCTTGACATCCATTAACTCTCTCCTCTCCAATCTCCATCTAGCACTTAACACATCGAAAACTGAAATCCTCATCCTAGCTAACCAACCCCTCAACTCAATCCACCAAATGATCCTCGACGCCTCACAATTTCACACACTACCGCCCAGTGTCAGAGATTTAGGAGTAACCCTAGACAATCAACTCTGCTTCAAATCCCACATTAAATCACTCCTAAAAGGAGGCTTCTACAAACTACAAATCCTCAAAAAACTTAAGCCCCTTCTCCACGCCCATGACTTCCGCACGGTTATGCAAACCACCATACTTACCAAACTCGACTATTGCAACTCCCTCCTCTTAGGACTCCCCCGCCTCTACCATTAACCACTCCAAATCCTCCAAAATGCCATGGCAAGAATCTTAACAAACACCAGAAAAACTGACCACATCACTCCCATACTCCAAGACCTCCATTGGCTCCCCATCACCTTCCGTTCCCAATATAAAACACTTACCATCCTCCACAACACACTACACAACAACAATTCACCCTGGCTTGAAGACATGCCACAATTCCGTCAATCTAACCGCCCCACCAGAAACTCCCTTGCTGGCACTCTCCAAACTCCCTCACTTAAAATTGGACACCTCACCGCCACTAGGGATAGAGCCTTCTCCATTGCGGGCCCTACCCTCTGGAATTCACTACCCGTCACACTCCGCTTAGAACCATCCCTGAGCCATTTCAAAAAAGGAATCAAGACCTGGCTCTTTAAACAAGCATACCCTAATTCCACCCAATCCTAGCCAATGTTTGCCCATTACTCACCTTAATCCCAACCTAGGCTATACCCTTACCTGATCCTTATCAACCACCCCAGAACCTTCCCCACCCCACACCCCCCCCTGCAACCTTCCCCCCCCACACCCCCCCCTCTGTAACCTCACTGTGTATCAAGTGCACAAGCCCCGCGCTACTGTAATCAAGTTCCACATGCTAAATGTGTCAAGTGCACATGCCATGTAACATTGTATATTAGTTCATTTGCATATATAACCCTAACCGAATGCAAATAGTTGTATCGCTGCTTGTTAAATATCCTCTCTTTTACTTGTGTACTCACCCAGTTATCCCCTCCCCTGTTCATTGTATTTTCCTTTCCTTCTCAGTTTTTTGTAAACCGACATGATGTGTCCTACGAATGCCGGTATAAAAAAGTTAATAAATAAATAAATAAATTCGTGCCACACAACCCTTTCAATCACTTCACTTACCTTCACAGCCCCACCAATCCCCTCACTCATTCAATCCCTTCCCATATCACCTCCGATTCTCCCACACCCATTCTTCTTCCCCTTCATCTCTCAAATGCATTTCCTGCTCTATCAATCTTATTCCTCCATACCCATCACTCACTCTCGTCACCCTGCAGCTCTCACTCTCATCCACTCTCTTCAGAACCCTTCAGATCCTCTTAATCATTCTTTGTCCCCTGCTCCTCTCGTGCCCTCTTTCTGCAAACCCTCAGATCTTCTCAGCCACTCTTGTACCCCTATATCTTTCACTCTCTCTACCCTCAATCCCTCAGGTGCCCTCATGCAATCTTCCTCCCCCACCCCTCAATCACTATTCCATCACTCTGCATCCCCTGGAATCTCTTCACTGTCTTAGCCCCTCCCCCATCCTTTCACTCACTTTCCCATCAGATGTACAGCAGCAGTGCGTCAGCTCAGGCCACATCATTCTCCTCTGCATCAGAGGCTGGTGACATGCTTTGAATCATGTAGGACACCATAGTGCTGCATGGTTCATAGCATACAGGTGAGGCCCAGCAGCATAAAAACATAGGATCATAAGACTTGCCACACTGGGTCAGACCAAAGGTCCATCAAGCCCAGTATCCTGTTTCCAATAGTGGCCAATCCAGGTCACAAGTACCTGGCAGGATCCCAAGGGGCAGATAGATACCTTGCTACTTATCTCAGGGATAAGCAGTGGATTTCTGCAACTCCAACTTAGTTATGATTTATGGACTTTTACTCCAAGAACTTGTCCAAACATTTTTTAAATACAGCTACACTAATAGCTTTCACCACATCCTCTGGCAATGAATTCCAGAGCTTAATTATGCATTGAATAAAAAAAAATGTTTTCTTATCAGTTTTAAATGTATCACCTATTAACTTCGTTGTGTTTCCCCTAGTCTTTGTTTACTCTTTCAAAGAGTGCAATCAATTAACGTTTACTCATTTCAATCCACTCATTATTTTATAGACTTCTATCATATCTCCCCTTAGCCATCTCTTCTACAAGCTAAAGAGTCCTAATATCTTTTAGAGTTGTGCAAAGCCCGAACCTTTTGGTTCGGGCTTCATTTTCGGCAAGCCGTGGGAAATTTTGTATTTCTCACGGTTTGGGCCTTTGTAATTCGAGGGACCCGAATTTCTGGTTAGTGCACGTTAACATTTTAATGTTAGCACGCACTAACGGGAGCTAGTGCACACTAACCAGAAAACCGAATGTTCCTGAAATTTTGGGAAAATTTGGTTCTGTTTTCAGGTTCCCTGAACCAGGATGAATTAGGAAATTTCGTTGAAATTGCCTAATTCGTCCTAAACGATTGCACATCCCTAATATCTTTAGCCTTTCCTCATAGGGGAATTGTTCCATCCCCTTTATCATTTTGGTTGCCTTTCTCTGTATCTTCTCTAATTCTGCTATTTCTTTTTTGAGATGTGATGACCAGAACTGCACACAATACTCAAGATGAGGTCTCACCATGAGGTGATACCGAGGCATTATCATGTTCTCTGTTTTATTCTTCATTCCTTTCCTCATAACCCCTAACAATCTATTTGCTTTCTTGACTGCTGCTGCACACTTAGCAAAAGATTTCAATGTATTTTCAATGATGACACCTAGCTCCTTTTCCTGAGTGGTGACTCGAAATGCAGAACCTTGCATTGTGTAACTATAATTTGGGTTACTCTTTCCTAACTGCATCACTTTGTACTTGTCTACATTAAATTTCATTTGCCATTTGCATGCCCAGTCTCCCAGTTTTGCAAGGTCCTCTTGCAATTTCTCACAGTTCTCTTGTGATTTAACAACTTTGAAAAATGTTGTGTCATCAACAAATTTGATCACCTCATTTGTTCCCATTTCCAGGTTGTTTATAAATATATTAAAAACCAGTGGTCCCAGAACAGATCCACTATTCACCTTTCTCCACTGGGAAAATTTACCATTTAGCCCTTCTCTCTGTTTTCTATCTTTTAACCAGTTCCCAATGTACAAGAGGATGCTGCTCCCTATCCCATGACTTTTTAATTTCCTAAGACGTCTCTCATGAGGGACCTTGTCAAACGCTTTCTGGACATCCAGATACACTATAATCAACTGGCTCACCTTTATCCACATGTTTATTTACACCCTGAAAAAGAAAAAAAAAAAAGGAATAACCCACCCTTTGGCACTACATTGCTGCAGACAAGCCAGAATCACTTCAGGGTGACAAACAAGGCCTTCACCACCATTGCTGCTCCTACTTATGCTCGGGTTCCCTGGTTTCCTGTGTGAATAATGAGCAATTCTGTGGGAAGCCTTGAATTCTGCAAACTTTCCCATGGCTCTGGAATCACAGGAAACTAGGGGCCTGTTTATGATGGAGAGGGGATAGCCCTATGTTGTCAACAGATTTCTATTCACCGCGGAAACTGTTTCAGCCTTTTTCTTCTGCTTCTCAACTAGTTTCACAGCACACATTTTCAAGGGCTCGATTCACTCAGATTCTAGCAGACAGTATTTATGGACCTCAGCAAAATCCAAAGCTTATATCATAAAAGTGCTATATACTGGCACTGACTATCTGTGACTAAATGAATAAATTCCCTTTTCATGGGTTCTGAAGCACGGGACATAGCATCTATGCATGTGCCTCACTACATCTGGAACTGGGAAAGAAAGCTAAATAAGCAGGATTGTGCTGTGATGTTAACTCAGATTAAGGATGAGAAGTAAAAAAAAACCCACTTGCCAACATTTCATTCAGTGCCTTACCTTATTTAAATATGTTCAAGAGCTCGTACATGCCCCTGTCTCATAATTATCTAAGGGGAAAAAAACAAAAGAAAACAGAAATTTATTAATACTGGTTGAAAAAGAGTGACATAAGAAGAATGTAATATGTATGAGTTAAGGAAGGCTTGCATGAATGCAGAAATCCAAAAAGGAAGAAAAGAATGTGTCTCATCCTCCTTGGCATGCCCTCAATGCCTTATCAGCAACACTACACATCAAGTTATTTATACAAATGAATTTATTTATACAAATTTATAGCCCGTCCATCCACAAATCTCATGGGTTCAGTGACTTTGAACTCTGCTGTTTACAAACTGGCGATCCCTTTATTACGAGAAGTAAATGTTGTTTTCGTCCTTGCAAGAGCAATGCAATTCCAAGACAGTGGCTTAAAGTGTTTTATTGGACTTTACACATTTTTACTAGAGTTCGCATTCGAAATTTTATATGCAAAATCTAGTTAAAGATAGAAATGATAATTATGGACTGACACGATTAAACCGAGATGTGAAATTTACAAGTATATTCACACTGTTATAAGGTCTTAATGACATGTAACTATTGGCATCACAATATTTGTTGATAGGTGGTATTTCTTGGTGACCGTATACCTCCCTAAAAAAATATTTCCAGTTTTGGATTGATTGTGTCATTTGGATTTCTACATATCTACTTAGCCATATATGAACATAAGAACATAAGATATGCCATACTGGATCAGACCAGGGGTCCATCAAGCCCAGTATCCTGTGTCCAACAGTGGTCAAGCAAGTCACAAGTACCTGGCAAGTACCCAAACATTAAATGAATAGATCCCAAGCTACTAATCCTTTTTCATTAATAGCAGTTTATGGACATCTGCTCTAGGAACTTATCCAAACCTTTTTTAAACCCAGTTACACTGACTGCCATAACCACATAGTCTGGCAATGAACTATGTGTTCAGAGAACATTCTTTTTCAGTCATTTGTTTTAAATGAGCTACTTGCTAACTTCATAGAGTGCCCCCTAGTCCTTGTATTATCCGATAAATAACCAATTCACATTTACCCATTCAAGTCTTTTCATGATTTTGTAGACCTCTATCATATCCCCCCTCAACCATCTCTTCTTTAAGCTGAACAGCCCTAACCTCTTTAGCATTTCCACCTAGGGGAGCTGTTCCATCCCCTTTATCATTTTGGTCGCCTTTTTTTGTACTCTCTCCAGTGCAACTATATCTTTTTTGAGATGCAGTGACCAGAACTGCACACAGTTTTCAAGGTGCAGTCTCATCATGGAGCTATACAGAGGCATTGTGACATCCACCATTTTATTCACCATTCCCTTCCTAATAATTCCTAACATTCTGTTTGCTTTTTTGACTACCACAGCACACTGAGCTGAAGATTTCAATGTATTATCCACTGACGCCTAGATCTCTTTCCTAGGTGGTAACTCTTAATGTGTAACCACAGCAAGGGTTATTTTTCCCTGTATGTATCAGTTTGCACTTGTCCACATTAAATTTCATCTGCTATTTGGGCGCCCAGTCTTACAAAGTCCTCCTGCAATTTGTCACAATCTGCTTGAGACTTAACTACTCTGCATAATTTTGTGTCATCCATAAATTTAAGCACCTCACTCATTGTGCCCCTTTCCAGATCATTTATAAATATATTAAAAAGCACTGGTCCTAGTACAGATCCCTGAGGCACGCCACAGTTTACCTTTTTCTACTGTGAAAACAGACCATTTAATCCTACTCTCTGTTTCTTGTCTTTTAACCAGTTTGTAATCCACAAAAGGACATCGCCTCCAATTCCATTACTTTTTAGTTTTCTTAGAAGACTCTCATAAGGGAATTTGTTGAATGCCTTCTGAAAATTCCAATACACCGCATCAACCAGTTCACCTTTGTCCACATGTTTATTCACCCATTCATAAAAATGTAGGCGATTTGTGAGCAAGGCTTCCCTTGGGTACATCAATGCTGGCTGTATTCCATTAAAAAATATCTATCTAAATGTTCTGTGACTTTATTCTTTATAACAGTTTCCACGATTTTTCCTGGCACAAGTCAGGCTCACCCGTCTATAGTTTCCTGGATCTCCTCTGGAGCCCTTTTTAAATATTGGGGTTACATTGGCCACCTTCCAGTCTTCAGGTACAATGGATGATTTTAATGATAGGTTACAAATTTTTATTAACTAGTCTGAAATTTCATTTTTTAGTTCTTCCAGAACCCTGGGGTGTATACTACTCTTCAGTTTGTCAATCTGGCCTACTGCATCTTCCAGGTTCACCATAATTCAGTTCAGTTCATCTGAATCATCACCCTTGAAAACCATCTCTGGAAGAGATATCTCCCCAACATCCTCTTCAGTAAACACTGAAGCAAAGAATTTGTTTAGGCTTTCCACAATAGCCTTATCTTCCCTAAGTGCACTTTTAACCCCATGATCATCTAACGGTCCAGCCGACTCTCTTGCAGGCTTTCTGATTCAGATATATTTAAACAAGTTTTTATTATGAGTTTTTGCCTCTCTGGCCAACTTCTTTTCAAATTCTCTCTTAGCCTGTCTTATCAATGTCTTATATTTAACCTGCCAATGCTTATGCTTTATCCTATTTTCCTCTGATGGCTCCTTCTTCCAATTTTTGAATGAAGATCTTTTGGCTAAAATAGCCTCTTTCACCACATTTTTAAACCATGTCAGCAATCAATTGGCCTTCCTTCCATCTTTCTTAATGCAGGGATTACATCTGCACTGCACTTCTAAGATGGTATTTTTAAACAATGACCATGCCTGTTGCACACTCTTTACCTTTGTAGCTGCATCTTTCAGGTTTTTTTTAACTATTTTCCTCATTTTGTCAAAGTTTCTCTTTTAAAAGTTTAGTGCTAGAGCCATGGATCTACTTACTTTCTCCCTTCCTGTCATTAATTCAAATTTGACCATGTTATGATTATTATTGCTATGCGGCCCCACCACCATTACCTTTCTCATCAGATCATAGTCTCCACTGAGAATTAGATCTAAAATTGTACCCTCTCTTGTTGGTTCCTGAACAAATCCTTCAGAAAACTGTCATTTATTAAATTTAGAAACTTAATCTCTCTAACATGTCCTGATGTTACATTTACCCAGTCAATATTGGGGTAATTGAAATCTAACAATCAACAGAAGCCAACCTTGCACATAAGCAAGTATTCATCTAGACAGGTGCAGGACAGAAAGTGAAGTTCCATTCAAAATTCAAACGTGTATTTATTATATAACTGAATTTTCATAGTTCATTCAATACGGCAACTCCTTCATTCAATACGGCAACTCCTTCAATACTGCGGTCCCTCCTGATGCAGTTCACACGAAACACGGACCGTGTCGGGGGACAAGTATTTAAAATATTCTTTGTTTACCTGAAGGAGTTGCCGTATTGAATGAACTATGAAAATTCAGTTATATAATAAATACACGTTTGAATTTTGAATGGAACTTCACTTTCTGTCCTGCACCTGTCTAGATGGGTAATTGAAATCTCCCATTATTACTGAACTACCAACTTGGTTAGCTTCCCTAATTTCTCTTAACATTTCACTTTTCATCTCATCATTTTGGCCAGGTAAATGGTAGTATTAGGGATGTGAATCGTTTTAGGACGATTAAAATTATCGTCCGATAATTTTAATATCGTCTTAAACCGTTATGGAACACAATACAATAGAGATTCTAACGATTTATCGTTATAAATCGTTAGAATCGTGAGCCGGCACACTAAAACCCCCTAAAACCCACCCCCGAACCTTTAAATTAAATCCCCCACCCTCCCGAACCCCCCCCCAAATGACTTAAATAACCTGCGGGTCCAGCGGCGGTCCGGAACGGCAGCGGTCCGGAACGGGCTCCTGCTACTGAATCTTGTTGTCTTCAGCCGGCGCCATTTTCCAAAATGGCGGCGGCCATAGACGAACACGATTGGACGGCAGGAGGTCCTTCCGGACCCCCGCTGGACTTTTGGCAAGTCTTGTGGGGGTCAGGAGGCCCCCCCCAAGCTGGCCAAAAGTTCCTGGAGGTCCAGCGGGGGTCAGGGAGCGATTTCCCACCGCGAATCGTTTTCGTACGGAAAATGGCGCCGGCAGGAGATCGACTGCAGGAGGTCGTTCAGCGAGGGTTCCGGCACCTCGCTGAACGACCTCCTGCAGTCGATCTCCTGCCGGCGCCATTTTCCGTACGAAAACGATTCGCGGCGGGAAATCGCTCCCTGACCCCCGCTGGACCTCCAGGAACTTTTGGCCAGCTTGGGGGGGGCCTCCTGACCCCCACAAGACTTGCCAAAAGTCCAGCGGGGGTCCGGAAGGACCTCCTGCCGTCCAATCGTGTTCGTCTATGGCCGCCGCCATTTTTCGGCGCCATTTTGGAAAATGGCGCCGGCTGAAGACAACAAGATTCAGTAGCAGGAGCCCGTTCCGGACCGCTGCCGTTCCGGACCGCCGCTGGACCCGCAGGTTATTTAAGTCATTTGGGGGGGGGGTTCGGGAGGGTGGGGGATTTAATTTAAAGGGTCGGGGGTGGGTTTTAGGGGGTTTTAATGTGCCGGTTTTGCGATTTTACGTTTTTTCGATTTCTTATGATTTTTCACGATTTTTCACGATATTTTACCCCCCCAAACGGCAACAATACGATTCCCTCCCCCTCCCAGCCGAAATCGATCGTTAAGACGATCGAGGACACGATTCACATCTCTAGGTAGTATACTCCTATCGCTTTTCTCTTCTCCAACACACCACAGATTTCTACCCATAAAGATTTGATTGTGCATTTAGCCTCTTACAGGATCTTTACCTTGTTGGACTCTATGGCAGCCCAGTCAAAAAGCACCACCCTGCTACCTCTTGTCATTCAACATAATTTGTCCCCTGGTATAGCACTAGCTCATTGCCAATTAAGTCTATGTTATCTAGTGGTGTGATTACATTTCTTTTTCGTCCTTGTTTCATTTTCAGGTTGGGGGTGGATGGCCTTCCCCAGGATTGAAATTTCTTTTTCAATGCCAATTTTGTAAAAAAAAACCCAAAAAACCCCACCCTAACCCTTCAAATTTAATAAATACAATGCCCCCAACCCTCCTGACCCCCAAGACTCACTGAAAGTCCCTGGTGGTCCAGCAGGGGGCCCGGGAGCAATCTCCCGCTCTCTGGCCATCAGTAATCAAAATGGCGCCAGTGGCCCTTTGCCCTTACCAAGTAACAGGGGCTACCAGTGCCCACTGGTGGGCCTCTGTCACATGATAGGAGCAATGGATGGCTCATGCCATTTTTTAAGATGACACCGGCCGTCCATTGCTCCTATCATGTGACAGGGGACGGTCAATGGCACCAGTTGCCCCATCACATGATAAGGGCAAAGGGCCACCGGCTCCATTTTGATTACTGGCAGCTGAGAGATCACTTCCAGGACCCCCGCTGAACCACCAGGGACATTGGGGGAGTCTTAGAGGAGTCGGGAGGGTGGAGGGGTTATATTTAATTAAATGTAAAGGGTTGGGGCGGGTTTGAGGTTTTTTTTTACTAGATGTGCCCTTCCCCCCCCAAAAAAAAAATAATAGGAAAACAACACAAAATGTTGTGGGTTTTCCTTTTGTTTTTTTTACTTCCCAAAATGCAATGAAATAGGAAATATTGCCTTTATTTCCTATTTCATTGCAAATGACTGCATCTCTGATGCTATTATTCACTGCTATACACTCTAATAGGGATGTGCATTCGTTTGTGTCAAAATAGGTAACATAGACGATATTTCCTATTTCGTTGTGTTTCGGGGGGCCGATGAAACGATAGGAAAACCCACGAAATTTCGTGCAGTTTTCTTATCGTTTTTTTGGGGGGAGGGGGGAGAAAGGACACATTAAAAAAAAACAAAAAAAAACCCCACCCCAACCCTTCAAAATTGCAACCCCCACCTTCCCAATCCCCCGACTTGCCCAACCCCCCCCCCCCCCCCCAATACTTACCGAAAGTCCTTGGTGGTCCAGCGGGGTTCCAAGAGTGATCTCCCCCTCTTGGGCCATCAGCTGCCACTAAATCAAAATGGTGCTGATGGCCCTTTGCCCTTACCATGTGATGGGCTATCGGTGCCATTGGTCGGCCCCTGTCACATGGTAGGAGCAATGGATGGCCCATGCCATCTTAAATGGATCCAGCCGGCCAATGGCATTGATAGCCCTTGTCACATGGTAAGGGCAAAGGGCCACGGCACCATTTTGTTTACTGGCAGCTGACGGCATGAGAGTGGGAGATCGCTCCTGGGACCCCCGCTAGACCACCAGGGACTTTCGGTATGTTTTGGGGGGGTTGTAATGAATTAAATCTGAAGGGTTGGGGTGGGTTGTTTTTTTTTTTGGTTCGGGACAGCCAAAAAAAAATCAGCCTGAACCGCGTGAAACAAAATTTCCCGCAGCGGGCCAATAACGAAGGCCGAACCAAAAGGTTCGGCCGAATCACCTCTTTAAACTCTAACTCTCCTATCTGGCTTCTTAGACTTCTGGTATTATTTATTTATTTATTTATTTATTTATTTATTTAAATCTTTTCTATACCGACTTTCGTGATACAAATCAAATCAAATCGGTTTACAGGGAACAGAGACATTAACAATAACAATAAACAGTGAATCATAACCAGAAGGAGCAAAAAGTTACATTAAAACAAGGGAATGCAACTGGGAAGATGGAAATGCAGAGGGGAATTAGCATACAAACATTACAAAGTGTGTTTTTTGTTTATATTAACATTCTACTTTTCAGTTGTCAGGAATAATTTGGAATCTTTCATCTCAGGTGAGTCTTTAATTATTGGCACATGGACTACTTTTCTTATTATTGGAACCTCTCTGTTGGGATGCCCTAACTCTAAATCTTTTTTAGTATCCTTCGAAGATACCTCCCTCCAAATCATGCGCTGCTGAGCGACTGTCTGCTTTCCCCTTTGTTCTAGTTTAAAAGCTGCTCTATCTCCTTTTTAAAAGTTAGTGCCAGCAGCCTGGTTCCACCCTGGTTAAGGAGGAGCCCACAACTTCCAAAAAGATTCCCCCCTTCTCCAAAAGGTTCCCCAGTTCCTTACAAAACTGAAACCATCTTACTTGCACTATCATCTCTTCCACGCATTGAGACTCCAGAGATCTGCCTGCCTCTGGTGACCTGCGCGTGGAACAGGGAGCATTTCAGAGAATGCTATCCTGGAGGTTCTGATTTTCAGCTTTCTACCGAAGAGCCTAAATTTGGCTTCCAGAACTTCCCTCCCACACTTTCCTATATCGTTGGTGCCCACATGTACCACGTCAGCCGGCTCCTCCCCAGCACTGTCTAAAATCCTATCTAGGTGACATGTGAGGTCCGCAACCTTCGCACCAGGCAGGCTTATTACCAAGCAATCCTCACACCCACCAGCCACCCAGCTATTCACATTTCTAATAAACAAATCACTAACTATGACGGCTGACCTAAGCCTTCCATCCTGGGCAGATCATGAGAGGTCATGAACGAGTAGATGTGACTCGGTTATCTTCACTTTCGAATAATAGAAGGACTAGGGGGCATTCCATGAAGTTAGCAAGTAGCACATTTAAGACTAATCAGAGAAAATTCTTTTTCACTCAACGCACAATAAAGCTCTGGAATTTGTTGCCAGAGGATGTGGTTAGTGCAGTTAGTGTAGCTGGGTTCAAAAAAGGTTTGGATAAGTTCTTGGAGGAGAAGTCCATTAATGGCTATTAATCAATTTTACTTAGGGAATAGTCACTGCTATTAATTGCATCAGTGTTTGGGTAATTGCTAGGTTCTTCTGGCCTGGTTTTGGCCTCTGTTGGAAACAGGATGCTGGGCTTGATGGACCCTTGGTCTGACCCAGCATGGCAATTTCTTATGTTCTTATGTTCTCAGTGTGAGAGGACAATGCGTCACCTGAAGAGCAGGTCCTTGCTACAGGATCATTTCCTGCTGCACCAGGTTGATGCTCTCCAACCAGGAGACCTTCCTCCTCCAAGGCAGCACCAGGGCTGCCAGACTGTAGTTGGGACTTGGCTACTATGTCCCTGAAGGTCTCCTCTGTATACCTCTCTTTCTGCCTCAGCTCCTCCAGGTCTGCCACTCTAGTCTCCAGAGATTGGATTTGTTCTTTGAGAGACAGGAGCTCTTTGCACCAGGTGCACACATACAACCTCTCACCGGCGGGTAAAAAAATCATACATGTGACACTTGATGCAAAAGACTGATTTTAGAAGGTTAACTCTATTTTAACCCATGTACATAAGCATTTGGAAGATTACCCCATAACACATTTACAGCTCAAAAATGACTATACATATCAGCTTAGCACAAGAAGGATAAGGGAATGCTCATCTGCCTCAAACTATTCTCAGCCTTCAACAGTTCACAACCTAAACACACCCAACACAGGAGAGGTACATTACAAACTGGACCACTACAACAGACCCCCAAATTAGCTAACTATAGACACCAGTTCTAATTAATTAAAGCAACCTCACACTACCTTCTAGAGCTCAGGTGATCTACTGAGTCACGATCTAACCTCGCTGAGTTGCTGCCACAGCATCTGATGGTTCCAACTCCTCTTCTGCCTCCTGTGGATTCCGTTTCCCAGCTTCCACGGGGTCTTCTGCCAGCCCAGGTAGATAAAAAGTGATACATCTGTAACAGTCCACAGAAAGTTATGGTAGGTTACATGCAGAACTTGCACCTATTTTCAAAACAAACTTACAATGTAAGATCACTTTGGAAAATTACTCCTGGAAAAACCACCCAGACACAGACACAGACAACACTTTAATGAGTGGAAAAGGCTTCGAAAACTCCTTGTAATGCCAGATATACATATTGTAGAGCATTCAGCAAATCACAAAATCTTTTGCATACCTTTGCAAAAGTTGGAGCAGAAAGCTTTCAAATAATGAAACCATTTCAAATTAATGCTTACTTATTTTTTTGTTAATTTTAGAGCAATATTTTTGTGTGTGTTTCAACTCTCCTGTCAGTTGGCTTTCTCCCAATGCAGACAGTATGAAAATTGTCCCCCTTTATTGTTGAATTTTATCGTGTAATAACCTAATGTATAAGTTACATTATTATTGTTTACAAATTTGTTTCGCTATATTTAATTTTGATTGTAAAGCTTGTTGCTAATTTAATGTTCTCTGTAAACCGAGGTGATGTTTGCTAACGAACCGCGGTATATAAAAATCCTTAAATAAAATAAATAAATAAATAGTCATTTTAGGGGTCGTTTTATAGCAGCTCACCTAAGAAAATCAACAAAAACTTGCATAATGAGTTTCAAAGTAAACTTATGGACGCATATTTTGCTTTGAAAATTACCCCACCAAACAAGCCGCACACAATTGCACCTGCTAATTCGTGCACAGGAAATGTCTGAGGAGATTTACACACATACTTCCTGAAAATGCAAAAGTCAGCTTGTGAATCCCCAGTTCCACCTTCGGGTAAACTTACGTGCATGCAGGACAGAGATAAGTTTACCCATATATGGGAAGTCTGATAGGGAGCCATTTCCATGGGCAAAGCTCCATTCTATGGAATGGAACAGCTCCCCTATGAGGAAAGACTAAAGAGGTTAGGACTTTTCAGCTTGGAGAAGAGACGGTTGAGGGGGGATATGATAGAGATGTTTAAAATCATGAGAGGTCTAGAACGGGTAGATGTGAATCGGTTATTTACTAGGGGTGTGCATTCGGATTGACCGCATTAGTAAAACGCAACTCATATTTTTTTTTTACTTAAAAAATTGATTCGACATAAACGATCGGATTTCCCACATATCGAACATAGATATGTTCGATATGTGGGAAATCGCGATTGTTGAGCCAAAATAAAAATATAAACCCCCTCACCCTCCTTAATCCCCCCCCCCCGACTTACCACAACTCCCTGGTGATGGAGCGAGGAGTGAGGACGCCATTTCTGCAATCCTTGGCGAGAAGCATGTGACGTCGGCGGCACGTCGAGTGACGCCGGCGTCACGTGATTCCCGGCTCGTTCGCGCCGGACGGCTCGTTCGGCCCAAAAAGAACTTTTGGCCAGCTTGGGGGGGTCAGGAGGCCCCCCCAAGCTGGCCAAAAGTTCTTTTTGGGCCGAACAAGCCGTCCGGCGCGAACTTGCCGGGAATCACGTGACGTCGCGTCTGAGTGACGCGGCGCCACGTGATTCCCGGCGAGTTCGCGCCGGACGGCTCGTTCAGCCCAAAAAGAACTTTTGGCCAGCTTGGGGGGGTCAGGAGGCCCCCCCAAGCTGGCCAAAAGTTCTTTTTGGGCCGAACGAGCCATCCGGCGCGAACGAGCCGGGAATCACGTGACGCCGCGTCACTCGACGTGCCACCGACGTCACATGCTTCTCGCCAAGGATTGCAGAAATGACGTCCTCACTCCTCGCTCGATCACCAGGGAGTTGTGGTAAGTCTGGGGGGGGGATTAAGGAGGGTGAGGGGGTTTAAATTTTTTTTTTGCACATATGTACATATACCCAACTCATTGGATTTTTTTTATGTCCATATTGGCCGCAAGTGGGACCCCCTTTCGGACATAAAAAATATGAACATAAAATTTTGCTCTGCACATCCCTATTATTTACTCTTTCGGATAATAGAAAGACTAGGGGGCACTCCATGAAGTTAGCATGTGACACATTTAAAACTAATCGGAGAAAGTTCTTTTTTACTCAACGCACAATTAAACTCTGGAATTTGTTGCCAGAGGATGTGGTTAGTGCAGTTAGTATAGCTGTGTTTAAAAAAAGGATTGGATAAGTTCTTGGAGGAGAAGTCCATTACCTGCTATTAATTAAGTTGACTTAGAAAATAGCCACTGCTATTACTAGCAACAGTAACATGGAATAGACTTAGTTTTTGGGTACTTGCCAGGTTCTTATGGCCTGGATTGGCCACTGTTGGAAACAGGATGCTGGGCTTGATGGACCCTTGGCCTGACCCAGTATGGCATGTTCTTATGCCTTTGAAAATTGCCCTAACTTGTCAGTTTGTCGGGATTGCACTGAGTTTTGTTTAGCTGATCACTGATTTCGTGAAAATCATTTTTTTCTGGCTGGTAAAAGATTTCTTTTTTTTTTTTTTTTTTTAAATATCACAGATGTTTGAGGCAATACTATGTCGGAGAGATCTTACTGAGCTTCTCTGGGTTCCAAAGCATATTCATAGTTTTAGCAGAGGACTCACCAGCCCCTGCCATCTCAGCTCTGTATCTAAGACAGGGAGATCTGCCATGACAGCTTTTTGTGTGTGTATGTGAGGACTTCCTGTCTCATGTTCCTTTAATATATATTACCTTCTCCGGGATTTACTGCTGGTAGGCTGGTGGGTTCCGATACCAGAAGGTCCTTTCATCCAGGGCTTCTGTGCAGAGCTGGGATCAGCTTTTTCTGTACCCATGGAAGATTTTCAGAATTATACCCCCTCCCCCCAATGCTTTTTATTTGATATGAGCTGGCCAGTACCCCCAATCTTTTCCCCTTCCCCTCTCTTTCTTCCTCACCCCAACCCAGTATTTATTTAGTTTGTGTGATTTACATCTCACCCTTCCATATATGTACTCCAACGGTAAGTTACATCCTCAAAAGCAAGCAATTGAATCTTACAGCACATTCTACAATTCCAAACACATCATATTTATTTGGATTTAGCTCAGGCCTCATTACTGGTAGCCCAAGGCCAGTTGCAGTCAGTCAGGTGTTCCCCTGTTCCCACAGAGCTTGCACTCTAAGTTCATTACTGAGGTAATGGAAGGTGAAGTGATTTGGCTGAGGTCACAAGGTGCTTCAGCAGGATTTGAACCCTAGTTTTCAGCCCATTGCTCTAACCAATAGACTCCTCCTCCTCTCCGTAAGAACAATCAAAGCAATATTAGTCAATACTAAAACGAAAGCAAATAAAACAAAGTAAATATCCCTCCCTGTCTCTCACCTTTAACCCCTCCCTCCAACGGTTCCCCCACTCGATCCCCTCAACCCTGACCAACATCTCTTATTTCCCTCCCCAGTATCCTTCTCTTCTTCTCTCCTCCAGCTAGCATTGTCCATCTCTCCCTCCCCCAAACCCACAGCAGTGTCCTCCTCCTAATCTCTCTTCACCGACTTCTGGCCCAGCAGCCATTTCTTTCCCTTCTCCTACCTTGGGTCCTGCCCACTATTTTTCTGTCTCTCTCTCCTCCTGCCCACTATGCTCCTTTCTCTCTTTCTTCTCATCCCCCTAATCCTCTCTCTCTCTCTCTTTCTCCCTTCCCCCTCCATTTGTACCTCCCCCTTACCCAGTATCCCTCTCTCCAAACCTCACAACTTTACAGTTCTGCTCATCTTGAGATGTGGAAGGGGCCGGGAAGAAGGCTGCACAGATTATCTTTCTTCCTTCACTTATCCCATCAGGGAACTACTTTCCTTTTAAATACTATCTCGCTCTGCAACGGTCATTAATAAACATTATCCCCAGCACTTTTCCTGCAATGGTCAGTGGGAGGTCTTTTTTTTGATATTCAGAATTCCTCCCCTTGCCATAACCCCTTCTTTTGGGGGAAAGACTTGAGTGGGATATAAAACTCCTAAGAGCAGAGGGCTGGAGAGAGAGAGAGAGAGAGAGAGTGGAAGGAGACTGGAGAGATACAGGAGAAACCAGAGATTCCCTCAGGATCACAAGTCTGATTTTTTACAGTATTAGAGAATATTTTGGAGGAAGCTTGATCAGATCAGATTGAAGGGCACCCCCTTGGCATCCCAAAAGCCTTTATAAAAGGATCATTTTGCCCATGCTACCTGGTAATAGCTTAGGTGAGAAGAAGAAACGGTTCAAAAAGAGAATCAAGTGAATAGAGGCAACTTCTGAGACTTTTGGATTACAGTTGGAGATTTTGTCTTGTTGGAAGCCTATTTGATATTTTTTGTGCTTGAGGATACTTTTTTCCACCTTGACCAGCTTATGCTCTAGCTATCTAGCTACGAGGATATTTTTGGTTTAATGAAGGTGCAAGAGAAGGGAGAGTGGTGAGAAGATCTAAAATAGACAAGGAAACCATTGTTTTCATTGTAGTAATATTTTTGTTATTTTAATCTTTTTTATTTTGGCCTGGATGATCCTATTTGTTACAGTAAACAATCATTTGAACACCACCTTGGACTCTGTGTTTTTTCCTCTCTCTTTGCCAGAGCACTGGTTGAATGGATGAACAAGGGTGTCATTTTTTCTTTGTAGCCATTCTACTAATTTTGGCTTCCTTGCTCCAATTTTGGACTCTCTTGCACATAGTGGTGATTATCGAGTTGGAGTGTGAGCCTTTGACTGATGTAGTGACTGACCATGGCAGGGACCAGGAAGAGAGCTTTCCCCATCCCAGACCTCTAGCCCTTCTGGTTGATGCTGACTGCACAAACAGGAGACCTGCTGCATCTCTATCAGATACAATAGTTTCCCATCATTGGCATCTCTGGCTTGATTTTCTTGCTCAGCATCATATTTTTCTCATTTTCTGTCCTTATGTCTATTCATTTTTTGTATTCTGTCTCTTTCTGGTTTCCCTCATTTTTTCTTTTCCATTGAAGTTCTCCTTATCTTTCTGCAATAGATATTTTAATACCTTCTCTTCCTTATTTTTCTATCCCATTGGCTTGTCTTTTTCTCTCTTGTTCCTCTTTCAAGTCTCTTTTAATTTCTCCTGTCTGCTTTGTTTTTACAGTTCCTTCTCCTCTTTCTCTCCTTTTTCTTCTGTACTCTCTCCTCCATTCCTCATCCCCTTTGCCCTACATTATCCCTGTGCAATCTTTACTTCCTTGCCCCCCCCCCCCTCAATCCAGGGTCCTCTCCTTCTCCTGCCATCCCTGGTCCTTCTCTCCCTTCAGCCCTTTCTCTTCCTTCTATCTCACCCTTCTTCCCATCCATCACCTTTGTTCTACCTCCCCTTTCCCTTATTCATCCCTTTCTCCAGGGCTGGAGGAAGCACTAGGCAAGCTAGGCCTAGGCCTAGGGCACCGACCATTAGGGGGTGTGAGCAGGACCGGCAGAAGCATTAGGTGAGCTAGGCTTGGGCCTAGGGCCATAACCATTATGGCATGTGAGCCATGTGGGGCCGCAAGCCGAGGCGGCAAAGAGGAGTGGAGATATGGTGGGCTGTGCGCTGCTCGTGGCCCAAAAAACCGAGAGGCAGGAGTCAGGGCTGCGACTGGGGGAGGAGCGGGCAAAGGGCAGAAGGTGCCTAGGGTGCCTAATCCCTTTGCACTGGCCCTGGGAGCAAGCCATGTGGGGCCGCGAGCAGCGGCAGCAAAGAGGAGTGGAGATTCAGGGGCCACACGCTGCTCGCAGCCCAGAAAGCCAAGAGGCAGGAGTCAAGGCCGTGACCGGGAGGGGGTGGGGGTGGGGGGGCACATGGCAGAAGGTGCCTAGGGTGCCTAATCCCTTTGCACTGGCCCTGCCTTTCTTCCCCAGCTATTTCCTTCTCCCTTCCCCATTTTGTTCTCCCCCAGCTTTCATTGTATCCTTTTGCTCTTCTCTCTCGTCTCACTCTTCCTCTGTTCTCCTTGTCACTCCCTCCTCTCACTCTTCTACTTTCCAACACCCCACATACACTTTTATTCTCCCCTTTTGTCTTCTCTCCCCAACTTTTGCTCTCTCTTCTTGCTGTCCCTGCTCACTCCATCTCCATATTCTTGCTTCCTTCCCTTGCTTGTCCCTCTTCCCATCTCTTGCTCTCTCCTTTTACTGCCCTCCACACAGTTCTCTTGCTCTTTTCTCTCTTTCCTGCCCACACCTGCCCACATTATGTTTCTCTCTGCTCTTGTTGCCTACTTCTGCACCCCCCCCCCCCCCCCCAACACTGAACACTCTTGCTCCCTTCCTGGGCCCCACAAAGGCTGGCTGGCAGCTATTTTTGTTTTTATTTGTGGGTCATCTGCAGTGACAGTTGGATGTCAGCAGCAGCAGCCTGATAATGCCCTTTATAATGTGACACCCGGGGCAACTGCCCCTTTTTCCTCCGCTTTCCAGTGCCATCTCTGCTCCTATGGACATCTTGGCCATGTGCTGTAATTGCTTGGGTCGGGGAGAGTATTTTTAACCCCCACTTTTAGCTCAGTGCTCACTAAAGAAGACCTTTGAGAAGGACCATTACTGGTTAGCAAGAGTAAAGATGGCAATGAAGTAGATACAACACCATTTGCAGAAGAGAGTGTTTGGGTGGTTCTTGCAAAACTGAAAGTCGACAAGGCCATGGAGTCAGATGAGATATATCTCAGAATACTACTAGAGATCAGACATTTTCTGGGGCGGTCCGCTGAAAGGCATGTTCAATAGGTCCTTAGAAACTAGAGTGGTGCCACAATATTGGAGAAGGACATTTGTGGTCCTGCTTCATAAAGGTGGTAGCAGGGAGGAAGCTGGAAACTACAGGCCAGTTAGCTTTACCTCAGTGGTGAGAAAATTAATGGAGACTCTGCTAAAGGAAAGGATAATGAACTATCTACAATCCAATAGGTTGCAGAATCCAAGGCAACATGGTTTTACTGTCAAAAAAATCGAATAATTTTTTATAATTAAGTGACCAGAGAATTAGATCAAGGAAGTGCAGTTGATATGGTTTATATGGATTTCAGCAAGGTTTATATGGATTTCAGCAAGGTTTTTGGGAGATCATGAATAAAATGAGAAACCCGGGAGTGGGTCCCAAGGTGATAGAATGATTACATATTGGCTGACTGACCAATGACATTGAGTAATGGTTAATGGAACCTTCTCTGAAGAGAAAGGGATGATAAGTGAAGTTCCTAAAAGATTGATTCTGGGAACGATTCTGTTCAATATCATTGTTAGCAATATTGCAGAGAGATTAGAAGGTAAAAATTGTCTCTTTGAAGATGAAACTAAGATCTGCAATAGAGTGGTCACACTTGAAGGAATAGAGAAAATGAGAAGTGATATAAGAAAGCTCAAGGAGTGGTCAATGGTGTGGCAGATGGGCTATAATGACAAAAAGTATAGCATCATGCATTTCGGGTATGACAATCTAAAGGACCTGTACACAGTTGGATGCAAAAGGTTGATGTGCATGGACTGAGAGAGAAACCTTGTGGTAATCATATCCAGCAATCTGAAGGTAGCAAAGAAATGTGGCTAGGACCAGAGGGATTCTGAGCTGCATAGAAAAAGGCATAGCCAGCAGAAAAAAGGAGGCAATAATGCCCCTTTAAGGTTCATTAGAGAGGCCTCACCTGGAATACTGTGTCCCACTGGAGGATCTTTATTTTTGAGATATTTTAATGCAGCAAATACAAAAATACCCCAACATTTTCTGGTATTTTCATAGGAAGCTATTTTTGGTTCATTCCATTCAAAGCGAACCAAAAATGGTGTCACTTGTGGGGAAGGTCCTGTCAGACAAATCTGATTGATCTTTTTGCTTGGGTGACTAAAGAATTGGATCAAGGAAGCATGCTTGATGTGATTTACTTGGATTTCAGCAAAGCTTTTGATACAGTCCCACATAGGAGGCTCATGAATAAAATGAGAAGCTTGGGAGTTAGCGCCAAGGTGTTGGAGTGGATTACAAACTGGTTGATTGTCAGGATACAGTGCATAATGGAAAATGGAACCTACTTTGAAGAGAGAACGGTATTAAGTGGAGTGCCACAGGGATCAGTTTTGGGATCGGTTCTGTTCAATATCTTTGCGAGCAACATTGCGGAGGGGATAGAATATAAAGTCTATCAATTTGTGGATGATATTAAGATCTGCAACAAAGTGGACATGCCAGAAGGAGTAGAGACAATGAAAAATGATTTAAGAAAGCTTGAAAAGTGGTCAAAGACTGGTAGCTGGGATTCAATGCCAAGAAGTTTGCAGAGTCATGTATCTGGGGCACGGTAATCTAAAAGAGCTGTATGTGTTGGGGTGGGTGAAAATCTAATAGAGATGTGAATCGTGTCCTCGATCGTCTTAACGATTGATTTCGGCTGGGAGGGGGAGGGAATCGTATTGTTGCCGTTTGGGGGGGTAAAATATCGTGAAAAATCGTGAAAAATCGAAAAAACGTAAAATCGCAAAACCGGCACATTAAAACCCCCTAAAACCCACCCCCGACCCTTTAAATTAAATCCCCCCCCTCCCGAACCCCCCCCCAATGACTTAAATAACCTTCGGGTCCAGTGGCGGTCCGGAACGGCAGCGGTCCGGAACGGGCTCCTGCTACTGAATCTTGTTGTCTTCAGCCGGTGCCATTTTCCAAAATGGCGCCGAAAAATGGCGGCGGCCATAGACAAACACGATTGGACGGCAGGAGGTCCTTCCGGACCCCCGCTGGACTTTTGGCAAGTCTTGTGGGGGTCAGGAGGCCCCCCCCAAGCTGGCCAAAAGTTCCTGGAGGTCCAGCGGGGGTCAGGGAGCGATTTCCCGCCGCGAATCGTTTTCGTACGGAAAATGGCGCCGGCAGGAGATCGACTGCAGGAGGTCATTCAGCGAGGGTTCCGGCGCCTCGCTGAACGACCTCCTGCAGTCGATCTCCTACCGGCGCCATTTTCCGTACGAAAACGATTCGCGGCGGGAAATCGCTCCCTGACCCCCGCTGGACCTCCAGGAACTTTTGGTCAGCTTGGGGGGGGCCTCCTGACCCCCACAAGACTTGCCAAAAGTCCAGCGGGGGTCCGGAAGGACCTCCTGCCGTCCAATCGTGTTCGTCTATGGCCGCCGCGATTTTTCGGCGCCATTTTGGAAAATGGCGCCGGCTGAAGACAACAAGATTCAGTAGCAGGAGCCCGTTCCGGACCGCTGCCGTTCCGGACCGCCGCTGGACCCGCAGGTTATTTAAGTCATTTGGGGGGGGGTTCGGGAGGGTGGGGGATTTAATTTAAAGGGTCGGGGGTGGGTTTTAGGGGGTTTTAGTGTGCCGGCTCACGATTCTAACGATTTATAACGATAAATCGTTAGAATCTCTATTGTATTGTGTTCCATAACGGTTTAAGACGATATTAAAATTATCGGACGATAATTTTAATCGTCCTAAAACGATTCACATCCCTAAAATCTAATGTACACAGACTTGGAGAGGGACCTCGGGCTGATAGTATCTGGTGATCTGAAGGCAGTGAAGCAATGTGACAAAGCAATAGCTAAAGCCAGAAGAATGCTGGGCTGCATAGAGAGGAATAACGAGTAACAAAAAGGAGGTGATAATGCCATTGATTAGGTCCTTGATGAGGCTTCACCCAGAGGCCTGTGTTCAGTTCTGGAGACCGTATCTCAAAAAGGATAGAGACAGGACAGAGGTGGTCCAGAGAAGGGCAACCACGATGGTGTGGGATCTGTATTGGAAGACATATGAGGAGAGACTGATGGGTCTAAATATGTATATCATGGAAGACTGAAGGTACAGGGGAGTAATGATACAAACCTTCAAATATCTGAAAGATTTTACTGATGCACGAATTTTGAACCTTTCCCATTAGAAAGCAGACAGTAGAACTAGGGATCACAAAATGAAACTCTAAGGGAGATGACTCGGAACTGATCTCAGGAAATATTTCTTCATGGAGAGGGTGATAGATGCCTGGAATTTCCTTCTGGAAGAGGTGGTGAGGACAAAAATAGTAAACAGATTCAAAAAGGCATGTGATAAACACTGTGGATCCCTAAAGCAAATTAAGAAAAGGGTGCATGGGGGTAACCTTAACCAATTAGTTTTCATGATTTTGACACAATTGCAAGACTGCTCTCCACTTCAAGGTGGGGTGAAAGAGGAGTTGGATTCAGATGACAGCCAGCACTGGGCCCTGACTTTTATGGCCCAGGGTACCGATATGCAGACCTTAGTGATAATACAAAACTGCAGAATCCAAAATTAATCAGGAAAGTACTGAACATACACAATATGAAAATCCTGAATATATACGTGATGGATTAAATATTGTATAATTCTACTCTGCGTGACCTCATATATCATGCCTTGGAGGGGAAACAGGGCTACAGGCTCAAATGAAGAGCTTTCAGCAGCGGGATTGTTTTTAATCATTGGTCACTTCAGAGGTATTTTTATGAATTGCTCGCATTGGGCAGGAGCAATCGCTTACATGTACAGAGCTGAATATGAGGTACACTTATCTTGTGCTGGTATATTTTGGACCTTCCAGTTCAATTCTTCAAGTAAAGTCCAAAGGTAGGAGTCCATGCACCAAATGGAAAACCGACTGAGTAGAAAAATCCGACACTGTCCGACAGTTGGTGTTTCGGAGAAACCTCCTTCTTCAGGGAGTTGGATATAGATCTTGCCGGTGCAGGGAATTTATATGGTGCTCATATACTGCTGAGACAATCATTTCAAATTGCGTTGCGCGCTGTCAGAGAAACAGTCTACGGCCCCTGCTGCGAACAGTCTGTCAGCAATCTATCGGACAGTGTCGGATTTTTCTACTCAGCCGGGTTTCCATTTGGTGAGAACAAAGAAGGTGAAATGCCCAACTACAAATCAAGGGAACATTTTGGAAGATCCTTCCCAGGATCTTCAGGCAGGAGACAGGTGCAGGTTGAGGCAGCCTGTGAAGTCTGCGGGACCCAGGTAGGACTGGGGAAAATTCCCAGTGAACCAGTGCCATTTGCGGCTGGCCAGGAGCAGTGAAGCTACTACACTCCCCAGATCAAGGGGGTCAGGACCTACCCCTGGAGCCAGGAAATCAGCATTTACACAGGGAAAGTAACAGGATAATCCATGTACAGACAATTACCACACTTGGAAATGGATTTTCCGCTAACATAATCAGTAAACATTATTATTTGAACACCCCATCCTGTGTTCAATCTCCCTGATTAAGTATCCTCAGAAAATACCTATCACAAGCAGCAATATAAGGAGAGGTCACATCCCCCATCTGGGCCATAGCAGAAGCTTCCCCCATAGAAAGAACTCACCCCTAAGGTCAGTGGCATGGAAAGAAAGTCCCAAGAGACAATATATTCTTTTATGTATCCTCCGAGGAGATGTCTCTCAGGAGAAAAGGGTTACATTTATAAATGATTTGGAAAGAGGTACGATGGGTGAGGTGATCAAATTTGCAGATGATACAAAATTATTCAGAGTAGTTAAATCACAAGCGGATTGTGATACATTACAGGAGGACCTTGCGAGACTAGAAGATTGGGCATCCAAATGGCAGATGAAATAGAATGTGGACAAGTGTAAGGTGATGCATGTAGGGAAAAATAACCCATGCTGTATGTTGCGATTCCGGGGCGCTCCCGGAATCGCCACCTACCCCGTCGCGGTTCCGGGTTGACTCCGCGGTCCCCAGGCCTTCGGGGACCCCTGCCGCCGCAGGCCCGGCGTCTGCCCGCCTCGCCCGGGCCTGCAGCTTCCCCTGCTACGTCGTCCTCGCCGCGTCTGAGCAGCCGGCGTCCAGCCGCGGCTAGCTCCGCCCCCTAGACGCGCGCACGCGCGGCAGGCCCCGGTTCTTAAAGGGGCCAGCGCGGGAAAATGCAGCCCAGCCTCGGGATGACGTCAGACGCCATCAGGGTATTTAAACCCTGCTACGAGACCTGCTCCTGGCCTTGCAACGAGGTTCCCAGGTATTTCTTGCTTCCAGTTGCTGTGTTCTCTTGTCCTCTTGTTCTTCGTGCTTCCTGATCCCGGATTGGCTTACGACGTTCCCTGGCTCTCGACTCTGGACTGGCTTACGACGACTCTCTGGCTTCTGACCCCGGACCGGATTACGTTGACTCTCTGGCTTCTGACCCCGGACCGGCTTACGTTGACTCTTCGGCTCTTGACCTCGGACTGGCTTTCGGTGATCCATTGGTTCCTGACTCTGGACTGGCGAGCGACAACTCTTCGGCACTTGGACTTCAACAGCCTCGGCCCTCGCGGGCCCTCCTAAGTCCCAGCGGCCGGGTCCCTACGGGCTCCTCCTGGGGGGACTCCGGCTTCCAGGGTGAATCTCCTAAGTCCCAGCGGCCAAACTCCTACGAGCTCCTCTCGGGGGAGGATCGGCTTCCAGGGCGAAGATCTTCCCACCATTGGACCAGCTCCGTCGTCTCCACTCTCCTCGCCAAAGCTCTTGGTCGCATAGGGCTTCCAGAGTTCATCCTTCGGCCAGTTCCGAGCCCGCCTTTGCCGCCTCCCGGTCGGGGCCACTGCTGCCACCACCTACAGCAACTTCTCCTCTGGTTCCGACCGACCCAAGGGTCCACGACTCCAACAGATTGCAAGGCCATGGACCCGGCGGACCTTGCCGGTCTAAAGGCCATTCCGGGCATAGCCCAGAAGTTGCAGCAACAGCAGTCCTGCCTGGATACCTTGATGTCTGCCGTACAACGCCTGGCGGATCGCGTAGATGGGACCTCCGCAGCTCACCCCGCAGCCTCCACGTCTCAGGTCAACCCGGGTTCCCCTGACCCGGTACAGATGCCAGCACCCCCTAGGTACTCGGGGAATCCGAAGGCGTGTTGGGGGTTCCTCAATCACTGTTACATTCGTTTTGACCTCCTGCCTGCGCAATTCACCACGGACCGGGCAAAAACGACCTACATTATTTCCCTTCTGGATGGGAAACCTTTGACTTGGGCTTCCTCCCTTTGGGAGCGCCAAGATTCCCGCTTAAATAATCTCGTGCAATTTGTCAAAGCTTTCCGGAGGATCTTTGACGAACCATCCCGGGCCTCCACCGCCGCCTCAGAGCTTCTCCAGCTGAAGCAGGGTAATCGCCCCCTGGAGGAATTTGCGATGGAATTCCAGACCCTGGCCACCGAGCTGGCCTGGGGCGAAGATAGTTTGCATGGGATTTTTCTGGAGGGCCTGTCTCCTAGGCTCCAGGATGAACTTGCGGCCCGGGACCTTCCGGACGATTTACAGGAACTCATCGAGCTGGCTGGACGCGTGGACCGGCGCATCCAGCGCCGTTTCCGTGAGCGAAGGTCCGACCAGGGAGGGTCCGCTCGTCGAACCACGCCACCTCGGGTTCGAACTTCACCTTCTGCGGCAGCTGCTCCTCCATCTAAAGAACCCATGCAGTTGGGTCGGGGTCCTCTCTCGGCCGAAGAACAAAGGCATCGACGCTCACAGGGACTATGTCTCTACTGCGGTGGTAAGGGGCATTTCCTAGCCCGCTGCACAGAGCGCTCGGGAAACGCCAGAACCTAGAGTCTAGTGGGGAGTTGACTCTAGGCAGTATCTCTCCGGACTCCCCATGTACTGTTCCAGCTAAACTCTGTCTTCCTGGAGGGAGTTTCGATACCCTGGCACTCCTCGACTCCGGGTCCGGGGGGAATTTTATCCTCCGAGACCTGGCGCAACAGCTACAACTCAAAGTCGTGCCTCAGGAACCACCCTTGCGAGTATCGTCCATCCAGGGGATACCCCTCCCAGGAACCATAGCTACTCGTACGACTCCGCTTCAGCTTCAGGTGGGTCTTCTTCATAAAGAGGAGATCTCTTTCCTCATCCTCGAGAGGTCCATTCACCCACTCGTCCTCGGACTGCCCTGGCTAAGAAAACATTCTCCGGTGATCGACTGGTCCTCGCTCCAGATCACATCGTGGGGTCCAGGCTGCGCCCGCCATTGTCTTCCTGCTCGCCCGCTACAGATGCTTCCACTCCTGGCTACTCCTCTGACAGTTCCACCCCAGTACCAGGCTTTCCAGGATGTCTTTTCTAAAGAGAAGGCAGAGTTACTCCCAGAGCATCGCCCGTTCGATTGCGCAATCGACTTGCTCCCGGACACCACGCCCCCTCGTGGGAGAGTATATCCTCTGTCCTTACCGGAGACCAAGGCTATGTCCGCCTACATTAAAGAGAACCTGGACCGAGGGTTCATCAGACCGTCTAACTCTCCGGCTGGAGCCGGCTTCTTCTTCGTGGCCAAAAAGGATGGGTCTCTTCGGCCCTGTATTGATTACCGGGGCCTGAACCAGATTACCCGACGAGACCGTTATCCATTACCTCTATTCCGGAGCTCCTGGATCGCCTACAAGGAGCTCGCATTTTCACCAAGCTGGACCTTAGAGGGGCATACAACCTCGTATGAATCCGACCAGGCGACGAGTGGAAGACCGCCTTTAATACCAGGGACGGCCATTATGAGTACCTCGTCATGCCCTTCGGTCTCTGCAACGCTCCTGTGGTGTTCCAAAATCTAATGAATGAGGTGCTACGGGACCTCCTGTACACGTCAGTCATTGTTTACCTCGACGATGTCTTGATTTTTTCCCGGGATCTTGAGGAACATCGGCAACATGTGCGACAGGTTTTGCTAAAGCTGAGGGAGAACCGACTATACGCGAAACTGGAAAAATGTCAGTTTGAGGAGGAGTCTTTGCCCTTTCTGGGATACATCATCTCCTCTACCGGCTTCAGCATGGACCCTGAAAAAGTTGCCGCCATCCAGAACTGGCCCCAACCGGTGGGAGTAAAGGCAATCCAGCGGTTTTTAGGCTTCGCCAATTTTTACCGCCACTTCATCCCACATTACTCCTCCTTGGTGGCGCCCTTAACAGCCCTCACGCGCAAGGGTGCAGATGCACGAAGTTGGCCACCAACTGCCGTACAGGCCTTCCAGGATCTCAAAGAAGCCTTCCTCCAGGACACTTGCCTCCGACACCCGAATCCCCTACTTCCATTCATTGTGGAGGTGGATGCCTCCAACGTAGCCGTGGGGGCCGTCCTGTCCCAGGTCTCCAAGGACGGGAAAACCCGGCCATGCTCCTACTTCTCCCTGACGTTTTCGCCTGCCGAGAGGAACTACGGCATCAGAGATAAGGAGCTACTGGCCATCAAGCTGGCCTTTGAAGCATGGCGTCAGTGGCTGGAGGGGGCCCAACATCTTATTGTGGTTTATACAGACCACAAGAACCTTGAATACTTGTCCCATGCACAGAGGCTCAATCCGCGGCAAGCACGCTGGTCCCTCTTCTTCAGCAGGTTTAATTTCATTCTTCGTTATCGGCCAGCAGCCAAGAATACTAGGGCAGACGCCCTCTCACGTGTCTCTGAGGTTGAGGACAGCCCCGACCCTCCTCAATACATTTTGGATCCGGCTAAAATCCAACTGGCAGCCACCGAAGTAGCATCAGCAGGGAGGGCGGTAGTTCCAGTACGTGATCGAAGACGGGTCCTAGCCTGGGCACACGATTCATTGACGGCAGGACACCCCGGGGTCGCCCGGACTCTCCAATTACTGACGGAGTTCTATTGGTGGCCACGGGTGAAGGAGGATGTTCGCCTCTACGTACAGTCCTGCTCCACATGTGCGCAGCAAAAACCTCTGTCGGGTCGCCCCTGGGGGCTTCTTCAGCCACTCCCTGTACCCGCGGAGCCATGGAC